>NC_142758.1:28138820-28752584 GCF_054948205.1 Urtica dioica subsp. dioica
GGTACTCGACTCGAGGAGCGAACTCAACTCGAGGAGAGACGTAGAGTCGGCAAGAGGAGTAGCTTGTCGACTCGTGGAGTCGGTACTCGACTCGAGGAGCGAACTCAACTCGAGGAGAAACGTAGAGTCGGCACGAGGAATAGAATTTCGACTCGTGGACTGGGTACTCGACTCGAGGAGTAAACTCAACTCGAGGAGAAACGTAGAGCCGACACGAGGAGTTGCTTGTCGACTCGTGGACTCGGTACTAGACTCGAGGAGAGAACTCAACTCGAGGAGAGACGTAGAGTTGGCACGAGGAGTAGCCGGTTGAGTCGTGGACTGGGTACTCGACTCGAGGAGTGAACTCAACTCGAGGAGAAACATAGAGTCGGCACAAGGAGTAGCTTGTCGACTCGCGGACTCGGTACTCGACTCGAGGAGCGAACTCAACTCGAGGAGAGACGTAGAGTCGGCACGAGGAGTAGCTTGTCGACTCGTGGAGTCGGTACTCGCCTCGAGGAGCGAACTCAACTCGAGGAGAAACGTAGAGTCGGCAAGAGGAATAGCTTGTCGACTCGTGGACTCGGTACTCGACTCGAGGAGCGAACTCAACTCGAGGAGAGACGTAGAGTCGGCACGAGGAGTAGCTTGTCGACTCGTGGAGTCGGTAATCGACTCGAGGAGCGAACTCAACTCGAGGAGAGACGTAGAGTCGGCACGAGGAGTAGCTTGTCGACTCGTGGAGTCGGTACTCGACTCGAGGAGCGAACTCAACTCGAGGAGAGACGTAGAGTCGGCACGAGGAGTAGCTTGTCGACTCGTGGACTGGGTACTCGACTCGAGGAGCGAACTCAACTCGAGGAGAAACGTAGAGCCGGCACGAGGAGTAGCTTGTCGACTCGTGGATTGGGTACTCAACTCGAGGAGTGAACTCAACTCGAGGAGAAACGTAGAGTCGACCCGAGGAGTAGCTTGTCGACTCCTTTACTGGGTACTCGACTCGAGGAGTGAACTCAACTCGAGGAGAAACGTAGAGTCGGCACGAGGAGTAGCTTGTCGACTCGTGAAATCGGTACTCGACTCGAGGAGCGAACTCAACTCGAGGAGAAACGTAGAGTCGGCACGAGGAGTAGCTTGTCGACTCGTGGACTCGGTACTCGACTCGAGGAGGGAACTCAACTCGAGGAGAAACGTAGAGTCGGCACGAGGAGTAGCTTGTCGACTCGTGGACTCGGTACTCGACTCGAGGAGCAAACTCAACTGGAGGAGAAACGTAGAGTCGGCACGAGGAGTAGCTTGTCGACTCGTGGAGTCGGTACTCGACTTGAGGAGCGAACTCAACTCGAGGAGAAACGTAGAGTCGGCAAGAGGAATAGCTTGTCGACTCGTGGACTCGGTACTCGACTCGAGGAGCGAACTCAACTCGATGAGAGACGTAGAGTCGGCACGAGGAGTAGCTTGTCGACTCGTGGAGTCGGTACTCGACTCGAGGAGCGAACTCAACTCGAGGAGAGACTTAGAGTCGGCAAGAGGAGTAGCTTGTCGACTCGTGGAGTCGGTACTCGACTCGAGGAGCGAACTCAACTCGAGGAGAAACGTAGAGTCGGCACGAGGAATAGAATTTCGACTCGTGGACTGGGTACTCGACTCGAGGAGTAAACTCAACTCGAGGAGAAACGTAGAGCCGACACGAGGAGTTGCTTGTCGACTCGTGGACTCGGTACTAGACTCGAGGAGAGAACTCAACTCGAGGAGAGACGTAGAGTTGGCACGAGGAGTAGCCGGTTGAGTCGTGGACTGGGTACTCGACTCGAGGAGTGAACTCAACTCGAGGAGAAACATAGAGTCGGCACAAGGAGTAGCTTGTCGACTCGCGGACTCGGTACTCGACTCGAGGAGCGAACTCAACTCGAGGAGAGACGTAGAGTCGGCACGAGGAGTAGCTTGTCGACTCGTGGAGTCGGTACTCGCCTCGAGGAGCGAACTCAACTCGAGGAGAAACGTAGAGTCGGCAAGAGGAATAGCTTGTCGACTCGTGGACTCGGTACTCGACTCGAGGAGCGAACTCAACTCGAGGAGAGACGTAGAGTCGGCACGAGGAGTAGCTTGTCGACTCGTGGAGTCGGTAATCGACTCGAGGAGCGAACTCAACTCGAGGAGAGACGTAGAGTCGGCACGAGGAGTAGCTTGTCGACTCGTGGAGTCGGTACTCGACTCGAGGAGCGAACTCAACTCGAGGAGAGACGTAGAGTCGGCACGAGGAGTAGCTTGTCGACTCGTGGACTGGGTACTCGACTCGAGGAGCGAACTCAACTCGAGGAGAAACGTAGAGCCGGCACGAGGAGTAGCTTGTCGACTCGTGGATTGGGTACTCAACTCGAGGAGTGAACTCAACTCGAGGAGAAACGTAGAGTCGACCCGAGGAGTAGCTTGTCGACTCCTTTACTGGGTACTCGACTCGAGGAGTGAACTCAACTCGAGGAGAAACGTAGAGTCGGCACGAGGAGTAGCTTGTCGACTCGTGAAATCGGTACTCGACTCGAGGAGCGAACTCAACTCGAGGAGAAACGTAGAGTCGGCACGAGGAGTAGCTTGTCGACTCGTGGACTCGGTACTCGACTCGAGGAGGGAACTCAACTCGAGGAGAAACGTAGAGTCGGCACGAGGAGTAGCTTGTCGACTCGTGGACTCGGTACTCGACTCGAGGAGCAAACTCAACTGGAGGAGAAACGTAGAGTCGGCACGAGGAGTAGCTTGTCGACTCGTGGACTCGGTACTAGACTCGAGGAGGGAACTCAACTCGAGGAGAGACGTAGAGTTGGCACGAGAAGTAGCCGGTTGAGTCGTGGGCTGGGTACTCGACTCGAGGAGTGAACTCAACTCGAGGAGAAACGTAGAGTCGGCACGAGGAGTAGCTTGTCGACTCGCGGACTCGGTACTCGACTCGAGGAGCGAACTCAACTCGAGGAGAGACGTAGAGTCGGCACGAGGAGTAGCTTGTCGACTCGTGGAGTCGGTACTCGACTCGAGGAGCGAACTCAACTCGAGGAGAAACGTAGAGTCGGCAAGAGGAATAGCTTGTCGACTCGTGGACTCGGTAATCGACTCGAGGAGCGAACTCAACTCGAGGAGAAACGTAGAGCCGGCACGAGGAGTAGCTTGTCGACTCGTGGACTGGGTACTCAACTCGAGGAGTGAACTCAACTCGAGGAGAAACGTAGAGTCGACCCGAGGAGTAGCTTGTCGACTCGCGGACTCGGTACTCGACTTGAGGAGTGAACTCAACTCGAGGAGAAACGTAGAGTCGGCAAGAGGAATAGCTTGTCGACTCGTGGACTCGGTACTCGACTCGAGGAGTGAACTCAACTCGAGGAGAGACGTAGAGTCGGCACGAGGAGTAGCTTGTCGACTCGTGGAGTCGGTACTCGACTCGAGGAGCGAACTCAACTCGAGGAGAGACGTAGAGTAGGCACGAGGAGTAGCCGGTTGAGTCGTGGACTGGGTACTCGACTCGAGGAGTGAACTCAACTCGAGGAGAAACGTAGAGTAGGCACGAGGAGTAGCTTGTCGACTCGCGGACTCGGTACTCGACTCGAGGAGCGAACTCAACTCGAGGAGAGACGTAGAGTCGGCACGAGGAGTAGCTTGTCGACTCGTGGAGTCGGTACTCGACTTGAGGAGCGAACTCAACTCGAGGAGAAACGTAGAGTCGGCAAGAGGAATAGCTTGTCGACTCGTGGACTCGGTACTCGACTCGAGGAGCGAACTCAACTCGAGGAGAGACGTAGAGTCGGCACGAGGAGTAGCTTGTCGACTCGTGGAGTCGGTACTCGACTCGAGGAGCGAATTCAACTCGAGGAGAGACGTAGAGTCGGCAAGAGGAGTAGCTTGTCGACTCGTGGAGTCGGTACTCGACTCGAGGAGCGAACTCAACTCGAGGAGAAACGTAGAGTCGGCACGAGGAATAGAATTTCGACTCGTGGACTGGGTACTCGACTCGAGGAGTAAACTCAACTCGAGGAGAAACGTAGAGCCGACACGAGGAGTAGCTTGTCGACTCCTTTACTGGGTACTCGACTCGAGGAGTGAACTCAACTCGAGGAGAAACGTAGAGTCGGCACGAGGAGTAGCTTGTCGACTCGTGAAATCGGTACTCGACTCGAGGAGCGAACTCAACTCGAGGAGAAACGTAGAGTCGGCACGAGGAGTAGCTTGTCGACTCGTGGACTCGGTACTCGACTCGAGGAGGGAACTCAACTCGAGGAGAAACGTAGAGTCGGCACGAGGAGTAGCTTGTCGACTCGTGGACTCGGTACTCGACTCGAGGAGCAAACTCAACTGGAGGAGAAACGTAGAGTCGGCACGAGGAGTAGCTTGTCAACTCGTGGACTCGGTACTAGACTCGAGGAGGGAACTCAACTCGAGGAGAGACGTAGAGTTGGCACGAGAAGTAGCCGGTTGAGTCGTGGGCTGGGTACTCGACTCGAGGAGTGAACTCAACTCGAGGAGAAACGTAGAGTCGGCACGAGGAGTAGCTTGTCGACTCGCGGACTCGGTACTCGACTCGAGGAGCGAACTCAACTCGAGGAGAGACGTAGAGTCGGCACGAGGAGTAGCTTGTCGACTCGTGGAGTCGGTACTCGACTTGAGGAGCGAACTCAACTCGAGGAGAAACGTAGAGTCGGCAAGAGGAATAGCTTGTCGACTCGTGGACTCGGTACTCGACTCGAGGAGCGAACTCAACTCGAGGAGAGACGTAGAGTCGGCACGAGGAGTAGCTTGTCGACTCGTGGAGTCGGTACTCGACTCGAGGAGCGAACTCAACTCGAGGAGAGACGTAGAGTCGGCAAGAGGAGTAGCTTGTCGACTCGTGGAGTCGGTACTCGACTCGAGGAGCGAACTCAACTCGAGGAGAAACGTAGAGTCGGCACGAGGAATAGAATTTCGACTCGTGGACTGGGTACTCGACTCGAGGAGTAAACTCAACTCGAGGAGAAACGTAGAGCCGACACGAGGAGTTGCTTGTCGACTCGTGGACTCGGTACTAGACTCGAGGAGAGAACTCAACTCGAGGAGAGACGTAGAGTTGGCACGAGGAGTAGCCGGTTGAGTCGTGGACTGGGTACTCGACTCGAGGAGTGAACTCAACTCGAGGAGAAACATAGAGTCGGCACAAGGAGTAGCTTGTCGACTCGCGGACTCGGTACTCGACTCGAGGAGCGAACTCAACTCGAGGAGAGACGTAGAGTCGGCACGAGGAGTAGCTTGTCGACTCGTGGAGTCGGTACTCGCCTCGAGGAGCGAACTCAACTCGAGGAGAAACGTAGAGTCGGCAAGAGGAATAGCTTGTCGACTCGTGGACTCGGTACTCGACTCGAGGAGCGAACTCAACTCGAGGAGAGACGTAGAGTCGGCACGAGGAGTAGCTTGTCGACTCGTGGAGTCGGTAATCGACTCGAGGAGCGAACTCAACTCGAGGAGAGACGTAGAGTCGGCACGAGGAGTAGCTTGTCGACTCGTGGAGTCGGTACTCGACTCGAGGAGCGAACTCAACTCGAGGAGAGACGTAGAGTCGGCACGAGGAGTAGCTTGTCGACTCGTGGACTGGGTACTCGACTCGAGGAGCGAACTCAACTCGAGGAGAAACGTAGAGCCGGCACGAGGAGTAGCTTGTCGACTCGTGGATTGGGTACTCAACTCGAGGAGTGAACTCAACTCAAGGAGAAACGTAGAGTCGACCCGAGGAGTAGCTTGTCGACTCCTTTACTGGGTACTCGACTCGAGGAGTGAACTCAACTCGAGGAGAAACGTAGAGTCGGCACGAGGAGTAGCTTGTCGACTCGTGAAATCGGTACTCGACTCGAGGAGCGAACTCAACTCGAGGAGAAACGTAGAGTCGGCACGAGGAGTAGCTTGTCGACTCGTGGACTCGGTACTCGACTCGAGGAGGGAACTCAACTCGAGGAGAAACGTAGAGTCGGCACGAGGAGTAGCTTGTCGACTCGTGGACTCGGTACTCGACTCGAGGAGCAAACTCAACTGGAGGAGAAACGTAGAGTCGGCACGAGGAGTAGCTTGTCGACTCGTGGACTCGGTACTAGACTCGAGGAGGGAACTCAACTCGAGGAGAGACGTAGAGTTGGCACGAGAAGTAGCCGGTTGAGTCGTGGGCTGGGTACTCGACTCGAGGAGTGAACTCAACTCGAGGAGAAACGTAGAGTCGGCACGAGGAGTAGCTTGTCGACTCGCGGACTCGGTACTCGACTCGAGGAGCGAACTCAACTCGAGGAGAGACGTAGAGTCGGCACGAGGAGTAGCTTGTCGACTCGTGGAGTCGGTACTCGACTCGAGGAGCGAACTCAACTCGAGGAGAAACGTAGAGTCGGCAAGAGGAATAGCTTGTCGACTCGTGGACTCGGTAATCGACTCGAGGAGCGAACTCAACTCGAGGAGAAACGTAGAGCCGGCACGAGGAGTAGCTTGTCGACTCGTGGACTGGGTACTCAACTCGAGGAGTGAACTCAACTCGAGGAGAAACGTAGAGTCGACCCGAGGAGTAGCTTGTCGACTCGCGGACTCGGTACTCGACTTGAGGAGTGAACTCAACTCGAGGAGAAACGTAGAGTCGGCAAGAGGAATAGCTTGTCGACTCGTGGACTCGGTACTCGACTCGAGGAGTGAACTCAACTCGAGGAGAGACGTAGAGTCGGCACGAGGAGTAGCTTGTCGACTCGTGGAGTCGGTACTCGACTCGAGGAGCGAACTCAACTCGAGGAGAGACGTAGAGTAGGCACGAGGAGTAGCCGGTTGAGTCGTGGACTGGGTACTCGACTCGAGGAGTGAACTCAACTCGAGGAGAAACGTAGAGTAGGCACGAGGAGTAGCTTGTCGACTCGCGGACTCGGTACTCGACTCGAGGAGCGAACTCAACTCGAGGAGAGACGTAGAGTCGGCACGAGGAGTAGCTTGTCGACTCGTGGAGTCGGTACTCGACTTGAGGAGCGAACTCAACTCGAGGAGAAACGTAGAGTCGGCAAGAGGAATAGCTTGTCGACTCGTGGACTCGGTACTCGACTCGAGGAGCGAACTCAACTCGAGGAGAGACGTAGAGTCGGCACGAGGAGTAGCTTGTCGACTCGTGGAGTCGGTACTCGACTCGAGGAGCGAACTCAACTCGAGGAGAGACGTAGAGTCGGCAAGAGGAGTAGCTTGTCGACTCGTGGAGTCGGTACTCGACTCGAGGAGCGAACTCAACTCGAGGAGAAACGTAGAGTCGGCACGAGGAATAGAATTTCGACTCGTGGACTGGGTACTCGACTCGAGGAGTAAACTCAACTCGAGGAGAAACGTAGAGCCGACACGAGGAGTAGCTTGTCGACTCGTGGACTCGGTACTAGACTCGAGGAGAGAACTCAACTCGAGGAGAGACGTAGAGTTGGCACGAGGAGTAGCCGGTTGAGTCGTGGACTGGGTACTCGACTCGAGGAGTGAACTCAACTCGAGGAGAAACATAGAGTCGGCACAAGGAGTAGCTTGTCGACTCGCGGACTCGGTACTCGACTCGAGGAGCGAACTCAACTCGAGGAGAGACGTAGAGTCGGCACGAGGAGTAGCTTGTCGACTCGTGGAGTCGGTACTCGCCTCGAGGAGCGAACTCAACTCGAGGAGAAACGTAGAGTCGGCAAGAGGAATAGCTTGTCGACTCGTGGACTCGGTACTCGACTCGAGGAGCGAACTCAACTCGAGGAGAGACGTAGAGTCGGCACGAGGAGTAGCTTGTCGACTCGTGGAGTCGGTAATCGACTCGAGGAGCGAACTCAACTCGAGGAGAGACGTAGAGTCGGCACGAGGAGTAGCTTGTCGACTCGTGGAGTCGGTAATCGACTCGAGGAGCGAACTCAACTCGAGGAGAGACGTAGAGTCGGCACGAGGAGTAGCTTGTCGACTCGTGGAGTCGGTACTCGACTCGAGGAGCGAACTCAACTCGAGGAGAGACGTAGAGTGGGCACGAGGAGTAGCTTGTCGACTCGTGGACTGGGTACTCGACTCGAGGAGCGAACTCAACTCGAGGAGAAACGTAGAGCCGGCACGAGGAGTAGCTTGTCGACTCGTGGATTGGGTACTCAACTCGAGGAGTGAACTCAACTCGAGGAGAAACGTAGAGTCGACCCGAGGAGTAGCTTGTCGACTCCTTTACTGGGTACTCGACTCGAGGAGTGAACTCAACTCGAGGAGAAACGTAGAGTCGGCACGAGGAGTAGCTTGTCGACTCGTGAAATCGGTACTCGACTCGAGGAGCGAACTCAACTCGAGGAGAAACGTAGAGTCGGCACGAGGAGTAGCTTGTCGACTCGTGGACTCGGTACTCGACTCGAGGAGGGAACTCAACTCGAGGAGAAACGTAGAGTCGGCACGAGGAGTAGCTTGTCGACTCGTGGACTCGGTACTCGACTCGAGGAGCAAACTCAACTGGAGGAGAAACGTAGAGTCGGCACGAGGAGTAGCTTGTCGACTCGTGGACTCGGTACTAGACTCGAGGAGGGAACTCAACTCGAGGAGAGACGTAGAGTTGGCACGAGAAGTAGCCGGTTGAGTCGTGGGCTGGGTACTCGACTCGAGGAGTGAACTCAACTCGAGGAGAAACGTAGAGTCGGCACGAGGAGTAGCTTGTCGACTCGCGGAC
Organism: Urtica dioica subsp. dioica; assembly: GCF_054948205.1. Classification (NCBI taxonomy): domain Eukaryota; kingdom Viridiplantae; phylum Streptophyta; class Magnoliopsida; order Rosales; family Urticaceae; genus Urtica; species Urtica dioica. The sequence continues at coordinate 28,147,486 of NC_142758.1, forward strand.
TCGGTACTCGACTCGAGGAGCGAACTCAACTCGAGGAGAGACGTAGAGTCGGCACGAGGAGTAGCTTGTCGACTCGTGGAGTCGGTACTCGACTCGAGGAGCGAACTCAACTCGAGGAGAAACGTAGAGTCGGCACGAGGAGTAGCTTGTCGACTCGTGGACTGGGTACTCAACTCGAGGAGTGAACTCAACTCGAGGAGAAACGTAGAGTCGACCCGAGGAGTAGCTTGTCGACTCGCGGACTCGGTACTCGACTTGATGAGTGAACTCAACTCGAGGAGAAACGTAGAGTCGGCAAGAGGAATAGCTTGTCGACTCGTGGACTCGGTACTCGACTCGAGGAGTGAACTCAACTCGAGGAGAGACGTAGAGTCGGCACGAGGAGTAGCTTGTCGACTCGTGGAGTCGGTACTCGACTCGAGGAGCGAACTCAACTCGAGGAGAGACGTAGAGTAGGCACGAGGAGTAGCCGGTTGAGTCGTGGACTGGGTACTCGACTCGAGGAGTGAACTCAACTCGAGGAGAAACGTAGAGTAGGCACGAGGAGTAGCTTGTCGACTCGCGGACTCGGTACTCGACTCGAGGAGCGAACTCAACTCGAGGAGAGACGTAGAGTCGGCACGAGGAGTAGCTTGTCGACTCGTGGAGTCGGTACTCGACTTGAGGAGCGAACTCAACTCGAGGAGAAACGTAGAGTCGGCAAGAGGAATAGCTTGTCGACTCGTGGACTCGGTACTCGACTCGAGGAGCGAACTCAACTCGAGGAGAGACGTAGAGTCGGCACGAGGAGTAGCTTGTCGACTCGTGGAGTCGGTACTCGACTCGAGGAGCGAACTCAACTCGAGGAGAGACGTAAAGTCGGCAAGAGGAGTAGCTTGTCGACTCGTGGAGTCGGTACTCGACTCGAGGAGCGAACTCAACTCAAGGAGAAACGTAGAGTCGGCACGAGGAATAGAATTTCGACTCGTGGACTGGGTACTCGACTCGAGGAGTAAACTCAACTCGAGGAGAAACGTAGAGCCGACACGAGGAGTAGCTTGTCGACTCGTGGACTCGGTACTAGACTCGAGGAGAGAACTCAACTCGAGGAGAGACGTAGAGTTGGCACGAGGAGTAGCCGGTTGAGTCGTGGACTGGGTACTCGACTCGAGGAGTGAACTCAACTCGAGGAGAAACATAGAGTCGGCACAAGGAGTAGCTTGTCGACTCGCGGACTCGGTACTCGACTCGAGGAGCGAACTCAACTCGAGGAGAGACGTAGAGTCGGCACGAGGAGTAGCTTGTCGACTCGTGGAGTCGGTACTCGCCTCGAGGAGCGAACTCAACTCGAGGAGAAACGTAGAGTCGGCAAGAGGAATAGCTTGTCGACTCGTGGACTCGGTACTCGACTCGAGGAGCGAACTCAACTCGAGGAGAGACGTAGAGTCGGCACGAGGAGTAGCTTGTCGACTCGTGGAGTCGGTAATCGACTCGAGGAGCGAACTCAACTCGAGGAGAGACGTAGAGTCGGCACGAGGAGTAGCTTGTCGACTCGTGGAGTCGGTAATCGACTCGAGGAGCGAACTCAACTCGAGGAGAGACGTAGAGTCGGCACGAGGAGTAGCTTGTCGACTCGTGGAGTCGGTACTCGACTCGAGGAGCGAACTCAACTCGAGGAGAGACGTAGAGTGGGCACGAGGAGTAGCTTGTCGACTCGTGGACTGGGTACTCGACTCGAGGAGCGAACTCAACTCGAGGAGAAACGTAGAGCCGGCACGAGGAGTAGCTTGTCGACTCGTGGATTGGGTACTCAACTCGAGGAGTGAACTCAACTCGAGGAGAAACGTAGAGTCGACCCGAGGAGTAGCTTGTCGACTCCTTTACTGGGTACTCGACTCGAGGAGTGAACTCAACTCGAGGAGAAACGTAGAGTTGGCACGAGGAGTAGCTTGTCGACTCGTGAAATCGGTACTCGACTCGAGGAGCGAACTCAACTCGAGGAGAAACGTAGAGTCGGCACGAGGAGTAGCTTGTCGACTCGTGGACTCGGTACTCGACTCGAGGAGGGAACTCAACTCGAGGAGAAACGTAGAGTCGGCACGAGGAGTAGCTTGTCGACTCGTGGACTCGGTACTCGACTCGAGGAGCAAACTCAACTGGAGGAGAAACGTAGAGTCGGCACGAGGAGTAGCTTGTCGACTCGTGGACTCGGTACTAGACTCGAGGAGGGAACTCAACTCGAGGAGAGACGTAGAGTTGGCACGAGAAGTAGCCGGTTGAGTCGTGGGCTGGGTACTCGACTCGAGGAGTGAACTCAACTCGAGGAGAAACGTAGAGTCGGCACGAGGAGTAGCTTGTCGACTCGCGGACTCGGTACTCGACTCGAGGAGCGAACTCAACTCGAGGAGAGACGTAGAGTCGGCACGAGGAGTAGCTTGTCGACTCGTGGAGTCGGTACTCGACTCGAGGAGCGAACTCAACTCGAGGAGAAACGTAGAGTCGGCACGAGGAGTAGCTTGTCGACTCGTGGACTGGGTACTCAACTCGAGGAGTGAACTCAACTCGAGGAGAAACGTAGAGTCGACCCGAGGAGTAGCTTGTCGACTCGCGGACTCGGTACTCGACTTGATGAGTGAACTCAACTCGAGGAGAAACGTAGAGTCGGCAAGAGGAATAGCTTGTCGACTCGTGGACTCGGTACTCGACTCGAGGAGTGAACTCAACTCGAGGAGAGACGTAGAGTCGGCACGAGGAGTAGCTTGTCGACTCGTGGAGTCGGTACTCGACTCGAGGAGCGAACTCAACTCGAGGAGAGACGTAGAGTAGGCACGAGGAGTAGCCGGTTGAGTCGTGGACTGGGTACTCGACTCGAGGAGTGAACTCAACTCGAGGAGAAACGTAGAGTAGGCACGAGGAGTAGCTTGTCGACTCGCGGACTCGGTACTCGACTCGAGGAGCGAACTCAACTCGAGGAGAGACGTAGAGTCGGCACGAGGAGTAGCTTGTCGACTCGTGGAGTCGGTACTCGACTTGAGGAGCGAACTCAACTCGAGGAGAAACGTAGAGTCGGCAAGAGGAATAGCTTGTCGACTCGTGGACTCGGTACTCGACTCGAGGAGCGAACTCAACTCGAGGAGAGACGTAGAGTCGGCACGAGGAGTAGCTTGTCGACTCGTGGAGTCGGTACTCGACTCGAGGAGCGAACTCAACTCGAGGAGAGACGTAAAGTCGGCAAGAGGAGTAGCTTGTCGACTCGTGGAGTCGGTACTCGACTCGAGGAGCGAACTCAACTCAAGGAGAAACGTAGAGTCGGCACGAGGAATAGAATTTCGACTCGTGGACTGGGTACTCGACTCGAGGAGTAAACTCAACTCGAGGAGAAACGTAGAGCCGACACGAGGAGTAGCTTGTCGACTCGTGGACTCGGTACTAGACTCGAGGAGAGAACTCAACTCGAGGAGAGACGTAGAGTTGGCACGAGGAGTAGCCGGTTGAGTCGTGGACTGGGTACTCGACTCGAGGAGTGAACTCAACTCGAGGAGAAACATAGAGTCGGCACAAGGAGTAGCTTGTCGACTCGCGGACTCGGTACTCGACTCGAGGAGCGAACTCAACTCGAGGAGAGACGTAGAGTCGGCACGAGGAGTAGCTTGTCGACTCGTGGAGTCGGTACTCGCCTCGAGGAGCGAACTCAACTCGAGGAGAAACGTAGAGTCGGCAAGAGGAATAGCTTGTCGACTCGTGGACTCGGTACTCGACTCGAGGAGCGAACTCAACTCGAGGAGAGACGTAGAGTCGGCACGAGGAGTAGCTTGTCGACTCGTGGAGTCGGTAATCGACTCGAGGAGCGAACTCAACTCGAGGAGAGACGTAGAGTCGGCACGAGGAGTAGCTTGTCGACTCGTGGAGTCGGTACTCGACTCGAGGAGCGAACTCAACTCGAGGAGAGACGTAGAGTCGGCACGAGGAGTAGCTTGTCGACTCGTGGACTGGGTACTCGACTCGAGGAGCGAACTCAACTCGAGGAGAAACGTAGAGCCGGCACGAGGAGTAGCTTGTCGACTCGTGGATTGGGTACTCAACTCGAGGAGTGAACTCAACTCGAGGAGAAACGTAGAGTCGACCCGAGGAGTAGCTTGTCGACTCCTTTACTGGGTACTCGACTCGAGGAGTGAACTCAACTCGAGGAGAAACGTAGAGTCGGCACGAGGAGTAGCTTGTCGACTCGTGAAATCGGTACTCGACTCGAGGAGCGAACTCAACTCGAGGAGAAACGTAGAGTCGGCACGAGGAGTAGCTTGTCGACTCGTGGACTCGGTACTCGACTCGAGGAGGGAACTCAACTCGAGGAGAAACGTAGAGTCGGCACGAGGAGTAGCTTGTCGACTCGTGGACTCGGTACTCGACTCGAGGAGCAAACTCAACTGGAGGAGAAACGTAGAGTCGGCACGAGGAGTAGCTTGTCGACTCGTGGACTCGGTACTAGACTCGAGGAGGGAACTCAACTCGAGGAGAGACGTAGAGTTGGCACGAGAAGTAGCCGGTTGAGTCGTGGGCTGGGTACTCGACTCGAGGAGTGAACTCAACTCGAGGAGAAACGTAGAGTCGGCACGAGGAGTAGCTTGTCGACTCGCGGACTCGGTACTCGACTCGAGGAGCGAACTCAACTCGAGGAGAGACGTAGAGTCGGCACGAGGAGTAGCTTGTCGACTCGTGGAGTCGGTACTCGACTCGAGGAGCGAACTCAACTCGAGGAGAAACGTAGAGTCGGCAAGAGGAATAGCTTGTCGACTCGTGGACTCGGTACACGACTCGAGGAGCGAACTCAACTCGAGGAGAAACGTAGAGCCGGCACGAGGAGTAGCTTGTCGACTCGTGGACTGGGTACTCAACTCGAGGAGTGAACTCAACTCGAGGAGAAACGTAGAGTCGACCCGAGGAGTAGCTTGTCGACTCGCGGACTCGGTACTCGACTTGAGGAGGGAACTCAACTCGAGGAGAAACGTAGAGTCCGCAAGAGGAATAGCTTGTCGACTCGTGGACTCGGTACTCGACTCGAGGAGTGAACTCAACTCGAGGAGAGACGTAGAGTCGGCACGAGGAGTAGCTTGTCGACTCGTGGAGTCGGTACTCGACTCGAGGAGCGAACTCAACTCGAGGAGAGACGTAGAGTAGGCACGAGGAGTAGCCGGTTGAGTCGTGGGCTGGGTACTCGACTCGAGGAGTGAACTCAACTCGAGGAGAAACGTAGAGTCGGCACGAGGAGTAGCTTGTCGACTCGCGGACTCGGTACTCGACTCGAGGAGCGAACTCAACTCGAGGAGAGACGTAGAGTCGGCACGAGGAGTAGCTTGTCGACTCGTGGAGTCGGTACTCGACTCGAGGAGCGAACTCAACTCGAGGAGAAACGTAGAGTCGGCACGAGGAGTAGCTTGTCGACTCGTGGACTCGGTACTCGACTCGAGGAGCGAACTCAACTCGAGGAGAAACGTAGAGTCGGCACGAGGAATAGATTGTCGACTCGTGGACTCGGTACTCGACTCGAGGAGCGAACTCAACTTGAGGAGAGACGTAGAGTCGGCACGAGGAGTAGCTTGTCGACTCGTGGAGTCGGTACTCGACTCGAGGAGCGAACTCAACTCGAGGAGAGACGTAGAGTCGGCACGAGGAGTAGCTTGTCGACTCGTGGAGTCGGTACTCGACTCGAGGAGCGAACTCAACTCGAGGAGAGACGTAGAGTCGGCACGAGGAGTAGCTTGTCGACTCGTGGAGTCGGTACTCGACTCGAGGAGCGAACTCAACTCGAGGAGAAACGTAGAGTCGGCACGAGGAATAGAATTTCGACTCGTGGACTGGGTACTCGACTCGAGGAGTAAACTCAACTCGAGGAGAAACGTAGAGCCGACACGAGGAGTAGCTTGTCGACTCGTGGACTCGGTACTAGACTCGAGGAGAGAACTCAACTCGAGGAGAGACGTAGAGTTGGCACGAGGAGTAGCCGGTTGAGTCGTGGACTGGGTACTCGACTCGAGGAGTGAACTCAACTCGAGGAGAAACATAGAGTCGGCACAAGGAGTAGCTTGTCGACTCGCGGACTCGGTACTCGACTCGAGGAGCGAACTCAACTCGAGGAGAGACGTAGAGTCGGCACGAGGAGTAGCTTGTCGACTCGTGGAGTCGGTACTCGCCTCGAGGAGCGAACTCAACTCGAGGAGAAACGTAGAGTCGGCAAGAGGAATAGCTTGTCGACTCGTGGACTCGGTACTCGACTCGAGGAGCGAACTCAACTCGAGGAGAGACGTAGAGTCGGCACGAGGAGTAGCTTGTCGACTCGTGGAGTCGGTAATCGACTCGAGGAGCGAACTCAACTCGAGGAGAGACGTAGAGTCGGCACGAGGAGTAGCTTGTCGACTCGTGGAGTCGGTAATCGACTCGAGGAGCGAACTCAACTCGAGGAGAGACGTAGAGTCGGCACGAGGAGTAGCTTGTCGACTCGTGGAGTCGGTACTCGACTCGAGGAGCGAACTCAACTCGAGGAGAGACGTAGAGTCGGCACGAGGAGTAGCTTGTCGACTCGTGGAGTCGGTACTCGACTCGAGGAGCGAACTCAACTCGAGGAGAAACGTAGAGTCGGCACGAGGAATAGAATTTCGACTCGTGGACTGGGTACTCGACTCGAGGAGTAAACTCAACTCGAGGAGAAACGTAGAGCCGACACGAGGAGTAGCTTGTCGACTCGTGGACTCGGTACTAGACTCGAGGAGAGAACTCAACTCGAGGAGAGACGTAGAGTTGGCACGAGGAGTAGCCGGTTGAGTCGTGGACTGGGTACTCGACTCGAGGAGTGAACTCAACTCGAGGAGAAACATAGAGTCGGCACAAGGAGTAGCTTGTCGACTCGCGGACTCGGTACTCGACTCGAGGAGCGAACTCAACTCGAGGAGAGACGTAGAGTCGGCACGAGGAGTAGCTTGTCGACTCGTGGAGTCGGTACTCGCCTCGAGGAGCGAACTCAACTCGAGGAGAAACGTAGAGTCGGCAAGAGGAATAGCTTGTCGACTCGTGGACTCGGTACTCGACTCGAGGAGCGAACTCAACTAGAGGAGAGACGTAGAGTCGGCACGAGGAGTAGCTTGTCGACTCGTGGAGTCGGTAATCGACTCGAGGAGCGAACTCAACTCGAGGAGAGACGTAGAGTCGGCACGAGGAGTAGCTTGTCGACTCGTGGAGTCGGTAATCGACTCGAGGAGCGAACTCAACTCGAGGAGAGACGTAGAGTCGGCACGAGGAGTAGCTTGTCGACTCGTGGAGTCGGTACTCGACTCGAGGAGCGAACTCAACTCGAGGAGAGACGTAGAGTCGGCACGAGGAGTAGCTTGTCGACTCGTGGACTGGGTACTCGACTCGAGGAGCGAACTCAACTCGAGGAGAAACGTAGAGCCGGCACGAGGAGTAGCTTGTCGACTCGTGGATTGGGTACTCAACTCGAGGAGTGAACTCAACTCGAGGAGAAACGTAGAGTCGACCCGAGGAGTAGCTTGTCGACTCCTTTACTGGGTACTCGACTCGAGGAGTGAACTCAACTCGAGGAGAAACGTAGAGTCGGCACGAGGAGTAGCTTGTCGACTCGTGAAATCGGTACTCGACTCGAGGAGCGAACTCAACTCGAGGAGAAACGTAGAGTCGGCACGAGGAGTAGCTTGTCGACTCGTGGACTCGGTACTCGACTCGAGGAGGGAACTCAACTCGAGGAGAAACGTAGAGTCGGCACGAGGAGTAGCTTGTCGACTCGTGGACTCGGTACTCGACTCGAGGAGCAAACTCAACTGGAGGAGAAACGTAGAGTCGACACGAGGAGTAGCTTGTCGACTCGTGGACTCGGTACTAGACTCGAGGAGGGAACTCAACTCGAGGAGAGACGTAGAGTTGGCACGAGAAGTAGCCGGTTGAGTCGTGGGCTGGGTACTCGACTCGAGGAGTGAACTCAACTCGAGGAGAAACGTAGAGTCGGCACGAGGAGTAGCTTGTCGACTCGCGGACTCGGTACTCGACTCGAGGAGCGAACTCAACTCGAGGAGAGACGTAGAGTCGGCACGAGGAGTAGCTTGTCGACTCGTGGAGTCGGTACTCGACTCGAGGAGCGAACTCAACTCGAGGAGAAACGTAGAGTCGGCAAGAGGAATAGCTTGTCGACTCGTGGACTCGGTACTCGACTCGAGGAGCGAACTCAACTCGAGGAGAAACGTAGAGCCGGCACGAGGAGTAGCTTGTCGACTCGTGGACTGGGTACTCAACTCGAGGAGTGAACTCAACTCGAGGAGAAACGTAGAGTCGACCCGAGGAGTAGCTTGTCGACTCGCGGACTCGGTACTCGACTTGATGAGTGAACTCAACTCGAGGAGAAACGTAGAGTCGGCAAGAGGAATAGCTTGTCGACTCGTGGACTCGGTACTCGACTCGAGGAGAGACGTAGAGTCGGCAAGAGGAGTAGCTTGTCGACTCGTGGAGTCGGTACTCGACTCGAGGAGCGAACTCAACTCGAGGAGAAACGTAGAGTCGGCACGAGGAATAGAATTTCGACTCGTGGACTGGGTACTCGACTCGAGGAGTAAACTCAACTCGAGGAGAAACGTAGAGCCGACACGAGGAGTAGCTTGTCGACTCGTGGACTCGGTACTAGACTCGAGGAGAGAACTCAACTCGAGGAGAGACGTAGAGTTGGCACGAGGAGTAGCCGGTTGAGTCGTGGACTGGGTACTCGACTCGAGGAGTGAACTCAACTCGAGGAGAAACATAGAGTCGGCACAAGGAGTAGCTTGTCGACTCGCGGACTCGGTACTCGACTCGAGGAGCGAACTCAACTCGAGGAGAGACGTAGAGTCGGCACGAGGAGTAGCTTGTCGACTCGTGGAGTCGGTACTCGCCTCGAGGAGCGAACTCAACTCGAGGAGAAACGTAGAGTCGGCAAGAGGAATAGCTTGTCGACTCGTGGACTCGGTACTCGACTCGAGGAGCGAACTCAACTCGAGGAGAGACGTAGAGTCGGCACGAGGAGTAGCTTGTCGACTCGTGGAGTCGGTAATCGACTCGAGGAGCGAACTCAACTCGAGGAGAGACGTAGAGTCGGCACGAGGAGTAGCTTGTCGACTCGTGGAGTCGGTACTCGACTCGAGGAGCGAACTCAACTCGAGGAGAGACGTAGAGTCGGCACGAGGAGTAGCTTGTCGACTCGTGGACTGGGTACTCGACTCGAGGAGCGAACTCAACTCGAGGAGAAACGTAGAGCCGGCACGAGGAGTAGCTTGTCGACTCGTGGATTGGGTACTCAACTCGAGGAGTGAACTCAACTCGAGGAGAAACGTAGAGTCGACCCGAGGAGTAGCTTGTCGACTCCTTTACTGGGTACTCGACTCGAGGAGTGAACTCAACTCGAGGAGAAACGTAGAGTCGGCACGAGGAGTAGCTTGTCGACTCGTGAAATCGGTACTCGACTCGAGGAGCGAACTCAACTCGAGGAGAAACGTAGAGTCGGCACGAGGAGTAGCTTGTCGACTCGTGGACTCGGTACTCGACTCGAGGAGGGAACTCAACTCGAGGAGAAACGTAGAGTCGGCACGAGGAGTAGCTTGTCGACTCGTGGACTCGGTACTCGACTCGAGGAGCAAACTCAACTGGAGGAGAAACGTAGAGTCGACACGAGGAGTAGCTTGTCGACTCGTGGACTCGGTACTAGACTCGAGGAGGGAACTCAACTCGAGGAGAGACGTAGAGTTGGCACGAGAAGTAGCCGGTTGAGTCGTGGGCTGGGTACTCGACTCGAGGAGTGAACTCAACTCGAGGAGAAACGTAGAGTCGGCACGAGGAGTAGCTTGTCGACTCGCGGACTCGGTACTCGACTCGAGGAGCGAACTCAACTCGAGGAGAGACGTAGAGTCGGCACGAGGAGTAGCTTGTCGACTCGTGGAGTCGGTACTCGACTCGAGGAGCGAACTCAACTCGAGGAGAAACGTACAGTCGGCAAGAGGAATAGCTTGTCGACTCGTGGACTCGGTACTCGACTCGAGGAGCGAACTCAACTCGAGGAGAAACGTAGAGCCGGCACGAGGAGTAGCTTGTCGACTCGTGGACTGGGTACTCAACTCGAGGAGTGAACTCAACTCGAGGAGAAACGTAGAGTCGACCCCAGGAGTAGCTTGTCGACTCGCGGACTCGGTACTCGACTTGATGAGTGAACTCAACTCGAGGAGAAACGTAGAGTCGGCAAGAGGAATAGCTTGTCGACTCGTGGACTCGGTACTCGACTCGAGGAGAGACGTAGAGTCGGCAAGAGGAGTAGCTTGTCGACTCGTGGAGTCGGTACTCGACTCGAGGAGCGAACTCAACTCGAGGAGAAACGTAGAGTCGGCACGAGGAATAGAATTTCGACTCGTGGACTGGGTACTCGACTCGAGGAGTAAACTCAACTCGAGGAGAAACGTAGAGCCGACACGAGGAGTAGCTTGTCGACTCGTGGACTCGGTACTAGACTCGAGGAGAGAACTCAACTCGAGGAGAGACGTAGAGTTGGCACGAGGAGTAGCCGGTTGAGTCGTGGACTGGGTACTCGACTCGAGGAGTGAACTCAACTCGAGGAGAAACATAGAGTCGGCACAAGGAGTAGCTTGTCGACTCGCGGACTCGGTACTCAACTCGAGGAGCGAACTCAACTCGAGGAGAGACGTAGAGTCGGCACGAGGAGTAGCTTGTCGACTCGTGGAGTCGGTACTCGCCTCGAGGAGCGAACTCAACTCGAGGAGAAACGTAGAGTCGGCAAGAGGAATAGCTTGTCGACTCGTGGACTCGGTACTCGACTCGAGGAGCGAACTCAACTCGAGGAGAGACGTAGAGTCGGCACGAGGAGTAGCTTGTCGACTCGTGGAGTCGGTAATCGACTCGAGGAGCGAACTCAACTCGAGGAGAGACGTAGAGTCGGCACGAGGAGTAGCTTGTCGACTCGTGGAGTCGGTACTCGACTCGAGGAGCGAACTCAACTCGAGGAGAGACGTAGAGTCGGCACGAGGAGTAGCTTGTCGACTCGTGGACTGGGTACTCGACTCGAGGAGCGAACTCAATTCGAGGAGAAACGTAGAGCCGGCACGAGGAGTAGCTTGTCGACTCGTGGATTGGGTACTCAACTCGAGGAGTGAACTCAACTCGAGGAGAAACGTAGAGTCGACCCGAGGAGTAGCTTGTCGACTCCTTTACTGGGTACTCGACTCGAGGAGTGAACTCAACTCGAGGAGAAACGTAGAGTCGGCACGAGGAGTAGCTTGTCGACTCGTGAAATCGGTACTCGACTCGAGGAGCGAACTCAACTCGAGGAGAAACGTAGAGTCGGCACGAGGAGTAGCTTGTCGACTCGTGGACTCGGTACTCGACTCGAGGAGGGAACTCAACTCGAGGAGAAACGTAGAGTCGGCACGAGGAGTAGCTTGTCGACTCGTGGACTCGGTACTCGACTCGAGGAGCAAACTCAACTGGAGGAGAAACGTAGAGTCGGCACGAGGAGTAGCTTGTCGACTCGTGGACTCGGTACTAGACTCGAGGAGGGAACTTAACTCGAGGAGAGACGTAGAGTTGGCACGAGAAGTAGCCGGTTGAGTCGTGGGCTGGGTACTCGACTCGAGGAGTGAACTCAACTCGAGGAGAAACGTAGAGTCGGCACGAGGAGTAGCTTGTCGACTCGCGGACTCGGTACTCGACTCGAGGAGCGAACTCAACTCGAGGAGAGACGTAGAGTCGGCACGAGGAGTAGCTTGTCGACTCGTGGAGTCGGTACTCGACTCGAGGAGCGAACTCAACTCGAGGAGAAACGTAGAGTCGGCAAGAGGAATAGCTTGTCGACTCGTGGACTCGGTACTCGACTCGAGGAGCGAACTCAACTCGAGGAGAAACGTAGAGCCGGCACGAGGAGTAGCTTGTCGACTCGTGGACTGGGTACTCAACTCGAGGAGAAACGTAGAGTCGACCCGAGGAGTAGCTTGTCGACTCGCGGACTCGGTACTCGACTTGAGGAGGGAACTCAACTCGAGGAGAAACGTAGAGTCCGCAAGAGGAATAGCTTGTCGACTCGTGGACTCGGTACTCGACTCGAGGAGTGAACTCAACTCGAGGAGAGACGTAGAGTCGGCACGAGGAGTAGCTTCTCGACTCGTGGAGTCGGTACTCGACTCGAGGAGCGAACTCAACTCGAGGAGAGACGTAGAGTAGGCACGAGGAGTAGCCGGTTGAGTCGTGGGCTGGGTACTCGACTCGAGGAGTGAACTCAACTCGAGGAGAAACGTAGAGTCGGCACGAGGAGTAGCTTGTCGACTCGCGGACTCGGTACTCGACTCGAGGAGCGAACTCAACTCGAGGAGAGACGTAGAGTCGGCACGAGGAGTAGCTTGTCGACTCGTGGAGTCGGTACTCGACTCGAGGAGCGAACTCAACTCGAGGAGAAACGTAGAGTCGGCACGAGGAGTAGCTTGTCGACTCGTGGACTCGGTACTCGACTCGAGGAGCGAACTCAACTCGAGGAGAAACGTAGAGTCGGCACGAGGAATAGATTGTCGACTCGTGGACTCGGTACTCGACTCGAGGAGCGAACTCAACTCGAGGAGAGACGTAGAGTCGGCACGAGGAGTAGCTTGTCGACTCGTGGAGTCGGTACTCGACTCGAGGAGCGAACTCAACTCGAGGAGAGACGTAGAGTCGGCACGAGGAGTAGCTTGTCGACTCGTGGAGTCGGTACTCGACTCGAGGAGCGAACTCAACTCGAGGAGAGACGTAGAGTCGGCACGAGGAGTAGCTTGTCGACTCGTGGACTCGGTACTCGACTTGAGGAGGGAACTCAACTCGAGGAGAAACGTAGAGTCGGCAAGAGGAATAGCTTGTCGACTCGTGGACTCGGTACTCGACTCGAGGAGTGAACTCTACTCGAGGAGAGACGTAGAGTCGGCACGAGGAGTAGCTTGTCGACTCGTGGAGTCGGTACTCGACTCGAGGAGCGAACTCAACTCGAGGAGAGACGTAGAGTAGGCATGAGGAGTAGCCGGTTGAGTCGTGGACTGGCTACTCGACTCGAGGAGTGAACTCAACTCGAGGAGAAACGTAGAATAGGCACGAGGAGTAGCTTGTCGACTCGCGGACTCGGTACTCGACTCGAGGAGCGAACTCAACTCGAGGAGAGACGTAGAGTCGGCACGAGGAGTAGCTTGTCGACTCGTGGAGTCGGTACTCGACTCGAGGAGCGAACTCAACTCGAGGAGAAACGTAGAGTCGGCAAGAGGAATAGCTTGTCGACTCGTGGACTCGGTACTCGACTCGAGGAGCGAACTCAACTCGAGGAGAAACGTAGAGCCGGCACGAGGAGTAGCTTGTCGACTCGTGGACTGGGTACTCAACTCGAGGAGTGAACTCAACTCGAGGAGAAACGTAGAGTCGACCCGAGGAGTAGCTTGTCGACTCGCGGACTCGGTACTCGACTTGAGGAGGGAACTCAACTCGAGGAGAAACGTAGAGTCCGCAAGAGGAATAGCTTGTCGACTCGTGGACTCGGTACTCGACTCGAGGAGTGAACTCAACTCGAGGAGAGACGTAGAGTCGGCACGAGGAGTAGCTTGTCGACTCGTGGAGTCGGTACTCGACTCGAGGAGCGAACTCAACTCGAGGAGAGACGTAGAGTAGGCACGAGGAGTAGCCGGTTGAGTCGTGGGCTGGGTACTCGACTCGAGGAGTGAACTCAACTCGAGGAGAAACGTAGAGTCGGCACGAGGAGTAGCTTGTCGACTCGCGGACTCGGTACTCGACTCGAGGAGCGAACTCAACTCGAGGAGAGACGTAGAGTCGGCACGAGGAGTAGCTTGTCGACTCGTGGAGTCGGTACTCGACTCGAGGAGCGAACTCAACTCGAGGAGAGACGTAGAGTCGGCACGAGGAGTAGCTTGTCGACTCGTGGAGTCGGTACTCGACTCGAGGAGCGAACTCAACTCGAGGAGAGACGTAGAGTCGGCACGAGGAGTAGCTTGTCGACTCGTGGACTCGGTACTCGACTTGAGGAGGGAACTCAACTCGAGGAGAAACGTAGAGTCGGCAAGAGGAATAGCTTGTCGACTCGTGGACTCGGTACTCGACTCGAGGAGTGAACTCTACTCGAGGAGAGACGTAGAGTCGGCACGAGGAGTAGCTTGTCGACTCGTGGAGTCGGTACTCGACTCGAGGAGCGAACTCAACTCGAGGAGAGACGTAGAGTAGGCATGAGGAGTAGCCGGTTGAGTCGTGGACTGGGTACTCGACTCGAGGAGTGAACTCAACTCGAGGAGAAACGTAGAGTAGGCACGAGGAGTAGCTTGTCGACTCGCGGACTCGGTACTCGACTCGAGGAGCGAACTCAACTCGAGGAGAGACGTAGAGTCGGCAGGAGGAGTAGCTTGTCGACTCGTGGAGTCGGTACTCGACTTGAGGAGCGAACTCAACTCGAGGAGAAACGTAGAGTCGGCAAGAGGAATAGCTTGTCGACTCGTGGACTCGGTACTCGACTCGAGGAGCGAACTCAACTCGAGGAGAGACGTAGAGTCGGCACGAGGAGTAGCTTGTCGACTCGTGGAGTCGGTACTCGACTCGAGGAGCGAACTCAACTCGAGGAGAGACGTAGAGTCGGCAAGAGGAGTAGCTTGTCGACTCGTGGAGTCGGTACTCGACTCGAGGAGCGAACTCAACTCGAGGAGAAACGTAGAGTCGGCACGAGGAATAGAATTTCGACTCGTGGACTGGGTACTCGACTCGAGGAGTAAACTCAACTCGAGGAGAAACGTAGAGCCGACACGAGGAGTAGCTTGTCGACTCGTGGACTCGGTACTAGACTCGAGGAGAGAACTCAAATCGAGGAGAGACGTAGAGTTGGCACGAGGAGTAGCCGGTTGAGTCGTGGACTGGGTACTCGACTCGAGGAGTGAACTCAACTCGAGGAGAAACATAGAGTCGGCACAAGGAGTAGCTTGTCGACTCGCGGACTCGGTACTCGACTCGAGGAGCGAACTCAACTCGAGGAGAGACGTAGAGTCGGCACGAGGAGTAGCTTGTCGACTCGTGGAGTCGGTACTCGCCTCGAGGAGCGAACTCAACTCGAGGAGAAACGTAGAGTCGGCAAGAGGAATAGCTTGTCGACTCGTGGACTCGGTACTCGACTCGAGGAGCGAACTCAACTCGAGGAGAGACGTAGAGTCGGCACGAGGAGTAGCTTGTCGACTCGTGGAGTCGGTAATCGACTCGAGGAGCGAACTCAACTCGAGGAGAGACGTAGAGTCGGCACGAGGAGTAGCTTGTCGACTCGTGGAGTCGGTACTCGACTCGAGGAGCGAACTCAACTCGAGGAGAGACGTAGAGTCGGCACGAGGAGTAGCTTGTCGACTCGTGGACTGGGTACTCGACTCGAGGAGCGAACTCAACTCGAGGAGAAACGTAGAGTCGGCACGAGGAATAGAATTTCGACTCGTGGACTGGGTACTCGACTCGAGGAGTAAACTCAACTCGAGGAGAAACGTAGAGCCGACACGAGGAGTAGCTTGTCGACTCGTGGACTCGGTACTAGACTCGAGGAGAGAACTCAAATCGAGGAGAGACGTAGAGTTGGCACGAGGAGTAGCCGGTTGAGTCGTGGACTGGGTACTCGACTCGAGGAGTGAACTCAACTCGAGGAGAAACATAGAGTCGGCACAAGGAGTAGCTTGTCGACTCGCGGACTCGGTACTCGACTCGAGGAGCGAACTCAACTCGAGGAGAGACGTAGAGTCGGCACGAGGAGTAGCTTGTCGACTCGTGGAGTCGGTACTCGCCTCGAGGAGCGAACTCAACTCGAGGAGAAACGTAGAGTCGGCAAGAGGAATAGCTTGTCGACTCGTGGACTCGGTACTCGACTCGAGGAGCGAACTCAACTCGAGGAGAGACGTAGAGTCGGCACGAGGAGTAGCTTGTCGACTCGTGGAGTCGGTAATCGACTCGAGGAGCGAACTCAACTCGAGGAGAGACGTAGAGTCGGCACGAGGAGTAGCTTGTCGACTCGTGGAGTCGGTACTCGACTCGAGGAGCGAACTCAACTCGAGGAGAGACGTAGAGTCGGCACGAGGAGTAGCTTGTCGACTCGTGGACTGGGTACTCGACTCGAGGAGCGAACTCAACTCGAGGAGAAACGTAGAGCCGGCACGAGGAGTAGCTTGTCGACTCGTGGATTGGGTACTCAACTCGAGGAGAAACGTAGAGTCGACCCGAGGAGTAGCTTGTCGACTCCTTTACTGGGTACTCGACTCGAGGAGTGAACTCAACTCGAGGAGAAACGTAGAGTCGGCACGAGGAGTAGCTTGTCGACTCGTGAAATCGGTACTCGACTCGAGGAGCGAACTCAACTCGAGGAGAAACGTAGAGTCGGCACGAGGAGTAGCTTGTCGACTCGTGGACTCGGTACTCGACTCGAGGAGGGAACTCAACTCGAGGAGAAACGTAGAGTCGGCACGAGGAGTAGCTTGTCGACTCGTGGACTCGGTACTCGACTCGAGGAGCAAACTCAACTGGAGGAGAAACGTAGAGTCGGCACGAGGAGTAGCTTGTCGACTCGTGGACTCGGTACTAGACTCGAGGAGGGAACTCAACTCGAGGAGAGACGTAGAGTTGGCACGAGAAGTAGCCGGTTGAGTCGTGGGCTGGGTACTCGACTCGAGGAGTGAACTCAACTCGAGGAGAAACGTAGAGTCGGCACGAGGAGTAGCTTGTCGACTCGCGGACTCGGTACTCGACTCGAGGAGCGAACTCAACTCGAGGAGAGACGTAGAGTAGGCACGAGGAGTAGCTTGTCGACTCGCGGACTCGGTACTCGACTCGAGGAGCGAACTCAACTCGAGGAGAGACGTAGAGTCGGCACGAGGAATAGCTTGTCGACTCGTGGACTCGGTACTCGACTTGAGGAGCGAACTCAACTCGAGGAGAAACGTAGAGTCGGCAAGAGGAATAGCTTGTCGACTCGTGGACTCGGTACTCGACTCGAGGAGCGAACTCAACTCGAGGAGAGACGTAGAGTCGGCACGAGGAGTAGCTTGTCGACTCGTGGAGTCGGTACTCGACTCGAGGAGCGAACTCAACTCGAGGAGAGACGTAGAGTCGGCAAGAGGAGTAGCTTGTCGACTCGTGGAGTCGGTACTCGACTCGAGGAGCGAACTCAACTCGAGGAGAAACGTAGAGTCGGCACGAGGAATAGAATTTCGACTCGTGGACTGGGTACTCGACTCGAGGAGTAAACTCAACTCGAGGAGAAACGTAGAGCCGACACGAGGAGTAGCTTGTCGACTCGTGGACTCGGTACTAGACTCGAGGAGAGAACTCAAATCGAGGAGAGACGTAGAGTTGGCACGAGGAGTAGCCGGTTGAGTCGTGGACTGGGTACTCGACTCGAGGAGTGAACTCAACTCGAGGAGAAACATAGAGTCGGCACAAGGAGTAGCTTGTCGACTCGCGGACTCGGTACTCGACTCGAGGAGCGAACTCAACTCGAGGAGAGACGTAGAGTCGGCACGAGGAGTAGCTTGTCGACTCGTGGAGTCGGTACTCGCCTCGAGGAGCGAACTCAACTCGAGGAGAAACGTAGAGTCGGCAAGAGGAATAGCTTGTCGACTCGTGGACTCGGTACTCCACTCGAGGAGCGAACTCAACTCGAGGAGAGACGTAGAGTCGGCACGAGGAGTAGCTTGTCGACTCGTGGAGTCGGTAATCGACTCGAGGAGCGAACTCAACTCGAGGAGAGACGTAGAGTCGGCACGAGGAGTAGCTTGTCGACTCGTGGAGTCGGTACTCGACTCGAGGAGCGAACTCAACTCGAGGAGAGACGTAGAGTCGGCACGAGGAGTAGCTTGTCGACTCGTGGACTGGGTACTCGACTCGAGGAGCGAACTCAACTCGAGGAGAAACGTAGAGCCGGCACGAGGAGTAGCTTGTCGACTCGTGGATTGGGTACTCAACTCGAGGAGAAACGTAGAGTCGACCCGAGGAGTAGCTTGTCGACTCCTTTACTGGGTACTCGACTCGAGGAGTGAACTCAACTCGAGGAGAAACGTAGAGTCGGCACGAGGAGTAGCTTGTCGACTCGTGAAATCGGTACTCGACTCGAGGAGCGAACTCAACTCGAGGAGAAACGTAGAGTCGGCACGAGGAGTAGCTTGTCGACTCGTGGACTCGGTACTCGACTCGAGGAGGGAACTCAACTCGAGGAGAAACGTAGAGTCGGCACGAGGAGTAGCTTGTCGACTCGTGGACTCGGTACTCGACTCGAGGAGCAAACTCAACTGGAGGAGAAACGTAGAGTCGGCACGAGGAGTAGCTTGTCGACTCGTGGACTCGGTACTAGACTCGAGGAGGGAACTCAACTCGAGGAGAGACGTAGAGTTGGCACGAGAAGTAGCCGGTTGAGTCGTGGGCTGGGTACTCGACTCGAGGAGTGAACTCAACTCGAGGAGAAACGTAGAGTCGGCACGAGGAGTAGCTTGTCGACTCGCGGACTCGGTACTCGACTCGAGGAGCGAACTCAACTCGAGGAGAGACGTAGAGTCGGCACGAGGAGTAGCTTGTCGACTCGTGGAGTCGGTACTCGACTCGAGGAGCGAACTCAACTCGAGGAGAAACGTAGAGTCGGCAAGAGGAATAGCTTGTCGACTCGTGGACTCGGTACTCGACTCGAGGAGCGAACTCAACTCGAGGAGAAACGTAGAGCCGGCACGAGGAGTAGCTTGTCGACTCGTGGACTGGGTACTCAACTCGAGGAGTGAACTCAACTCGAGGAGAAACGTAGAGCCGGCACGAGGAGTAGCTTGTCGACTCGTGGACTGGGTACTCAACTCGAGGAGTGAACTCAACTCGAGGAGAAACGTAGAGTCGACACGAGGAGTAGCTTGTCGACTCGTGGACTGGGTACTCGACTCGAGGAGTGAACTCAACTCGAGGAGAAACGTAGAGTCGGCACGAGGAGTAGCTTGTCGACTCGTGAAATCGGTACTCGACTCGAGGAGCGAACTCAACTCGAGGAGAAACGTAGAGTCGGCACGAGGAGTAGCTTGTAGACTCGTGGACTCGGTACTCGACTCGAGGAGGGAACTCAACTCGAGGAGAAACGTAGAGTCGGCACGAGGAGTAGCTTGTCGACTCGTGGACTCGGTACTCGACTCGAGGAGCAAACTCAACTGGAGGAGAAACGTAGAGTCGGCACGAGGAGTAGCTTGTCGACTCGTGGACTCGGTACTAGACTCGAGGAGGGAACTCAACTCGAGGAGAGACGTAGAGTCGGCAAGAGGAGTAGCTTGTCGACTCGTGGAGTCGGTACTCGACTCGAGGAGCGAACTCAACTCGAGGAGAAACGTAGAGTCGGCACGAGGAATAGAATTTCGACTCGTGGACTGGGTACTCGACTCGAGGAGTAAACTCAACTCGAGGAGAAACGTAGAGCCGACACGAGGAGTAGCTTGTCGACTCGTGGACTCGGTACTAGACTCGAGGAGAGAACTCAAATCGAGGAGAGACGTAGAGTTGGCACGAGGAGTAGCCGGTTGAGTCGTGGACTGGGTACTCGACTCGAGGAGTGAACTCAACTCGAGGAGAAACATAGAGTCGGCACAAGGAGTAGCTTGTCGACTCGCGGACTCGGTACTCGAATCGAGGAGCGAACTCAACTCGAGGAGAGACGTAGAGTCGGCACGAGGAGTAGCTTGTCGACTCGTGGAGTCGGTACTCGCCTCGAGGAGCGAACTCAACTCGAGGAGAAACGTAGAGTCGGCAAGAGGAATAGCTTGTCGACTCGTGGACTCGGTACTCGACTCGAGGAGCGAACTCAACTCGAGGAGAGACGTAGAGTCGGCACGAGGAGTAGCTTGTCGACTCGTGGAGTCGGTAATCGACTCGAGGAGCGAACTCAACTCGAGGAGAGACGTAGAGTCGGCACGAGGAGTAGCTTGTCGACTCGTGGAGTCGGTACTCGACTCGAGGAGCGAACTCAACTCGAGGAGAGACGTAGAGTCGGCACGAGGAGTAGCTTGTCGACTCGTGGAGTCGGTACTCGACTCGAGGAGCGAACTCAACTCGAGGAGAAACGTAGAGTCGGCAAGAGGAATAGCTTGTCGACTCGTGGACTCGGTACTCGACTCGAGGAGTGAACTCAACTCGAGGAGAAACGTAGAGCCGGCACGAGGAGTAGCTTGTCGACTCCTTTACTGGGTACTCGACTCGAGGAGTGAACTCAACTCGAGGAGAAACGTAGAGTCGGCACGAGGAGTAGCTTGTCGACTCGTGAAATCGGTACTCGACTCGAGGAGCGAACTCAACTCGAGGAGAAACGTAGAGTCGGCACGAGGAGTAGCTTGTCGACTCGTGGACTCGGTACTCGACTCGAGGAGGGAACTCAACTCGAGGAGAAACGTAGAGTCGGCACGAGGAGTAGCTTGTCGACTCGTGGACTCGGTACTCGACTCGAGGAGCAAACTCAACTGGAGGAGAAACGTAGAGTCGGCACGAGGAGTAGCTTGTCGACTCGTGGACTCGGTACTAGACTCGAGGAGGGAACTCAACTCGAGGAGAGACGTAGAGTTGGCACGAGAAGTAGCCGGTTGAGTCGTGGGCTGGGTACTCGACTCGAGGAGTGAACTCAACTCGAGGAGAAACGTAGAGTCGGCACGAGGAGTAGCTTGTCGACTCGCGGACTCGGTACTCGACTCGAGGAGCGAACTCAACTCGAGGAGAGACGTAGAGTCGGCACGAGGAGTAGCTTGTCGACTCGTGGAGTCGGTACTCGACTCGAGGAGCGAACTCAACTCGAGGAGAAACGTAGAGTCGGCAAGAGGAATAGCTTGTCGACTCGTGGACTCGGTACTCGACTCGAGGAGCGAACTCAACTCGAGGAGAAACGTAGAGCCGGCACGAGGAGTAGCTTGTCGACTCGTGGACTGGGTACTCAACTCGAGGAGTGAACTCAACTCGAGGAGAAACGTAGAGTCGACCCGAGGAGTAGCTTGTCGACTCGCGGACTCGGTACTCGACTTGAGGAGGGAACTCAACTCGAGGAGAAACGTAGAGTCGGCAAGAGGAATAGCTTGTCGACTCGTGGACTCGGTACTCGACTCGAGGAGTGAACTCAACTCGAGGAAAGACGTAGAGTCGGCACGAGGAGTAGCTTGTCGACTCGTGGAGTCGGTACTCGACTCGAGGAGCGAACTCAACTCGAGGAGAGACGTAGAGTAGGCACGAGGAGTAGCCGGTTGAGTCGTGGGCTGGGTACTCGACTCGAGGAGTGAACTAAACTCGAGGAGAAACGTAGAGTCGGCACGAGGAGTAGCTTGTCGACTCGCGGACTCGGTACTCGACTCGAGGAGCGAACTCAACTCGAGGAGAGACGTAGAGTCGGCACGAGGAGTAGCTTGTCGACTCGTGGAGTCGGTACTCGACTCGAGGAGCGAACTCAACTCGAGGAGAAACGTAGAGTCGGCAAGAGGAATAGCTTGTCGACTCGTGGACTCGGTACTCGACTCGAGGAGCGAACTCAACTCGAGGAGAAACGTAGAGCCGGCACGAGGAGTAGCTTGTCGACTCCTTTACTGGGTACTCGACTCGAGGAGTGAACTCAACTCGAGGAGAAACGTAGAGTCGGCACGAGGAGTAGCTTGTCGACTCGTGAAATCGGTACTCGACTCGAGGAGCGAACTCAACTCGAGGAGAAACGTAGAGTCGGCAAGAGGAATAGCTTGTCGACTCGTGGACTCGGTACTCGACTCGAGGAGCGAACTCAACTCGAGGAGAGACGTAGAGTCGGCACGAGGAGTAGCTTGTCGACTCGTGGAGTCGGTACTCGACTCGAGGAGCGAACTCAACTCGAGGAGAGACGTAGAGTAGGCACGAGGAGTAGCCGGTTGAGTCGTGGACTGGGTACTCGACTCGAGGAGTGAACTCAACTCGAGGAGAAACGTAGAGTAGGCACGAGGAGTAGCTTGTCGACTCGCGGACTCGGTACTCGACTCGAGGAGCGAACTCAACTCGAGGAGAGACGTAGAGTCGGCACGAGGAGTAGCTTGTCGACTCGTGGAGTCGGTACTCGACTCGAGGAGCGAACTCAACTCGAGGAGAAACGTAGAGTCGGCAAGAGGAATAGCTTGTCGACTCGTGGAGTCGGTACTCGACTCGAGGAGCGAACTCAACTCGAGGAGAGACATAGAGTCGGCACGAGGAGTAGCTTGTCGACTCGTGGAGTCGGTACTCGACTCGAGGAGCGAACTCAACTCGAGGAGAGACGTAGAGTCGGCACGAGGAGTAGCTTGTCGACTCGTGGAGTCGGTACTCGACTCGAGGAGCGAACTCAACTCGAGGAGAGACGTAGAGTCGGCACGAGGAGTAGCTTGTCGACTCGTGGACTGGGTACTCGACTCGAGGAGCGAACTCAACTCGAGGAGAAACGTAGAGCCGACACGAGGAGTAGCTTGTCGACTCGTGGACTCGGTACTAGACTCGAGGAGGGAACTCAACTTGAGGAGAGACGTAGAGTTGGCACGAGGAGTAGCCGGTTGAGTCGTGGATTGGGTACTCGACTCGAGGAGTGAACTCAACTCGAGGAGAAACGTAGAGTCGGCACAAGGAGTAGCTTGTCGACTCGCGGACTCGGTACTAGACTCGAGGAGCGAACTAAACTCGAGGAGAGACGTAGAGTCGGCACGAGGAGTAGCTTGTCGACTCGTGGAGTCGGTACTCGCCTCGAGGAGCGAACTCAACTCGAGGAGAAACGTAGAGTCGGCAAGAGGAATAGCTTGTCGACTCGTGGACTCGGTACTCGACTCGAGGAGCGAACTCAACTCGAGGAGAGACGTAGAGTCGGCACGAGGAGTAGCTTGTCGACTCGTGGAGTCGGTACTCGACTCGAGGAGCGAACTCAACTTGAGGAGAGACGTAGAGTCGGCACGAGGAGTAGCTTGTCGATTCGTGGAGTCGGTACTCGACTCGAGGAGCGAACTCAACTCGAGGAGAGACGTAGAGTCGGCACGAGGAGTAGCTTGTCGACTCGTGGACTGGGTACTCGACTCGAGGAGCGAACTCAACTCGAGGAGAGACGTAGAGTCGGCACGAGGAGTAGCTTGTCGACTCGTGGAGTCGGTACTCGACTCGAGGAGCGAACTCAACTCGAGGAGAGATGTAGAGTCGGCACGAGGAGTAGCTTGTCGACTCGTGGAGTCGTTACTCGACTCGAGGAGCGAACTCAACTCGAGGAGAGACGTAGAGTCGGCACGAGGAGTAGCTTGTCGACTCGTGGAGTCGGTACTCGCCTCGAGGAGCGAACTCAACTCGAGGAGAAACGTAGAGTCGGCAAGAGGAATAGCTTGTCGACTCGTGGACTCGGTACTCGACTCGAGGAGCGAACTCAACTCGAGGAGAGACGTAGAGTCGGCACGAGGAGTAGCTTGTCGACTCGTGGAGTCGGTAATCGACTCGAGGAGCGAACTCAACTCGAGGAGAGACGTAGAGTCGGCACGAGGAGTAGCTTGTCGACTCGTGGAGTCGGTACTCGACTCGAGGAGCGAACTCAACTCGAGGAGAGACGTAGAGTCGGCACGAGGAGTAGCTTGTCGACTCGTGGACTGGGTACTCGACTCGAGGAGCGAACTCAACTCGAGGAGAAACGTAGAGCCGGCACGAGGAGTAGCTTGTCGACTCGTGGATTGGGTACTCAACTCGAGGAGAAACGTAGAGTCGACCCGAGGAGTAGCTTGTCGACTCCTTTACTGGGTACTCGACTCGAGGAGTGAACTCAACTCGAGGAGAAACGTAGAGTCGGCACGAGGAGTAGCTTGTCGACTCGTGAAATCGGTACTCGACTCGAGGAGCGAACTCAACTCGAGGAGAAACGTAGAGTCGGCACGAGGAGTAGCTTGTCGACTCGTGGACTCGGTACTCGACTCGAGGAGGGAACTCAACTCGAGGAGAAACGTAGAGTCGGCACGAGGAGTAGCTTGTCGACTCGTGGACTCGGTACTCGACTCGAGGAGCAAACTCAACTGGAGGAGAAACGTAGAGTCGGCACGAGGAGTAGCTTGTCGACTCGTGGACTCGGTACTAGACTCGAGGAGGGAACTCAACTCGAGGAGAGACGTAGAGTTGGCACGAGAAGTAGCCGGTTGAGTCGTGGGCTGGGTACTCGACTCGAGGAGTGAACTCAACTCGAGGAGAAACGTAGAGTCGGCACGAGGAGTAGCTTGTCGACTCGCGGACTCGGTACTCGACTCGAGGAGCGAACTCAACTCGAGGAGAGACGTAGAGTCGGCACGAGGAGTAGCTTGTCGACTCGTGGAGTCGGTACTCGACTCGAGGAGCGAACTCAACTCGAGGAGAAACGTAGAGTCGGCAAGAGGAATAGCTTGTCGACTCGTGGACTCGGTACTCGACTCGAGGAGCGAACTCAACTCGAGGAGAAACGTAGAGCCGGCACGAGGAGTAGCTTGTCGACTCGTGGACTGGGTACTCAACTCGAGGAGTGAACTCAACTCGAGGAGAAACGTAGAGTCGACCCGAGGAGTAGCTTGTCGACTCGCGGACTCGGTACTCGACTTGAGGAGGGAACTCAACTCGAGGAGAAACGTAGAGTCGGCAAGAGGAATAGCTTGTCGACTCGTGGACTCGGTACTCGACTCGAGGAGTGAACTCAACTCGAGGAAAGACGTAGAGTCGGCACGAGGAGTAGCTTGTCGACTCGTGGAGTCGGTACTCGACTCGAGGAGCGAACTCAACTCGAGGAGAGACGTAGAGTAGGCACGAGGAGTAGCCAGTTGAGTCGTGGGCTGGGTACTCGACTCGAGGAGTGAACTAAACTCGAGGAGAAACGTAGAGTCGGCACGAGGAGTAGCTTGTCGACTCGCGGACTCGGTACTCGACTCGAGGAGCGAACTCAACTCGAGGAGAGACGTAGAGTCGGCACGAGGAGTAGCTTGTCGACTCGTGGAGTCGGTACTCGACTCGAGGAGCGAACTCAACTCGAGGAGAAACGTAGAGTCGGCAAGAGGAATAGCTTGTCGACTCGTGGACTCGGTACTCGACTCGAGGAGCGAACTCAACTCGAGGAGAAACGTAGAGCCGGCACGAGGAGTAGCTTGTCGACTCCTTTACTGGGTACTCGACTCGAGGAGTGAACTCAACTCGAGGAGAAACGTAGAGTCGGCACGAGGAGTAGCTTGTCGACTCGTGAAATCGGTACTCGACTCGAGGAGCGAACTCAACTCGAGGAGAAACGTAGAGTCGGCAAGAGGAATAGCTTGTCGACTCGTGGACTCGGTACTCGACTCGAGGAGCGAACTCAACTCGAGGAGAGACGTAGAGTAGGCACGAGGAGTAGCTTGTCGACTCGTGGACTGGGTACTCGACTCGAGGAGCGAACTCAACTCGAGGAGAAACGTAGAGCCGACACGAGGAGTAGCTTGTCGACTCGTGGACTCGGTACTAGACTCGAGGAGGGAACTCAACTTGAGGAGAGACGTAGAGTTGGCACGAGGAGTAGCCGGTTGAGTCGTGGATTGGGTACTCGACTCGAGGAGTGAACTCAACTCGAGGAGAAACGTAGAGTCGGCACAAGGAGTAGCTTGTCGACTCGCGGACTCGGTACTAGACTCGAGGAGCGAACTAAACTCGAGGAGAGACGTAGAGTCGGCACGAGGAGTAGCTTGTCGACTCGTGGAGTCGGTACTCGCCTCGAGGAGCGAACTCAACTCGAGGAGAAACGTAGAGTCGGCAAGAGGAATAGCTTGTCGACTCGTGGACTCGGTACTCGACTCGAGGAGCGAACTCAACTCGAGGAGAGACGTAGAGTCGGCACGAGGAGTAGCTTGTCGACTCGTGGAGTCGGTACTCGACTCGAGGAGCGAACTCAACTTGAGGAGAGACGTAGAGTCGGCACGAGGAGTAGCTTGTCGACTCGTGGAGTCGGTACTCGACTCGAGGAGCGAACTCAACTCGAGGAGAGACGTAGAGTCGGCACGAGGAGTAGCTTGTCGACTCGTGGACTGGGTACTCGACTCGAGGAGCGAACTCAACTCGAGGAGAGACGTAGAGTCGGCACGAGGAGTAGCTTGTCGACTCGTGGAGTCGGTACTCGACTCGAGGAGCGAACTCAACTCGAGGAGAGATGTAGAGTCGGCACGAGGAGTAGCTTGTCGACTCGTGGAGTCGTTACTCGACTCGAGGAGCGAACTCAACTCGAGGAGAGACGTAGAGTCGGCACGAGGAGTAGCTTGTCGACTCGTGGACTGCGTACTCGACTCGAGGAGCAAACCCAACTCGAGGAGAAACGTAGAGCCGGCACGAGGAGTAGCTTGTGGACTCGTGGACTGGGTACTCAACTCGAGGAGTGAACTCAACTCGAGGAGAAACGTAGAGTCGACCCGAGGAGTAGCTTGTCAACTCCTTTACTGGGTACTCGACTCGAGGAGTGAACTCAACTCGAGGAGAAACGTAGAGTCGGCACGAGGAGTAGCTTGTCGACTCGTGAAATCGGTACTCGACTCGAGGAGCGAACTCAACTCGAGGAGAAACGTAGAGTCGGCACGAGGAGTAGCTTGTCGACTCGTGGACTCGGTACTAGACTCGAGGAGGGAACTCAACTCGAGGAGAGACGTAGAGTTGGCACGATTAGTAGCCGGTTGAGTCGTGGACTGGGTACTCGACTCGAGGAGTGAACTCAACTCGAGGAGAAACATAGAGTCGGCACGAGGAGTAGCTTGTCGACTCGCGGACTCGGTACTCGACTCGAGGAGCGAACTCAACTCGAGGAGAGACGTAGAGTCGGCACGAGGAGTAGCTTGTCGACTCGTGGAGTCGGGACTCGACTCGAGGAGCGAACTCAACTCGAGGAGAAACGTAGAGTCGGCAAGAGGAATAGCTTGTCGACTCGTGGACTCGGTACTCGACTCGAGGAGCGAACTCAACTCGAGGAGAAACGTAGAGCCGGCACAAGGAGTAGCTTGTCGACTCGTGGACTGGGTACTCAACTCCAGGAGTGAACTCAACTCGAGGAGAAACGTAGAGTCGACCCGAGGAGTAGCTTGTCGACTCCTTTACTGGGTACTCGACTCGAGGAGCGAACTCAACTCGAGGAGTAGCTTGTCGACTCGCGGACTCGGTACTCGACTCGAGGAGCGAACTCAACTCGAGGAGAGACGTAGAGTCGGCACGAGGAGTAGCTTGTCGACTCGTGGAGTCGGTACTCGACTCGAGGAGCGAACTCAACTCGAGGAGAGACGTAGAGTCGGCAAGAGGAGTAGCTTGTCGACTCGTGGAGTCGGTACTCGACTCGAGGAGCGAACTCAACTCGAGGAGAAACGTAGAGTCGGCACGAGGAGTAGCTTGTCGACTCGTGGACTCGGTACTAGACTCGAGGAGGGAACTCAACTCGAGGAGAGACGTAGAGTTGGCACGATTAGTAGCCGGTTGAGTCGTGGACTGGGTACTCGACTCGAGGAGTGAACTCAACTCGAGGAGAAACATAGAGTCGGCACGAGGAGTAGCTTGTCGACTCGCGGACTCGGTACTCGACTCGAGGAGCGAACTCAACTCGAGGAGAGACGTAGAGTCGGCACGAGGAGTAGCTTGTCGACTCGTGGAGTCGGTACTCGACTCGAGGAGCGAACTCAACTCAAGGAGAAACGTAGAGTCGGCAAGAGGAATAGCTTGTCGACTCGTGGACTCGGTACTCGACTCGAGGAGCGAACTCAACTCGAGGAGAAACGTAGAGCCGGCACGAGGAGTAGCTTGTCGACTCCTTTACTGGGTACTCGACTCGAGGAGTGAACTCAACTCGAGGAGAAACGTAGAGTCGGCACGAGGAGTAGCTTGTCGACTCGTGAAATCGGTACTCGACTCGAGGAGCGAACTCAACTCGAGGAGAAACGTAGAGTCGGCAAGAGGAATAGCTTGTCGACTCGTGGACTCGGTACTCGACTCGAGGAGCGAACTCAACTCGAGGAGAGACGTAGAGTCGGCACGAGGAGTAGCTTGTCGACTCGTGGAGTCGGTACTCGACTCGAGGAGCGAACTCAACTCGAGGAGAGACGTAGAGTAGGCACGAGGAGTAGCCGGTTGAGTCGTGGACTGGGTACTCGACTCGAGGAGTGAACTCAACTCGAGGAGAAACGTAGAGTAGGCACGAGGAGTAGCTTGTCGACTCGCGGACTCGGTACTCGACTCGAGGAGCGAACTCAACTCGAGGAGAGACGTAGAGTCGGCACGAGGAGTAGCTTGTCGACTCGTGGAGTCGGTACTCGACTCGAGGAGCGAACTCAACTCGAGGAGAGACGTAGAGTAGGCACGAGGAGTAGCTTGTCGACTCGTGAAATCGGTACTCGACTCGAGGAGCGAACTCAACTCGAGGAGAAACGTAGAGTCGGCAAGAGGAATAGCTTGTCGACTCGTGGACTCGGTACTCGACTCGAGGAGCGAACTCAACTCGAGGAGAGACGTAGAGTCGGCACGAGGAGTAGCTTGTCGACTCGTGGAGTCGGTACTCGACTCGAGGAGCGAACTCAACTCGAGGAGAGACGTAGAGTAGGCACGAGGAGTAGCCGGTTGAGTCGTGGACTGGGTACTCGACTCGAGGAGTGAACTCAACTCGAGGAGAAACGTAGAGTAGGCACGAGGAGTAGCTTGTCGACTCGCGGACTCGGTACTCGACTCGAGGAGCGAACTCAACTCGAGGAGAGACGTAGAGTCGGCACGAGGAGTAGCTTGTCGACTCGTGGAGTCGGTACTCGACTCGAGGAGCGAACTCAACTCGAGGAGAAACGTAGAGTCGGCAAGAGGAATAGCTTGTCGACTCGTGGACTCGGTACTCGACTCGAGGAGCGAACTCAACTCGAGGAGAGACATAGAGTCGGCACGAGGAGTAGCTTGTCGACTCGTGGAGTCGGTACTCGACTCGAGGAGCGAACTCAACTCGAGGAGAGACGTAGAGTCGGCACGAGGAGTAGCTTGTCGACTCGTGGAGTCGGTACTCGACTCGAGGAGCGAACTCAACTCGAGGAGAGACGTAGAGTCGGCACGAGGAGTAGCTTGTCGACTCGTGGACTGGGTACTCGACTCGAGGAGCGAACTCAACTCGAGGAGAAACGTAGAGCCGACACGAGGAGTAGCTTGTCGACTCGTGGACTCGGTACTAGACTCGAGGAGGGAACTCAACTTGAGGAGAGACGTAGAGTTGGCACGAGGAGTAGCCGGTTGAGTCGTGGACTGGGTACTCGACTCGAGGAGTGAACTCAACTCGAGGAGAAACGTAGAGTCGGCACAAGGAGTAGCTTGTCGACTCGCGGACTCGGTACTCGACTCGAGGAGCGAACTAAACTCGAGGAGAGACGTAGAGTCGGCACGAGGAGTAGCTTGTCGACTCGTGGAGTCGGTACTCGCCTCGAGGAGCGAACTCAACTCGAGGAGAAACGTAGAGTCGGCAAGAGGAATAGCTTGTCGACTCGTGGACTCGGTACTCGACTCGAGGAGCGAACTCAACTCGAGGAGAGACGTAGAGTCGGCACGAGGAGTAGCTTGTCGACTCGTGGAGTCGGTACTCGACTCGAGGAGCGAACTCAACTTGAGGAGAGACGTAGAGTCGGCACGAGGAGTAGCTTGTCGACTCGTGGAGTCGGTACTCGACTCGAGGAGCGAACTCAACTCGAGGAGAGACGTAGAGTCGGCACGAGGAGTAGCTTGTCGACTCGTGGACTGGGTACTCGACTCGAGGAGCGAACTCAACTCGAGGAGAGACGTAGAGTCGGCACGAGGAGTAGCTTGTCGACTCGTGGAGTCGGTACTCGACTCGAGGAGCGAACTCAACTCGAGGAGAGATGTAGAGTCGGCACGAGGAGTAGCTTGTCGACTCGTGGAGTCGTTACTCGACTCGAGGAGCGAACTCAACTCGAGGAGAGACGTAGAGTCGGCACGAGGAGTAGCTTGTCGACTCGTGGACTGCGTACTCGACTCGAGGAGCAAACCCAACTCGAGGAGAAACGTAGAGCCGGCACGAGGAGTAGCTTGTGGACTCGTGGACTGGGTACTCAACTCGAGGAGTGAACTCAACTCGAGGAGAAACGTAG
The DNA here is from genome assembly GCF_054948205.1 of Urtica dioica subsp. dioica. Lineage (NCBI taxonomy): Eukaryota > Viridiplantae > Streptophyta > Magnoliopsida > Rosales > Urticaceae > Urtica > Urtica dioica. The sequence goes on from NC_142758.1 coordinate 28,177,614, forward strand.
AGTCGACCCGAGGAGTAGCTTGTCAACTCCTTTACTGGGTACTCGACTCGAGGAGTGAACTCAACTCGAGGAGAAACGTAGAGTCGGCACGAGGAGTAGCTTGTCGACTCGTGAAATCGGTACTCGACTCGAGGAGCGAACTCAACTCGAGGAGAAACGTAGAGTCGGCACGAGGAGTAGCTTGTCGACTCGTGGACTCGGTACTAGACTCGAGGAGGGAACTCAACTCGAGGAGAGACGTAGAGTAGGCACGATTAGTAGCCGGTTGAGTCGTGGACTGGGTACTCGACTCGAGGAGTGAACTCAACTCGAGGAGAAACATAGAGTCGGCACGAGGAGTAGCTTGTCGACTCGCGGACTCGGTACTCGACTCGAGGAGCGAACTCAACTCGAGGAGAGACGTAGAGTCGGCACGAGGAGTAGCTTGTCGACTCGTGGAGTCGGTACTCGACTCGAGGAGCGAACTCAACTCAAGGAGAAACGTAGAGTCGGCACGAGGAGTAGCTTGTCGACTCGTGGAGTCGGTACTCGACTCGAGGAGCGAACTCAACTCGAGGAGAGACGTAGAGCCGGCACGAGGAGTAGCTTGTCGACTCGTGGACTGGGTACTCAACTCCAGGAGTGAACTCAACTCGAGGAGAAACGTAGAGTCGACCCGAGGAGTAGCTTGTCGACTCCTTTACTGGGTACTCGACTCGAGGAGCGAACTCAACTCGAGGAGTAGCTTGTCGACTCGCGGACTCGGTACTCGACTCGAGGAGCGAACTCAACTCGAGGAGAGACGTAGAGTCGGCACGAGGAGTAGCTTGTCGACTCGTGGAGTCGGTACTCGACTCGAGGAGCGAACTCAACTCGAGGAGAGACGTAGAGTCGGCAAGAGGAGTAGCTTGTCGACTCGTGGAGTCGGTACTCGACTCGAGGAGCGAACTCAACTCGAGGAGAAACGTAGAGTCGGCAAGAGGAATAGCTTGTCGACTCGTGGACTCGGTACTCGACTCGAGGAGCGAACTCAACTCGAGGAGAGACGTAGAGTCGGCACGAGGAGTAGCTTGTCGACTCGTGGAGTCGGTACTCGACTCGAGGAGCGAACTCAACTCGAGGAGAGACGTAGAGTAGGCACGAGGAGTAGCCGGTTGAGTCGTGGACTGGGTACTCGACTCGAGGAGTGAACTCAACTCGAGGAGAAACATAGAGTTGGCACGAGGAGTAGCTTGTCGACTCGCGGACTCGGTACTCGACTCGAGGAGCGAACTCAACTCGAGGAGAGACGTAGAGTCGGCACGAGGAGTAGCTTGTCGACTCGTGGAGTCGGTACTCGACTCGAGGAGCGAACTCAACTCGAGGAGAAACGTAGAGTCGGCAAGAGGAATAGCTTGTCGACTCGTGGACTCGGTACTCGACTCGAGGAGCGAACTCAACTCGAGGAGAAACGTAGAGCCGGCACGAGGAGTAGCTTGTCGACTCGTGGACTGGGTACTCAACTCCAGGAGTGAACTCAACTCGAGGAGAAACGTAGAGTCGACCCGAGGAGTAGCTTGGCGACTCCTTTACTGGGTACTCGACTCGAGGAGCGAACTCAACTCGAGGAGTAGCTTGTCGACTCGCGGACTCGGTACTCGACTCGAGGAGCGAACTCAACTCGAGGAGAGACGTAGAGTCGGCACGAGGAGTAGCTTGTCGACTCGTGGAGTCGGTACTCGACTCGAGGAGCGAACTCAACTCGAGGAGAGACGTAGAGTCGGCAAGAGGAGTAGCTTGTCGACTCGTGGAGTCGGTACTCGACTCGAGGAGCGAACTCAACTCGAGGAGAAACGTAGAGTCGGCAAGAGGAATAGCTTGTCGACTCGTGGACTCGGTACTCGACTCGAGGAGCGAACTCAACTCGAGGAGAGACGTAAAGTCGGCACGAGGAGTAGCTTGTCGACTCGTGGAGTCGGTACTCGACTCGAGGAGCGAACTCAACTCGAGGAGAGACGTAGAGTAGGCACGAGGAGTAGCCGGTTGAGTCGTGGACTGGGTACTCGACTCGAGGAGTGAACTCAACTCGAGGAGAAACGTAGAGTAGGCACGAGGAGTAGCTTGTCGACTCGCGGACTCGGTACTCGACTCGAGGAGCGAACTCAACTCGAGGAGAGACGTAGAGTCGGCTCGAGGAGTAGCTTGTCGACTCGTGGAGTCGGTACTCGACTCGAGGAGCGAACTTAACTCGAGGAGAAACGTAGAGTCGGCAAGAGGAATAGCTTGTCGACTCGTGGACTCGGTACTCGACTCGAGGAGCGAACTCAACTTGAGGAGAGACGTAGAGTCGGCACGAGGAGTAGCTTGTCGACTCGTGGAGTCGGTACTCGACTCGAGGAGCGAACTCAACTCGAGGAGAGACGTAGAGTCGGCACGAGGAGTAGCTTGTCGACTCGTGGAGTCGGTACTCGACTCGAGGAGCGAACTCAACTCGAGGAGAGACGTAGAGTCGGCACGAGGAGTAGCTTGTCGACTCGTGGAGTCGGTACTCGACTCGAGGAGCGAACTCAACTCGAGGAGAGATGTAGAGTCGGCACGAGGAGTAGCTTGTCGACTCGTGGAGTCGTTACTCGACTCGAGGAGCGAACTCAACTCGAGGAGAGACGTAGAGTCGGCACGAGGAGTAGCTTGTCGACTCGTGGACTGCGTACTCGACTCGAGGAGCAAACCCAACTCGAGGAGAAACGTAGAGCCGGCACGAGGAGTAGCTTGTGGACTCGTGGACTGGGTACTCAACTCGAGGAGTGAACTCAACTCGAGGAGAAACGTAGAGTCGACCCGAGGAGTAGCTTGTCAACTCCTTTACTGGGTACTCGACTCGAGGAGTGAACTCAACTCGAGGAGAAACGTAGAGTCGGCACGAGGAGTAGCTTGTCGACTCGTGAAATCGGTACTCGACTCGAGGAGCGAACTCAACTCGAGGAGAAACGTAGAGTCGGCACGAGGAGTAGCTTGTCGACTCGTGGACTCGGTACTAGACTCGAGGAGGGAACTCAACTCGAGGAGAGACGTAGAGTTGGCACGATTAGTAGCCGGTTGAGTCATGGACTGGGTACTCGACTCGAGGAGTGAACTCAACTCGAGGAGAAACATAGAGTCGGCACGAGGAGTAGCTTGTCGACTCGCGGACTCGGTACTCGACTCGAGGAGCGAACTCAACTCGAGGAGAGACGTAGAGTCGGCACGAGGAGTAGCTTGTCGACTCGTGGAGTCGGTACTCGACTCGAGGAGCGAACTCAACTCGAGGAGAAACGTAGAGTCGGCAAGAGGAATAGCTTGTCGACTCGTGGACTCGGTACTCGACTCGAGGAGCGAACTCAACTCGAGGAGAAACGTAGAGCCGGCACGAGGAGTAGCTTGTCGACTCGTGGACTGGGTACTCAACTCCAGGAGTGAACTCAACTCGAGGAGAAAAGTAGAGTCGACCCGAGGAGTAGCTTGTCGACTCCTTTACTGGGTACTCGACTCGAGGAGCGAACTCAACTCGAGGAGTAGCTTGTCGACTCGCGGACTCGGTACTCGACTCGAGGAGCGAACTCAACTCGAGGAGAGACGTAGAGTCGGCACGAGGAGTAGCTTGTCGACTCGTGGAGTCGGTACTCGACTCGAGGAGCGAACTCAACTCGAGGAGAGACGTAGAGTCGGCAAGAGGAGTAGCTTGTCGACTCGTGGAGTCGGTACTCGACTCGAGGAGCGAACTCAACTCGAGGAGAAACGTAGAGTCGGCAAGAGGAATAGCTTGTCGACTCGTGGACTCGGTACTCGACTCGAGGAGCGAACTCAACTCGAGGAGAGACGTAGAGTCGGCACGAGGAGTAGCTTGTCGACTCGTGGAGTCGGTACTCGACTCGAGGAGCGAACTCAACTCGAGGAGAGACGTAGAGTAGGCACGAGGAGTAGCCGGTTGAGTCGTGGACTGGGTACTCGACTCGAGGAGTGAACTCAACTCGAGGAGAAACGTAGAGTAGGCACGAGGAGTAGCCGGTTGAGTCGTGGACTGGGTACTCGACTCGAGGAGTGAACTCAACTCGAGGAGAAACATAGAGTTGGCACGAGGAGTAGCTTGTCGACTCGCGGACTCGGTACTCGACTCGAGGAGCGAACTCAACTCGAGGAGAGACGTAGAGTCGGCACGAGGAGTAGCTTGTCGACTCGTGGAGTCGGTACTCGACTCGAGGAGCGAACTCAACTCGAGGAGAAACGTAGAGTCGGCAAGAGGAATAGCTTGTCGACTCGTGGACTCGGTACTCGACTCGAGGAGCGACCTCAACTCGAGGAGAAACGTAGAGCCGGCACGAGGAGTAGCTTGTCGACTCGTGGACTGGGTACTCAACTCCAGGAGTGAACTCAACTCGAGGAGAAACGTAGAGTCGACCCGAGGAGTAGCTTGGCGACTCCTTTACTGGGTACTCGACTCGAGGAGCGAACTCAACTCGAGGAGTAGCTTGTCGACTCGCGGACTCGGTACTCGACTCGAGGAGCGAACTCAACTCGAGGAGAGACGTAGAGTCGGCACGAGGAGTAGCTTGTCGACTCGTGGAGTCGGTACTCGACTCGAGGAGCGAACTCAACTCGAGGAGAGACGTAGAGTCGGCAAGAGGAGTAGCTTGTCGACTCGTGGAGTCGGTACTCGACTCGAGGAGCGAACTCAACTCGAGGAGAAACGTAGAGTCGGCACGAGGAGTAGCTTGTCGACTCGTGGACTCGGTACTAGACTCGAGGAGGGAACTCAACTCGAGGAGAGACGTAGAGTTGGCACGATTAGTAGCCGGTTGAGTCGTGGACTGGGTACTCGACTCGAGGAGTGAACTCAACTCGAGGAGAAACATAGAGTCGGCACGAGGAGTAGCTTGTCGACTCGCGGACTCGGTACTCGACTCGAGGAGCGAACTCAACTCGAGGAGAGACGTAGAGTCGGCACGAGGAGTAGCTTGTCGACTCGTGGAGTCGGTACTCGACTCGAGGAGCGAACTCAACTCGAGGAGAAACGTAGAGTCGGCAAGAGGAATAGCTTGTCGACTCGTGGACTCGGTACTCGACTCGAGGAGCGAACTCAACTCGAGGAGAAACGTAGAGCCGGCACGAGGAGTAGCTTGTCGACTCGTGGACTGGGTACTCAACTCCAGGAGTGAACTCAACTCGAGGAGAAACGTAGAGTCGACCCGAGGAGTAGCTTGTCGATTCCTTTACTGGGTACTCGACTCGAGGAGCGAACTCAACTCGAGGAGTAGCTTGTCGACTCGCGGACTCGGTACTCGACTCGAGGAGCGAACTCAACTCGAGGAGAGACGTAGAGTCGGCACGAGGAGTAGCTTGTCGACTCGTGGAGTCGGTACTCGACTCGAGGAGCGAACTCAACTCGAGGAGAGACGTAGAGTCGGCAAGAGGAGTAGCTTGTCGACTCGTGGAGTCGGTACTCGACTCGAGGAGCGAACTCAACTCGAGGAGAAACGTAGAGTCGGCAAGAGGAATAGCTTGTCGACTCGTGGACTCGGTACTCGACTCGAGGAGCGAACTCAACTCGAGGAGAGACGTAGAGTCGGCACGAGGAGTAGCTTGTCGACTCGTGGAGTCGGTACTCGACTCGAGGAGCGAACTCAACTCGAGGAGAAACGTAGAGTCGGCAAGAGGAATAGCTTGTCGACTCGTGGACTCGGTACTCGACTCGAGGAGCGACCTCAACTCGAGGAGAAACGTAGAGCCGGCACGAGGAGTAGCTTGTCGACTCGTGGTCTGGGTACTCAACTCCAGGAGTGAACTCAACTCGAGGAGAAACGTAGAGTCGACCCGAGGAGTAGCTTGGCGACTCCTTTACTGGGTACTCGACTCGAGGAGCGAACTCAACTCGAGGAGTAGCTTGTCGACTCGCGGACTCGGTACTCGACTCGAGGAGCGAACTCAACTCGAGGAGAGACGTAGAGTCGGCACGAGGAGTAGCTTGTCGACTCGTGGAGTCGGTACTCGACTCGAGGAGCGAACTCAACTCGAGGAGAGACGTAGAGTCGGCAAGAGGAGTAGCTTGTCGACTCGTGGAGTCGGTACTCGACTCGAGGAGCGAACTCAACTCGAGGAGAAACGTAGAGTCGGCACGAGGAGTAGCTTGTCGACTCGTGGACTCGGTACTAGACTCGAGGAGGGAACTCAACTCGAGGAGAGACGTAGAGTTGGCACGATTAGTAGCCGGTTGAGTCGTGGACTGGGTACTCGACTCGAGGAGTGAACTCAACTCGAGGAGAAACATAGAGTCGGCACGAGGAGTAGCTTGTCGACTCGCGGACTCGGTACTCGACTCGAGGAGCGAACTCAACTCGAGGAGAGACGTAGAGTCGGCACGAGGAGTAGCTTGTCGACTCGTGGAGTCGGTACTCGACTCGAGGAGCGAACTCAACTCGAGGAGAGACGTAGAGTCGGCAAGAGGAGTAGCTTGTCGACTCGTGGAGTCGGTACTCGACTCGAGGAGCGAACTCAACTCGAGGAGAAACGTAGAGTCGGCAAGAGGAATAGCTTGTCGACTCGTGGACTCGGTACTCGACTCGAGGAGCGAACTCAACTCGAGGAGAGACGTAGAGTCGGCACGAGGAGTAGCTTGTCGACTCGTGGAGTCGGTACTCGACTCGAGGAGCGAACTCAACTCGAGGAGAAACGTAGAGTCGGCAAGAGGAATAGCTTGTCGACTCGTGGACTCGGTACTCGACTCGAGGAGCGACCTCAACTCGAGGAGAAACGTAGAGCCGGCACGAGGAGTAGCTTGTCGACTCGTGGACTGGGTACTCAACTCCAGGAGTGAACTCAACTCGAGGAGAAACGTAGAGTCGACCCGAGGAGTAGCTTGGCGACTCCTTTACTGGGTACTCGACTCGAGGAGCGAACTCAACTCGAGGAGTAGCTTGTCGACTCGCGGACTCGGTACTCGACTCGAGGAGCGAACTCAACTCGAGGAGAGACGTAGAGTCGGCACGAGGAGTAGCTTGTCGACTCGTGGAGTCGGTACTCGACTCGAGGAGCGAACTCAACTCGAGGAGAGACGTAGAGTCGGCAAGAGGAGTAGCTTGTCGACTCGTGGAGTCGGTACTCGACTCGAGGAGCGAACTCAACTCGAGGAGAAACGTAGAGTCGGCACGAGGAGTAGCTTGTCGACTCGTGGACTCGGTACTAGACTCGAGGAGGGAACTCAACTCGAGGAGAGACGTAGAGTTGGCACGATTAGTAGCCGGTTGAGTCGTGGACTGGGTACTCGACTCGAGGAGTGAACTCAACTCGAGGAGAAACATAGAGTCGGCACGAGGAGTAGCTTGTCGACTCGCGGACTCGGTACTCGACTCGAGGAGCGAACTCAACTCGAGGAGAGACGTAGAGTCGGCACGAGGAGTAGCTTGTCGACTCGTGGAGTCGGTACTCGACTCGAGGAGCGAACTCAACTCGAGGAGAAACGTAGAGTCGGCAAGAGGAATAGCTTGTCGACTCGTGGACTCGGTACTCGACTCGAGGAGCGAACTCAACTCGAGGAGAAACGTAGAGCCGGCACGAGGAGTAGCTTGTCGACTCGTGGACTGGGTACTCAACTCCAGGAGTGAACTCAACTCGAGGAGAAACGTAGAGTCGACCCGAGGAGTAGCTTGTCGATTCCTTTACTGGGTACTCGACTCGAGGAGCGAACTCAACTCGAGGAGTAGCTTGTCGACTCGCGGACTCGGTACTCGACTCGAGGAGCGAACTCAACTCGAGGAGAGACGTAGAGTCGGCACGAGGAGTAGCTTGTCGACTCGTGGAGTCGGTACTCGACTCGAGGAGCGAACTCAACTCGAGGAGAGACGTAGAGTCGGCAAGAGGAGTAGCTTGTCGACTCGTGGAGTCGGTACTCGACTCGAGGAGCGAACTCAACTCGAGGAGAAACGTAGAGTCGGCAAGAGGAATAGCTTGTCGACTCGTGGACTCGGTACTCGACTCGAGGAGCGAACTCAACTCGAGGAGAGACGTAGAGTCGGCACGAGGAGTAGCTTGTCGACTCGTGGAGTCGGTACTCGACTCGAGGAGCGAACTCAACTCGAGGAGAGACGTAGAGTAGGCACGAGGAGTAGCCGGTTGAGTCGTGGACTGGGTACTCGACTCGAGGAGTGAACTCAACTCGAGGAGAAACGTAGAGTAGGCACGAGGAGTAGCCGGTTGAGTCGTGGACTGGGTACTCGACTCGAGGAGTGAACTCAACTCGAGGAGAAACATAGAGTTGGCACGAGGAGTAGCTTGTCGACTCGCGGACTCGGTACTCGACTCGAGGAGCGAACTCAACTCGAGGAGAGACGTAGAGTCGGCACGAGGAGTAGCTTGTCGACTCGTGGAGTCGGTACTCGACTCGAGGAGCGAACTCAACTCGAGGAGAAACGTAGAGTCGGCAAGAGGAATAGCTTGTCGACTCGTGGACTCGGTACTCGACTCGAGGAGCGAACTCAACTCGAGGAGAAACGTAGAGCCGGCACGAGGAGTAGCTTGTCGACTCGTGGACTGGGTACTCAACTCCAGGAGTGAACTCAACTCGAGGAGAAACGTAGAGTCGACCCGAGGAGTAGCTTGGCGACTCCTTTACTGGGTACTCGACTCGAGGAGCGAACTCAACTCGAGGAGTAGCTTGTCGACTCGCGGACTCGGTACTCGACTCGAGGAGCGAACTCAACTCGAGGAGAGACGTAGAGTCGGCACGAGGAGTAGCTTGTCGACTCGTGGAGTCGGTACTCGACTCGAGGAGCGAACTCAACTCGAGGAGAGACGTAGAGTCGGCACGAGGAGTAGCTTGTCGACTCGTGGACTCGGTACTCGACTCGAGGAGCGAACTCAACTCGAGGAGAGACGTAGAGTAGGCACGAGGAGTAGCTTGTCGACTCGTGGAGTCGGTACTCGACTCGAGGAGCGAACTCAACTCGAGGAGAGACGTAGAGTAGGCACGAGGAGTAGCCGGTTGAGTCGTGGACTGGGTACTCGACTCGAGGAGTGAACTCAACTCGAGGAGAAACGTAGAGTAGGCACGAGGAGTAGCTTGTCGACTCGCGGACTCGGTACTCGACTCGAGGAGCGAACTCAACTCGAGGAGAGACGTAGAGTCAGCTCGAGGAGTAGCTTGTCGACTCGTGGAGTCGGTACTCGACTCGAGGAGCGAACTCAACTCGAGGAGAAACGTAGAGTCGGCAAGAGGAATAGCTTGTCGACTCGTGGACTCGGTACTCGACTCGAGGAGCGAACGCAACTCGAGGAGAGACATAGAGTCGGCACGAGGAGTAGCTTGTCGACTCGTGGAGTCGGTACTCGACTCGAGGAGCGAACTCAACTCGAGGAGAGACGTAGAGTCGGCAAGAGGAGTAGCTTGTCGACTCGTGGAGTCGGTACTCGACTCGAGGAGCGAACTCAACTCGAGGAGAAACGTAGAGTCGGCACGAGGAATAGATTGTCGACTCGTGGACTGGGTACTCGACTCGAGGAGTGAACTCAACTCGAGGAGAAACGTAGAGCCGACACGAGGAGTAGCTTGTCCACTCGTGGACTCGGTACTAGACTCGAGGAGGGAACTCAACTCGAGGAGAGACGTAGAGTTGGCACGAGGAGTAGCCGGTTGAGTCGTGGACTGGGTATTCGACTCGAGGAGTGAACTCAACTCGAGGAGAAACGTAGAGTCGGCACAAGGAGTAGCTTGTCGACTCGCGGACTCGGTACTCGACTCGAGGAGCGAACTCAACTCGAGGAGAGACGTAGAGTCGGCACGAGGAGTAGCTTGTCGACTCGTGGAGTCGGTACTCGCCTCGAGGAGCGAACTCAACTTGAGGAGAAACGTAGAGTCGGCAAGAGGAATAGCTTGTCGACTCGTGGACTCGGTACTCGACTCGAGGAGCGAACTCAACTCGAGGAGAGACGTAGAGTCGGCACGAGGAGTAGCTTGTCGACTCGTGGAGTCGGTACTCGACTCGAGGAGCGAACTCAACTCGAGGAGAGACGTAGAGTCGGCAAGAGGAGTAGCTTGTCGACTCGTGGAGTCGGTACTCGACTCGAGGAGCGAACTCAACTCGAGGAGAAACGTAGAGTCGGCAAGAGGAATAGCTTGTCGACTCGTGGACTCGGTACTCGACTCGAGGAGCGAACTCAACTCGAGGAGAGACGTAGAGTCGGCACGAGGAGTAGCTTGTCGACTCGTGGAGTCGGTACTCGACTCGAGGAGCGAACTCAACTCGAGGAGAGACGTAGAGTAGGCACGAGGAGTAGCCGGTTGAGTCGTGGACTGGGTACTCGACTCGAGGAGTGAACTCAACTCGAGGAGAAACGTAGAGTAGGCACGAGGAGTAGCCGGTTGAGTCGTGGACTGGGTACTCGACTCGAGGAGTGAACTCAACTCGAGGAGAAACATAGAGTCGGCACGAGGAGTAGCTTGTCGACTCGCGGACTCGGTACTCGACTCGAGGAGCGAACTCAACTCGAGGAGAGACGTAGAGTCGGCACGAGGAGTAGCTTGTCGACTCGTGGAGTCGGTACTCGACTCGAGGAGCGAACTCAACTCGAGGAGAAACGTAGAGTCGGCAAGAGGAATAGCTTGTCGACTCGTGGACTCGGTACTCGACTCGAGGAGCGAACTCAACTCGAGGAGAAACGTAGAGCCGGCACGAGGAGTAGCTTGTCGACTCGTGGACTGGGTACTCAACTCCAGGAGTGAAATCAACTCGAGGAGAAACGTAGAGTCGACCCGAGGAGTAGCTTGGCGACTCCTTTACTGGGTACTCGACTCGAGGAGCGAACTCAACTCGAGGAGTAGCTTGTCGACTCGCGGACTCGGTACTCGACTCGAGGAGCGAACTCAACTCGAGGAGAGACGTAGAGTCGGCACGAGGAGTAGCTTGTCGACTCGTGGAGTCGGTACTCGACTCGAGGAGCGAACTCAACTCGAGGAGAAACGTAGAGTCGGCAAGAAGAATAGCTTGTCGACTCGTGGACTCGGTACTCGACTCGAGGAGCGAACTCAACTCGAGGAGAAACGTAGAGCCGGCACGAGGAGTAGCTTGTCGACTCGTGGACTGGGTACTCAACTCCAGGAGTGAACTCAACTCGAGGAGAAACGTAGAGTCGACCCGAGGAGTAGCTTGGCGACTCCTTTACTGGGTACTCGACTCGAGGAGCGAACTCAACTCGAGGAGTAGCTTGTCGACTCGCGGACTCGGTACTCGACTCGAGGAGCGAACTCAACTCGAGGAGAGACGTAGAGTCGGCACGAGGAGTAGCTTGTCGACTCGTGGAGTCGGTACTCGACTCGAGGAGCGAACTCAACTCGAGGAGAGACGTAGAGTCGGCAAGAGGAGTAGCTTGTCGACTCGTGGAGTCGGTACTCGACTCGAAGAGCGAACTCAACTCGAGGAGAAACGTAGAGTCGGCAAGAGGAATAGCTTGTCGACTCGTGGACTCGGTACTCGACTCGAGGAGCGAACTCAACTCGAGGAGAGACGTAGAGTAGGCACGAGGAGTAGCTTGTCGACTCGTGGAGTCGGTACTCGACTCGAGGAGCGAACTCAACTCGAGGAGAGACGTAGAGTAGGCACGAGGAGTAGCCGGTTGAGTCGTGGACTGGGTACTCGACTCGAGGAGTGAACTCAACTCGAGGAGAAACGTAGAGTAGGCACGAGGAGTAGCTTGTCGACTCGCGGACTCGGTACTCGACTCGAGGAGCGAACTCAACTCGAGGAGAGACGTAGAGTCAGCTCGAGGAGTAGCTTGTCGACTCGTGGAGTCGGTACTCGACTCGAGGAGCGAACTCAACTCGAGGAGAAACGTAGAGTCGGCAAGAGGAATAGCTTGTCGACTCGTGGACTCGGTACTCGACTCGAGGAGCGAACGCAACTCGAGGAGAGACATAGAGTCGGCACGAGGAGTAGCTTGTCGACTCGTGGAGTCGGTACTCGACTCGAGGAGCGAACTCAACTCGAGGAGAGACGTAGAGTCGGCAAGAGGAGTAGCTTGTCGACTCGTGGAGTCGGTACTCGACTCGAGGAGCGAACTCAACTCGAGGAGAAACGTAGAGTCGGCACGAGGAATAGATTGTCGACTCGTGGACTGGGTACTCGACTCGAGGAGTGAACTCAACTCGAGGAGAAACGTAGAGCCGACACGAGGAGTAGCTTGTCCACTCGTGGACTCGGTACTAGACTCGAGGAGGGAACTCAACTCGAGGAGAGACGTAGAGTTGGCACGAGGAGTAGCCGGTTGAGTCGTGGACTGGGTATTCGACTCGAGGAGTGAACTCAACTCGAGGAGAAACGTAGAGTCGGCACAAGGAGTAGCTTGTCGACTCGCGGACTCGGTACTCGACTCGAGGAGCGAACTCAACTCGAGGAGAGACGTAGAGTCGGCACGAGGAGTAGCTTGTCGACTCGTGGAGTCGGTACTCGCCTCGAGGAGCGAACTCAACTTGAGGAGAAACGTAGAGTCGGCAAGAGGAATAGCTTGTCGACTCGTGGACTCGGTACTCGACTCGAGGAGCGAACTCAACTCGAGGAGAGACGTAGAGTCGGCACGAGGAGTAGCTTGTCGACTCGTGGAGTCGGTACTCGACTCGAGGAGCGAACTCAACTCGAGGAGAGACGTAGAGTCGGCAAGAGGAGTAGCTTGTCGACTCGTGGAGTCGGTACTCGACTCGAGGAGCGAACTCAACTCGAGGAGAAACGTAGAGTCGGCAAGAGGAATAGCTTGTCGACTCGTGGACTCGGTACTCGACTCGAGGAGCGAACTCAACTCGAGGAGAGACGTAGAGTCGGCACGAGGAGTAGCTTGTCGACTCGTGGAGTCGGTACTCGACTCGAGGAGCGAACTCAACTCGAGGAGAGACGTAGAGTAGGCACGAGGAGTAGCCGGTTGAGTCGTGGACTGGGTACTCGACTCGAGGAGTGAACTCAACTCGAGGAGAAACGTAGAGTAGGCACGAGGAGTAGCCGGTTGAGTCGTGGACTGGGTACTCGACTCGAGGAGTGAACTCAACTCGAGGAGAAACATAGAGTCGGCACGAGGAGTAGCTTGTCGACTCGCGGACTCGGTACTCGACTCGAGGAGCGAACTCAACTCGAGGAGAGACGTAGAGTCGGCACGAGGAGTAGCTTGTCGACTCGTGGAGTCGGTACTCGACTCGAGGAGCGAACTCAACTCGAGGAGAAACGTAGAGTCGGCAAGAGGAATAGCTTGTCGACTCGTGGACTCGGTACTCGACTCGAGGAGCGAACTCAACTCGAGGAGAAACGTAGAGCCGGCACGAGGAGTAGCTTGTCGACTCGTGGACTGGGTACTCAACTCCAGGAGTGAAATCAACTCGAGGAGAAACGTAGAGTCGACCCGAGGAGTAGCTTGGCGACTCCTTTACTGGGTACTCGACTCGAGGAGCGAACTCAACTCGAGGAGTAGCTTGTCGACTCGCGGACTCGGTACTCGACTCGAGGAGCGAACTCAACTCGAGGAGAGACGTAGAGTCGGCACGAGGAGTAGCTTGTCGACTCGTGGAGTCGGTACTCGACTCGAGGAGCGAACTCAACTCGAGGAGAAACGTAGAGTCGGCAAGAAGAATAGCTTGTCGACTCGTGGACTCGGTACTCGACTCGAGGAGCGAACTCAACTCGAGGAGAAACGTAGAGCCGGCACGAGGAGTAGCTTGTCGACTCGTGGACTGGGTACTCAACTCCAGGAGTGAACTCAACTCGAGGAGAAACGTAGAGTCGACCCGAGGAGTAGCTTGGCGACTCCTTTACTGGGTACTCGACTCGAGGAGCGAACTCAACTCGAGGAGTAGCTTGTCGACTCGCGGACTCGGTACTCGACTCGAGGAGCGAACTCAACTCGAGGAGAGACGTAGAGTCGGCACGAGGAGTAGCTTGTCGACTCGTGGAGTCGGTACTCGACTCGAGGAGCGAACTCAACTCGAGGAGAGACGTAGAGTCGGCAAGAGGAGTAGCTTGTCGACTCGTGGAGTCGGTACTCGACTCGAGGAGCGAACTCAACTCGAGGAGAAACGTAGAGTCGGCAAGAGGAATAGCTTGTCGACTCGTGGACTCGGTACTCGACTCGAGGAGCGAACTCAACTCGAGGAGAGACGTAGAGTCGGCACGAGGAGTAGCTTGTCGACTCGTGGAGTCGGTACTCGACTCGAGGAGCGAACTCAACTCGAGGAGAGACGTAGAGTAGGCACGAGGAGTAGCCGGTTGAGTCGTGGACTGGGTACTCGACTCGAGGAGTGAACTCAACTCGAGGAGAAACGTAGAGTAGGCACGAGGAGTAGCTTGTCGACTCGCGGACTCGGTACTCGACTCGAGGAGCGAACTCAACTCGAGGAGAGACGTAGAGTCGGCTCGAGGAGTAGCTTGTCGACTCGTGGAGTCGGTACTCGACTCGAGGAGCGAACTCAACTCGAGGAGAAACGTAGAGTCGGCAAGAGGAATAGCTTGTCGACTCGTGGACTCGGTACTCGACTCGAGGAGCGAACGCAACTCGAGGAGAGACATAGAGTCGGCACGAGGAGTAGCTTGTCGACTCGTGGAGTCGGTACTCGACTCGAGGAGCGAACTCAACTCGAGGAGAGACGTAGAGTCGGCAAGAGGAGTAGCTTGTCGACTCGTGGAGTCGGTACTCGACTCGAGGAGCGAACTCAACTCGAGGAGAAACGTAGAGTCGGCACGAGGAATAGATTGTCGACTCGTGGACTGGGTACTCGACTCGAGGAGTGAACTCAACTCGAGGAGAAACGTAGAGCCGACACGAGGAGTAGCTTGTCCACTCGTGGACTCGGTACTAGACTCGAGGAGGGAACTCAACTCGAGGAGAGACGTAGAGTTGGCACGAGGAGTAGCCGGTTGAGTCGTGGACTGGGTATTCGACTCGAGGAGTGAACTCAACTCGAGGAGAAACGTAGAGTCGGCACAAGGAGTAGCTTGTCGACTCGCGGACTCGGTACTCGACTCGAGGAGCGAACTCAACTCGAGGAGAGACGTAGAGTCGGCACGAGGAGTAGCTTGTCGACTCGTGGAGTCGGTACTCGCCTCGAGGAGCGAACTCAACTTGAGGAGAAACGTAGAGTCGGCAAGAGGAATAGCTTGTCGACTCGTGGACTCGGTACTCGACTCGAGGAGCGAACTCAACTCGAGGAGAGACGTAGAGTCGGCACGAGGAGTAGCTTGTCGACTCGTGGAGTCGGTACTCGACTCGAGGAGCGAACTCAACTCGAGGAGAGACGTAGAGTCGGCAAGAGGAGTAGCTTGTCGACTCGTGGAGTCGGTACTCGACTCGAGGAGCGAACTCAACTCGAGGAGAAACGTAGAGTCGGCAAGAGGAATAGCTTGTCGACTCGTGGACTCGGTACTCGACTCGAGGAGCGAACTCAACTCGAGGAGAGACGTAGAGTCGGCACGAGGAGTAGCTTGTCGACTCGTGGAGTCGGTACTCGACTCGAGGAGCGAACTCAACTCGAGGAGAGACGTAGAGTAGGCACGAGGAGTAGCCGGTTGAGTCGTGGACTGGGTACTCGACTCGAGGAGTGAACTCAACTCGAGGAGAAACGTAGAGTAGGCACGAGGAGTAGCCGGTTGAGTCGTGGACTGGGTACTCGACTCGAGGAGTGAACTCAACTCGAGGAGAAACATAGAGTCGGCACGAGGAGTAGCTTGTCGACTCGCGGACTCGGTACTCGACTCGAGGAGCGAACTCAACTCGAGGAGAGACGTAGAGTCGGCACGAGGAGTAGCTTGTCGACTCGTGGAGTCGGTACTCGACTCGAGGAGCGAACTCAACTCGAGGAGAAACGTAGAGTCGGCAAGAGGAATAGCTTGTCGACTCGTGGACTCGGTACTCGACTCGAGGAGCGAACTCAACTCGAGGAGAAACGTAGAGCCGGCACGAGGAGTAGCTTGTCGACTCGTGGACTGGGTACTCAACTCCAGGAGTGAAATCAACTCGAGGAGAAACGTAGAGTCGACCCGAGGAGTAGCTTGGCGACTCCTTTACTGGGTACTCGACTCGAGGAGCGAACTCAACTCGAGGAGTAGCTTGTCGACTCGCGGACTCGGTACTCGACTCGAGGAGCGAACTCAACTCGAGGAGAGACGTAGAGTCGGCACGAGGAGTAGCTTGTCGACTCGTGGAGTCGGTACTCGACTCGAGGAGCGAACTCAACTCGAGGAGAAACGTAGAGTCGGCAAGAAGAATAGCTTGTCGACTCGTGGACTCGGTACTCGACTCGAGGAGCGAACTCAACTCGAGGAGAAACGTAGAGCCGGCACGAGGAGTAGCTTGTCGACTCGTGGACTGGGTACTCAACTCCAGGAGTGAACTCAACTCGAGGAGAAACGTAGAGTCGACCCGAGGAGTAGCTTGGCGACTCCTTTACTGGGTACTCGACTCGAGGAGCGAACTCAACTCGAGGAGTAGCTTGTCGACTCGCGGACTCGGTACTCGACTCGAGGAGCGAACTCAACTCGAGGAGAGACGTAGAGTCGGCACGAGGAGTAGCTTGTCGACTCGTGGAGTCGGTACTCGACTCGAGGAGCGAACTCAACTCGAGGAGAGACGTAGAGTCGGCAAGAGGAGTAGCTTGTCGACTCGTGGAGTCGGTACTCGACTCGAGGAGCGAACTCAACTCGAGGAGAAACGTAGAGTCGGCAAGAGGAATAGCTTGTCGACTCGTGGACTCGGTACTCGACTCGAGGAGCGAACTCAACTCGAGGAGAGACGTAGAGTCGGCACGAGGAGTAGCTTGTCGACTCGTGGAGTCGGTACTCGACTCGAGGAGCGAACTCAACTCGAGGAGAGACGTAGAGTAGGCACGAGGAGTAGCCGGTTGAGTCGTGGACTGGGTACTCGACTCGAGGAGTGAACTCAACTCGAGGAGAAACGTAGAGTAGGCACGAGGAGTAGCTTGTCGACTCGCGGACTCGGTACTCGACTCGAGGAGCGAACTCAACTCGAGGAGAGACGTAGAGTCGGCTCGAGGAGTAGCTTGTCGACTCGTGGAGTCGGTACTCGACTCGAGGAGCGAACTCAACTCGAGGAGAAACGTAGAGTCGGCAAGAGGAATAGCTTGTCGACTCGTGGACTCGGTACTCGACTCGAGGAGCGAACGCAACTCGAGGAGAGACATAGAGTCGGCACGAGGAGTAGCTTGTCGATTCGTGGAGTCGGTACTCGACTCGAGGAGCGAACTCAACTCGAGGAGAGACGTAGAGTCGGCAAGAGGAGTAGCTTGTCGACTCGTGGAGTCGGTACTCGACTCGAGGAGCGAACTCAACTCGAGGAGAAACGTAGAGTCGGCGCGAGGAATAGATTGTCGACTCGTGGACTGGGTACTCGACTCGAGGAATGAACTCAACTCGAGGAGAAACGTAGAGCCGACACGAGGAGTAGCTTGTCGACTCGTGGACTCGGTACTAGACTCGAGGAGGGAACTCAACTCGAGGAGAGACGTAGAGTTGGCACGAGGAGTAGCCGGTTGAGTCGTGGACTGGGTACTCGACTCGAGGAGTGAACTCAACTCGAGGAGAAACGTAGAGTCGGCACAAGGAGTAGCTTGTCGACTCGCGGACTCGGTACTCGACTCGAGGAGCGAACTCAACTCGAGGAGAGACGTAGAGTCGGCACGAGGAGTAGCTTGTCGACTCGTGGAGTCGGTACTCGACTCGAGGAGCGAACTCAACTCGAGGAGAGACGTAGAGTCGGCACGACGAGTAGCTTGTCGACTCGTGGACTGGGTACTCGACTCGAGGAGCGAACTCAACTCGAGGAGAGACGTAGAGTCGGCACGAGGAGTAGCTTGTCGACTCGTGGAGTCGGTACTCGACTCGAGGAGCGAACTCAACTCGAGGAGAGACGTAGAGTCGGCACGAGGAGTAGCTTGTCGACTCGTGGAGTCGGTACTCGACTCGAGGAGCGAACTCAACTCGAGGAGAGACGTAGAGTCGGCACGAGGAGTAGCTTGTCGACTCGTGGACTGGGTACTCGACTCGAGGAGCGAACTCAACTCGAGGAGAAACGTAGAGCCGGCACGAGGAGTAGCTTGTGGACTCGTGGACTGGGTACTCAACTCGAGGAGTGAACTCAACTCGAGGAGAAACGTAGAGTCGACCCGAGGAGTAGCTTGTCGACTCCTTTACTGGGTACTCGACTCGAGGAGTGAACTCAACTCGAGGAGAAACGTAGAGTCGGCACGAGGAGTAGCTTGTCGACTCGTGAAATCGGTACTCGACTCGAGGAGCGAACTCAACTCGAGGAGAAACGTAGAGTCGGCACGAGGAGTAGCTTGTCGACTCGTGGACTCGGTACTCGACTCGAGGAGGGAACTCAACTCGAGGAGAAACGTAGAGTCGGCAGGAGGAGTAGCTTGTCGACTCGTGGACTCGGTACTCGACTCGAGGAGCAAACTCAACTGGAGGAGAAACGTAGAGTCGGCACGAGGAGTAGCTTGTCGACTCGTGGACTCGGTACTAGACTCGAGGAGGGAACTCAACTCGAGGAGAGACGTAGAGTTGGCACGAGGAGTAGCCGGTTGAGTCGTGGACTGGGTACTCGACTCGAGGAGTGAACTCAACTCGAGGAGAAACATAGAGTCGGCACGAGGAGTAGCTTGTCGACTCGCGGACTCAGTACTCGACTCGAGGAGCGAACTCAACTCGAGGAGAGACGTAGAGTCGGCACGAGGAGTAGCTTGTCGACTCGTGGAGTCGGTACTCGACTCGAGGAGCGAACTCAACTCGAGGAGAAACGTAGAGTTGGCAAGAGGAATAGCTTGTCGACTCGTGGACTCGGTACTCGACTCGAGGAGCGAACTCAACTCGAGGAGAAACGTAGAGCCGGCACGAGGAGTAGCTTGTCGACTCGTGGACTGGGTACTCAACTCGAGGAGTGAACTCAACTCGAGGAGAAACGTAGAGTCGACCCGAGGAGTAGCTTGTCGACTCCTTTACTGGGTACTCGACTCGAGGAGCGAACTCAACTCGAGGAGTAGCTTGTCGACTCGCGGACTCGGTACTCGACTCGAGGAGCGAACTCAACTCGAGGAGAGACGTAGAGTCGGCACGAGGAGTAGCTTGTCGACTCGTGGAGTCGATACTCGACTCGAGGAGCGAACTCAACTCGAGGAGAGACGTAGAGTCGGCAAGAGGAGTAGATTGTCGACTCGTGGAGTCGGTACTCGACTCGAGGAGCGAACTCAACTCGAGGAGAAACGTAGAGTCGGCAAGAGGAATAGCTTGTCGACTCGTGGACTCGGTACTCGACTCGAGGAGCGAACTCAACTCGAGGAGAGACGTAGAGTCGGCACGAGGAGTAGCTTGTCGACTCGTGGAGTCGGTACTCGACTCGAGGAGCGAACTCAACTCGAGGAGAGACGTAGAGTCGGCACGAGGAGTAGCTTGTCGACTCGTGGACTGGGTACTCGACTCGAGGAGCGAACTCAACTCGAGGAGAGACGTAGAGTCGGCACGAGGAGTAGCTTGTCGACTCGTGGAGTCGGTACTCGACTCGAGGAGCGAACTCAACTCGAGGAGAGACGTAGAGTCGGCACGAGGAGTAGCTTGTTGACTCGTGGAGTCGGTACTCGACTCGAGGAGCGAACTCAACTCGAGGAGAGACGTAGAGTCGGCACGAGGAGTAGCTTGTCGACTCGTGGACTGGGTACTCGACTCGAGGAGCGAACTCAACTCGAGGAGAAACGTAGAGCCGGCACGAGGAGTAGCTTGTGGACTCGTGGACTGGGTACTCAACTCGAGGAGTGAACTCAACTCGAGGAGAAACGTAGAGTCGACCCGAGGAGTAGCTTGTCGACTCCTTTACTGGGTACTCGACTCGAGGAGTGAACTCAACTCGAGGAGAAACGTAGAGTCGGCACGAGGAGTAGCTTGTCGACTCGTGAAATCGGTACTCGACTCGAGGAGCGAACTCAACTCGAGGAGAAACGTAGAGTCGGCACGAGGAGTAGCTTGTCGACTCGTGGACTCGGTACTCAACTCGAGGAGGGAACTCAACTCGAGGAGAAACGTAGAGTCGGCACGAGGAGTAGCTTGTCGACTCGTGGACTCGGTACTCGACTCGAGGAGCAAACTCAACTGGAGGAGAAACGTAGAGTCGGTACGAGGAGTAGCTTGTCGACTCGTGGACTCGGTACTACACTCGAGGAGGGAACTCAACTCGAGGAGAGACGTAGAGTTGGCACGAAGAGTAGCCGGTTGAGTCGTGGACTGGGTACTCGACTCGAGGAGTGAACTCAACTCGAGGAGAAACATAGAGTCGGCACGAGGAGTAGCTTGTCGACTCGCGGACTCAGTACTCGACTCGAGGAGCGAACTCAACTCGAGGAGAGACGTAGAGTCGGCACGAGGAGTAGCTTGTCGACTCGTGGAGTCGGTACTCGACTCGAGGAGCGAACTCAACTCGAGGAGAAACGTAGAGTTGGCAAGAGGAATAGCTTGTCGACTCGTGGACTCGGTACTCGACTCGAGGAGCGAACTCAACTCGAGGAGAAACGTAGAGCCGGCACGAGGAGTAGCTTGTCGACTCGTGGACTGGGTACTCAACTCGAGGAGTGAACTCAACTCGAGGAGAAACGTAGAGTCGACCCGAGGAGTAGCTTGTCGACTCCTTTACTGGGTACTCGACTCGAGGAGCGAACTCAACTCGAGGAGTAGCTTGTCGACTCGCGGACTCGGTACTCGACTCGAGGAGCGAACTCAACTCGAGGAGAGACGTAGAGTCGGCACGAGGAGTAGCTTGTCGACTCGTGGAGTCGGTACTCGACTCGAGGAGCGAACTCAACTCGAGGAGAGACGTAGAGTCGGCAAGAGGAGTAGATTGTCGACTCGTGGAGTCGGTACTCGACTCGAGGAGCGAACTCAACTCGAGGAGAAACGTAGAGTCGGCAAGAGGAATAGCTTGTCGACTCGTGGACTCGGTACTCGACTCGAGGAGCGAACTCAACTCGAGGAGAGACGTAGAGTCGGCACGAGGAGTAGCTTGTCGACTCGTGGAGTCGGTACTCGACTCGAGGAGCGAACTCAACTCGAGGAGAGACGTAGAGTCGGCACGAGGAGTAGCTTGTCGACTCGTGGACTGGGTACTCGACTCGAGGAGCGAACTCAACTCGAGGAGAGACGTAGAGTCGGCACGAGGAGTAGCTTGTCGACTCGTGGAGTCGGTACTCGACTCGAGGAGCGAACTCAACTCGAGGAGAGACGTAGAGTCGGCACGAGGAGTAGCTTGTTGACTCGTGGAGTCGGTACTCGACTCGAGGAGCGAACTCAACTCGAGGAGAGACGTAGAGTCGGCACGAGGAGTAGCTTGTCGACTCGTGGACTGGGTACTCGACTCGAGGAGCGAACTCAACTCGAGGAGAAACGTAGAGCCGGCACGAGGAGTAGCTTGTGGACTCGTGGACTGGGTACTCAACTCGAGGAGTGAACTCAACTCGAGGAGAAACGTAGAGTCGACCCGAGGAGTAGCTTGTCGACTCCTTTACTGGGTACTCGACTCGAGGAGTGAACTCAACTCGAGGAGAAACGTAGAGTCGGCACGAGGAGTAGCTTGTCGACTCGTGAAATCGGTACTCGACTCGAGGAGCGAACTCAACTCGAGGAGAAACGTAGAGTCGGCACGAGGAGTAGCTTGTCGACTCGTGGACTCGGTACTCAACTCGAGGAGGGAACTCAACTCGAGGAGAAACGTAGAGTCGGCACGAGGAGTAGCTTGTCGACTCGTGGACTCGGTACTCGACTCGAGGAGCAAACTCAACTGGAGGAGAAACGTAGAGTCGGTACGAGGAGTAGCTTGTCGACTCGTGGACTCGGTACTACACTCGAGGAGGGAACTCAACTCGAGGAGAGACGTAGAGTTGGCACGAAGAGTAGCCGGTTGAGTCGTGGACTGGGTACTCGACTCGAGGAGTGAACTCAACTCGAGGAGAAACATAGAGTCGGCACGAGGAGTAGCTTGTCGACTCGCGGACTCGGTACTCGACTCGAGGAGCGAACTCAACTCGAGGAGAGACGTAGAGTCGGCACGAGGAGTAGCTTGTCGACTCGTGGAGTCGGTACTCGACTCGAGGAGCGAACTCAACTCGAGGAGAAACGTAGAGTCGGCAAGAGGAATAGCTTGTCGACTCGTGGACTCGGTACTCGACTCGAGGAGCGAACTCAACTCGAGGAGAAACATAGAGCCGGCACGAGGAGTAGCTTGTCGACTCGTGGACTGGGTACTCAACTCGAGGAGTGAACTCAACTCGAGGAGAAACGTAGAGTCGACCCGAGGAGTAGCTTGTCGACTCCTTTACTGGGTACTCGACTCGAGGAGCGAACTCAACTCGAGGAGTAGCTTGTCGACTCGCGGACTCGGTACTCGACTCGAGGAGCGAACTCAACTCGAGGAGAGACGTAGAGTCGGCACGAGGAGTAGCTTGTCGACTCGTGGAGTCGGTACTCGACTCGAGGAGCGAACTCAACTCGAGCAGAGACGTAGAGTCGGCAAGAGGAGTAGCTTGTCGACTCGTGGAGTCGGTACTCGACTCGAGGAGCGAACTTAACTCAAGGAGAAACGTAGAGTTGGCAAGAGGAATAGCTTGTCGACTCGTGGACTCGGTACTCGACTCGAGGAGCGAACTCAACTCGAGGAGAGACGTAGAGTCGGCACGAGGAGTAGCTTGTCGACTCGTGGAGTCGGTACTCGACTCGAGGAGCGAACTCAACTCGAGGAGAGACGTAGAGTAGGCACGAGGAGTAGCCGGTTGAGTCGTGGACTGGGTACTCGACTCGAGGAGTGAACTCAACTCGAGGAGAAACGTAGAGTAGGCACGAGGAGTAGCTTGTCGACTCGCGGACTCGGTACTCGACTCGAGGAGCGAAATCAACTCGAGGAGAGATGTAGAGTCGGCACGAGGAGTAGCTTGTCGACTCGTGGAGTCGGTACTCGACTCGAGGAGCGAACTCAACTCGAGGAGAAACGTAGAGTCAGCAAGAGGAATAGCTTGTCGACTCGTGGACTCGGTACTCGACTCGAGGAGCGAACTCAACTCGAGGAGAGACGTAGAGTCGGCACGAGGAGTAGCTTGTCGACTCGTGGAGTCGGTACTCGACTCGAGGAGCGAACTCAACTCGAGGAGAGACGTAGAGTCGGCAAGAGGAGTAGCTTGTCGACTCGTGGAGTCGGTACTCGACTCGACGAGCGAACTCAACTCGAGGAGAAACGTAGAGTCGGCACGAGGAATAGATTGTCGACTCGTGGACTGGGTACTCGACTCGAGGAGTGAACTCAACTCGAGGAGAAACGTAGAGCCGACACGAGGAGTAGCTTGTCGACTCGTGGACTCGGTACTAGACTCGAGGAGGGAACTCAACTCGAGGAGAGACGTAGAGTTGGCACGAGGAGTAGCCGGTTGAGTCGTGGACTGGGTACTCGACTCGAGGAGTGAAGTCAACTCGAGTAGAAACGTAGAGTCGGCACAAGGAGTAGCTTGTCGACTCGCGGACTCGGTACTCGACTCGAGGAGCGAACTCAACTCGAGGAGAGACGTAGAGTCGGCACGAGGAGTAGCTTGTCGACTCGTGGAGTCGGTACTCGCCTTGAGGAGCGAACTCAACTCGAGGAGAAACGTAGAGTCGGCAAGAGGAATAGCTTGTCGACTCGTGGACTCGGTACTCGACTCGAGGAGCGAACTCAACTCGAGGAGAGACGTAGAGTCGGCACGAGGAGTAGCTTGTCGACTCGTGGAGTCGGTACTCGACTCGAGGAGCGAACTCAACTCGAGGAGAGACGTAGAGTCGGCACGAGGAGTAGCTTGTCGACTCGTGGAGTCGGTACTCGACTCGAGGAGCGAACTCAACTCGAGGAGAGACGTAGAGTCGGCACGAGGAGTAGCTTGTCGACTCGTGGACTGGGTACTCGACTCGAGGAGCGAACTCAACTCGAGGAGAAACGTAGAGCCGGCACGAGGAGTAGCTTGTCGACTCGTGGACTGGGTACTCAACTCGAGGAGTGAACTCAACTCGAGGAGAAACGTAGAGTCAACCCGAGGAGTAGCTTGTCGACTCCTTTACTGGGTACTCGACTCGAGGAGTGAACTCAACTCGAGGAGAAACGTAGAGTCGGCACGAGGAGTAGCTTGTCGACTCGTGAAATCGGTACTCGACTCGAGGAGCGAACTCAACTCGAGGAGAAACATAGAGTCGGCACGAGGAGTAGCTTGTCGACTCGTGGACTCGATACTCGACTCGAGGAGGGAACTCAACTCGAGGAGAAACGTAGAGTCGGCACGAGGAGTAGCTTGTCGACTCGTGGACTCGGTACTCGACTCGAGGAGCAAACTCAACTGGAGGAGAAACGTAGAGTCGGCACGAGGAGTAGCTTGTCGACTCGTGGACTCGGTACTAGACTCGAGGAGGGAACTCAACTCAAGGAGAGACGTAGAGTTGGCACGAGGAGTAGCCGGTTGAGTCGTGGACTGGGTACTCGACTCGAGGAGTGAACTCAACTCGAGGAGAAACGTAGAGTCGGCAAGAGGAATAGCTTGTCGACTCGTGGACTCGGTACTCGACTCGAGGAGCGAACTCAACTCGAGGAGAGACGTAGAGTCGGCACGAGGAGTAGCTTGTCGACTCGTGGAGTCGGTACTCGACTCGAGGAGCGAACTCAACTCGAGGAGAGACGTAGAGTCGGCACGAGGAGTAGCTTGTCGACTCGTGGAGTCGGTACTCGACTCGAGGAGCGAACTCAACTCGAGGAGAGACGTAGAGTCGGCACGAGGAGTAGCTTGTCGACTCGTGGATTGGGTACTCGACTCGAGGAGCGAACTCAACTCGAGGAGAAACGTAGAGCCGGCACGAGGAGTAGCTTGTGGACTCGTGGACTGGGTACTCAACTCGAGGAGTGAACTCAACTCGAGGAGAAACGTAGAGTCGACCCGAGGAGTAGCTTGTCGACTCCTTTACTGGGTACTCGACTCGAGGAGTGAACTCAACTCGAGGAGAAACGTAGAGTCGGCACGAGGAGTAGCTTGTCGACTCGTGAAATCGGTACTCGACTCGAGGAGCGAACTCAACTCGAGGAGAAACGTAGAGTCGGCACGAGGAGTAGCTTGTCGACTCGTGGACTCGGTACTCGACTCAAGGAGGGAACTCAACTCGAGGAGAAACGTAGAGTCGGCACGAGGAGTAGCTTGTCGACTCGTGGACTCGGTACTCGACTCGAGGAGCAAACTCAACTGGAGGAGAAACGTAGAGTCGGCACGAGGAGTAGCTTGTCGACTCGTCGACTCGGTACTAGACTCGAGGAGGGAACTCAACTCGAGGAGAGACGTAGAGTTGGCACGAGGAGTAGCCGGTTGAGTCGTGGACTGGGTACTCGACTCGAGGAGTGAACTCAACTCGAGGAGAAACATAGAGTCGGCACGAGGAGTAGCTTGTCGACTCGCGGACTCAGTACTCGACTCGAGGAGCGAACTCAACTCGAGGAGAGACGTAGAGTCGGCACGAGGAGTAGCTTGTCGACTCGTGGAGTCGGTACTCGACTCGAGGAGCGAACTCAACTCGAGGAGAAACGTAGAGTCGGCAAGAGGAATAGCTTGTCGACTCGTGGACTCGGTACTCGACTCGAGGAGCGAACTCAACTCGAGGAGAAACGTAGAGCCGGCACGAGGAGTAGCTTGTCGACTCGTGGACTGGGTACTCAACTCGAGGAGTGAACTCAACTCGAGGAGAAACGTAGAGTCGACCCGAGGAGTAGCTTGCCGACTCCTTTACTGGGTACTCGACTCGAGGAGCGAACTCAACTCGAGGAGTAGCTTGTCGACTCGCGGACTCGGTACTCGACTCGAGGAGCGAACTCAACTCGAGGAGAGACGTAGAGTCGGCACTAGGAGTAGCTTGTCGACTCGTGGAGTCGGTACTCGACTCGAGGAGCGAACTCAACTCGAGGAGAGACGTAGAGTCGGCAAGAGGAGTAGATTGTCGACTCGTGGAGTCGGTACTCGACTCGAGGAGCGAACTCAACTCGAGGAGAAACGTAGAGTCGGCAAGAGGAATAGCTTGTCGACTCGTGGACTCGGTACTCGACTCGAGGAGCGAACTCAACTCGAGGAGAGACGTAGAGTCGGCACGAGGAGTAGCTTGTCGACTCGTGGAGTCGGTACTCGACTCGAGGAGCGAACTCAACTCGAGGAGAGACGTAGAGTCGGCACGAGGAGTAGCTTTTCGACTCGTGGACTGGGTACTCGACTCGAGGAGCGAACTCAACTCGAGGAGAGACGTAGAGTCGGCACGAGGAGTAGCTTGTCGACTCGTGGAGTCGGTACTCGACTCGAGGAGCGAACTCAACTCGAGGAGAGACGTAGAGTCGGCACGAGGAGTAGCTTGTCGAGTCGTGGAGTCGGTACTCGACTCGAGGAGCGAACTCAACTCGAGGAGAGACGTAGAGTCGGCACGAGGAGTAGCTTGTCGACTCGTGGACTGGGTACTCGACTCGAGGAGCGAACTCAACTCGAGGAGAAACGTAGAGCCGGCACGAGGAGTAGCTTGTGGACTCGTGGACTGGGTACTCAACTCGAGGAGAAACGTAGAGTCGACCCGAGGAGTAGCTTGTCGACTCCTTTACTGGGTACTCGACTCGAGGAGTGAACTCAACTCGAGGAGAAACGTAGAGTCGGCACGAGGAGTAGCTTGTCGACTCGTGAAATCGGTACTCGACTCGAGGAGCGAACTCAACTCGAGGAGAAACGTAGAGTCGGCACGAGGAGTAGCTTGTCGACTCGTGGACTCGGTACTCGACTCGAGGAGGGAACTCAACTCGAGGAGAAACGTAGAGTCGGCACGAGGAGTAGCTTGTCGACTCGTGGACTCGGTACTCGACTCGAGGAGCAAACTCAACTGGAGGAGAAACGTAGAGTCGGCACGAGGAGTAGCTTGTCGACTCGTGGACTCGGTACTAGACTCGAGGAGGGAACTCAACTCGAGGAGAGACGTAGAGTTGGCACGAGGAGTAGCCGGTTGAGTCGTGGACTGGGTACTCGACTCGAGGAGTGAACTCAACTCGAGGAGAAACATA
The DNA here is from genome assembly GCF_054948205.1 of Urtica dioica subsp. dioica. Classification (NCBI taxonomy): domain Eukaryota; kingdom Viridiplantae; phylum Streptophyta; class Magnoliopsida; order Rosales; family Urticaceae; genus Urtica; species Urtica dioica. The sequence goes on from NC_142758.1 coordinate 28,204,698, forward strand.
GAGTCGGCACGAGGAGTAGCTTGTCGACTTGCGGACTCAGTACTCGACTCGAGGAGCGAACTCAACTCGAGGAGAGACGTAGAGTCGGCACGAGGAGTAGCTTGTCGACTCGTGGAGTCGGTACTCGACTCGAGGAGCGAACTCAACTCGAGGAGAAACGTAGAGCCGGCACGAGGAGTAGCTTGTGGACTCGTGGACTGGGTACTCAACTCGAGGAGAAACGTAGAGTCGACCCGAGGAGTAGCTTGTCGACTCCTTTACTGGGTACTCGACTCGAGGAGTGAACTCAACTCGAGGAGAAACGTAGAGTCGGCACGAGGAGTAGCTTGTCGACTCGTGAAATCGGTACTCGACTCGAGGAGCGAACTCAACTCGAGGAGAAACGTAGAGTCGGCACGAGGAGTAGCTTGTCGACTCGTGGACTCGGTACTCGACTCGAGGAGGGAACTCAACTCGAGGAGAAACGTAGAGTCGGCACGAGGAGTAGCTTGTCGACTCGTGGACTCGGTACTCGACTCGAGGAGCAAACTCAACTGGAGGAGAAACGTAGAGTCGGCACGAGGAGTAGCTTGTCGACTCGTGGACTCGGTACTAGACTCGAGGAGGGAACTCAACTCGAGGAGAGACGTAGAGTTGGCACGAGGAGTAGCCGGTTGAGTCGTGGACTGGGTACTCGACTCGAGGAGTGAACTCAACTCGAGGAGAAACATAGAGTCGGCACGAGGAGTAGCTTGTCGACTTGCGGACTCAGTACTCGACTCGAGGAGCGAACTCAACTCGAGGAGAGACGTAGAGTCGGCACGAGGAGTAGCTTGTCGACTCGTGGAGTCGGTACTCGACTCGAGGAGCGAACTCAACTCGAGGAGAAACGTAGAGTCGGCAAGAGGAATAGCTTGTCGACTCGTGGACTCGGTACTCGACTCGAGGAGCGAACTCAACTCGAGGAGAAACGTAGAGCCGGCACGAGGAGTAGCTTGTCGACTCGTGGACTGGGTACTCAACTCGAGGAGTGAACTCAACTCGAGGAGAAACGTAGAGTCGACCCGAGGAGTAGCTTGTCGACTCCTTTACTGGGTACTCGACTCGAGGAGCGAACTCAACTCGAGGAGTAGCTTGTCGACTCGCGGACTCGGTACTCGACTCGAGGAGCGAACTCAACTCGAGGAGAGACGTAGAGTCGGCACGAGGAGTAGCTTGTCAACTCGTGGAGTCGGTACTCGACTCGAGGAGCGAACTCAACTCGAGGAGAGACGTAGAGTCGGCAAGAGGAGTAGATTGTCGACTCGTGGACTCGGTACTCGACTCGAGGAGGGAACTCAACTCGAGGAGAAACGTAGAGTCGGCACGAGGAGTAGCTTGTCGACTCGTGGACTCGGTACTCGACTCGAGGAGCAAACTCAACTGGAGGAGAAACGTAGAGTCGGCACGAGGAGTAGCTTGTCGACTCGTGGACTCGGTACTAGACTCGAGGAGGGAACTCAACTCGAGGAGAGACGTAGAGTTGGCACGAGGAGTAGCCGGTTGAGTCGTGGACTGGGTACTCGACTCGAGGAGCGAACTCAACTCGAGGAGAGACGTAGAGTCGGCACGAGGAGTAGCTTGTCGACTCGTGGAGTCGGTACTCGACTCGAGGAGCGAACTCAACTCGAGGAGAGACGTAGAGTCGGCACGAGGAGTAGCTTGTCGACTCGTGGACTGGGTACTCGACTCGAGGAGCGAACTCAACTCGAGGAGAGACGTAGAGTCGGCACGAGGAGTAGCTTGTCGACTCGTGGAGTCGGTACTCGACTCGAGGAGCGAACTCAACTCGAGGAGAGACGTAGAGTCGGCACGAGGAGTAGCTTGTCGACTCGTGGAGTCGGTACTCGACTCGAGGAGCGAACTCAACTCGAGGAGAGACGTAGAGTCGGCACGAGGAGTAGCTTGTCGACTCGTGGACTCGGTACTCGACTCGAGGAGCGAACTCAACTCGAGGAGAGACGTAGAGTCGGCACGAGGAGTAGCTTGTCGACTCGTGGAGTCGGTACTCGACTCGAGGAGCGAACTCAACTCGAGGAGAGACGTAGAGTCGGCAAGAGGAGTAGATTGTCGACTCGTGGAGTCGGTACTCGACTCGAGGAGCGAACTCAACTCGAGGAGAAACGTAGAGTCGGCAAGAGGAATAGCTTGTCGACTCGTGGACTCGGTACTCGACTCGAGGAGCGAACTCAACTCGAGGAGAGACGTAGAGTCGGCACGAGGAGTAGCTTGTCGACTCGTGGAGTCGGTACTCGACTCGAGGAGCGAACTCAACTCGAGGAGAGACGTAGAGTCGGCACGAGGAGTAGCTTGTCGACTCGTGGACTGGGTACTCGACTCGAGGAGCGAACTCAACTCGAGGAGAGACGTAGAGTCGGCACGAGGAGTAGCTTGTCGACTCGTGGAGTCGGTACTCGACTCGAGGAGCGAACTCAACTCGAGGAGAGACGTAGAGTCGGCACGAGGAGTAGCTTGTCGAGTCGTGGAGTCGGTACTCGACTCGAGGAGCGAACTCAACTCGAGGAGAGACATAGAGTCGGCACGAGGAGTAGCTTGTCGACTCGTGGACTGGGTACTCGACTCGAGGAGCGAACTCAACTCGAGGAGAAACGTAGAGCCGGCACGAGGAGTAGCTTGTGGACTCGTGGACTGGGTACTCAACTCGAGGAGAAACGTAGAGTCGACCCGAGGAGTAGCTTGTCGACTCCTTTACTGGGTACTCGACTCGAGGAGTGAACTCAACTCGAGGAGAAACGTAGAGTCGGCACGAGGAGTAGCTTGTCGACTCGTGAAATCGGTACTCGACTCGAGGAGCGAACTCAACTCGAGGAGAAACGTAGAGTCGGCACGAGGAGTAGCTTGTCGACTCGTGGACTCGGTACTCGACTCGAGGAGGGAACTCAACTCGAGGAGAAACGTAGAGTCGGCACGAGGAGTAGCTTGTCGACTCGTGGACTCGGTACTCGACTCGAGGAGCAAACTCAACTGGAGGAGAAACGTAGAGTCGGCACGAGGAGTAGCTTGTCGACTCGTGGACTCGGTACTAGACTCGAGGAGGGAACTCAACTCGAGGAGAGACGTAGAGTTGGCACGAGGAGTAGCCGGTTGAGTCGTGGACTGGGTACTCGACTCGAGGAGTGAACTCAACTCGAGGAGAAACATAGAGTCGGCACGAGGAGTAGCTTGTCGACTTGCGGACTCAGTACTCGACTCGAGGAGCGAACTCAACTCGAGGAGAGACGTAGAGTCGGCACGAGGAGTAGCTTGTCGACTCGTGGAGTCGGTACTCGACTCGAGGAGCGAACTCAACTCGAGGAGAAACGTAGAGTCGGCAAGAGGAATAGCTTGTCGACTCGTGGACTCGGTACTCGACTCGAGGAGCGAACTCAACTCGAGGAGAAACGTAGAGCCGGCACGAGGAGTAGCTTGTCGACTCGTGGACTGGGTACTCAACTCGAGGAGTGAACTCAACTCGAGGAGAAACGTAGAGTCGACCCGAGGAGTAGCTTGTCGACTCCTTTACTGGGTACTCGACTCGAGGAGCGAACTCAACTCGAGGAGTAGCTTGTCGACTCGCGGACTCGGTACTCGACTCGAGGAGCGAACTCAACTCGAGGAGAGACGTAGAGTCGGCACGAGGAGTAGCTTGTCGACTCGTGGAGTCGGTACTCGACTCGAGGAGCGAACTCAACTCGAGGAGAGACGTAGAGTCGGCAAGAGGAGTAGATTGTCGACTCGTGGACTCGGTACTCGACTCGAGGAGGGAACTCAACTCGAGGAGAAACGTAGAGTCGGCACGAGGAGTAGCTTGTCGACTCGTGGACTCGGTACTCGACTCGAGGAGCAAACTCAACTGGAGGAGAAACGTAGAGTCGGCACGAGGAGTAGCTTGTCGACTCGTGGACTCGGTACTAGACTCGAGGAGGGAACTCAACTCGAGGAGAGACGTAGAGTTGGCACGAGGAGTAGCCGGTTGAGTCGTGGACTGGGTACTCGACTCGAGGAGCGAACTCAACTCGAGGAGAGACGTAGAGTCGGCACGAGGAGTAGCTTGTCGACTCGTGGAGTCGGTACTCGACTCGAGGAGCGAACTCAACTCGAGGAGAGACGTAGAGTCGGCACGAGGAGTAGCTTGTCGACTCGTGGACTGGGTACTCGACTCGAGGAGCGAACTCAACTCGAGGAGAGACGTAGAGTCGGCACGAGGAGTAGCTTGTCGACTCGTGGAGTCGGTACTCGACTCGAGGAGCGAACTCAACTCGAGGAGAGACGTAGAGTCGGCACGAGGAGTAGCTTGTCGACTCGTGGAGTCGGTACTCGACTCGAGGAGCGAACTCAACTCGAGGAGAGACGTAGAGTCGGCACGAGGAGTAGCTTGTCGACTCGTGGACTCGGTACTCGACTCGAGGAGCGAACTCAACTCGAGGAGAGACGTAGAGTCGGCACGAGGAGTAGCTTGTCGACTCGTGGAGTCGGTACTCGACTCGAGGAGCGAACTCAACTCGAGGAGAGACGTAGAGTCGGCAAGAGGAGTAGATTGTCGACTCGTGGAGTCGGTACTCGACTCGAGGAGCGAACTCAACTCGAGGAGAAACGTAGAGTCGGCAAGAGGAATAGCTTGTCGACTCGTGGACTCGGTACTCGACTCGAGGAGCGAACTCAACTCGAGGAGAGACGTAGAGTCGGCACGAGGAGTAGCTTGTCGACTCGTGGAGTCGGTACTCGACTCGAGGAGCGAACTCAACTCGAGGAGAGACGTAGAGTCGGCACGAGGAGTAGCTTGTCGACTCGTGGACTGGGTACTCGACTCGAGGAGCGAACTCAACTCGAGGAGAGACGTAGAGTCGGCACGAGGAGTAGCTTGTCGACTCGTGGAGTCGGTACTCGACTCGAGGAGCGAACTCAACTCGAGGAGAGACGTAGAGTCGGCACGAGGAGTAGCTTGTCGAGTCGTGGAGTCGGTACTCGACTCGAGGAGCGAACTCAACTCGAGGAGAGACGTAGAGTCGGCACGAGGAGTAGCTTGTCGACTCGTGGACTGGGTACTCGACTCGAGGAGCGAACTCAACTCGAGGAGAAACGTAGAGCCGGCACGAGGAGTAGCTTGTGGACTCGTGGACTGGGTACTCAACTCGAGGAGAAATGTAGAGTCGACCCGAGGAGTAGCTTGTCGACTCCTTTACTGGGTACTCGACTCGAGGAGTGAACTCAACTCGAGGAGAAACGTAGAGTCGGCACGAGGAGTAGCTTGTCGACTCGTGAAATCGGTACTCGACTCGAGGAGCGAACTCAACTCGAGGAGAAACGTAGAGTCGGCACGAGGAGTAGCTTGTCGACTCGTGGACTCGGTACTCGACTCGAGGAGGGAACTCAACTCGAGGAGAAACGTAGAGTCGGCACGAGGAATAGCTTGTCGACTCGTGGACTCGGTACTCGACTCGAGGAGCAAACTCAACTGGAGGAGAAACGTAGAGTCGGCACGAGGAGTAGCTTGTCGACTCGTGGACTCGGTACTAGACTCGAGGAGGGAACTCAACTCGAGGAGAGACGTAGAGTTGGCACGAGGAGTAGCCGGTTGAGTCGTGGACTGGGTACTCGACTCGAGGAGTGAACTCAACTCGAGGAGAAACATAGAGTCGGCACGAGGAGTAGCTTGTCGACTTGCGGACTCAGTACTCGACTCGAGGAGCGAACTCAACTCGAGGAGAGACGTAGAGTCGGCACGAGGAGTAGCTTGTCGAGTCGTGGAGTCGGTACTCGACTCGAGGAGCGAACTCAACTCGAGGAGAAACGTAGAGTCGGCAAGAGGAATAGCTTGTCGACTCGTGGACTCGGTACTCGACTCGAGGAGCGAACTCAACTCGAGGAGAAACGTAGAGCCGGCACGAGGAGTAGCTTGTCGACTCGTGGACTGGGTACTCAACTCGAGGAGTGAACTCAACTCGAGGAGAAACGTAGAGTCGACCCGAGGAGTAGCTTGTCGACTCCTTTACTGGGTACTCGACTCGAGGAGCGAACTCAACTCGAGGAGTAGCTTGTCGACTCGCGGACTCGGTACTCGACTCGAGGAGCGAACTCAACTCGAGGAGAGACGTAGAGTCGGCACGAGGAGTAGCTTGTCGACTCGTGGAGTCGGTACTCGACTCGAGGAGCGAACTCAACTCGAGGAGAGACGTAGAGTCGGCAAGAGGAGTAGATTGTCGACTCGTGGACTCGGTACTCGACTCGAGGAGGGAACTCAACTCGAGGAGAAACGTAGAGTCGGCACGAGGAGTAGCTTGTCGACTCGTGGACTCGGTACTCGACTCGAGGAGCAAACTCAACTGGAGGAGAAACGTAGAGTCGGCACGAGGAGTAGCTTGTCGACTCGTGGACTCGGTACTAGACTCGAGGAGGGAACTCAACTCGAGGAGAGACGTAGAGTCGGCACGAGGAGTAGCTTGTCGACTCGTGGAGTCGGTACTCGACTCGAGGAGCGAACTCAACTCGAGGAGAGACGTAGAGTCGGCACGAGGAGTAGCTTGTCGACTCGTGGACTGGGTACTCGACTCGAGGAGCGAACTCAACTCGAGGAGAGACGTAGAGTCGGCACGAGGAGTAGCTTGTCGACTCGTGGAGTCGGTACTCGACTCGAGGAGCGAACTCAACTCGAGGAGAGACGTAGAGTCGGCACGAGGAGTAGCTTGTCGACTCGTGGAGTCGGTACTCGACTCGAGGAGCGAACTCAACTCGAGGAGAGACGTAGAGTCGGCACGAGGAGTAGCTTGTCGACTCGTGGACTCGGTACTCGACTCGAGGAGCGAACTCAACTCGAGGAGAGACGTAGAGTCGGCACGAGGAGTAGCTTGTCGACTCGTGGAGTCGGTACTCGACTCGAGGAGCGAACTCAACTCGAGGAGAGACGTAGAGTCGGCAAGAGGAGTAGATTGTCGACTCGTGGAGTCGGTACTCGACTCGAGGAGCGAACTCAACTCGAGGAGAAACGTAGAGTCGGCAAGAGGAATAGCTTGTCGACTCGTGGACTCGGTACTCGACTCGAGGAGCGAACTCAACTCGAGGAGAGACGTAGAGTCGGCACGAGGAGTAGCTTGTCGACTCGTGGACTCGGTACTCGACTCGAGGAGCGAACTCAACTCGAGGAGAGACGTAGAGTCGGCACGAGGAGTAGCTTGTCGACTCGTGGAGTCGGTACTCGCCTTGAGGAGCGAACTCAACTCGAGGAGAAACGTAGAGTCGGCAAGAGGAATAGCTTGTCGACTCGTGGACTCGGTACTCGACTCGAGGAGCGAACTCAACTCGAGGAGAGACGTAGAGTCGGCACGAGGAGTAGCTTGTCGACTCGTGGAGTCGGTACTCGACTCGAGGAGCGAACTCAACTCGAGGAGAGACGTAGAGTCGGCACGAGGAGTAGCTTGTCGACTCGTGGAGTCGGTACTCGACTCGAGGAGCGAACTCAACTCGAGGAGAGACATAGAGTCGGCACGAGGAGTAGCTTGTCGACTCGTGGACTGGGTACTCGACTCGAGGAGCGAACTCAACTCGAGGAGAAACGTAGAGCCGGCACGAGGAGTAGCTTGTCGACTCGTGGACTGGGTACTCAACTCGAGGAGTGAACTCAACTCGAGGAGAAACGTAGAGTCCACCCGAGGAGTAACTTGTCGACTCCTTTACTGGGTACTCGACTCGAGGAGTGAACTCAACTCGAGGAGAAACGTAGAGTCGGCACGAGGAGTAGCTTGTCGACTCGTGAAATCGGTACTCGACTCGAGGAGCGAACTCAACTCGAGGAGAAACATAGAGTCGGCACGAGGAGTAGCTTGTCGACTCGTGGACTCGGTACTCGACTCGAGGAGGGAACTCAACTCGAGGAGAAACGTAGAGTCGGCACGAGGAGTAGCTTGTCGACTCGTGGACTCGGTACTCGACTCAAGGAGCAAACTCAACTGGAGGAGAAACGTAGAGTCGGCACGAGGAGTAGCTTGTCGACTCGTGGACTCGGTACTAGACTCGAGGAGGGAACTCAACTCGAGGAGAGACGTAGAGTTGGCACGAGGAGTAGCCGGTTGAGTCGTGGACTGGGTACTCGACTCGAGGAGTGAACTCAACTCGAGGAGAAACGTAGAGTCGGCACGAGGAGTAGCTTGTCGACTCGCGGACTCGGTACTCGACTCGAGGAGCGAACTCAACTCGAGGAGAGACGTAGAGTCGGCACGAGGAGTAGCTTGTCGACTCGTGGAGTCGGTACTCGACTCGAGGAGCGAACTCAACTCGAGGAGAAACGTAGAGTCGGCAAGAGGAATAGCTTGTCGACTCGTGGACTCGGTACTCGACTCGAGGAGCGAACTCAACTCGAGGAGAGATGTAGAGTCGGCACGAGGAGTAGCTTGTCGACTCGTGGAGTCGGTACTCGACTCGAGGAGCGAACTCAACTCGAGGAGAAACGTAGAGCCGGCACGAGGAGTACCTTGTCGACTCGTGGAGTCGGTACTCGACTCGAGGAGCGAACTCAACTCGAGGAGAGACGTAGAGCCGGCAAGAGGAGTAGCTTGTCGACACAGTGACTCGGTACTCGACTCGAGGAGGGAACTCAACTCGAGGAGAAACGTAGAGTCGGCAAGAGGAGTAGCCTGTTGAGTCGTGGATTGGGTACTCGACTCGAGGAGTGAACTCCACTCGAGGAGAAACATAGAGTCGGCACGAGGAGTAGCTTGTCGACTCGTGGACTCGGTACTCGACTCGAGGAGCGAACTCAACTCGAGGAGAGACGTAGAGTCGGCACGAGGAGTAGCTTGTCGACTCGTGGAGTCGGTACTCGACTCGAGGAGCGAACTCAACTCGAGGAGAGACGTAGAGTCGGCACGAGGAGTAACTTGTCGACTCGTGGACTGGGTACTCGACTCGAGGAGCGAACTCAACTCGAGGAGAAACGTAGAGCCGGCACGAGGAGTAGCTTGTCGACTCGTGGACTGGGTACTCAACTCGAGGAGTGAACTCAACTCGAGGAGAAACGTAGAGTCGACCCGAGGAGTAACTTGTCGACTCCTTTACTGGGTACTCGACTCGAGGAGTGAACTCAACTCGAGGAGAAACGTAGAGTCGGCACGAGGAGTAGCTTGTCGACTCGTGAAATTGGTACTCGACTCGAGGAGCGAACTCAACTCGAGGAGAAACATAGAGTCGGCACGAGGAGTAGCTTGTCGACTCGTGGACTCGGTACTCGACTCGAGGAGGGAACTCAACTCGAGGAGAAACGTAGAGTCGGCACGAGGAGTAGCTTGTCGACTCGTGGACTCGGTACTCGACTCGAGGAGCAAACTCAACTGGAGGAGAAACGTAGAGTCGGCACGAGGAGTAGCTTGTCGACTCGTGGACTCGGTACTAGACTCGAGGAGGGAACTCAACTCGAGGAGAGACGTAGAGTTGGCACGAGGAGTAGCCGGTTGAGTCGTGGACTGGGTACTCGACTCGAGGAGTGAACTCAACTCGAGGAGAAACGTAGAGTCGGCACGAGGAGTAGCTTGTCGACTCGCGGACTCGGTACTCGACTCGAGGAGCGAATTCAACTCGAGGAGAGACGTAGAGTCGGCACGAGGAGTAGCTTGTCGACTCGTGGAGTCGGTACTCGACTCGAGGAGCGAACTCAACTCGAGGAGAAACGTAGAGTCGGCAAGAGGAATAGCTTGTCGACTCGTGGACTCGGTACTCGACTCGAGGAGCGAACTCAACTCGAGGAGAGATGTAGAGTCGGCACGAGGAGTAGCTTGTCGACTCGTGGAGTCGGTACTCGACTCGAGGAGCGAACTCAACTCGAGGAGAAACGTAGAGCCGGCACGAGGAGTACCTTGTCGACTCGTGGAGTCGGTACTCGACTCGAGGAGCGAACTCAACTCGAGGAGAGACGTAGAGCCGGCAAGAGGAGTAGCTTGTCGAGACAGTGACTCGGTACTCGACTCGAGGAGGGAACTCAACTCGAGGAGAAACGTAGAGTCGGCACGAGGAGTAGCCTGTTGAGTCGTGGATTGGGTACTCGACTCGAGGAGTGAACTCCACTCGAGGAGAAACATAGAGTCGGCACGAGGACTAGCTTGTCGACTCGTGGACTCGGTACTCGACTCGAGGAGCGAACTCAACTCGAGGAGAGACGTAGAGTCGGCACGAGGAGTAGCTTGTCGACTCGTGGAGTCGGTACTCGACTCGAGGAGCGAACTCAACTCGAGGAGAGACGTAGAGTCGGCACGAGGAGTAGCTTGTCGACTCGTGGACTGGGTACTCGACTCGAGGAGCGAACTCAACTCGAGGAGAAACGTAGAGCCGGCACGAGGAGTAGCTTTTCGACTAGTGGACTGGGTACTCAACTCGAGGAGTGAACTCAACTCGAGGAGAAACGTAGAGTCGACCCGAGGAGTAGCTTGTCGACTCGTTTACTGGGTACTCGACTCGAGGAGTGAACTCAACTCGAGGAGAAACGTAGAGTCGGCACGAGGAGTAGCTTGTCGACTCGTGAAATCGGTACTCGACTCGAGGAGCGAACTCAACTCGAGGAGAAACGTAGAGTCGGCACGAGGAGTAGCTTGTCGACTCGTGGACTCGGTACTCGACTCGAGGAGGGAACTCAACTCGAGGAGAAACGTAGAGTCGGCACGAGGAGTAGCTTGTCGACTCGTGGACTCGGTACTCGACTCGAGGAGCAAACTCAACTGGAGGAGAAACGTAGACTCGGCACGAGGAGTAGCTTGTCGACTCGTGGACTCGGTACTCGACTCGAGGAGCGAACTCAACTCGAGGAGAGACGTAGAGTCGGCACGAGGAGTAGCTTGTCGACTCGTGGAGTCGGTACTCGCCTTGAAGAGCGAACTCAACTCGAGGAGAAACGTAGAGTCGGCAAGAGGAATAGCTTGTCGACTCGTGGACTCGGTACTCGACTCGAGGAGCGAACTCAACTCGAGGAGAGACGTAGAGTCGGCACGAGGAGTAGCTTGTCGACTCGTGGAGTCGGTACTCGACTCGAGGAGCGAACTCAACTCGAGGAGAGACGTAGAGTCGGCACGAGTAGTAGCTTGTCGACTCGTGGAGTCGGTACTCGACTCGAGGAGCGAACTCAACTCGAGGAGAGACGTAGAGTCGGCACGAGGAGTAGCTTGTCGACTCGTGGACTGGGTACTCGACTCGAGGAGCGAACTCAACTCGAGGAGAGACGTAGAGTCGGCAAGAGGAGTAGATTGTCGACTCGTGGAGTCGGTACTCGACTCGAGGAGCGAACTCAACTCGAGGAGAAACGTAGAGTCGGCAAGAGGAATAGCTTGTCGACTCGTGGACTCGGTACTCGACTCGAGGAGCGAACTCAACTCGAGGAGAGACGTAGAGTCGGCACGAGGAGTAGCTTGTCGACTCGTGGACTCGGTACTCGACTCGAGGAGCGAACTCAACTCGAGGAGAGACGTAGAGTCGGCACGAGGAGTAGCTTGTCGACTCGTGGAGTCGGTACTCGCCTTGAGGAGCGAACTCAACTCGAAGAGAAACGTAGAGTCGGCAAGAGGAATAGCTTGTCGACTCGTGGACTCGGTACTCGACTCGAGGAGCGAACTCAACTCGAGGAGAGACGTAGAGTCGGCACGAGGAGTAGCTTGTCGACTCGTGGAGTCGGTACTCGACTCGAGGAGCGAACTCAACTCGAGGAGAGACGTAGAGTCGGCACGAGGAGTAGCTTGTCGACTCGTGGAGTCGGTACTCGACTCGAGGAGGGAACTCAACTCGAGGAGAGACGTAGAGTCGGCACGAGGAGTAGCTTGTCGACTCGTGGACTGGGTACTCGACTCGAGGAGCGAACTCAACTCGAGGAGAAACGTAGAGCCGGCACGAGGAGTAGCTTGTCGACTCGTGGACTGGGTACTCAACTCGAGGAGTGAACTCAACTCGAGGAGAAACGTAGAGTCGACCCGAGGAGTAACTTGTCGACTCCTTTACTGGGTACTCGACTCGAGGAGTGAACTCAACTCGAGGAGAAACGTAGAGTCGGCACGAGGAGTAGCTTGTCGACTCGTGAAATCGGTACTCGACTCGAGGAGCGAACTCAACTCGAGGAGAAACATAGAGTCGGCACGAGGAGTAGCTTGTCGACTCGTGGACTCGGTACTCGACTCGAGGAGGGAACTCAACTCGAGGAGAAACGTAGAGTCGGCACGAGGAGTAGCTTGTCGACTCGTGGACTCGGTACTCGACTCGAGGAGCAAACTCAACTGGAGGAGAAACGTAGAGTCGGCACGAGGAGTAGCTTGTCGACTCGTGGACTCGGTACTAGACTCGAGGAGGGAACTCAACTCGAGGAGAGACGTAGAGTTGGCACGAGGAGTAGCCGGTTGAGTCGTGGACTGGGTACTCGACTCGAGGAGTGAACTCAACTCGAGGAGAAACGTAGAGTCGGCACGAGGAGTAGCTTGTCGACTCGCGGACTCGGTACTCGACTCGAGGAGCGAACTCAACTCGAGGAGAGACGTAGAGTCGGCACGAGGAGTAGCTTGTCGACTCGTGGAGTCGGTACTCGACTCGAGGAGCGAACTCAACTCGAGGAGAAACGTAGAGTCGGCAAGAGGAATAGCTTGTCGACTCGTGGACTCGGTACTCGACTCGAGGAGCGAACTCAACTCGAGGAGAGATGTAGAGTCGGCACGAGGAGTAGCTTGTCGACTCGTGGAGTCGGTACTCGACTCGAGGAGCGAACTCAACTCGAGGAGAAACGTAGAGCCGGCACGAGGAGTACCTTGTCGACTCGTGGAGTCGGTACTCGACTCGAGGAGCGAACTCAACTCGAGGAGAGACGTAGAGCCGGCAAGAGGAGTAGCTTGTCGACACAGTGACTCGGTACTCGACTCGAGGAGGGAACTCAACTCGAGGAGAAACGTAGAGTCGGCAAGAGGAGTAGCCTGTTGAGTCGTGGATTGGGTACTCGACTCGAGGAGTGAACTCCACTCGAGGAGAAACATAGAGTCGGCACGAGGAGTAGCTTGTCGACTCGTGGACTCGGTACTCGACTCGAGGAGCGAACTCAACTCGAGGAGAGACGTAGAGTCGGCACGAGGAGTAGCTTGTCGACTCGTGGAGTCGGTACTCGACTCGAGGAGCGAACTCAACTCGAGGAGAGACGTAGAGTCGGCACGAGGAGTAGCTTGTCGACTCGTGGACTGGGTACTCGACTCGAGGAGCGAACTCAACTCGAGGAGAAACGTAGAGCCGGCACGAGGAGTAGCTTGTCGACTCGTGGACTGGGTACTCAACTCGAGGAGTGAACTCAACTCGAGGAGAAACGTAGAGTCGACCCGAGGAGTAACTTGTCGACTCCTTTACTGGGTACTCGACTCGAGGAGTGAACTCAACTCGAGGAGAAACGTAGAGTCGGCACGAGGAGTAGCTTGTCGACTCGTGAAATTGGTACTCGACTCGAGGAGCGAACTCAACTCGAGGAGAAACATAGAGTCGGCACGAGGAGTAGCTTGTCGACTCGTGGACTCGGTACTCGACTCGAGGAGGGAACTCAACTCGAGGAGAAACGTAGAGTCGGCACGAGGAGTAGCTTGTCGACTCGTGGACTCGGTACTCGACTCGAGGAGCAAACTCAACTGGAGGAGAAACGTAGAGTCGGCACGAGGAGTAGCTTGTCGACTCGTGGACTCGGTACTAGACTCGAGGAGGGAACTCAACTCGAGGAGAGACGTAGAGTTGGCACGAGGAGTAGCCGGTTGAGTCGTGGACTGGGTACTCGACTCGAGGAGTGAACTCAACTCGAGGAGAAACGTAGAGTCGGCACGAGGAGTAGCTTGTCGACTCGCGGACTCGGTACTCGACTCGAGGAGCGAATTCAACTCGAGGAGAGACGTAGAGTTGGCACGAGGAGTAGCTTGTCGACTCGTGGAGTCGGTACTCGACTCGAGGAGCGAACTCAACTCGAGGAGAAACGTAGAGTCGGCAAGAGGAATAGCTTGTCGACTCGTGGACTCGGTACTCGACTCGAGGAGCGAACTCAACTCGAGGAGAGATGTAGAGTCGGCACGAGGAGTAGCTTGTCGACTCGTGGAGTCGGTACTCGACTCGAGGAGCGAACTCAACTCGAGGAGAAACGTAGAGCCGGCACGAGGAGTACCTTGTCGACTCGTGGAGTCGGTACTCGACTCGAGGAGGGAACTCAACTCGAGGAGAGACGTAGAGCCGGCAAGAGGAGTAGCTTGTCGAGACAGTGACTCGGTACTCGACTCGAGGAGGGAACTCAACTCGAGGAGAAACGTAGAGTCGGCACGAGGAGTAGCCTGTTGAGTCGTGGATTGGGTACTCGACTCGAGGAGTGAACTCCACTCGAGGAGAAACATAGAGTCGGCACGAGGAGTAGCTTGTCGACTCGTGGACTCGGTACTCGACTCGAGGAGCGAACTCAACTCGAGGAGAGACGTAGAGTCGGCACGAGGAGTAGCTTGTCGACTCGTGGAGTCGGTACTCGACTCGAGGAGCGAACTCAACTCGAGGAGAGACGTAGAGTCGGCACGAGGAGTAGCTTGTCGACTCGTGGACTGGGTACTCGACTCGAGGAGCGAACTCAACTCGAGGAGAAACGTAGAGCCGGCACGAGGAGTAGCTTTTCGACTAGTGGACTGGGTACTCAACTCGAGGAGTGAACTCAACTCGAGGAGAAACGTAGAGTCGACCCGAGGAGTAGCTTGTCGACTCGTTTACTGGGTACTCGACTCGAGGAGTGAACTCAACTCGAGGAGAAACGTAGAGTCGGCACGAGGAGTAGCTTGTCGACTCGTGAAATCGGTACTCGACTCGAGGAGCGAACTCAACTCGAGGAGAAACGTAGAGTCGGCACGAGGAGTAGCTTGTCGACTCGTGGACTCGGTACTCGACTCGAGGAGGGAACTCAACTCGAGGAGAAACGTAGAGTCGGCACGAGGAGTAGCTTGTCGACTCGTGGACTCGGTACTCGACTCGAGGAGCAAACTCAACTGGAGGAGAAACGTAGACTCGGCACGAGGAGTAGCTTGTCGACTCGTGGACTCGGTACTCGACTCGAGGAGCGAACTCAACTCGAGGAGAGACGTAGAGTCGGCACGAGGAGTAGCTTGTCGACTCGTGGAGTCGGTACTCGCCTTGAAGAGCGAACTCAACTCGAGGAGAAACGTAGAGTCGGCAAGAGGAATAGCTTGTCGACTCGTGGACTCGGTACTCGACTCGAGGAGCGAACTCAACTCGAGGAGAGACGTAGAGTCGGCACGAGGAGTAGCTTGTCGACTCGTGGAGTCGGTACTCGACTCGAGGAGCGAACTCAACTCGAGGAGAGACGTAGAGTCGGCACGAGTAGTAGCTTGTCGACTCGTGGAGTCGGTACTCGACTCGAGGAGCGAACTCAACTCGAGGAGAGACGTAGAGTCGGCACGAGGAGTAGCTTGTCGACTCGTGGACTGGGTACTCGACTCGAGGAGCGAACTCAACTCGAGGAGAAACGTAGAGCCGGCACGAGGAGTAGCTTGTCGACTCGTGGACTGGGTACTCAACTCGAGGAGTGAACTCAACTCGAGGAGAAACGTAGAGTCGACCCGAGGAGTAGCTTGTCGACTCCTTTACTGGGTACTCGACTCGAGGAGTGAACTCAACTCGAGGAGAAACGTAGAGTCGGCACGAGGAGTAGCTTGTCGACTCGTGAAATCGGTACTCGACTCGAGGAGCGAACTCAACTCGAGGAGAAACGTAGAGTCGGCACGAGGAGTAGCTTGTCGACTCGTGGACTCGGTACTCGACTCGAGGAGGGAACTCAACTGGAGGAGAAACGTAGAGTCGGCACGAGGAGTAGCTTGTCGACTCGTGGACTCGGTACTAGACTCGAGGAGGGAACTCAACTCGAGGAGAGACGTAGAGTTGGCACGAGGAGTAGCCGGTTGAGTCGTGGACTGGGTACTCGACTCGAGGAGTGAACTCAACTCGAGGAGAAACATAGAGTCGGCACGAGGAGTAGCTTGTCGACTCGCGGACTCAGTACTCGACTCGAGGAGCGAACTCAACTCGAGGAGAGACGTAGAGTCGGCACGAGGAGTAGCTTGTCGACTCGTGGAGTCGGTACTCGACTCGAGGAGCGAACTCAACTCGAGGAGAGACGTAGAGTCGGCACGAGGAGTAGCTTGTCGACTCGTGGACTGGGTACTCGACTCGAGGAGCGAACTCAACTCGAGGAGAAACGTAGAGCCGGCACGAGGAGTAGCTTGTCGACTCGTGGACTGGGTACTCAACTCGAGGAGTGAACTCAACTCGAGGAGAAACGTAGAGTCGACCCGAGGAGTAGCTTGTCGACTCCTTTACTGGGTACTCGACTCGAGGAGTGAACTCAACTCGAGGAGAAACGTAGAGTCGGCACGAGGAGTAGCTTGTCGACTCGTGAAATCGGTACTCGACTCGAGGAGCGAACTCAACTCGAGGAGAAACGTAGAGTCGGCACGAGGAGTAGCTTGTCGACTCGTGGACTCGGTACTCGACTCGAGGAGCAAACTCAACTGGAGGAGAAACGTAGAGTCGGCACGAGGAGTAGCTTGTCGACTCGTGGACTCGGTACTAGACTCGAGGAGGGAACTCAACTCGAGGAGAGACGTAGAGTTGGCACGAGGAGTAGCCGGTTGAGTCGTGGACTGGGTACTCGACTCGAGGAGTGAACTCAACTCGAGGAGAAACATAGAGTCGGCACGAGGAGTAGCTTGTCGACTCGCGGACTCAGTACTCGACTCGAGGAGCGAACTCAACTCGAGGAGAGACGTAGAGTCGGCACGAGGAGTAGCTTGTCGACTCGTGGAGTCGGTACTCGACTCGAGGAGCGAACTCAACTCGAGGAGAAACGTAGAGTCGGCAAGAGGAATAGCTTGTCGACTCGTGGACTCGGTACTCGACTCGAGGAGCGAACTCAACTCGAGGAGAAACGTAGAGCCGGCACGAGGAGTAGCTTGTCGACTCGTGGACTGGGTACTCAACTCGAGGAGTGAACTCAACTCGAGGAGAAACGTAGAGTCGACCCGAGGAGTAGCTTGTCGACTCCTTTACTGGGTACTCGACTCGAGGAGCGAACTCAACTCGAGGAGTAGCTTGTCGACTCGCGGACTCGGTACTCGACTCGAGGAGCGAACTCAACTCGAGGAGAGACGTAGAGTCGGCACGAGGAGTAGCTTGTCGACTCGTGGAGTCGGTACTCGACTCGAGGAGCGAACTCAACTCGAGGAGAGACGTAGAGTCGGCAAGAGGAGTAGATTGTCGACTCGTGGAGTCGGTACTCGACTCGAGGAGCGAACTCAACTCGAGGAGAAACGTAGAGTCGGCAAGAGGAATAGCTTGTCGACTCGTGGACTCGGTACTCGACTCGAGGAGCGAACTCAACTCGAGGAGAGACGTAGAGTCGGCACGAGGAGTAGCTTGTCGACTCGTGGAGTCGGTACTCGACTCGAGGAGCGAACTCAACTCGAGGAGAGACGTAGAGTCGGCACGAGGAGTAGCTTGTCGACTCGTGGACTGGGTACTCGACTCGAGGAGCGAACTCAACTCGAGGAGAGACGTAGAGTCGGCACGAGGAGTAGCTTGTCGACTCGTGGAGTCGGTACTCGACTCGAGGAGCGAACTCAACTCGAGGAGAGACGTAGAGTCGGCACGAGGAGTAGCTTGTCGACTCGTGGAGTCGGTACTCGACTCGAGGAGCGAACTCAACTCGAGGAGAGACGTAGAGTCGGCACGAGGAGTAGCTTGTCGACTCGTGGACTGGGTACTCGACTCGAGGAGCGAACTCAACTCGAGGAGAAACGTAGAGCCGGCACGAGGAGTAGCTTGTGGACTCGTGGACTGGGTACTCAACTCGAGGAGTGAACTCAACTCGAGGAGAAACGTAGAGTCGACCCGAGAAGTAGCTTGTCGACTCCTTTACTGGGTACTCGACTCGAGGAGTGAACTCAACTCGAGGAGAAACGTAGAGTCGGCACGAGGAGTAGCTTGTCGACTCGTGAAATCGGTACTCGACTCGAGGAGCGAACTCAACTCGAGGAGAAACGTAGAGTCGGCACGAGGAGTAGCTTGTCGACTCGTGGACTCGGTACTCGACTCGAGGAGGGAACTCAACTCGAGGAGAAACGTAGAGTCGGCACGAGGAGTAGCTTATCGACTCGTGGACTCGGTACTCGACTCGAGGAGCAAACTCAACTGGAGGAGAAACGTAGAGTCGGCACGAGGAGTAGCTTGTCGACTCGTGGACTCGGTACTACACTCGAGGAGGGAACTCAACTCGAGGAGAGACGTAGAGTTGGCACGAGGAGTAGCCGGTTGAGTCGTGGACTGGGTACTCGACTCGAGGAGTGAACTCAACTCGAGGAGAAACATAGAGTCGGCACGAGGAGTAGCTTGTCGACTCGCGGACTCGGTACTCGACTCGAGGAGCGAACTCAACTCGAGGAGAGACGTAGAGTCGGCACGAGGAGTAGCTTGTCGACTCGTGGAGTCGGTACTCGACTCGAGGAGCGAACTCAACTCGAGGAGAAACGTAGAGTCGGCAAGAGGAATAGCTTGTCGACTCGTGGACTCGGTACTCGACTCGAGGAGCGAACTCAACTCGAGGAGAAACATAGAGCCGGCACGAGGAGTAGCTTGTCGACTCGTGGACTGGGTACTCAACTCGAGGAGTGAACTCAACTCGAGGAGAAACGTAGAGTCGACCCGAGGAGTAGCTTGTCGACTCCTTTACTGGGTACTCGACTCGAGGAGCGAACTCAACTCGAGGAGTAGCTTGTCGACTCGCGGACTCGGTACTCGACTCGAGGAGCGAACTCAACTCGAGGAGAGACGTAGAGTCGGCACCAGGAGTAGCTTGTCGACTCGTGGAGTCGGTACTCGACTCGAGGAGCGAACTCAACTCGAGGAGAGACGTAGAGTCGGCACGAGGAGTAGCTTGTCGACTCGTGGACTGGGTACTCGACTCGAGGAGCGAACTCAACTCGAGGAGAAACGTAGAGCCGGCACGAGGAGTAGCTTGTCGACTCGTGGACTGGGTACTCAACTCGAGGAGTGAACTCAACTCGAGGAGAAACGTAGAGTCGACCCGAGGAGTAGCTTGTCGACTCCTTTACTGGGTACTCGACTCGAGGAGTGAACTCAACTCGAGGAGAAACGTAGAGTCGGCACGAGGAGTAGCTTGTCGACTCGTGGACTCGGTACTCGACTCGAGGAGGGAACTCAACTCGAGGAGAAACGTAGAGTCGGCACGAGGAGTAGCTTGTCGACTCGTGGACTCGGTACTCGACTCGAGGAGCAAACTCAACTGGAGGAGAAACGTAGAGTCGGCACGAGGAGTAGCTTGTCGACTCGTGGACTCGGTACTAGACTCGAGGAGGGAACTCAACTCGAGGAGAGACGTAGAGTTGGCACGAGGAGTAGCCGGTTGAGTCGTGGACTGGGTACTCGACTCGAGGAGTGAACTCAACTCGAGGAGAAACATAGAGTCGGCACGAGGAGTAGCTTGTCGACTCGCGGACTCAGTACTCGACTCGAGGAGCGAACTCAACTCGAGGAGAGACGTAGAGTCGGCACGAGGAGTAGCTTGTCGACTCGTGGAGTCGGTACTCGACTCGAGGAGCGAACTCAACTCGAGGAGAAACGTAGAGTTGGCAAGAGGAATAGCTTGTCGACTCGTGGACTCGGTACTCGACTCGAGGAGCGAACTCAACTCGAGGAGAAACGTAGAGCCGGCACGAGGAGTAGCTTGTCGACTCGTGGACTGGGTACTCAACTCGAGGAGTGAACTCAACTCGAGGAGAAACGTAGAGTCGACCCGAGGAGTAGCTTGTCGACTCCTTTACTGGGTACTCGACTCGAGGAGCGAACTCAACTCGAGGAGTAGCTTGTCGACTCGCGGACTCGGTACTCGACTCGAGGAGCGAACTCAACTCGAGGAGAGACGTAGAGTCGGCACGAGGAGTAGCTTGTCGTCTCGTGGAGTCGGTACTCGACTCGAGGAGCGAACTCAACTCGAGGAGAGACGTAGAGTCGGCAAGAGGAGTAGATTGTCGACTCGTGGAGTCGGTACTCGACTCGAGGAGCGAACTCAACTCGAGGAGAAACGTAGAGTCGGCAAGAGGAATAGCTTGTCGACTCGTGGACTCGGTACTCGACTCGAGGAGCGAACTCAACTCGAGGAGAGACGTAGAGTCGGCACGAGGAGTAGCTTGTCGACTCGTGGAGTCGGTAATCGACTCGAGGAGCGAACTCAACTCGAGGAGAGACGTAGAGTCGGCACGAGGAGTAGCTTGTCGACTCGTGGACTGGGTACTCGACTCGAGGAGCGAACTCAACTCGAGGAGAGACGTAGAGTCGGCACGAGGAGTAGCTTGTCGACTCGTGGAGTCGGTACTCGACTCGAGGAGCGAACTCAACTCGAGGAGAGACGTAGAGTCGGCACGAGGAGTAGCTTGTCGACTCGTGGAGTCGGTACTCGACTCGAGGAGCGAACTCAACTCGAGGAGAGACGTAGAGTCGGCACGAGGAGTAGCTTGTCGACTCGTGGACTGGGTACTCGACTCGAGGAGCGAACTCAACTCGAGGAGAAACGTAGAGCCGACACGAGGAGTAGCTTGTGGACTCGTGGACTGGGTACTCAACTCGAGGAGTGAACTCAACTCGAGGAGAAACGTAGAGTCGACCCGAGAAGTAGCTTGTCGACTCCTTTACTGGGTACTCGACTCGAGGAGTGAACTCAACTCGAGGAGAAACGTAGAGTCGGCACGAGGAGTAGCTTGTCGACTCGTGAAATCGGTACTCGACTCGAGGAGCGAACTCAACTCGAGGAGAAACGTAGAGTCGGCACGAGGAGTAGCTTGTCGACTCGTGGACTCGGTACTCGACTCGAGGAGGGAACTCAACTCGAGGAGAAACGTAGAGTCGGCACGAGGAGTAGCTTATCGACTCGTGGACTCGGTACTCAACTCGAGGAGCAAACTCAACTGGAGGAGAAACGTAGAGTCGGCACGAGGAGTAGCTTGTCGACTCGTGGACTCGGTACTACACTCGAGGAGGGAACTCAACTCGAGGAGAGACGTAGAGTTGGCACGAGGAGTAGCCGGTTGAGTCGTGGACTGGGTACTCGACTCGAGGAGTGAACTCAACTCGAGGAGAAACATAGAGTCGGCACGAGGAGTAGCTTGTCGACTCGCGGACTCGGTACTCGACTCGAGGAGCGAACTCAACTCGAGGAGAGACGTAGAGTCGGCACGAGGAGTAGCTTGTCGACTCGTGGAGTCGGTACTCGACTCGAGGAGCGAACTCAACTCGAGGAGAAACGTAGAGTCGGCAAGAGGAATAGCTTGTCGACTCGTGGACTCGGTACTCGACTCGAGGAGCGAACTCAACTCGAGGAGAAACATAGAGCCGGCACGAGGAGTAGCTTGTCGACTCGTGGACTGGGTACTCAACTCGAGGAGTGAACTCAACTCGAGGAGAAACGTAGAGTCGACCCGAGGAGTAGCTTGTCGACTCCTTTACTGGGTACTCGACTCGAGGAGCGAACTCAACTCGAGGAGTAGCTTGTCGACTCGCGGACTCGGTACTCGACTCGAGGAGAGAACTCAACTCGAGGAGAGACGTAGAGTCGGCACGAGGAGTAGCTTGTCGACTCGTGGAGTCGGTACTCGACTCGAGGAGCGAACTCAACTCGAGGAGAGACGTAGAGTCGGCAAGAGGAGTAGATTGTCGACTCGTGGACTCGGTACTCGACTCGAGGAGGGAACTCAACTCGAGGAGAAACGTAGAGTCGGCAAGAGGAATAGCTTGTCGACTCGTGGACTCGGTACTCGACTCGAGGAGCGAACTCAACTCGAGGAGAGACGTAGAGTCGGCACGAGGAGTAGCTTGTCGACTCGTGGAGTCGGTACTCGACTCGAGGAGCGAACTCAACTCGAGGAGAGACGTAGAGTAGGCACGAGGAGTAGCCGGTTGAGTCGTGGACTGGGTACTCGACTCGAGGAGTGAACTCAACTCGAGGAGAAACGTAGAGTAGGCACGAGGAGTAGCTTGTCGACTCGCGGACTCGGTACTCGACTCGAGGAGCGAAATCAACTCGAGGAGAGATGTAGAGTCGGCACGAGGAGTAGCTTGTCGACTCGTGGAGTCGGTACTCGACTCGAGGAGCGAACTCAACTCGAGGAGAAACGTAGAGTCGGCAAGAGGAATAGCTTGTCGACTCGTGGACTCGGTACTCGACTCGAGGAGCGAACTCAACTCGAGGAGAGACGTAGAGTCGGCACGAGGAGTAGCTTGTCGACTCGTGGAGTCGGTACTCGACTCGAGGAGCGAACTCAACTCGAGGAGAGACGTAGAGTCGGCAAGAGGAGTAGCTTGTCGACTCGTGGAGTCGGTACTCGACTCGACGAGCGAACTCAACTCGAGGAGAAACGTAGAGTCGGCACGAGGAATAGATTGTCGACTCGTGGACTGGGTACTCGACTCGAGGAGTGAACTCAACTCGAGGAGAAACGTAGAGCCGACACGAGGAGTAGCTTGTCGACTCGTGGACTCGGTACTAGACTCGAGGAGGGAACTCAACTCGAGGAGAGACGTAGAGTTGGCACGAGGAGTAGCCGGTTGAGTCGTGGACTGGGTACTCGACTCGAGGAGTGAACTCAACTCGAGTAGAAACGTAGAGTCGGCACAAGGAGTAGCTTGTCGACTCGCGGACTCGGTACTCGACTCGAGGAGCGAACTCAACTCGAGGAGAGACGTAGAGTCGGCACGAGGAGTAGCTTGTCGACTCGTGGAGTCGGTACTCGCCTTGAGGAGCGAACTCAACTCGAGGAGAAACATAGAGTCGGCAAGAGGAATAGCTTGTCGACTCGTGGACTCGGTACTCGACTCGAGGAGCGAACTCAACTCGAGGAGAGACGTAGAGTCGGCACGAGGAGTAGCTTGTCGACTCGTGGAGTCGGTACTCGAGTCGAGGAGCGAACTCAACTCGAGGGGAGACGTAGAGTCGGCACGAGGAGTAGCTTGTCGACTCGTGGAGTCGGTACTCGACTTGAGGAGCGAACTCAACTCGAGGAGAGACGTAGAGTCGGCACGAGGAGTAGCTTGTCGACTCGTGGACTGGGTACTCGACTCGAGGAGCGAACTCAACTCGAGGAGAAACGTAGAGCCGGCACGAGGAGTAGCTTGTCGACTCGTGGACTGGGTACTCAACTCGAGGAGTGAACTCAACTCGAGGAGAAACGTAGAGTCAACCCGAGGAGTAGCTTGTCGACTCCTTTACTGGGTACTCTACTCGAGGAGTGAACTCAACTCGAGGAGAAACGTAGAGTCGGCACGAGGAGTAGCTTGTCGACTCGTGAAATCGGTACTCGACTCGAGGAGCGAACTCAACTCGAGGAGAAACATAGAGTCGGCACGAGGAGTAGCTTGTCGACTCGTGGACTCGGTACTCGACTCGAGTAGGGAACTCAACTCGAGGAGAAACGTAGAGTCGGCACGAGGAGTAGCTTGTCGACTCGTGAAATCGGTACTCGACTCGAGGAGTGAACTCAACTCGAGGAGAAACGTAGAGTCGGCAAGAGGAGTAGCTTGTCGACTCGTGGAGTCGGTACTCGACTCGAGGAGGGAACTCAACTCGAGGAGAGACGTAGAGTCGGCACGAGGAGTAGCTTGTCGACTCGTGGAGTCGGTACTCGACTCGAGGAGCGAACTCAACTCGAGGAGAGACGTAGAGTCGGCACGAGGAGTAGCTTGTCGACTCGTGGAGTCGGTACTCGACTCGAGGAGCGAACTCAACTCGAGGAGAGACGTAGAGTCGGCACGAGGAGTAGCTTGTCGACTCGTGGACTCGGTACTCGACTCGAGGAGCAAACTCAACTGGAGGAGAAACGTAGAGCCGGCACGAGGAGTAGCTTGTCGACTCGTGGACTCGGTACTCAACTCGAGGAGTGAACTCAACTCGAGGAGAGACGTAGAGTTGGCACGAGGAGTAGCCGGTTGAGTCGTGGACTGGGTACTCGACTCGAGGAGTGAACTCAACTCGAGGAGAAACATAGAGTCGGCACGAGGAGTAGCTTGTCGACTCGCGGACTCAGTACTCGACTCGAGGAGCGAACTCAACTCGAGGAGAAACATAGAGTCGGAACGAGGAGTAGCTTGTCGACTCGTGGACTCGGTACTCGACTCGAGGAGGGAACTCAACTCGAGGAGAAACGTAGAGTCGGCACGAGGAGTAGCTTGTCGACTCGTGGACTCGGTACTCGACTCGAGGAGCAAACTCAACTGGAGGAGAAACGTAGAGTCGGCACGAGGAGTAGCTTGTCGACTCGTGGACTCGGTACTAGACTCGAGGAGGGAACTCAACTCGAGGAGAGACGTAGAGTTGGCACGAGGAGTAGCCGGTTGAGTCGTGGACTGGGTACTCGACTCGAGGAGTGAACTCAACTCAAGGAGAAACGTAGAGTCGGCACGAGGAGTAGCTTGTCGACTCGCGGACTCGGTACTCGACTCGAGGAGCGAACTCAACTCGAGGAGAGACGTAGAGTCGGCACGAGGAGTAGCTTGTCGACTCGTGGAGTCGGTACTCGACTCGAGGAGCGAACTCAACTCGAGGAGAAACGTAGAGGCGGCAAGAGGAATAGCTTGTCGACTCGTGGACTCGGTACTCGACTCGAGGAGCGAACTCAACTCGAGGAGAGATGTAGAGTCGGCACGAGGAGTAGCTTGTCGACTCGTGGAGTCGGTACTCGACTCGAGGAGCGAACTCAACTCGAGGAGAAACGTAGAGCCGGCACGAGGAGTACCTTGTCGACTCGTGGAGTCGGTACTCGACTCGAGGAGCGAACTCAACTCGAGGAGAGACGTAGAGCCGGCAAGAGGAGTAGCTTGTCGACACAGTGACTCGGTACTCGACTCGAGGAGGGAACTCAACTCGAGGAGAAACGTAGAGTCGGCACGAGGAGTAGCCTGTTGAGTCGTGGATTGGGTACTCGACTCGAGGAGTGAACTCCACTCGAGGAGAAACATAGAGTCGGCACGAGGAGTAGCTTGTCGACTCGTGGACTCGGTACTCGACTCGAGGAGCGAACTCAACTCGAGGAGAGACGTAGAGTCGGCACGAGGAGTAGCTTGTCGACTCGTGGAGTCGGTACTCGACTCGAGGAGCGAACTCAACTCGAGGAGAGACGTAGAGTCGGCACGAGGAGTAGCTTGTCGACTCGTGGACTGGGTACTCGACTCGAGGAGCGAACTCAACTCGAGGAGAAACGTAGAGCCGGCACGAGGAGTAGCTTTTCGACTAGTGGACTGGGTACTCAACTCGAGGAGTGAACTCAACTCGAGGAGAAACGTAGAGTCGACCCGAGGAGTAGCTTGGCGACTCGTTTACTGGGTACTCGACTCGAGGAGTGAACTCAACTCGAGGAGAAACGTAGAGTCGGCACGAGGAGTAGCTTGTCGACTCGTGAAATCGGTACTCGACTCGAGGAGCGAACTCAACTCGAGGAGAAACGTAGAGTCGGCACGAGGAGTAGCTTGTCGACTCGTGGACTCGGTACTCGACTCGAGGAGGGAACTCAACTCGAGGAGAAACGTAGAGTCGGCACGAGGAGTAGCTTGTCGACTCGTGGACTCGGTACTCGACTCGAGGAGCAAACTCAACTGGAGGAGAAACGTAGAGTCGGCACGAGGAGTAGCTTGTCGACTCGTGGACTCGGTACTCGACTCGAGGAGCGAACTCAACTCGAGGAGAGACGTAGAGTCGGCACGAGGAGTAGCTTGTCGACTCGTGGAGTCGGTACTCGCCTTGAAGAGCGAACTCAACTCGAGGAGAAACGTAGAGTCGGCAAGAGGAATAGCTTGTCGACTCGTGGACTCGGTACTCGACTCGAGGAGCGAACTCAACTCGAGGAGAGACGTAGAGTCGGCACGAGGAGTAGCTTGTCGACTCGTGGAGTCGGTACTCGACTCGAGGAGCGAACTCAACTCGAGGAGAGACGTAGAGTCGGCACGAGGAGTAGCTTGTCGACTCGTGGAGTCGGTACTCGACTCGAGGAGCGAACTCAACTCGAGGAGAGACGTAGAGTCGGCACGAGGAGTAGCTTGTCGACTCGTGGACTGGGTACTCGACTCGAGGAGCGAACTCAACTCGAGGAGAAACGTAGAGCCGGCACGAGGAGTAGCTTGTCGACTCGTGGACTGGGTACTCAACTCGAGGAGTGAACTCAACTCGAGGAGAAACGTAGAGTCGACCCGAGGAGTAGCTTGTCGACTCCTTTACTGGGTACTCGTCTCGAGGAGTGAACTCAACTCGAGGAGAAACGTAGAGTCGGCACGAGGAGTAGCTTGTCGACTCGTGAAATCGGTACTCGACTCGAGGAGCGAACTCAACTCGAGGAGAAACGTAGAGTCGGCACGAGGAGTAGCTTGTCGACTCGTGGACTCGGTACTCGACTCGAGGAGGGAACTCAACTCGAGGAGAAACGTAGAGTCGGCACGAGGAGTAGCTTGTCGACTCGTGGACTCGGTACTCGACTCGAGGAGCAAACTCAACTGGAGGAGAAACGTAGAGTCGGCACGAGGAGTAGCTTGTCGACTCGTGGACTCGGTACTAGACTCGAGGAGGGAACTCAACTCGAGGAGAGACGTAGAGTTGGCACGAGGAGTAGCCGGTTGAGTCGTGGACTGGGTACTCGACTCGAGGAGTGAACTCAACTCGAGGAGAAACGTAGAGTCGGCACGAGGAGTAGCTTGTCGACTTGCGGACTCGGTACTCGACTCGAGGAGCGAACTCAACTCGAGGAGAGACGTAGAGTCGGCACGAGGAGTAGCTTGTCGACTCGTGGAGTCGGTACTCGACTCGAGGAGCGAACTCAACTCGAGGAGAAACGTAGAGTCGGCAAGAGGAATAGCTTGTCGACTCGTGGACTCGGTACTCGACTCGAGGAGCGAACTCAACTCGAGGAGAGACGTAGAGTCGGCACGAGGAGTAGCTTGTCGACTCGTGGAGTCGGTACTCGACTCGAGGAGCGAATTCAACTCGAGGAGAAACGTAGAGTCGGCACGAGGAATAGCTTGTCGACTCGTGGACTGGGTACTCGACTCGAGGAGTGAACTCAACTCGAGGAGAAATGTAGAGCCGGCACGAGGAGTACCTTGTCGACTCGTGGAGTCGGTACTCGACTCGAGGAGCGAACTCAACTCGAGGAGAGACGTAGAGCCGGCAAGAGGAGTAGCTTGTCGACACAGTGACTTGGTACTCGACTCGAGGAGGGAACTCAACTCGAGGAGAAACGTAGAGTCGGCACGAGGAGTAGCCTGTTGAGTCGTGGATTGGGTACTCGACTCGAGGAGTGAACTCCACTCGAGGAGAAACATAGAGTCGGCACGAGGAGTAGCTTGTCGACTCGTGGACTCGGTACTCGACTCGAGGAGCGAACTCAACTCGAGGAGAGACGTAGAGTCGGCACGAGGAGTAGCTTGTCGACTCGTGGAGTCGGTACTCGACTCGAGGAGCGAACTCAACTCGAGGAGAGACGTAGAGTCGGCACGAGGAGTAGATTGTCGACTCGTGGACTGGGTACTCGACTCGAGGAGCGAACTCAACTCGAGGAGAAACGTAGAGCCGGCACGAGGAGTAGCTTTTCGACTAGTGGACTGGGTACTCAACTCGAGGAGTGAACTCAACTCGAGGAGAAACGTAGAGTCGACCCGAGGAGTAGCTTGTCGACTCGTTTACTGGGTACTCGACTCGAGGAGTGAACTCAACTCGAGGAGAAACGTAGAGTCGGCACGAGGAGTAGCTTGTCGACTCGTGAAATCGGTACTCGACTCGAGGAGCGAACTCAACTCGAGGAGAAACGTAGAGTCGGCACGAGGAGTAGCTTGTCGACTCGTGGACTCGGTACTCGACTCGAGGAGGGAACTCAACTCGAGGAGAAACATAGAGTCGGCACGAGGAGTAGCTTGTCGACTCGTGGACTCGGTACTCGACTCGAGGAGCAAACTCAACTGGAGGAGAAACGTAGAGTCGGCACGAGGAGTAGCTTGTCGACTCGTGGACTCGGTACTCGACTCGAGGAGCGAACTCAACTCGAGGAGAGACGTAGAGTCGGCACGAGGAGTAGCTTGTCGACTCGTGGAGTCGGTACTCGCCTTGAAGAGCGAACTCAACTCGAGGAGAAACGTAGAGTCGGCAAGAGGAATAGCTTGTCGACTCGTGGACTCGGTACTCGACTCGAGGAGCGAACTCAACTCGAGGAGAGACGTAGAGTCGGCACGAGGAGTAGCTTGTCGACTCGTGGAGTCGGTACTCGACTCGAGGAGCAAACTCAACTCGAGGAGAGACGTAGAGTCGGCACGAGGAGTAGCTTGTCGACTCGTGGAGTCGGTACTCGACTCGAGGAGCGAACTCAACTCGAGGAGAGACGTAGAGTCGGCACGAGGAGTAGCTTGTCGACTCGTGGACTGGGTACTCGACTCGAGGAGCGAACTCAACTCGAGGAGAAACGTAGAGCCGGCACGAGGAGTACCTTGTCGACTCGTGGAGTCGGTACTCGACTCGAGGAGCGAACTCAACTCGAGGAGAGACGTAGAGCCGGCAAGAGGAGTAGCTTGTCGACACAGTGACTCGGTACTCGACTCGAGGAGGGAACTCAACTCGAGGAGAAACGTAGAGTCGGCACGAGGAGTAGCCTGTTGAGTCGTGGATTGGGTACTCGACTCGAGGAGTGAACTCCACTCGAGGAGAAACATAGAGTCGGCACGAGGAGTAGCTTGTCGACTCGTGGACTCGGTACTCGACTCGAGGAGCGAACTCAACTCGAGGAGAGACGTAGAGTCGGCACGAGGAGTAGCTTGTCGACTCGTGGAGTCGGTACTCGACTCGAGGAGCGAACTCAACTCGAGGAGAGACGTAGAGTCGGCACGAGGAGTAGCTTGTCGACTCGTGGACTGGGTACTCGACTCGAGGAGCGAACTCAACTCGAGGAGAAACGTAGAGCCGGCACGAGGAGTAGCTTTTCGACTAGTGGATTGGGTACTCAACTCGAGGAGTGAACTCAACTCGAGGAGAAACGTAGAGTCGACCCGAGGAGTAGCTTGTCGACTCGTTTACTGGGTACTCGACTCGAGGAGTGAACTCAACTCGAGGAGAAACGTAGAGTCGGCACGACGAGTAGCTTGTCGACTCGTGGACTCGGTACTCGACTCGAGGAGGGAACTCAACTCGAGGAGAAACGTAGAGTCGGCACGAGGAGTAGCTTGTCGACTCGTGGACTCGGTACTCGACTCGAGGAGCAAACTCAACTGGAGGAGAAACGTAGAGTCGGCACGAGGAGTAGCTTGTCGACTCGTGGACTCGGTACTAGACTCGAGGAGGGAACTCAACTCGAGGAGAGACGTAGAGTTGGCACGAGGAGTAGCCGGTTGAGTCATGGACTGGGTACTCGACTCGAGGAGTGAACTCAACTCGAGGAGAAACGTAGAGTCGGCATGAGGAATAGCTTGTTGACTCGCGGACTCGGTACTCGACTCGAGGAGCGAACTCAACTCGATGAGAGACGTAGAGTCGGCACGAGGAGTAGGTTGTCGACTCGTGGAGTCGGTACTCGACTCGAGGAGCGAACTCAACTCGAGGAGAAACGTAGAGTCGGCAAGAGGAATAGCTTGTCGACTCGTGGACTCGGTACTCGACTCGAGGAGCGAACTCAACTCGAGGAGAGACGTAGAGTCGGCACGAGGAGTAGCTTGTCGACTCGTGGAGTCGGTACTCGACTCGAGGAGCGAATCAACTCGAGGTGAGACGTAGAGTCGGCAAGAGGAGTAGCTTGTCGACTCGTGGAGTCGGTACTCGACTCGAGGAGCGAACTCAACTCGAGGAGAAACGTAGAGTCGGCACGAGGAATAGCTTGTCGACTCGTGGACTGGGTACTCGACTCGAGGAGTGAACTCAACTCGAGGAGAAACGTAGAGCCGACAAGAGGAGTAGCTTGTCGACTCGTGGACTCGGTACTCGACTCCAGGAGCGAACTCAACTCAAGGAGAAACGTAGAGTCGGCACGAGGAGTAGCTTGTCGACTCGTGGACTGGGTACTTGACTCGAGGAGTGAACTCAACTCGAGGCGAAACGTAGAGTCGGCACGAGGAGTAGCTTGTCGACTCGTGGACTGGGTACTCGACTCGAGGAGTGAACTCAACTCGAGGCGAAACGTAGAGTCAGCACGAGGAGTAGCTTGTCGACTCGTGGACTCGGTACTAGACTCGAGGAGGGAACTCAACTCGAGGAGAGACGTAGAGTTGGCACGAGGAGTAGCCGGTTGAGTCGTGGACTGGGTACTCGACTCGAGGAGTGAACTCAACTCGAGGAGAAACGTAGAGTCGGCACGAGGAGTAGCTTGTCGACTCGCGGACTCGGTACTCGACTCGAGGAGCGAACTCAACTCGAGGAGAGACGTAGAGTCGGCACGAGGAGTAGCTTGTCGACTCGTGGAGTCGGTACTCGACTCGAGGAGCGAACTCAACTCGAGGAGAAACGTAGAGTCGGCAAGAGGAATAGCTTGTCGACTCGTGGACTCGGTACTCGACTCGAGGAGCGAACTCAACTCGAGGAGAGACGTAGAGTCGGCACGAGGAGTAGCTTGTCGACTCGTGGAGTCGGTACTCGACTCGAGGAGCGAACTCAACTCGAGGAGAAACGTAGAGCCGGCACGAGGAGTACCTTGTCGACTCGTGGAGTCGGTACTCGACTCGAGGAGCGAACTCAACTCGAGGAGAGACGTAGAGCCGGCAAGAGGAGTAGCTTGTCGACACAGTGACTCGGTACTCGACTCGAGGAGGGAACTCAACTCGAGGAGAAACGTAGAGTCGGCACGAGGAGTAGCCTGTCGACTCGTGGACTCGGTACTCGACTCGAGGAGGGAACTCCACTCGAGGAGAAACATAGAGTCGGCACGAGGAGTAGCTTGTCGACTCGTGGACTCGGTACTAGACTCGAGGAGGGAACTCAACTCGAGGAGAGACGTAGAGTTGGCACGAGGAGTAGCCGGTTGAGTCGTGGACTGGGTACTCGACTCGAGGAGTGAACTCAACTCGAGGAGAAACGTAGAGTCGGCACGAGGAGTAGCTTGTCGACTCGCGGACTCGGTACTCGACTCGAGGAGCGAACT
The DNA here is from genome assembly GCF_054948205.1 of Urtica dioica subsp. dioica. Lineage (NCBI taxonomy): Eukaryota > Viridiplantae > Streptophyta > Magnoliopsida > Rosales > Urticaceae > Urtica > Urtica dioica. Next base: position 28,235,891 of record NC_142758.1, read on the forward strand.
CAACTCGAGGAGAGACGTAGAGTCGGCACGAGGAGTAGCTTGTCGACTCGTGGAGTCGGTACTCGACTCGAGGAGCGAACTCAACTCGAGGAGAAACGTAGAGTCGGCAAGAGGAATAGCTTGTCGACTCGTGGACTCGGTACTCGACTCGAGGAGCGAACTCAACTCGAGGAGAGACGTAGAGTCGGCACGAGGAGTAGCTTGTCGACTCGTGGAGTCGGTACTCGACTCGAGGAGCGAACTCAACTCGAGGAGAAACGTAGAGCCGGCACGAGGAGTACCTTGTCGACTCGTGGAGTCGGTACTCGACTCGAGGAGCGAACTCAACTCGAGGAGAGACGTAGAGCCGGCAAGAGGAGTAGCTTGTCGACACAGTGACTCGGTACTCGACTCGAGGAGGGAACTCAACTCGAGGAGAAACGTAGAGTCGGCACGAGGAGTAGCCTGTTGAGTCGTGGATTGGGTACTCGACTCGAGGAGTGAACTCCACTCGAGGAGAAACATAGAGTCGGCACGAGGAGTAGCTTGTCGACTCGTGGACTCGGTACTCGACTCGAGGAGCGAACTCAACTCGAGGAGAGACGTAGAGTCGGCACGAGGAGTAGCTTGTCGACTCGTGGAGTCGGTACTCGACTCGAGGAGCGAACTCAACTCGAGGAGAGACGTAGAGTCGGCACGAGGAGTAGATTGTCGACTCGTGGACTGGGTACTCGACTCGAGGAGCGAACTCAACTCGAGGAGAAACGTAGAGCCGGCACGAGGAGTAGCTTTTCGACTAGTGGACTGGGTACTCAACTCGAGGAGTGAACTCAACTCGAGGAGAAACGTAGAGTCGACCCGAGGAGTAGCTTGTCGACTCGTTTACTGGGTACTCGACTCGAGGAGTGAACTCAACTCGAGGAGAAACGTAGAGTCGGCACGAGGAGTAGCTTGTCGACTCGTGAAATCGGTACTCGACTCGAGGAGCGAACTCAACTCGAGGAGAAACGTAGAGTCGGCACGAGGAGTAGCTTGTCGACTCGTGGACTCGGTACTCGACTCGAGGAGGGAACTCAACTCGAGGAGAAACATAGAGTCGGCACGAGGAGTAGCTTGTCGACTCGTGGACTCGGTACTCGACTCGAGGAGCAAACTCAACTGGAGGAGAAACGTAGAGTCGGCACGAGGAGTAGCTTGTCGACTCGTGGACTCGGTACTCGACTCGAGGAGCGAACTCAACTCGAGGAGAGACGTAGAGTCGGCACGAGGAGTAGCTTGTCGACTCGTGGAGTCGGTACTCGCCTTGAAGAGCGAACTCAACTCGAGGAGAAACGTAGAGTCGGCAAGAGGAATAGCTTGTCGACTCGTGGACTCGGTACTCGACTCGAGGAGCGAACTCAACTCGAGGAGAGACGTAGAGTCGGCACGAGGAGTAGCTTGTCGACTCGTGGAGTCGGTACTCGACTCGAGGAGCGAACTCAACTCGAGGAGAGACGTAGAGTCGGCACGAGGAGTAGCTTGTCGACTCGTGGAGTCGGTACTCGACTCGAGGAGCGAACTCAACTCGAGGAGAGACGTAGAGTCGGCACGAGGAGTAGCTTGTCGACTCGTGGACTGGGTACTCGACTCGAGGAGCGAACTCAACTCGAGGAGAAACGTAGAGCCGGCACGAGGAGTACCTTGTCGACTCGTGGAGTCGGTACTCGACTCGAGGAGCGAACTCAACTCGAGGAGAGACGTAGAGCCGGCAAGAGGAGTAGCTTGTCGACACAGTGACTCGGTACTCGACTCGAGGAGGGAACTCAACTCGAGGAGAAACGTAGAGTCGGCACGAGGAGTAGCCTGTTGAGTCGTGGATTGGGTACTCGACTCGAGGAGTGAACTCCACTCGAGGAGAAACATAGAGTCGGCACGAGGAGTAGCTTGTCGACTCGTGGACTCGGTACTCGACTCGAGGAGCGAACTCAACTCGAGGAGAGACGTAGAGTCGGCACGAGGAGTAGCTTGTCGACTCGTGGAGTCGGTACTCGACTCGAGGAGCGAACTCAACTCGAGGAGAGACGTAGAGTCGGCACGAGGAGTAGCTTGTCGACTCGTGGACTGGGTACTCGACTCGAGGAGCGAACTCAACTCGAGGAGAAACGTAGAGCCGGCACGAGGAGTAGCTTTTCGACTAGTGGATTGGGTACTCAACTTGAGGAGTCAACTCAACTCGAGGAGAGACGTAGAGTTGGCACGAGGAGTAGCCGGTTGAGTCGTGGACTGGGTACTCGACTCGAGGAGTGAACTCAACTCGAGGAGAAACGTAGAGTCGGCACGAGGAGTAGCTTGTCGACTCGCGGACTCGGTACTCGACTCGAGGAGCGAACTCAACTCGAGGAGAGACGTAGAGTCGGCACGAGGAGTAGCTTGTCGACTCGTGGAGTCGGTACTCGACTCGAGGAGCGAACTCAACTCGAGGAGAAACGTAGAGTCGGCAAGAGGAATAGCTTGTCGACTCGTGGACTCGGTACTCGACTCGAGGAGCGAACTCAACTCGAGGAGAGACGTAGAGTCGGCACGAGGAGTAGCTTGTCGACTCGTGGAGTCGGTACTCGACTCGAGGAGCGAACTCAACTCGAGGAGAAACGTAGAACCGGCACGAGGAGTACCTTGTCGACTCGTGGAGTCGGTACTCGACTCGAGGAGCGAACTCAACTCGAGGAGAGACGTAGAGCCGGCAAGAGGAGTAGCTTGTCGACACAGTGACTCGGTACTCGACTCGAGGAGGGAACTCAACTCGAGGAGAAACGTAGAGTCGGCACGAGGAGTAGCCTGTTGAGTCGTGGATTGGGTACTCGACTCGAGGAGTGAACTCCACTCGAGGAGAAACATAGAGTCGGCACGAGGAGTAGCTTGTCGACTCGTGGACTCGGTACTCGACTCGAGGAGCGAACTCAACTCGAGGAGAGACGTAGAGTCGGCACGAGGAGTAGCTTGTCGACTCGTGGAGTCGGTACTCGACTCGAGGAGCGAACTCAACTCGAGGAGAGACGTAGAGTCGGCACGAGGAGTAGATTGTCGACTCGTGGACTGGGTACTCGACTCGAGGAGCGAACTCAACTCGAGGAGAAACGTAGAGCCGGCACGAGGAGTAGCTTTTCGACTAGTGGACTGGGTACTCAACTCGAGGAGTGAACTCAACTCGAGGAGAAACGTAGAGTCGACCCGAGGAGTAGCTTGTCGACTCGTTTACTGGGTACTCGACTCGAGGAGTGAACTCAACTCGAGGAGAAACGTAGAGTCGGCACGAGGAGTAGCTTGTCGACTCGTGAAATCGGTACTCGACTCGAGGAGCGAACTCAACTCGAGGAGAAACGTAGAGTCGGCACGAGGAGTAGCTTGTCGACTCGTGGACTCGGTACTCGACTCGAGGAGGGAACTCAACTCGAGGAGAAACATAGAGTCGGCACGAGGAGTAGCTTGTCGACTCGTGGACTCGGTACTCGACTCGAGGAGCAAACTCAACTGGAGGAGAAACGTAGAGTCGGCACGAGGAGTAGCTTGTCGACTCGTGGACTCGGTACTCGACTCGAGGAGCGAACTCAACTCGAGGAGAGACGTAGAGTCGGCACGAGGAGTAGCTTGTCGACTCGTGGAGTCGGTACTCGCCTTGAAGAGCGAACTCAACTCGAGGAGAAACGTAGAGTCGGCAAGAGGAATAGCTTGTCGACTCGTGGACTCGGTACTCGACTCGAGGAGCGAACTCAACTCGAGGAGAGACGTAGAGTCGGCACGAGGAGTAGCTTGTCGACTCGTGGAGTCGGTACTCGACTCGAGGAGCGAACTCAACTCGAGGAGAGACGTAGAGTCGGCACGAGGAGTAGCTTGTCGACTCGTGGAGTCGGTACTCGACTCGAGGAGCGAACTCAACTCGAGGAGAGACGTAGAGTCGGCACGAGGAGTAGCTTGTCGACTCGTGGACTGGGTACTCGACTCGAGGAGCGAACTCAACTCGAGGAGAAACGTAGAGCCGGCACGAGGAGTACCTTGTCGACTCGTGGAGTCGGTACTCGACTCGAGGAGCGAACTCAACTCGAGGAGAGACGTAGAGCCGGCAAGAGGAGTAGCTTGTCGACACAGTGACTCGGTACTCGACTCGAGGAGGGAACTCAACTCGAGGAGAAACGTAGAGTCGGCACGAGGAGTAGCCTGTTGAGTCGTGGATTGGGTACTCGACTCGAGGAGTGAACTCCACTCGAGGAGAAACATAGAGTCGGCACGAGGAGTAGCTTGTCGACTCGTGGACTCGGTACTCGACTCGAGGAGCGAACTCAACTCGAGGAGAGACGTAGAGTCGGCACGAGGAGTAGCTTGTCGACTCGTGGAGTCGGTACTCGACTCGAGGAGCGAACTCAACTCGAGGAGAGACGTAGAGTCGGCACGAGGAGTAGCTTGTCGACTCGTGGACTGGGTACTCGACTCGAGGAGCGAACTCAACTCGAGGAGAAACGTAGAGCCGGCACGAGGAGTAGCTTTTCGACTAGTGGATTGGGTACTCAACTCGAGGAGTGAACTCAACTCGAGGAGAAACGTAGAGTCGACCCGAGGAGTAGCTTGTCGACTCGTTTACTGGGTACTCGACTCGAGGAGTGAACTCAACTCGAGGAGAAACGTAGAGTCGGCACGAGGAGTAGCTTGTCGACTCGTGAAATCGGTACTCGACTCGAGGAGCGAACTCAACTCGAGGAGAAACGTAGAGTCGGCACGACGAGTAGCTTGTCGACTCGTGGACTCGGTACTCGACTCGAGGAGGGAACTCAACTCGAGGAGAAACGTAGAGTCGGCACGAGGAGTAGCTTGTCGACTCGTGGACTCGGTACTCGACTCGAGGAGCAAACTCAACTGGAGGAGAAACGTAGAGTCGGCACGAGGAGTAGCTTGTCGACTCGTGGACTCGGTACTAGACTCGAGGAGGGAACTCAACTCGAGGAGAGACGTAGAGTTGGCACGAGGAGTAGCCGGTTGAGTCATGGACTGGGTACTCGACTCGAGGAGTGAACTCAACTCGAGGAGAAACGTAGAGTCGGCATGAGGAGTAGCTTGTTGACTCGCGGACTCGGTACTCGACTCGAGGAGCGAACTCAACTCGATGAGAGACGTAGAGTCGGCACGAGGAGTAGGTTGTCGACTCGTGGAGTCGGTACTCGACTCGAGGAGCGAACTCAACTCGAGGAGAAACGTAGAGTCGGCAAGAGGAATAGCTTGTCGACTCGTGGACTCGGTACTCGACTCGAGGAGCGAACTCAACTCGAGGAGAGACGTAGAGTCGGCACGAGGAGTAGCTTGTCGACTCGTGGAGTCGATACTCGACTCGAGGAGCGAATCAACTCGAGGAGAGACGTAGAGTCGGCAAGAGGAGTAGCTTGTCGACTCGTGGAGTCGGTACTCGACTCGAGGAGCGAACTCAACTCGAGGAGAAACGTAGAGTCGGCACGAGGAATAGCTTGTCGACTCGTGGACTGGGTACTCGACTCGAGGAGTGAACTCAACTCGAGGAGAAACGTAGAGCCGACACGAGGAGTAGCTTGTCGACTCGTGGACTCGGTACTCGACTCCAGGAGCGAACTCAACTCAAGGAGAAACGTAGAGTCGGCACGAGGAGTAGCTTGTCGACTCGTGGACTGGGTACTTGACTCGAGGAGTGAACTCAACTCGAGGCGAAACGTAGAGTCGGCACGAGGAGTAGCTTGTCGACTCGTGGACTGGGTACTCGACTCGAGGAGTGAACTCAACTCGAGGCGAAACGTAGAGTCGGCACGAGGAGTAGCTTGTCGACTCGTGGACTGGGTACTCGACTCGAGGAGTGAACTCAACTCGAGGAGAGACGTAGAGTCGGCACGAGGAGTAGCTTGTCGACTCGTGGAGTCGGTACTCGACTCGAGGAGCGAACTCAACTCGAGGAGAAACGTAGAGTCGGCAAGAGGAATAGCTTGTCGACTCGTGGACTCGGTACTCGACTCGAGGAGCGAACTCAACTCGAGGAGAGACGTAGAGTCGGCACGAGGAGTAGCTTGTCGACTCGTGGAGTCGGTACTCGACTCGAGGAGCGAACTCAACTCGAGGAGAGACGTAGAGTCGGCAAGATGAGTAGCTTGTCGACTCGTGGAGTCGGTACTCGACTCGAGGAGCGAACTCAACTCGTGGAGAAACGTAGAGTCGGCACGAGGAATAGCTTGTCGACTCGTGGACTGGGTACTCGACTCGAGGAGCGAACTCAACTCGAGGAGAAACGTAGAGTCGGCACGAGGAATAGCTTGTCGACTCGTGGACTGGGTACTCGACTAGAGGAGTGAACTCAACTCGAGGAGAAACGTAGAGCCAACACGAGGAGTAGCTTGTCGACTCGTGGACTCGGTACTCGACTCCAGGAGCGAACTCAACTCAAGGAGAGACGTAGAGTCGGCACGAGGAGTAGCTTGTCGACTCGTGGACTGGGTACTCGACTCGAGGAGCGAACTCAACTCGAGGAGAAACGTAGAGCCGGCACGAGGAGTAGCTTTTCGACTCGTGGACTGGGTACTCAACTCGAGGAGTGAACTCAACTCTAGGAGAAACGTAGAGTCGACCCGAGGAGTAGCTTGTGGACTCGTTTAATGGGTACTCGACTCGAGGAGTGAACTCAACTCGAGGAGAAACGTAGAGTCGGCACGAGGAGTAGCTTGTCGACTCGTGAAATCGGTACTCGACTCGAGGAGCGAACTCAACTCGAGGAGAAACGTAGAGTCGGCACGAGGAGTAGCTTGTCGACTCGTGGACTCGGTACTCGACTCGAGGAGGGAACTCAACTCGAGGAGAAACGTAGAGTCGGCACGAGGAGTAGCTTGTCGACTCGTGGACTCGGTACTCGACTCGAGGAGCAAACTCAACTGGAGGAGAAACGTAGAGTCGGCACGAGGAGTAGCTTGTCGACTCGTGGACTCGGTACTAGACTCGAGGAGGGAATTCAACTCGAGGAGAAACGTAGAGTCGGCACGAGGAATAGCTTGTCGACTCTTGGACTGGGTACTCGACTCGAGGAGTGAACTCAACTCGAGGAGAAACGTAGAGTCGACACGAGGAGTAGCTTGTCGACTCGTGGAGTCGGTACTCGACTCGAGGAGCGAATCAACTCGAGGAGAGACGTAGAGTCGGCAAGAGGAGTAGCTTGTCGACTCGTGGAGTCGGTACTCGACTCGAGGAGCGAATCAACTCGAGGAGAGACGTAGAGTGGGCAAGAGGAGTAGCTTGTCGACTCGTGGAGTCGGTACTCGACTCGAGGAGCGAACTCAACTCGAGGTAAACGTAGAGTCGGCACGAGGAATAGCTTGTCGACTCGTGGACTGGGTACTCGACTCGAGGAGTGAACTCAACTCGAGGAGAAACGTAGAGTCGACACGAGGAGTAGCTTGTCGACTCGTGGAGTCGGTACTCGACTCGAGGAGCGAATCAACTCGAGGAGAGACGTAGAGTCGGCAAGAGGAGTAGCTTGTCGACTCGTGGAGTCGGTACTCGACTCGAGGAGCGAATCAACTCGAGGAGAGACGTAGAGTCGGCAAGAGGAGTAGGTTGTCGACTCGTGGAGTCGGTACTCGACTCGAGGAGCGAATTCAACTCGAGGAGAAACGTAGAGTCGGCACGAGGAATAGCTTGTCGACTCGTGGACTGGGTACTCGACTCGAGGAGTGAACTCAACTCGAGGAGAAACGTAGAGTCGACACGAGGAGTAGCTTGTCGACTCGTGGAGTCGGTACTCGACTCGAGGAGCGAATCAACTCGAGGAGAGACGTAGAGTCGGCAAGAGGAGTAGCTTGTCGACTCTTGGAGTCGGTACTCGACTCGAGGAGCGAACTCAACTCGAGGAGAAACGTAGAGTCGGCACGAGGAATAGCTTGTCGACTCGTGGACTGGGTACTCGACTCGAGGAGTGAACTCAACTCGAGGAGAAACGTAGAGTCGACACGAGGAGTAGCTTGTCGACTCGTGCATTCGGTACTCGACTCGAGGAGCGAACTCAACTGAAGGGGAAACGTAGAGTCGGCATGAGGAGTAGCTTGACGACTCGTGGACTGGGTACTAGACTCGAGGAGCAAACTCAACTGGAGGAGAAACGTAGAGTCGGCACGAGGAGTAGCTTGTCGACTCGTGGACTCGGTACTAGACTCGAGGAGGGAACTCAACTCGAGGAGAGACGTAGAGTTGGCACGAGGAGTAGCCGGTTGAGTCATGGACTGGGTACTCGACTCGAGGAGTGAACTCAACTCGAGGAGAAACGTAGAGTCGGCATGAGGAGTAGCTTGTTGACTCGCGGACTCGGTACTCGACTCGAGGAGCGAACTCAACTCGATGAGAGACGTAGAGTCGGCACGAGGAGTAGGTTGTCGACTCGTGGAGTCGGTACTCGACTCGAGGAGCGAACTCAACTCGAGGAGAAACGTAGAGTCGGCAAGAGGAATAGCTTGTCGACTCGTGGACTCGGTACTCGACTCGAGGAGCGAACTCAACTCGAGGAGAGACGTAGAGTCGGCACGAGGAGTAGCTTGTCGACTCGTGGAGTCGATACTCGACTCGAGGAGCGAATCAACTCGAGGAGAGACGTAGAGTCGGCAAGAGGAGTAGCTTGTCGACTCGTGGAGTCGGTACTCGACTCGAGGAGCGAACTCAACTCGAGGAGAAACGTAGAGTCGGCACGAGGAATAGCTTGTCGACTCGTGGACTGGGTACTCGACTCGAGGAGTGAACTCAACTCGAGGAGAAACGTAGAGCCGACACGAGGAGTAGCTTGTCGACTCGTGGACTCGGTACTCGACTCCAGGAGCGAACTCAACTCAAGGAGAAACGTAGAGTCGGCACGAGGAGTAGCTTGTCGACTCGTGGACTGGGTACTTGACTCGAGGAGTGAACTCAACTCGAGGCGAAACGTAGAGTCGGCACGAGGAGTAGCTTGTCGACTCGTGGACTGGGTACTCGACTCGAGGAGTGAACTCAACTCGAGGCGAAACGTAGAGTCGGCACGAGGAGTAGCTTGTCGACTCGTGGACTGGGTACTCGACTCGAGGAGTGAACTAAACTCGAGGAGAGACGTAGAGTCGGCACGAGGAGTAGCTTGTCGACTCGTGGAGTCGGTACTCGACTCGAGGAGCGAACTCAACTCGAGGAGAAACGTAGAGTCGGCAAGAGGAATAGCTTGTCGACTCGTGGACTCGGTACTCGACTCGAGGAGCGAACTCAACTCGAGGAGAGACGTAGAGTCGGCACGAGGAGTAGCTTGTCGACTCGTGGAGTCGGTACTCGACTCGAGGAGCGAACTCAACTCGAGGAGAGACGTAGAGTCGGCAAGATGAGTAGCTTGTCGACTCGTGGAGTCGGTACTCGACTCGAGGAGCGAACTCAACTCGTGGAGAAACGTAGAGTCGGCACGAGGAATAGCTTGTCGACTCGTGGACTGGGTACTCGACTCGAGGAGCGAACTCAACTCGAGGAGAAACGTAGAGTCGGCACGAGGAATAGCTTGTCGACTCGTGGACTGGGTACTCGACTAGAGGAGTGAACTCAACTCGAGGAGAAACGTAGAGCCAACAGGAGGAGTAGCTTGTCGACTCGTGGACTCGGTACTCGACTCCAGGAGCGAACTCAACTCAAGGAGAGACGTAGAGTCGGCACGAGGAGTAGCTTGTCGACTCGTGGACTGGGTACTCGACTCGAGGAGCGAACTCAACTCGAGGAGAAACGTAGAGCCGGCACGAGGAGTAGCTTTTCGACTCGTGGACTGGGTACTCAACTCGAGGAGTGAACTCAACTCTAGGAGAAACGTAGAGTCGACCCGAGGAGTAGCTTGTGGACTCGTTTAATGGGTACTCGACTCGAGGAGTGAACTCAACTCGAGGAGAAACGTAGAGTCGGCACGAGGAGTAGCTTGTCGACTCGTGAAATCGGTACTCGACTCGAGGAGCGAACTCAACTCGAGGAGAAACGTAGAGTCGGCACGAGGAGTAGCTTGTCGACTCGTGGACTCGGTACTCGACTCGAGGAGGGAACTCAACTCGAGGAGAAACGTAGAGTCGGCACGAGGAGTAGCTTGTCGACTCGTGGACTCGGTACTCGACTCGAGGAGCAAACTCAACTGGAGGAGAAACGTAGAGTCGGCACGAGGAGTAGCTTGTCGACTCGTGGACTCGGTACTAGACTCGAGGAGGGAACTCAACTCGAGGAGAAACGTAGAGTCGGCACGAGGAATAGCTTGTCGACTCTTGGACTGGGTACTCGACTCGAGGAGTGAACTCAACTCGAGGAGAAACGTAGAGTCGACACGAGGAGTAGCTTGTCGACTCGTGGAGTCGGTACTCGACTCGAGGAGCGAATCAACTCGAGGAGAGACGTAGAGTCGGCAAGAGGAGTAGCTTGTCGACTCGTGGAGTCGGTACTCGACTCGAGGAGCGAATCAACTCGAGGAGAGACGTAGAGTGGGCAAGAGGAGTAGCTTGTCGACTCGTGGAGTCGGTACTCGACTCGAGGAGCGAACTCAACTCGAGGTAAACGTAGAGTCGGCACGAGGAATAGCTTGTCGACTCGTGGACTGGGTACTCGACTCGAGGAGTGAACTCAACTCGAGGAGAAACGTAGAGTCGACACGAGGAGTAGCTTGTCGACTCGTGGAGTCGGTACTCGACTCGAGGAGCGAATCAACTCGAGGAGAGACGTAGAGTCGGCAAGAGGAGTAGCTTGTCGACTCGTGGAGTCGGTACTCGACTCGAGGAGCGAATCAACTCGAGGAGAGACGTAGAGTCGGCAAGAGGAGTAGCTTGTCGACTCGTGGAGTCGGTACTCGACTCGAGGAGCGAATTCAACTCGAGGAGAAACGTAGAGTCGGCACGAGGAATAGCTTGTCGACTCGTGGACTGGGTACTCGACTCGAGGAGTGAACTCAACTCGAGGAGAAACGTAGAGTCGACACGAGGAGTAGCTTGTCGACTCGTGGAGTCGGTACTCGACTCGAGGAGCGAATCAACTCGAGGAGAGACGTAGAGTCGGCAAGAGGAGTAGCTTGTCGACTCTTGGAGTCGGTACTCGACTCGAGGAGCGAACTCAACTCGAGGAGAAACGTAGAGTCGGCACGAGGAATAGCTTGTCGACTCGTGGACTGGGTACTCGACTCGAGGAGTGAACTCAACTCGAGGAGAAACGTAGAGTCGACACGAGGAGTAGCTTGTCGACTCGTGGATTCGGTACTCGACTCGAGGAGCGAACTCAACTGAAGGGGAAACGTAGAGTCGGCATGAGGAGTAGCTTGACGACTCGTGGACTGGGTACTTGACTCGAGGAGTGAACTCAACTCGAGGAGAAACGTAGAGTCGGCACGAGGAGTAGCTTGTCGACTCGTGGACTGGGTACTTGACCCGAGGAGTGAACTCAACTCGAGGAGAAACGTAGAGTCGGCACGAGGAGTAGCTTGTCGACTCGTTGACTCGATACTGGACTCGAGGAGCGAACTCAACTCGAGGAGAAATGTAGAGTCGGCACGAGGAGTAGCCTGTCGACTCGTGGACTGGGTACTCGACTCGAGGAGTGAACTCAACTCGAGGAGAAACGTAGAGTCGGCACGAGGAGTAGCTTGTCGACTCGTGGACTCGGTACTCGACTCGAGGAGCGAACTCAACTCGAGGAGAAACATAGAGTCCGCACGACGAGTAGTTTGTTGAGTCGTGGACTGGGTACTCGACTCGAGGAGTGAACTCAACTCGAGGAGAAACGTAGAGTCGGCACGAGGAGTAGCTGTTGGAATCGATCTAGGGTTTAAGAAAAAGTTTAACGCTTCGTTAAGCGGCGGAATTTTAAAAATTTTCTTTTTAAGTAAAACTAGTTTTTACTAACCTAGACAAGAGCATGTACATGTAAATAAAAACCAATATGAGCTATTAAAGTTACTAACCTTTCTTGAAGCTTGAACCTTGTAGAAGCTTTTGGAAAGTTGCAACGCTCGTCTCCCCTCGCAGCACGTCTCTCTTTCTTTCCTCGGCTCCTCGAGCAACCACGAAAGTTTCTATCACTAAATCACTCGAAAAGAAGGAATCAGTGAGTGGGCACTTTTAAACACTACGACTTGAGAACGAGTCTCGAAGTCGCAGAGCTAAACGCTAGGTCAAGTGAGGACCTAGGTGCCAAAACAAGAAAAATCGAAAATAAAATAGAAAGAGAGAGAGAGAGGATTTCGGCCACCACAAGGTCTAGAGAGAGAAGCTCTCAATCTCTAACTTATGTGGAATGAATAGAATGAGAGGAATGAGGGTCCTATTTATAGGAGAAGGGTTGGCCTTGGAAAGAAGTAGTTTCCTCTTATTTTCCAAGCCTTTATGAGGAAATCTTATTTCCCCTTTTTCCCTTGCTTTACACGTCCAACATGTGCTTCAATAAGCCTTGGATTTGTTTCCTCATTTAGTTTGTCTCTCTCTTTCCTTTGTGTTGGCCGAACTTATGCTTTCCTCATAGAGGAAATTTGTTTCCTCTTTTTCTTTTGGCAAGTATCTTGATACATTTATGCACAAAATAATTTCTCTTTCCCTTGGGTATTTGGGCGCCCATTTCACATCTAGAAGGAGCTTCTAGAAGCTTCTTCATTTGTTCATGACAACATGTGAAAGGCCCATTAAGAATTTTCAATAAAATTCTTATGAAATGAAATTAATTCACAAGGCCCAATTAATCATATTATGGCCGAGTGACATTAAGTCATCAAATGAACTTGTCAAAATTTATTGACATCCATTTCATCCTTATGTCTCAAAAGACAAAATTACCCTTTTCACTATTTTCGTTCTTGTTTTGACTTAGCTTCCAGTTTAACTATTCCTATCGATGTGATTCGTGACAGTGACCTCATGGACCCAAATGAACAAAGCTTTAGCTAAACACTTGGACTCAAAAGTTCACAAACCTTTTCCAAGTTTAGCTTAATGCCAACTGACTCCACTAAAGAGCTGACACTGAAAATCTCTCGGTTCAAATGAATTTATTTTCTACTCAAGAATTCGACCTAATTATGATGAGCGGATCCACTGAATATTATCTATGTTTACCCTTCATGAATGTCATCAGCTAGTCGGGATTTACTAAATTACCATTTTACCCTTCTAGCTGTTATTTCCTCAACTCCTTTGTCGCTTGTGAATAAGTTAGAAACAATGTATTGACGAGGAGCTAACAAGTCACATTGTTTCATCCAAAAGAGTCAGGACTCAATTTGGACACTGGCCAGTTCATTTATTCACACTCCAAGGAACAAAGCATGAGGTGACATACATTGCATTTCAGCAATCTTGTACATGAATTCCATATCTATGAGAACTTCACAAAGTTACTCATGACAGACTCACAACTTAGTACCTCACCAATAGGCCTTGTTCGGAATCACATAGTGAGTCCGAACTTTGACTTTCTCAAATGAGAATACTAAGGTGTGAAATGGCATGTCTCATTTCAGGATTAAGGTAAGCATGATGCAATTCATACATAGTGACTTCGAGACATAAGAGGTTAAATGGTTTGTTCTTATCTTGTCTCTAGAAGTGCACTGGTCAATTCAGTACCTTCGGAAGATACCTAGAAGAACTATAGAGTTCCTAACTCTCAATGCCTCATAACCAGACATCATAGATTCTTCTAACAATCATACTGAGGTCAATAGTCCTTTGACCCTAAGATTGCGAATATATCGTTTTAAGCAAACTACGAAGAGTTTGTTCATGCAAATCTACATTTGTCTCTTCGTAAGTTGTTAAGTTTGTTTATGGACTAAAAGACTATGGTTTTATCATAAAGCTTCAGACAAGGAAGATTGAATGAACGTTTCAACTTTATTAATGAATGAATAGGCAATTACAAGCAAGAGTCTTCATGAGACTTTATTACATCAAATGTTCAAAATAAAGACTACAACTCTTCTTGTGGGCACCATTGACAACAAACTCCCACTTGACTCAAAGAAGGTGTGTGTAGTCCTTCATGCCTAATCCCTCACGATGTTGGTCGAAGACCTTGTTCGCTAGGGCCTTGGTGAATGGATCTGCGAGGTTGTCCACCGTTGAGATCTTCTTCACTTCCACGTCTCCGCGCTGCACGATCTCTCGAATCAAATGGTATTTCCTCTCAATATGCTTAGAGCGCTTATGGCTTCTAGGTTCCTTTGAGTTAGCGACAGCCCCACTATTATCACAATTAAGGGTCATGGGCTCGTCGACGTTTGGAACAACTTCCAAATACTTAAGGAATTTCTTAAGCCATACAGCCTCTTTGGATGCTTCACAAGCAGCCACATATTCTGCTTCCATTGTGGAGTCAGCAATGCAAGATTGCTTAATACTTCTCCACACAACAGCTCCACCATTAAGGATGAACACAGATCCCGAAGTGGATTTCCTGGAATCCTTATCCGCTTGAAAATCGGAGTCGGTATATCCCGTCATAGTCAGGTCAGTACCTGAGTATGTAAGCATCAAGTTCCTAGTTCTTCGAAGACACTTAAGAACATGCTTAACAGCAATCCAGTGCTCGGGTCCAGGGTTGGATTGGAAACGACTAACTACGCCAACGGCGAAACATATATCAGGTCGGGTGCAAAGCATAGCATACATGAGGCTTCCTACGGCAGAGGCGTAAGGAATTTTCCTCATGTCTTCAATCTCTTGTGCAGTCTTGGGAGACTGGTCCTTAGAGAGTGAAACTCCATGCCTAAAGGGTGTTTGACCCCTCTTGCAGTCTTGCATCGAGAAGCGATCCATCACCTTATCAATATAAGATGCTTGAGAGAGCGACAGGGTCCGGTTTTTCCTATCTCGAAAGATTTGGATCCCCAGAATGTACGCGGCTTCTCCTAGATCCTTCATATCAAATTGCTTTGCTAGCCAGACCTTAACCTCAGATAACTTACCCACGTCATTACCAATGAGTAGTATATCATCGACATATAGTACCAGAAACACAACTTTGCCTTCGTGTATTAACTTGTAAACACAAGGCTCATCTATTGACTGTTCAAAGCCGAAGCTCTTTACAGTTTCATCGAATCTAATATTCCATGACCTAGATGCTTGCTTTAGTCCATAAATGGATTTAAGCAACTCACAAACCTTGGTCTCTTGACCTTTATCCACGAAACCGTCTGGTTGAGCCATGTAAATGCGCTCGTCAAGATTGCCATTCAGAAAGGCTGTCTTGACATCCATTTGCCAGATCTCATAGTCGAGAGCTGCAGCTATGGATAGGAGTATGCGGATGGATTTAAGCATCGCGACTGGCGAGAAGGTTTCTTCATAGTCAATCCCTTCTTGTTGGGTATAACCCTTCGCCACAAGTCGTGCTTTGAACGTCTCGACGTTCCCATCAGGACCCCTTTTCTTCTTGTATATCCACTTACACCCTACGGGTTTAATCCCTTCAGGAAGGTCTACAAGTTTCCAGACTTTGTTGACATACATCGAGTGCATTTCAACTTTCATGGCGTCAAGCCAAAGGTTTGATTCAGAACAAGCCATCGCTTGGCTATAGGAAACAGGGTCATCCATGTCGGAGACGGCTACAAGAGAGTCTCCATAAGACATGTACCTGTCAGGCTTTTGAGTAGCCCTCCCACTACGTCGAAGTACTACTTGACGAGATTCTGATGAGTTAGGTTGTGTTTCAGTTGGGGTAAGAACAGTTCTTACAGATGAGGTAGAAGCTTCCTCACCCAACTTTTCTTTAAGCACAATTTTGCTTCTAGGTTTCGCATCATTCATAAAGTCCTCCTCAAGGAAACGAGCATTCGTGCTAACGAAAGTCTTATCGTCCTCGGGACTATAGAAAATGAAACCTTTGGTTTCCTTTGGATATCCTACAAACAGGCACAATTCTGACCTACTAGCCAACTTGCTAGTCTTTTGCCTTAGCACATGTGCAGGGCAACCCCAAATTCGGATGTGGCCCAAACTTACTTTACGGCCAGTCCATCTTTCATAAGGAGTACCAGGAACCGTTTTAGACGGAACTTGGTTCAGAATGTAAGCGGCTGTTTCGAGGGCATATCCCCAAAAGGAAAGCGGGAGTGATGAGTAACTCATCATCGATCTAACCATCTCCATAAGAGTTCGGTTTCTTCTCTCTGACACTCCGTTTTGTTGAGGTGTGCCAGGTGCGGTAAGCTGAGAAGCAATACCTTCTTCTTTAAGAAAGTCGTCGAACTCTCCAGACATATACTCACCACCTCGATCAGATCGAAGGGTTTTGATCACTTTGCCAGTTTGCTTTTCCACTAAAGCCCTAAAGACCTTAAATACGTTAAAGGTCTCGGATTTGTGTTTGAGCAAATAGACAAACCCATATCGTGAGTAATCATCAGTGAAGGTAACGAAGTATTCGTATCCTCCACGTGCCTGTTGGCTGAGCGGACCACATACATCAGAATGTATTAGTTCCAGCAACTCAGTGGCTCTTCGACCTTTATCAGAGAAAGGTCGCTTAGTCATTTTTCCTTCTATGCAGGATTCACAAGTAGGTAGTGAACCTATTGCAGAGGCTTGGAGTGGACCATCCCTCACAAGTCTCTTAATCCTTTCTAGACTGATATGACCAAGTCTTAAGTGCCATAGGTGTGTTGATTTTGTTAGATCGGAGGATTCAGAAAGTTTGATCCTCTTTGGCTCCCTAATAAGATCATTATCTATTTCGGTGTCTAAAAGAGAAGGTTGAGTGGGATAGATGTAGAAAAGAGCATTCTTCATACATGCGTCAGTGACAAAAGAATTATCAGGAAACGAAATACGAATTCCATTCTTAATGAACTTTAAACAATAATCTTGCTCACGAAGACGAGCAACGGATATTAAGTTCTTCCCAAAGGTAGGAACAAAATAAACATTATTCAAGTTTAAAGTGCGGTCTTCAAAAGACAGCGCCACGGATCCCACAGCCTTTGCAGACACCAGGCTCCCATCACCCCATTTGAAACAGAACTCGCCTTCCTCTAAGCTTTTGGTTTTCTTGAAACCATTCAAGGAACAACAAATATGGTCAGTAGCAGCGGAGTCAAGAATCCACGTTGATACATTATCAGCTACTAAGCATGCTTCGGTAACTAGTACAATACTATGTTCCTTTGCTTTGAGATAGGCGGGACAGTTCTTTTTATCGGCCTTGTAAGGTCTCTTCACAGTTTCAGAGGCGGAGGCTTTTTGCTCAGTAGCATGTGCCTCTCCTTGATTCCTCTTTCTCTTAGTGAAACCTACAGCAGTGTGAAGTTCCTCCATAAGCTTGGTAGCAGTGTACTCTAGCTTGTTTATGGAGTAGTTCATCTTGGAGGTATCAAGAGACGCGGGGAGAGTTTCTAAGATCATATCTATGAGATTCTTCCCATCAGTCTCAGATCCTAGGATTTCCATTTTATTTAGAAAACTAATGATCAGTATCATAAAGTCTCTAACAGGAGTCCTAGCCTTCATATGACAGTTCATAAACTGTCGGACTGCTTTTTGCCTTGCTTGACGCCTTTGCCCTCCAAAACTCTCAAGGAGATTGTAGAGCATGTCAGCGGCAGTCTCGATGTCACGATGTTGCTTGTTCAGCATATTGTTCATAGATGCTAAGATATAGCACCTCACAATCTCATCGGATCGAAGCCAGGCCGCTAAGGCGTCATTGTCCTCTTGAGTTGAATCATCATTCGTCAGAGGAGGACACGGGGTGGTGAGTACCCATTTGTGCTTGTTAACGGTAGGTATTATGTCGAGGTTATGTTTCGAATCTATGTAGTTTTCGTTTTCGAGTTGGTTCGAGGAAAGAAAGATAGAGAGAGGGTTGAGGGACATATTGCCTATATAAGTTGAAACAAGTTTATGATTAGTCTTTGGTTTAGGATTTAAGTTTCATTAAGACTTTTGTAAAATCCAAAGGTGTTATGAACGAAATGACACTTTACTCCTTCGAGGGAAGGCCGCAACGAGTCTCCTTTCATGACTCATCATTAATGCATAGCCAAGATGTCAATACATCAATTTTGACTAGCCACCTTGTAAATTGGTTTGATCACTCACATCCTTTCGCAGAGCCTCGAGGGAGGATTACTAGGGATTGAGTCTAAGTGTGTAACCAACCACTTAGTCCAAAAGATTGACTTTGAAAAACAATCCGCCGAGGGGAGATCTTGTCATCATCGTCTCACTCTCGAACGTAGCTCATTGAGCAATGATCAGAGCAAAGCGCCCTTGAGTACTCTCATTTAAGAGAGGGCCACGAGGGTGACTCTTAGTCCGGCGACACTTGCACTTTTCATTAGTGTTGGGGATCGTGGGTTACAAACAACAAGTATAACCCTCCCACTTAGTTTTTGGAGTTGGTTCATCGACTCTTATAAGTTCGGAAACAAATTTCCTAGTTAGAGAGCGACAGAGCGGACAACTAGAAGAGAATCCTAGATCGACATGTTCAGAGCAGTATTAGTGCATAAAGGCACAAGGGACATACTCGATCTTTTCCTATTTTCTATTTCGGGAAAGTGCGTGAGGGAAGTGTGAACTTCAACTCACTCGAACACTTGAAAGTTTGAGATTACACATCTTTTTATTTTTCGGCTTTGTCTACAAAGAGACCTCCCACTCAAAATTTCAAGAGCATATAGATTTTGAACATATGTGATATAGATATAGTTTTGAAAACATTTTGAAAACTTATTTGATTTGGATGACAAAATATTTTCAAGTTTGAAAGTGAAAACGGTTTTTCAAAATTCAAACTAGTTATGTAAAAATTCAATTTCAATTAATCTTTCAAAAATCAAAACTTTTAATCTTTACACATCATGTTTATAATCATATGAAAAACATTTTTGCTCAAGAAAATTTTCTCATTAGAGTTCTATAACTCATGGTAGTGGGGTTTGAAAATCCGGATTTCTAAAAAACTGGAGTTTCAGACAGCCGCGCACCTCGGAGTAAAATCGCCATATCTGGCGGCTCCGATGTCCTTTTGAGCCGAAACCGGTGGCATTGGACAGAGGACAGACAGAGCTTTAATTTGATTCAAGAATCATTAAATTTAGATTTCTGAGCAGAGAGTTATGCCGCTTTTAATGCGGGTTTACATTCCAGCTCGAAGAAAAAGAAATAAATTAAAGCTTCGTCCTTTTAGGTGCGAAAAAGAATCGAGTGTAACGGAACGTTTTAAGATGTTGTTTAAAGCTTTTATTTGTGTTTTATTAGCAGGGTAATAACATAGAATAAAAGAAATAACAACATGCATAAAACGATTCAAGTAAATAAACGAAACTAGCAAGAAAATAAAACTAGTCACAAAATTTACTCGAAAATTCTCAAACCTTTAAAACACGTTTTTCAATATAAAAAATTAAAAACTTTTAGAACTGATTCTAATGTGTTTTAACATCATCCCAAACTCATAGAAAATCAACATGGTTTTTAATTTAGAGACAAGAGCAATAAATTAAAAAAAATCTAAGATTACAATTCTAACTTGTCACAAAATTAGTAAACTTTCGAAAACGATTTTCAAGCTCATAATTTAAAAACATGCACATGCATTCCTTTGACCATAGCTCTGATACCATTTGTTGGAATCGATCTAGGGTTTAAGAAAAAGTTTAACGCTTCGTTAAGCGGCGGAATTTTAAAAATTTTCTTTTTAAGTAAAACTAGTTTTTACTAACCTAGACAAGAGCATGTACATGTAAATAAAAACCAATATGAGCTATTAAAGTTACTAACCTTTCTTGAAGCTTGAACCTTGTAGAAGCTTTTGGAAAGTTGCAACGCTCGTCTCCCCTCGCAGCACGTCTCTCTTTCTTTCCTCGGCTCCTCGAGCAACCACGAAAGTTTCTATCACTAAATCACTCGAAAAGAAGGAATCAGTGAGTGGGCACTTTTAAACACTACGACTTGAGAACGAGTCTCGAAGTCGCAGAGCTAAACGCTAGGTCAAGTGAGGACCTAGGTGCCAAAACAAGAAAAATCGAAAATAAAATAGAAAGAGAGAGAGAGAGGATTTCGGCCACCACAAGGTCTAGAGAGAGAAGCTCTCAATCTCTAACTTATGTGGAATGAATAGAATGAGAGGAATGAGGGTCCTATTTATAGGAGAAGGGTTGGCCTTGGAAAGAAGTAGTTTCCTCTTATTTTCCAAGCCTTTATGAGGAAATCTTATTTCCCCTTTTTCCCTTGCTTTACACGTCCAACATGTGCTTCAATAAGCCTTGGATTTGTTTCCTCATTTAGTTTGTCTCTCTCTTTCCTTTGTGTTGGCCGAACTTATGCTTTCCTCATAGAGGAAATTTGTTTCCTCTTTTTCTTTTGGCAAGTATCTTGATACATTTATGCACAAAATAATTTCTCTTTCCCTTGGGTATTTGGGCGCCCATTTCACATCTAGAAGGAGCTTCTAGAAGCTTCTTCATTTGTTCATGACAACATGTGAAAGGCCCATTAAGAATTTTCAATAAAATTCTTATGAAATGAAATTAATTCACAAGGCCCAATTAATCATATTATGGCCGAGTGACATTAAGTCATCAAATGAACTTGTCAAAATTTATTGACATCCATTTCATCCTTATGTCTCAAAAGACAAAATGACCCTTTTCACTATTTTCGTTCTTGTTTTGACTTAGCTTCCAGTTTAACTATTCCTATCGATGTGATTCGTGACAGTGACCTCATGGACCCAAATGAACAAAGCTTTAGCTAAACACTTGGACTCAAAAGTTCACAAACCTTTTCCAAGTTTAGCTTAATGCCAACTGACTCCACTAAAGAGCTGACACTGAAAATCTCTCGGTTCAAATGAATTTATTTTCTACTCAAGAATTCGACCTAATTATGATGAGCGGATCCACTGAATATTATCTATGTTTACCCTTCATGAATGTCATCAGCTAGTCGGGATTTACTAAATTACCATTTTACCCTTCTAGCTGTTATTTCCTCAACTCCTTTGTCGCTTGTGAATAAGTTAGAAACAATGTATTGACGAGGAGCTAACAAGTCACATTGTTTCATCCAAAAGAGTCAGGACTCAATTTGGACACTGGCCAGTTCATTTATTCACACTCCAAGGAACAAAGCATGAGGTGACATACATTGCATTTCAGCAATCTTGTACATGAATTCCATATCTATGAGAACTTCACAAAGTTACTCATGACAGACTCACAACTTAGTACCTCACCAATAGGCCTTGTTCGGAATCACATAGTGAGTCCGAACTTTGACTTTCTCAAATGAGAATACTAAGGTGTGAAATGGCATGTCTCATTTCAGGATTAAGGTAAGCATGATGCAATTCATACATAGTGACTTCGAGACATAAGAGGTTAAATGGTTTGTTCTTATCTTGTCTCTAGAAGTGCACTGGTCAATTCAGTACCTTCGGAAGATACCTAGAAGAACTATAGAGTTCCTAACTCTCAATGCCTCATAACCAGACATCATAGATTCTTCTAACAATCATACTGAGGTCAATAGTCCTTTGACCCTAAGATTGCGAATATATCGTTTTAAGCAAACTACGAAGAGTTTGTTCATGCAAATCTACATTTGTCTCTTCGTAAGTTGTTAAGTTTGTTTATGGACTAAAAGACTATGGTTTTATCATAAAGCTTCAGACAAGGAAGATTGAATGAACGTTTCAACTTTATTAATGAATGAATAGGCAATTACAAGCAAGAGTCTTCATGAGACTTTATTACATCAAATGTTCAAAATAAAGACTACAACTCTTCTTGTGGGCACCATTGACAACAAACTCCCACTTGACTCAAAGAAGGTGTGTGTAGTCCTTCATGCCTAATCCCTCACGATGTTGGTCGAAGACCTTGTTCGCTAGGGCCTTGGTGAATGGATCTGCGAGGTTGTCCACCGTTGAGATCTTCTTCACTTCCACGTCTCCGCGCTGCACGATCTCTCGAATCAAATGGTATTTCCTCTCAATATGCTTAGAGCGCTTATGGCTTCTAGGTTCCTTTGAGTTAGCGACAGCCCCACTATTATCACAATAAAGGGTCATGGGCTCGTCGACGTTTGGAACAACTTCCAAATACTTAAGGAATTTCTTAAGCCATACAGCCTCTTTGGATGCTTCACAAGCAGCCACATATTCTGCTTCCATTGTGGAGTCAGCAATGCAAGATTGCTTAATACTTCTCCACACAACAGCTCCACCATTAAGGATGAACACAGATCCCGAAGTGGATTTCCTGGAATCCTTATCCGCTTGAAAATCGGAGTCGGTATATCCCGTCATAGTCAGGTCAGTACCTGAGTATGTAAGCATCAAGTTCCTAGTTCTTCGAAGATACTTAAGAACATGCTTAACAGCAATCCAGTGCTCGGGTCCAGGGTTGGATTGGAAACGACTAACTACGCCAACGGCGAAACATATATCAGGTCGGGTGCAAAGCATAGCATACATGAGGCTTCCTACGGCAGAGGCGTAAGGAATTTTCCTCATGTCTTCAATCTCTTGTGCAGTCTTGGGAGACTGGTCCTTAGAGAGTGAAACTCCATGCCTAAAGGGTGTTTGACCCCTCTTGCAGTCTTGCATCGAGAAGCGATCCATCACCTTATCAATATAAGATGCTTGAGAGAGCGACAGGGTCCGGTTTTTCCTATCTCGAAAGATTTGGATCCCCAGAATGTACGCGGCTTCTCCTAGATCCTTCATATCAAATTGCTTTGCTAGCCAGACCTTAACCTCAGATAACTTACCCACGTCATTACCAATGAGTAGTATATCATCGACATATAGTACCAGAAACACAACTTTGCCTTCGTGTATTAACTTGTAAACACAAGGCTCATCTATTGACTGTTCAAAGCCGAAGCTCTTTACAGTTTCATCGAATCTAATATTCCATGACCTAGATGCTTGCTTTAGTCCATAAATGGATTTAAGCAACTCACAAACCTTGGTCTCTTGACCTTTATCCACGAAACCGTCTGGTTGAGCCATGTAAATGCGCTCGTCAAGATTGCCATTCAGAAAGGCTGTCTTGACATCCATTTGCCAGATCTCATAGTCGAGAGCTGCAGCTATGGATAGGAGTATGCGGATGGATTTAAGCATCGCGACTGGCGAGAAGGTTTCTTCATAGTCAATCCCTTCTTGTTGGGTATAACCCTTCGCCACAAGTCGTGCTTTGAACGTCTCGACGTTCCCATCAGGACCCCTTTTCTTCTTGTATATCCACTTACACCCTACGGGTTTAATCCCTTCAGGAAGGTCTACAAGTTTCCAGACTTTGTTGACATACATCGAGTGCATTTCAACTTTCATGGCGTCAAGCCAAAGGTTTGATTCAGAACAAGCCATCGCTTGGCTATAGGAAACAGGGTCATCCATGTCGGAGACGGCTACAAGAGAGTCTCCATAAGACATGTACCTGTCAGGCTTTTGAGTAGCCCTCCCACTACGTCGAAGTACTACTTGACGAGATTCTGATGAGTTAGGTTGTGTTTCAGTTGGGGTAAGAACAGTTCTTACAGATGAGGTAGAAGCTTCCTCACCCAACTTTTCTTTAAGCACAATTTTGCTTCTAGGTTTCGCATCATTCATAAAGTCCTCCTCAAGGAAACGAGCATTCGTGCTAACGAAAGTCTTATCGTCCTCGGGACTATAGAAAATGAAACCTTTGGTTTCCTTTGGATATCCTACAAACAGGCACAATTCTGACCTACTAGCCAACTTGCTAGTCTTTTGCCTTAGCACATGTGCAGGGCAACCCCAAATTCGGATGTGGCCCAAACTTACTTTACGGCCAGTCCATCTTTCATAAGGAGTACCAGGAACCGTTTTAGACGGAACTTGGTTCAGAATGTAAGCGGCTGTTTCGAGGGCATATCCCCAAAAGGAAAGCGGGAGTGATGAGTAACTCATCATCGATCTAACCATCTCCATAAGAGTTCGGTTTCTTCTCTCTGACACTCCGTTTTGTTGAGGTGTGCCAGGTGCGGTAAGCTGAGAAGCAATACCTTCTTCTTTAAGAAAGTCGTCGAACTCTCCAGACATATACTCACCACCTCGATCAGATCGAAGGGTTTTGATCACTTTGCCAGTTTGCTTTTCCACTAAAGCCCTAAAGACCTTAAATACGTTAAAGGTCTCGGATTTGTGTTTCAGCAAATAGACAAACCCATATCGTGAGTAATCATCAGTGAAGGTAACGAAGTATTCGTATCCTCCACGTGCCTGTTGGCTGAGCGGACCACATACATCAAAATGTATTAGTTCCAGCAACTCAGTGGCTCTTCGACCTTTATCAGAGAAAGGTCGCTTAGTCATTTTTCCTTCTATGCAGGATTCACAAGTAGGTAGTGAACCTATTGCAGAGGCTTGGAGTGGACCATCCCTCACAAGTCTCTTAATCCTTTCTAGACTGATATGACCAAGTCTTAAGTGCCATAGGTGTGTTGATTTTGTTAGATCGGAGGATTCAGAAAGTTTGATCCTCTTTGGCTCCCTAATAAGATCATTATCTATTTCGGTGTCTAAAAGAGAAGGTTGAGTGGGATAGATGTAGAAAAGAGCATTCTTCATACATGCGTCAGTGACAAAAGAATTATCAGGAAACGAAATACGAATTCCATTCTTAATGAACTTTAAACAATAATCTTGCTCACGAAGACGAGCAACGGATATTAAGTTCTTCCCAAAGGTAGGAACAAAATAAACATTATTCAAGTTTAAAGTGCGGTCTTCAAAAGACAGCGCCACGGATCCCACAGCCTTTGCAGACACCAGGCTCCCATCACCCCATTTGAAACAGAACTCGCCTTCCTCTAAGCTTTTGGTTTTCTTGAAACCATTCAAGGAACAACAAATATGGTCAGTAGCAGCGGAGTCAAGAATCCACGTTGATACATTATCAGCTACTAAGCATGCTTCGGTAACTAGTACAATACTATGTTCCTTTGCTTTGAGATAGGCGGGACAGTTCTTTTTATCGGCCTTGTAAGGTCTCTTCACAGTTTCAGAGGCGGAGGCTTTTTGCTCAGTAGCATGTGCCTCTCCTTGATTCCTCTTTCTCTTAGTGAAACCTACAGCAGTGTGAAGTTCCTCCATAAGCTTGGTAGCAGTGTACTCTAGCTTGTTTATGGAGTAGTTCATCTTGGAGGTATCAAGAGACGCGGGGAGAGTTTCTAAGATCATATCTATGAGATTCTTCCCATCAGTCTCAGATCCTAGGATTTCCATTTTATTTAGAAAACTAATGATCAGTATCATAAAGTCTCTAACAGGAGTCCTAGCCTTCATATGACAGTTCATAAACTGTCGGACTGCTTTTTGCCTTGCTTGACGCCTTTGCCCTCCAAAACTCTCAAGGAGATTGTAGAGCATGTCAGCGGCAGTCTCGATGTCACGATGTTGCTTGTTCAACATATTGTTCATAGATGCTAAGATATAGCACCTCACAATCTCATCGGATCGAAGCCAGGCCGCTAAGGCGTCATTGTCCTCTTGAGTTGAATCATCATTCGTCAGAGGAGGACACGGGGTGGTGAGTACCCATTTGTGCTTGTTAACGGTAGGTATTATGTCGAGGTTATGTTTCGAATCTATGTAGTTTTCGTTTTCGAGTTGGTTCGAGGAAAGAAAGATAGAGAGAGGGTTGAGAGACATATTGCCTATATAAGTTGAAACAAGTTTATGATTAGTCTTTGGTTTAGGATTTAAGTTTCATTAAGACTTTTGTAAAATCCAAAGGTGTTATGAACGAAATGACACTTTACTCCTTCGAGGGAAGGCCGCAACGAGTCTCCTTTCATGACTCATCATTAATGCATAGCCAAGATGTCAATACATCAATTTTGACTAGCCACCTTGTAAATTGGTTTGATCACTCACATCCTTTCGCAGGGCCTCGAGGGAGGATTACTAGGGATTGAGTCTAAGTGTGTAACCAACCACTTAGTCCAAAAGATTGACTTTGAAAAACAATCCGCCGAGGGGAGGTCTTGTCATCATCGTCTCACTCTCGAACGTAGCTCATTGAGCAATGATCAGAGCAAAGCGCCCTTGAGTACTCTCATTTAAGAGAGGGCCACGAGGGTGACTCTTAGTCCGGCGACACTTGCACTTTTCATTAGTGTTGGGGATCGTGGGTTACAAACAACAAGTATAACCCTCCCACTTAGTTTTTGGAGTTGGTTCATCGACTCTTATAAGTTCGGAAACAAATTTCCTAGTTAGAGAGCGACAGAGCGGACAACTAGAAGAGAATCCTAGATCGACATGTTCAGAGCAGTATTAGTGCATAAAGGCACAAGGGACATACTCGATCTTTTCCTATTTTCTATTTCGGGAAAGTGCGTGAGGGAAGTGTGAACTTCAACTCACTCGAACACTTGAAAGTTTGAGATTACACATCTTTTTATTTTTCGGCTTTGTCTACAAAGAGACCTCCCACTCAAAATTTCAAGAGCATATAGATTTTGAACATATGTGATATAGATATAGTTTTGAAAACATTTTGAAAACTTATTTGATTTGGATGACAAAATATTTTCAAGTTTGAAAGTGAAAACGGTTTTTCAAAATTCAAACTAGTTATGTAAAAATTCAATTTCAATTAATCTTTCAAAAATCAAAACTTTTAATCTTTACACATCATGTTTATAATCATATGAAAAACATTTTTGCTCAAGAAAATTTTCTCATTAGAGTTCTATAACTCATGGTAGTGGGGTTTGAAAATCCGGATTTCTAAAAAACTGGAGTTTCAGACAGCCGCGCACCTCGGAGTAAAATCGCCATATCTGGCGGCTCCGATGTCCTTTTGAGCCGAAACCGGTGGCATTGGACAGAGGACAGACAGAGCTTTAATTTGATTCAAGAATCATTAAATTTAGATTTCTGAGCAGAGAGTTATGCCGCTTTTAATGCGGGTTTACATTCCAGCTCGAAGAAAAAGAAATAAATTAAAGCTTCGTCCTTTTAGGTGCGAAAAAGAATCGAGTGTAACGGAACGTTTTAAGATGTTGTTTAAAGCTTTTATTTGTGTTTTATTAGCAGGGTAATAACATAGAATAAAAGAAATAACAACATGCATAAAACGATTCAAGTAAATAAACGAAACTAGCAAGAAAATAAAACTAGTCACAAAATTTACTCGAAAATTCTCAAACCTTTAAAACACGTTTTTCAATATAAAAAATTAAAAACTTTTAGAACTGATTCTAATGTGTTTTAACATCATCCCAAACTCATAGAAAATCAACATGGTTTTTAATTTAGAGACAAGAGCAATAAATTAAAAAAAATCTAAGATTACAATTCTAACTTGTCACAAAATTAGTAAACTTTCGAAAACGATTTTCAAGCTCATAATTTAAAAACATGCACATGCATTCCTTTGACCATAGCTCTGATACCATTTGTTGGAATCGATCTAGGGTTTAAGAAAAAGTTTAACGCTTCGTTAAGCGGCGGAATTTTAAAAATTTTCTTTTTAAGTAAAACTAGTTTTTACTAACCTAGACAAGAGCATGTACATGTAAATAAAAACCAATATGAGCTATTAAAGTTACTAACCTTTCTTGAAGCTTGAACCTTGTAGAAGCTTTTGGAAAGTTGCAACGCTCGTCTCCCCTCGCAGCACGTCTCTCTTTCTTTCCTCGGCTCCTCGAGCAACCACGAAAGTTTCTATCACTAAATCACTCGAAAAGAAGGAATCAGTGAGTGGGCACTTTTAAACACTACGACTTGAGAACGAGTCTCGAAGTCGCAGAGCTAAACGCTAGGTCAAGTGAGGACCTAGGTGCCAAAACAAGAAAAATCGAAAATAAAATAGAAAGAGAGAGAGAGAGGATTTCGGCCACCACAAGGTCTAGAGAGAGAAGCTCTCAATCTCTAACTTATGTGGAATGAATAGAATGAGAGGAATGAGGGTCCTATTTATAGGAGAAGGGTTGGCCTTGGAAAGAAGTAGTTTCCTCTTATTTTCCAAGCCTTTATGAGGAAATCTTATTTCCCCTTTTTCCCTTGCTTTACACGTCCAACATGTGCTTCAATAAGCCTTGGATTTGTTTCCTCATTTAGTTTGTCTCTCTCTTTCCTTTGTGTTGGCCGAACTTATGCTTTCCTCATAGAGGAAATTTGTTTCCTCTTTTTCTTTTGGCAAGTATCTTGATACATTTATGCACAAAATAATTTCTCTTTCCCTTGGGTATTTGGGCGCCCATTTCACATCTAGAAGGAGCTTCTAGAAGCTTCTTCATTTGTTCATGACAACATGTGAAAGGCCCATTAAGAATTTTCAATAAAATTCTTATGAAATGAAATTAATTCACAAGGCCCAATTAATCATATTATGGCCGAGTGACATTAAGTCATCAAATGAACTTGTCAAAAAATTTATTGACATTCATTTCATCCTTTGTCTCAAAAGACAAAAATACCCTTTTGACTATTTTCGTTCTTGTTTTGACTTAGCTTCCAGTTTAACTATTCCTATCGATGTGATTCGTGACAGTGACCTCATGGACCCAAATGAACAAAGCTTTAGCTAAACACTTGGACTCAAAAGTTCACAAACCTTTTCCAAGTTTAGCTTAATGCCAACTGACTCCACTAAAGAGCTGACACTGAAAATCTCTCGGTTCAAATGAATTTATTTTCTACTCAAGAATTCGACCTAATTATGATGAGCGGATCCACTGAATATTATCTATGTTTACCCTTCATGAATGTCATCAGCTAGTCGGGATTTACTAAATTACCATTTTACCCTTCTAGCTGTTATTTCATCAACTCCTTTGTCGCTTGTGAATAAGTTAGAAACAATGTATTGACGAGGAGCTAACAAGTCACATTGTTTCATCCAAAAGAGTCAGGACTCAATTTGGACACTGGCCAGTTCATTTATTCACACTCCAAGGAACAAAGCATGAGGTGACATACATTGCATTTCAGCAATCTTGTACATGAATTCCATATCTATGAGAACTTCACAAAGTTACTCATGACAGACTCACAACTTAGTACCTCACCAATAGGCCTTGTTCGGAATCACATAGTGAGTCCGAACTTTGACTTTCTCAAATGAGAATACTAAGGTGTGAAATGGCATGTCTCATTTCAGGATTAAGGTAAGCATGATGCAATTCATACATAGTGACTTCGAGACATAAGAGGTTAAACGGTTTGTTCTTATCTTGTCTCTAGAAGTGCACTGGTCAATTCAGTACCTTCGGAAGATACCTAGAAGAACTATAGAGTTCCTAACTCTCAATGCCTCATAACCAGACATCATAGATTCTTCTAACAATCATACTGAGGTCAATAGTCCTTTGACCCTAAGATTGCGAATATATCGTTTTAAGCAAACTACGAAGAGTTTGTTCATGCAAATCTACATTTGTCTCTTCGTAAGTTGTTAAGTTTGTTTATGGACTAAAAGACTATGGTTTTATCATAAAGCTTCAGACAAGGAAGATTGAATGAACGTTTCAACTTTATTAATGAATGAATAGGCAATTACAAGCAAGAGTCTTCATGAGACTTTATTACATAAAATGTTCAAAATAAAGACTACAACTCTTCTTGTGGGCACCATTGACAACAGTAGCTTGTCGACTCGCGGACTCAGTACTCGACTCGAGGAGCTAACTCAACTCGAGGAGAGACGTAGAGTCGGCACGAGGAGTAGCTTGTCTACTCGTGGACTCGGTACTCGACTCGAGGAGCGAACTCAAGTCGAGGAGAAACGTAGAGTCGGCACGAGGAATAGCTTGTCGACTCGTGGACTGGGTACTCGACTCGAGGAGTGAACTCAACTCGAGGAGAAACGTAGAGTCGACACGAGGAGTAGCTTGTCGACTCGTGGATTCGGTACTCGACTCGAGGAGCGAACTCAACTGTAGGAGAAACGTAGAGTCGGCATGAGGAGTAGCTTGACGACTCGTGGACTGGGTACTTGACTCGAGGAGTGAACTCAACTCGAGGAGAAACGTAGAGTCGGCACGAGGAGTAGCTTGTCGACTCGTGGACTCGGTACTCGACTCAAGGAGAAACGTAGAGTCGGCACGAGGAGTAGCTTGTCGACTCGTGGACTGGGTACTCGACTCGAGGAGCGAACTCAACTCGAGGAGAAACGTAGAGCCAGGATGAGGAGTAGCTTGTCGACTCGTGGACTGGGTACTTGACTCGAGGAGTGAACTCAACTCGAGGAGAAACGTAGAGTCGGCACGAGGAGTAGCTTGTCGACTCGTGGACTCGATACTAGAGTCGAGGAGCGAACTCAACTCGAGGAGAAACGTAGAGTCGGCACGAGGAGTAGCCTGTCGACTCGTGGACTAGGTACTCGACTCGAGGAGTGAACTCAACTCGAGGAGAAACGTAGAGTCGGTACGAGGAGTAGCTTGTCGACTCGTGGACTCGGTACTCGACTCGAGGAGAAACGTAGAGTCGGCACGAGGAGTAGTCTGTTGAGTCGTGGACTGGGTACTCGACTCGAGGAGTGAACTCAACTCGAGGAGAAATGTAGAGTCGGCACGAGGAGTAGCTTGTCGACTTGCGGACTCAGTACTCGACTCGAGGAGCGAACTCAACTCGAGGAGAAACGTAGAGTCGACACGAGGAGTAGCTTGTCAACTCGTGGACTCGGTACTCGACTCGAGGAGCGAACTCAACTGAAGGAGAAACGTAGAGTCGGCACGAGGAGTAGCTTGACGACTCGTGGACTGGGTACTTGACTCGAGGAGTGAACTCAACTCGAGGAGAAACGTAGAGTCGGCACGAGGATTAGCTTGTCGACTCGTGGACTCGGTACTCGACTCGAGGAGCGAACTCAACTCGAGGAGAAACGTAGAGTCGGCACGAGGAGTAGCTTGTCGACTCGTGGACTGGGTACTCGACTCGAGGAGCGAACTCAACTCGAGGAGAAACGTAGAGCCGGGATGAAGAGTAGCTTGTCGACTCGTGGACTGGGTACTTGACTCGAGGAGTGAACTCAACTCGAGGAGAAACGTAGAGTCGGCTCGAGGAGTAGCTTGTCGACTCGTGGACTCGATACTGGACTCGAGGAGCGAACTCAACTCGAGGAGAAACGTAGAGTCGGCACGAGGAGTAGTCTGTCGACTCGTGGACTGGGTACTCGATTCGAGGAGTGAACTCAACTCGAGGAGAAACGTAGAGTCGGCACGAGGAGTAGCTTGTCGACTCGTGGACTGGGTACTCGACTCGAGGAGCGAACTCAACTCGAGGACAAACGTAGAGCCGGGATGAGGAGTAGCTTGTCGACTCGTGGACTGGGTACTTGACTCGAGGAGTGAACTCAACTCGAGGAGAAAAGTAGAGTCGGCTCGAGGAGTAGCTTGTCGACTCGTGGACTCGATACTGGACTCGAGGAGCGAACTCAACTCGAGGAGAAACGTAGAGTCGGCACGAGGAGTAGCTTGTCGACTCGTGGACTCGGTACTCGACTCAAGGAGAAACGTAGAGTCGGCACGAGGAGTAGCTTGTCGACTCGTGGACTGGGTACTCGACTCGAGGAGCGAACTCAACTCGAGGAGAAACGTAGAGCCAGGATGAGGAGTAGCTTGTCGACTCGTGGACTGGGTACTTGACTCGAGGAGTGAACTCAACTCGAGGAGAAACGTAGAGTCGGCACGAGGAGTAGCTTGTCGACTCGTGGACTCGATACTGGACTCGAGGAGCGAACTCAACTCGAGGAGAAACGTAGAGTCGGCACGAGGAGTAGCCTGTCGACTCGTGGACTGGGTACTCGACTCGAGGAGTGAACTCAACTCGAGGAGAAACATAGAGTCGGCACGAGGAATAGCTTGTCGACTCGTGGACTGGGTACTCGACTCGAGGAGTGAACTCAACTCGAGGAGAAACGTAGAGTCGACACGAGGAGTAGCTTGTCGACTCGTGGATTCGGTACTCGACTCGAGGAGCGAACTCAACTGAAGGAGAAACGTAGAGTCGGCATGAGGAGTAGCTTGACGACTCGTGGACTGGGTACTTGACTCGAGGAGTGAACTCAACTCGAGGAGAAACGTAGAGTCGGCACGAGGAGTAGCTTGTCGACTCGTGGACTGGGTACTTGACTCGAGGAGTGAACTCAACTCGAGGAGAAACGTAGAGTCGGCACGAGGAGTAGCTTGTCGACTCGTTGACTCGATACTGGACTCGAGGAGCGAACTCAACTCGAGGAGAAACGTAGAGTCGGCACGAGGAGTAGCCTGTCGACTCGTGGACTGGGTACTCGACTCGAGGAGTGAACTCAACTCGAGGAGAAACGTAGAGTCGGTACGAGGAGTAGCTTGTCGACTCGTGGACTCGGTACTCGACTCGAGGAGAAACGTAGAGTCGGCACGAGGAGTAGTCTGTTGAGTCGTGGACTGGGTACTCGACTCGAGGAGTGAACTCAACTCGAGGAGAAATGTAGAGTCGGCACGAGGAGTAGCTTGTCGACTTGCGGACTCAGTACTCGACTCGAGGAGCGAACTCAACTCGAGGAGAAACGTAGAGTCGACACGAGGAGTAGCTTGTCGACTCGTGGACTCGGTACTCGACTCGAGGAGCGAACTCAACTGAAGGAGAAACGTACAGTCGGCACGAGGAGTAGCTTGACGACTCGTGGACTGGGTACTTGACTCGAGGAGTGAACTCAACTCGAGGAGAAACGTAGAGTCGGCACGAGGATTAGCTTGTCGACTCGTGGACTCGGTACTCGACTCGAGGAGCGAACTCAACTCGAGGAGAAACGTAGAGTCGGCACGAGGAGTAGCTTGTCGACTCGTGGACTGGGTACTCGACTCGAGGAGCGAACTCAACTCGAGGAGAAACGTAGAGCCGGGATGAAGAGTAGCTTGTCGACTCGTGGACTGGGTACTTGACTCGAGGAGTGAACTCAACTCGAGGAGAAATGTAGAGTCGGCTCGAGGAGTAGCTTGTCGACTCGTGGACTCGATACTGGACTCGAGGAGCGAACTCAACTCGAGGAGAAACGTAGAGTCGGCACGAGGAGTAGTCTGTCGACTCGTGGACTGGGTACTCGATTCGAGGAGTGAACTCAACTCGAGGAGAAACGTAGAGTCGGCACGAGGAGTAGCTTGTCGACTCGTGGACTGGGTACTCGACTCGAGGAGCGAACTCAACTCGAAGACAAACGTAGAGCCGGGATGAGGAGTAGCTTGTCGACTCGTGGACTGGGTACTTGACTCGAGGAGTGAACTCAACTCGAGGAGAAAAGTAGAGTCGGCTCGAGGAGTAGCTTGTCGACTCGTGGACTCGATACTGGACTCGAGGAGCGAACTCAACTCGAGGAGAAACGTAGAGTCGGCACGAGGAGTAGCTTGTCGACTCGTGGACTCGGTACTCGACTCAAGGAGAAACGTAGAGTCGGCACGAGGAGTAGCTTGTCGACTCGTGGACTGGGTACTCGACTCGAGGAGCGAACTCAACTCGAGGAGAAACGTAGAGCCAGGATGAGGAGTAGCTTGTCGACTCGTGGACTGGGTACTTGACTCGAGGAGTGAACTCAACTCGAGGAGAAACGTAGAGTCGGCACGAGGAGTAGCTTGTCGACTCGTGGACTCGATACTGGACTCGAGGAGCGAACTCAACTCGAGGAGAAACGTAGAGTCGGCACGAGGAGTAGCCTGTCGACTCGTGGACTGGGTACTCGACTCGAGGAGTGAACTCAACTCGAGGAGAAACATAGAGTCGGCACGAGGAATAGCTTGTCGACTCGTGGACTGGGTACTCGACTCGAGGAGTGAACTCAACTCGAGGAGAAACGTAGAGTCGACACGAGGAGTAGCTTGTCGACTCGTGGATTCGGTACTCGACTCGAGGAGCGAACTCAACTGAAGGAGAAACGTAGAGTCGGCATGAGGAGTAGCTTGACGACTCGTGGACTGGGTACTTGACTCGAGGAGTGAACTCAACTCGAGGAGAAACGTAGAGTCGGCACGAGGAGTAGCTTGTCGACTCGTGGACTGGGTACTTGACTCGAGGAGTGAACTCAACTCGAGGAGAAACGTAGAGTCGGCACGAGGAGTAGCTTGTCGACTCGTTGACTCGATACTGGACTCGAGGAGCGAACTCAACTCGAGGAGAAACGTAGAGTCGGCACGAGGAGTAGCCTGTCGACTCGTGGACTGGGTACTCGACTCGAGGAGTGAACTCAACTCGAGGAGAAACGTAGAGTCGGCACGAGGAGTAGCTTGTCGACTCGTGGACTCGGTACTCGACTCGAGGAGAAACGTAGAGTCGGCACGAGGAGTAGTCTGTTGAGTCGTGGACTGGGTACTCGACTCGAGGAGTGAACTCAACTCGAGGAGAAATGTAGAGTCGGCACGAGGAGTAGCTTGTCGACTTGCGGACGCAGTACTCGACTCGAGGAGCGAACTCAACTCGAGGAGAAACGTAGAGTCGACACGAGGAGTAGCTTGTCGACTCGTGGACTCGGTACTCGACTCGAGGAGCGAACTCAACTGAAGGAGAATCGTAGAGTCGGCACGAGGAGTAGCTTGACGACTCGTGGACTGGGTACTTGACTCGA
This sequence comes from Urtica dioica subsp. dioica, assembly GCF_054948205.1. Taxonomy (NCBI): domain Eukaryota; kingdom Viridiplantae; phylum Streptophyta; class Magnoliopsida; order Rosales; family Urticaceae; genus Urtica; species Urtica dioica. Next base: position 28,270,431 of record NC_142758.1, read on the forward strand.
GGAGTGAACTCAACTCGAGGAGAACGTAGAGTCGGCACGAGGATTAGCTTGTCGACTCGTGGACTCGGTACTCGACTCGAGGAGCGAACTCAACTCGAGGAGAAACGTAGAGTCGGCACGAGGAGTAGCTTGTCGACTCGTGGACTGGGTACTCGACTCGAGGAGCGAACTCAACTCGAGGAGAAACGTAGAGCCGGGATGAGGAGTAGCTTGTCGACTCGTGGACTGGGTACTTGACTCGAGGAGTGAACTCAACTCGAGGAGAAACGTAGAGTCGGCTCGAGGAGTAGCTTGTCGACTCGTGGACTCGATACTGGACTCGAGGAGCGAACTCAACTCGAGGAGAAACGTAGAGTCGGCACGAGGAGTAGCCTGTCGACTCGTGGACTGGGTACTCGATTCGAGGAGTGAACTCAACTCGAGGAGAAACGTAGAGTCGGCACGAGGAGTAGCTTGTCGACTCGTGGACTGGGTACTCGACTCGAGGAGCGAACTCAACTCGAGGAGAAATGTAGAGCCGGGATGAGGAGTAGCTTGTCGACTCGTGGACTGGGTACTTGACTCGAGGAGTGAACTCAACTCGAGGAGAAACGTAGAGTCGGCTCGAGGAGTAGCTTGTCGACTCGTGGACTCGATACTGGACTCGAGGAGCGAACTCAACTCGAGGAGAAACGTAGAGTCGGCACGAGGAGTAGCCTGTCGACTCGTGGACTGGGTACTCGATTCGAGGAGTGAACTCAACTCGAGGAGAAACGTAGAGTCGGCACGAGGAGTAGCTTGTCGACTCGTGGACTCGGTACTCGACTCGAGGAGCGAACTCAACTCGAGGAGAAACGTAGAGTCGGCACGAGGAATAGCTTGTCGACTCGTGGACTGGGTACTCGACTCGAGGAGTGAACTCAACTCGAGGAGAAACGTAGAGTCGACACGAGGAGTAGCTTGTCAACTCGTGGATTCGGTACTCGACTCGAGGAGCGAACTCAACTGTAGGAGAAACGTAGAGTCGGCATGAGGAGTAGCTTGACGACTCGTGGACTGGGTACTTGACTCGAGGAGTGAACTCAACTCGAGGAGAAACGTAGAGTCGGCACGAGGAGTAGCTTGTCGACTCGTGGACTGGGTACTTGACTCGAGGAGTGAACTCAACTCGAGGAGAAACGTAGAGTCGGCACGAGGAGTAGCTTGTCGACTCGTTGACTCGATACTGGACTCGAGGAGCGAACTCAACTCGATTAGAAACGTAGAGTCGGCACGAGGAGTAGCCTGTCGACTCGTGGACTGGGTACTCGACTCGAGGAGTGAACTCAACTCGAGGAGAAACGTAGAGTCGGCACGAGGAGTAGCTTGTCGACTCGTGGACTCGGTACTCGACTCGAGGAGAAACGTAGAGTCGGCACGAGGAGTAGTCTGTTGAGTCGTGGACTGGGTACTCGACTCGAGGAGTGAACTCAACTCGAGGAGAAATGTAGAGTCGGCACGAGGAGTAGCTTGTCGACTTGCGGACTCAGTACTCGACTCGAGGAGCGAACTCAACTCGAGGAGAAACGTAGAGTCGACACGAGGAGTAGCTTGTCGACTCGTGGACTCGGTACTCGACTCGAGGAGCGAACTCAACTGAAGGAGAATCGTAGAGTCGGCACGAGGAGTAGCTTGACGACTCGTGGACTGGGTACTTGACTCGAGGAGTGAACTCAACTCGAGGAGAAACGTAGAGTCGGCACGAGGATTAGCTTGTCGACTCGTGGACTCGGTACTCGACTCGAGGAGCGAACTCAACTGGAGGAGAAACGTAGAGTCGGCACGAGGAGTAGCTTGTCGACTCGTGGACTGGGTACTCGACTCGAGGAGCGAACTCAACTCGAGGAGAAACGTAGAGCCGGGATGAGGAGTAGCTTGTCGACTCGTGGACTGGGTACTTGACTCGAGGAGTGAACTCAACTCGAGGAGAAACGTAGAGTCGGCTCGAGGAGTAGCTTGTCGACTCGTGGACTCGATACTGGACTCGAGGAGCGAACTCAACTCGAGGAGAAACGTAGAGTCGGCACGAGGAGTAGCCTGTCGACTCGTGGACTGGGTACTCGATTCGAGGAGTGAACTCAACTCGAGGAGAAACGTAGAGTCGGCACGAGGAGTAGCTTGTCGACTCGTGGACTGGGTACTCGACTCGAGGAGCGAACTCAACTCGAGGAGAAATGTAGAGCCGGGATGAGGAGTAGCTTGTCGACTCGTGGACTGGGTACTTGACTCGAGGAGTGAACTCAACTCGAGGAGAAACGTAGAGTCGGCTCAGGAGTAGCTTGTCGACTCGTGGACTCGATACTGGACTCGAGGAGCGAACTCAACTCGAGGAGAAACGTAGAGTCGGCACGAGGAGTAGCCTGTCGACTCGTGGACTGGGTACTCGATTCGAGGAGTGAACTCAACTCGAGGAGAAACGTAGAGTCGGCACGAGGAGTAGCTTGTCGACTCGTGGACTCGGTACTCGACTCCAGGAGAAACGTAGAGTCGGCACGAGGAGTAGCTTGTCGACTCGTGGACTGGGTACTCGACTCGAGGAGCGAACTCAACTCGAGGAGAAACGTAGAGCCGGGATGAGGAGTAGCTTGTCGACTCGTGGACTGGGTACTTGACTCGAGGAGTGAACTCAACTCGAGGAGAAACGTAGAGTCGGCACGAGGAGTAGCTTGTCGACTCGTGGACTCGATACTGGACTCGAGGAGCGAACTCAACTCGAGGAGAAACGTAGAGTCGGCACGAGGAGTAGCCTGTCGACTCGTGGACTGGGTACTCGACTCGAGGAGTGAACTCAACTCGAGGAGAAACGTAGAGTCGGCACGAGGAGTAGCTTGTCGACTCGTGGACTCGGTACTCGACTCGAGGAGAAACGTAGAGTCGGCACGAGGAGTAGTCTGTTGAGTCGTGGACTGGGTACTCGACTCGAGGAGTGAACTCAACTCGAGGAGAAATGTAGAGTCGGCACGAGGAGTAGCTTGTCGACTTGCGGACTCAGTACTCGACTCGAGGAGCGAACTCAACTCGAGGAGAAACGTAGAGTCGACACGAGGAGTAGCTTGTCGACTCGTGGACTCGGTACTCGACTCGAGGAGCGAACTCAACTGAAGGAGAATCGTAGAGTCGGCACGAGGAGTAGCTTGACGACTCGTGGACTGGGTACTTGACTCGAGGAGTGAACTCAACTCGAGGAGAAACGTAGAGTCGGCACGAGGATTAGCTTGTCGACTCGTGGACTCGGTACTCGACTCGAGGAGCGAACTCAACTGGAGGAGAAACGTAGAGTCGGCACGAGGAGTAGCTTGTCGACTCGTGGACTGGGTACTCGACTCGAGGAGCGAACTCAACTCGAGGAGAAACGTAGAGCCGGGATGAGGAGTAGCTTGTCGACTCGTGGACTGGGTACTTGACTCGAGGAGTGAACTCAACTCGAGGAGAAACGTAGAGTCGGCTCGAGGAGTAGCTTGTCGACTCGTGGACTCGATACTGGACTCGAGGAGCGAACTCAACTCGAGGAGAAACGTAGAGTCGGCACGAGGAGTAGCCTGTCGACTCGTGGACTGGGTACTCGATTCGAGGAGTGAACTCAACTCGAGGAGAAACGTAGAGTCGGCACGAGGAGTAGCTTGTCGACTCGTGGACTGGGTACTCGACTCGAGGAGCGAACTCAACTCGAGGAGAAATGTAGAGCCGGGATGAGGAGTAGCTTGTCGACTCGTGGACTGGGTACTTGACTCGAGGAGTGAACTCAACTCGAGGAGAAACGTAGAGTCGGCTCAGGAGTAGCTTGTCGACTCGTGGACTCGATACTGGACTCGAGGAGCGAACTCAACTCGAGGAGAAACGTAGAGTCGGCACGAGGAGTAGCCTGTCGACTCGTGGACTGGGTACTCGATTCGAGGAGTGAACTCAACTCGAGGAGAAACGTAGAGTCGGCACGAGGAGTAGCTTGTCGACTCGTGGACTCGGTACTCGACTCCAGGAGAAACGTAGAGTCGGCACGAGGAGTAGCTTGTCGACTCGTGGACTGGGTACTCGACTCGAGGAGCGAACTCAACTCGAGGAGAAACGTAGAGCCGGGATGAGGAGTAGCTTGTCGACTCGTGGACTGGGTACTTGACTCGAGGAGTGAACTCAACTCGAGGAGAAACGTAGAGTCGGCACGAGGAGTAGCTTGTCGACTCGTGGACTCGATACTGGACTCGAGGAGCGAACTCAACTCGAGGAGAAACGTAGAGTCGGCACGAGGAGTAGCCTGTCGACTCGTGGACTGGGTACTCGACTCGAGGAGTGAACTCAACTCGAGGAGAAACGTAGAGTCGGCACGAGGAGTAGCTTGTCGACTCGTGGACTCGGTACTCGACTCGAGGAGAAACGTAGAGTCGGCACGAGGAGTAGTCTGTTGAGTCGTGGACTGGGTACTCGACTCGAGGAGTGAACTCAACTCGAGGAGAAATGTAGAGTCGGCACGAGGAGTAGCTTGTCGACTTGCGGACTCAGTACTCGACTCGAGGAGCGAACTCAACTCGAGGAGAAACGTAGAGTCGACACGAGGAGTAGCTTGTCGACTCGTGGACTCGGTACTCGACTCGAGGAGCGAACTCAACTGAAGGAGAATCGTAGAGTCGGCACGAGGAGTAGCTTGACGACTCGTGGACTGGGTACTTGACTCGAGGAGTGAACTCAACTCGAGGAGAAACGTAGAGTCGGCACGAGGATTAGCTTGTCGACTCGTGGACTCGGTACTCGACTCGAGGAGCGAACTCAACTCGAGGAGAAACGTAGAGTCGGCACGAGGAGTAGCTTGTCGACTCGTGGACTGGGTACTCGACTCGAGGAGCGAACTCAACTCGAGGAGAAACGTAGAGCCGGGATGAGGAGTAGCTTGTCGACTCGTGGACTGGGTACTTGACTCGAGGAGTGAACTCAACTCGAGGAGAAACGTAGAGTCGGCTCGAGGAGTAGCTTGTCGACTCGTGGACTCGATACTGGACTCGAGGAGCGAACTCAACTCGAGGAGAAACGTAGAGTCGGCACGAGGAGTAGCCTGTCGACTCGTGGACTGGGTACTCGATTCGAGGAGTGAACTCAACTCGAGGAGAAACGTAGAGTCGGCACGAGGAGTAGCTTGTCGACTCGTGGACTGGGTACTCGACTCGAGGAGCGAACTCAACTCGAGGAGAAATGTAGAGCCGGGATGAGGAGTAGCTTGTCGACTCGTGGACTGGGTACTTGACTCGAGGAGTGAACTCAACTCGAGGAGAAACGTAGAGTCGGCTCGAGGAGTAGCTTGTCGACTCGTGGACTCGATACTGGACTCGAGGAGCGAACTCAACTCGAGGAGAAACGTAGAGTCGGCACGAGGAGTAGCCTGTCGACTCGTGGACTGGGTACTCGATTCGAGGAGTGAACTCAACTCGAGGAGAAACGTAGAGTCGGCACGAGGAGTAGCTTGTCGACTCGTGGACTCGGTACTCGACTCGAGGAGCGAACTCAACTCGAGGAGAAACGTAGAGTCGGCACGAGGAATAGCTTGTCGACTCGTGGACTGGGTACTCGACTCGAGGAGTGAACTCAACTCGAGGAGAAACGTAGAGTCGACACGAGGAGTAGCTTGTCAACTCGTGGATTCGGTACTCGACTCGAGGAGCGAACTCAACTGTAGGAGGAACGTAGAGTCGGCATGAGGAGTAGCTTGACGACTCGTGGACTGGGTACTTGACTCGAGGAGTGAACTCAACTCGAGGAGAAACGTAGAGTCGGCACGAGGAATAGCTTGTCGACTCGTGGACTCGGTACTCGACTCAAGGAGAAACGTAGAGTCGGCACGAGGAGTAGCTTGTCGACTCGTGGACTGGGTACTCGACTCGAGGAGCGAACTCAACTCGAGGAGAAACGTAGAGCCGGGATGAGGAGTAGCTTGTCGACTCGTGGACTGGGTACTTGACTCGAGGAGTGAACTCAACTCGAGGAGAAACGTAGAGTCGGCACGAGGAGTAGCTTGTCGACTCGTGGACTCGATACTGGACTTGAGGAGCGAACTCAACTCGAGGAGAAACGTAGAGTCGGCACGAGGAGTAGCCTGTCGACTCGTGGACTGGGTACTCGACTCGAGGAGTGAACTCAACTCGAGGAGAAACGTAGAGTCGGCACGAGGAGTAGCTTGTCGACTCGTGGACTCGGTACTCGACTCGAGGAGCGAACTCAACTCGAGGAGAAACGTAGAGTCGGCACGAGGAGTAGCCTGTTGAGTCGTGGACTGGGTACTCGACTCGAGGAGTGAACTCAACTCGAGGAGAAACGTAGAGTCGGCATGAGGAGTAGCTTGTCGACTCGCGGACTCGGTACTCGACTCGAGGAGCGAACTCAACTCGAGGAGAGACGTAGAGTCGGCACGAGGAGTAGCTTGTCTACTCGTGGACTCGGTACTCGACTCGAGGAGCGAACTCAAGTCGAGGAGAAACGTAGAGTCGGCACGAGGAGTAGCCCGTTGAGTCGTGGACTGGGTACTCGACTCGAGGATTGAACTCAACTCGAGGAGAAACGTAGAGTCAGCACGAGGAGTAGCTTGTCGACTCGCGGACTCGGTACTCGACTCGAGGAGCGAACTCAACTCGAGGAGAGACGTAGAGTCGGCACGAGGAGTAGCTTGTCGACTCGTGGACTCGGTACTCGACTCGAGGAGCGAACTCAACTCGAGGAGAAACGTAGAGTCGGCACGAGGAATAGCTTGTCGACTCGTGGACTGGGTACTCGACTGGAGGAGTGAACTCAACTCGAGGAGAAACGTAGAGTCGACACGAGGAGTAGCTTGTCGACTCGTGGACTGGGTACTCGACTCGAGGAGCGAACTCAACTGAAGGAGAAACGTAGAGTCGGCACGAGGAGTAGCTTGACGACTCGTGGACTGGGTACTTGACTCGAGGAGTGAACTCAACTCGAGGAGAAACGTAGAGTCGGCACGAGGATTAGCTTGTCGACTCGTGGTCTCGGTACTCGACTCGAGGAGCGAACTCAACTCGAGGAGAAACGTAGAGTCGGCACGAGGAGTAGCTTGTCGACTCGTGGACTGGGTACTCGACTCGAGGAGCGAACTCAACTCGAGGAGAAACGTAGAGCCGGAATGAGGAGTAGCTTGACGACTCGTGGACTGGGTACTCGACTCGAGGAGTGAACTCAACTCGAGGAGAAACGTAGAGTCGGCTCGAGGAGTAGCTTGTCGCCTCGTGGACTCGATACTGGACTCGAGGAGCGAACTCAACTCGAGGAGAAACGTAGAGTCGGCACGAGGAGTAGCCTGTCGACTCGTGAACTGGGTACTCGATTCGAGGAGTGAAGTCAACTCGAGGAGAAACGTAGAGTCGGCACGAGGAGTAGCTTATCGACTCGTGGACTCGGTACTCGACTCGAGGAGCGAACTCAACTCGAGGAGAAACGTAGAGTCGGCACGAGGAGTAGCCTGTTGAGTCGTGGATTGGGTACTCGACTCGAGGAGTGAACTCAACTCGAGGAGAAACGTAGAGTCGGCACGAGGAGTAGCTTGTCGACTCGTGGACTCGGTACTCGACTCGAGGAGCGAACTCAACTCGAGGAGAAACGTAGAGTCGGCACGAGGAGTAGCCTGTTGAGTCGTGGACTGGGTACTCGACTCGAGGAGTGAACTCAACTCGAGGAGAAACGTAGAGTCGGCACGAGGAGTAGCTTGTCGACTCGCGGACTCGGTACTCGACTCGAGGAGCGAACTCAACTCGAGGAGAGACGTAGAGTCGGCACGAGGAGTAGCTTGTCTACTCGTGGACTCGGTACTCGACTCGAGGAGCGAACTCAAGTCGAGGAGAAACGTAGAGTCGGCACAAGGAGTAGCCCGTTGAGTCGTGGACTGGGTACTCGACTCGAGGATTGAACTCAACTCGAGGAGAAACGTAGAGTCGGCACGAGGAGTAGCTTGTCGACTCGCGGACACGGTACTCGACTCGAGGAGCGAACTCAACTCGAGGAGAGACGTAGAGTCGGCACGAGGAGTAGCTTGTCGACTCGTGGACTCGGTACTCGACTCGAGGAGCGAACTCAACTCGAGGAGAAACGTAGAGTCGGCACGAGGAATAGCTTGTCGACTCGTGGACTGGGTACTCGACTCGAGGAGTGAACTCAACTCGAGGAGAAACGTAGAGTCGACACGAGGAGTAGCTTGTCGACTCGTGGACTCGGTACTCGACTCGAGGAGCGAACTCAACTGAAGGAGAAACGTAGAGTCGGCACGAGGAGTAGCTTGACGACTCGTGGACTGGGTACTTGACTCGAGGAGTGAACTCAACTCGAGGAGAAACGTAGAGTCGGCACGAGGAGTAGCCTGTCGACTCGTGAACTGGGTACTCGATTCGAGGAGTGAAGTCAACTCGAGGAGAAACGTAGAGTCGGCACGAGGAGTAGCTTGTCGACTCGTGGACTCGGTACTCGACTCGAGGAGCGAACTCAACTCGAGGAGAAACGTAGAGTCGGCACGAGGAGTAGCCTGTTGAGTCGTGGATTGGGTACTCGACTCGAGGAGTGAACTCAACTCGAGGAGAAACGTAGAGTCGGCACGAGGAGTAGCTTGTCGACTCGTGGACTCGGTACTCGACTCGAGGAGCGAACTCAACTCGAGGTGAAACGTAGAGTCGGCACGAGGAGTAGCCTGTTGAGTCGTGGACTGGGTACTCGACTCGAGGAGTGAACTCAACTCGAGGAGAAACGTAGAGTCGGCACGAGGAGTAGCTTGTCGACTCGCGGACTCGGTACTCGACTCGAGGAGCGAACTCAACTCGAGGAGAGACGTAGAGTCGGCACGAGGAGTAGCTTGTCTACTCGTGGACTCGGTACTCGACTCGAGGAGCGAACTCAAGTCGAGGAGAAACGTAGAGTCGGCACGAGGAGTAGCCCGTTGAGTCGTGGACTGGGTACTCGACTCGAGGATTGAACTCAACTCGAGGAGAAACGTAGAGTCGGCACGAGGAGTAGCTTGTCGACTCGCGGACTCGGTACTCGACTCGAGGAGCGAACTCAACTCGAGGAGAGACGTAGAGTCGGCACGAGGAGTAGCTTGTCGACTCGTGGACTCGGTACTCGACTCGAGGAGCGAACTCAACTCGAGGAGAAACGTAGAGTCGGCACGAGGAATAGCTTGTCGACTCGTGGACTGGGTACTCGACTCGAGCAGTGAACTCAACTCGAGGAGAAACGTAGAGTCGACACGAGGAGTAGCTTGTCGACTCGTGGACTCGGTACTCGACTCGAGGAGCGAACTCAACTGAAGGAGAAACGTAGAGTCGGCACGAGGAGTAGCTTGACGACTCGTGGACTGGGTACTTGACTCGAGGAGTGAACTCAACTCGAGGAGAAACGTAGAGTCGGCACGAGGATTAGCTTGTCGACTCGTGGACTCGGTACTCGACTCGAGGAGCGAACTCAACTCGAGGAGAAACGTAGAGTCGGCACGAGGAGTAGCTTGTCGACTCGTGGACTGGGTACTCGACTCGAGGAGCGAACTCAACTCGAGGAGAAACGTAGAGCCGGAATGAGGAGTAGCTTGTCGACTCGTGGACTGGGTACTCGACTCGAGGAGTGAACTCAACTCGAGGAGAAACGTAGAGTCGGCTCGAGGAGTAGCTTGTCGACTCGTGGACTCGATACTGGACTCGAGGAGCGAACTCAACTCGAGGAGAAACGTAGAGTCGGCACGAGGAGTAGCCTGTCGACTCGTGAACTGGGTACTCGATTCGAGGAGTGAAGTCAACTCGAGGAGAAACGTAGAGTCGGCACGAGGAGTAGCTTGTCGACTCGTGGACTCGGTACTCGACTCGAGGAGCGAACTCAACTCGAGGAGAAACGTAGAGTCGGCACGAGGAGTAGCCTGTTGAGTCGTGGATTGGGTACTCGACTCGAGGAGTGAACTCAACTCGAGGAGAAACGTAGAGTCGGCACGAGGAGTAGCTTGTCGACTCGCGGACTCGGTACTCGACTCGAGGAGCGAACTCAACTCGAGGAGAGACGTAGAGTCGGCACGAGGAGTAGCTTGTCTACTCGTGGACTCGGTACTCGACTCGAGGAGCGAACTCAACTCGAGGAGAAACGTAGAGTCGACACGAGGAGTAGCCTGTTGAGTCGTGGACTGGGTACTCGACTCGAGGATTGAACTCAACTCGAGGAGAAATGTAGAGTCGGCACGAGGAGTAGCTTGTCGACTCACGGACTCGGTACTCGACTCGAGGAGCGAACTCAACTCGAGGAGAGACGTAGAGTCGGCACGAGGAGTAGCTTGTCGACTCGCGGACTCGGTACTCGACGCGAGGAGCGAACTCAACTCGAGGAGAGACGTAGAGTCGGCACGAGGAGTAGCTTGTCGACTCGTGGACTCGGTACTCGACTCGAGGAGCGAACTCAACTCGAGGAGAAACGTAGAGTCGGCACGAGGAATAGCTTGTCGACTCGTGGACTGGGTACTCGACTCGAGGAGTGAACTCAACTCGAGGAGAAACGTAGAGTCGACACGAGGAGTAGCTTGTCGACTCGTGGACTCGGTACTCGACTCGAGGAGCGAACTCAACTGAAGGAGAAACGTAGAGTCGGTACGAGGAGTAGCTTGACGACTCGTGGACTGGGTACTTGACTCGAGGAGTGAACTCAACTCGAGGAGAAACGTAGAGTCGGCACGAGGAGTAGCTTGTCGACTCGTGGACTCGGTACTCGACTCGAGGAGCGAACTCAACTCGAGGAGAAACGTAGAGTCGGCACGAGGAGTAGCTTGTCGACTCGTGGACTGGGTACTCGACTCGAGGAGCGAACTCAACTCGACTAGAAACGTAGAGCCGGGATGAGGAGTAGCTTGTCGACTCGTGGACTCGGTACTCGACTCGAGGAGCGAACTCAACTCGAGGTGAAACGTAGAGTCGGCACGAGGAGTAGCCTGTTGAGTCGTGGACTGGGTACTCGACTCGAGGAGTGAACTCAACTCGAGGAGAAACGTAGAGTCGGCACGAGGAGTAGCTTGTCGACTCGCGGACTCGGTACTCGACTCGAGGAGCGAACTCAACTCGAGGAGAGACGTACAGTCGGCACGAGGAGTAGCTTGTCTACTCGTGGACTCGGTACTCGACTCGAGGAGCGAACTCAAGTCGAGGAGAAACGTAGAGTCGGCACGAGGAGTAGCCCGTTGAGTCGTGGACTGGGTACTCGACTCGAGGATTGAACTCAACTCGAGGAGAAACGTAGAGTCGGCACGAGGAGTAGCTTGTCGACTCGCGGACTCGGTACTCGACTCGAGGAGCGAACTCAACTCGAGGAGAGACGTAGAGTCGGCACGAGGAGTAGCTTGTCGACTCGTGGACTCGGTACTCGACTCGAGGAGCGAACTCAACTCGAGGAGAAACGTAGAGTCGGCACGAGGAATAGCTTGTCGACTCGTGGACTGGGTACTCGACTCGAGCAGTGAACTCAACTCGAGGAGAAACGTAGAGTCGACACGAGGAGTAGCTTGTCGACTCGTGGACTCGGTACTCGACTCGAGGAGCGAACTCAACTGAAGGAGAAACGTAGAGTCGGCACGAGGAGTAGCTTGACGACTCGTGGACTGGGTACTTGACTCGAGGAGTGAACTCAACTCGAGGAGAAACGTAGAGTCGGCACGAGGATTAGCTTGTCGACTCGTGGACTCGGTACTCGACTCGAGGAGCGAACTCAACTCGAGGAGAAACGTAGAGTCGGCACGAGGAGTAGCTTGTCGACTCGTGGACTGGGTACTCGACTCGAGGAGCGAACTCAACTCGAGGAGAAACGTAGAGCCGGAATGAGGAGTAGCTTGTCGACTCGTGGACTGGGTACTCGACTCGAGGAGTGAACTCAACTCGAGGAGAAACGTAGAGTCGGCTCGAGGAGTAGCTTGTCGACTCGTGGACTCGATACTGGACTCGAGGAGCGAACTCAACTCGAGGAGAAACGTAGAGTCGGCACGAGGAGTAGCCTGTCGACTCGTGAACTGGGTACTCGATTCGAGGAGTGAAGTCAACTCGAGGAGAAACGTAGAGTCGGCACGAGGAGTAGCTTGTCGACTCGTGGACTCGGTACTCGACTCGAGGAGCGAACTCAACTCGAGGAGAAACGTAGAGTCGGCACGAGGAGTAGCCTGTTGAGTCGTGGATTGGGTACTCGACTCGAGGAGTGAACTCAACTCGAGGAGAAACGTAGAGTCGGCACGAGGAGTAGCTTGTCGACTCGCGGACTCGGTACTCGACTCGAGGAGCGAACTCAACTCGAGGAGAGACGTAGAGTCGGCACGAGGAGTAGCTTGTCTACTCGTGGACTCGGTACTCGACTCGAGGAGCGAACTCAACTCGAGGAGAAACGTAGAGTCGACACGAGGAGTAGCCTGTTGAGTCGTGGACTGGGTACTCGACTCGAGGATTGAACTCAACTCGAGGAGAAATGTAGAGTCGGCACGAGGAGTAGCTTGTCGACTCACGGACTCGGTACTCGACTCGAGGAGCGAACTCAACTCGAGGAGAGACGTAGAGTCGGCACGAGGAGTAGCTTGTCGACTCGCGGACTCGGTACTCGACGCGAGGAGCGAACTCAACTCGAGGAGAGACGTAGAGTCGGCACGAGGAGTAGCTTGTCGACTCGTGGACTCGGTACTCGACTCGAGGAGCGAACTCAACTCGAGGAGAAACGTAGAGTCGGCACGAGGAATAGCTTGTCGACTCGTGGACTGGGTACTCGACTCGAGGAGTGAACTCAACTCGAGGAGAAACGTAGAGTCGACACGAGGAGTAGCTTGTCGACTCGTGGACTCGGTACTCGACTCGAGGAGCGAACTCAACTGAAGGAGAAACGTAGAGTCGGTACGAGGAGTAGCTTGACGACTCGTGGACTGGGTACTTGACTCGAGGAGTGAACTCAACTCGAGGAGAAACGTAGAGTCGGCACGAGGAGTAGCTTGTCGACTCGTGGACTCGGTACTCGACTCGAGGAGCGAACTCAACTCGAGGAGAAACGTAGAGTCGGCACGAGGAGTAGCTTGTCGACTCGTGGACTGGGTACTCGACTCGAGGAGCGAACTCAACTCGACTAGAAACGTAGAGCCGGGATGAGGAGTAGCTTGTCGACTCGTGGACTGGGTACTCGACTCGAGGAGTGAACTCAACTCAAGGAGAAACGTAGAGTCGCCACGAGGAGTAGCTTGTTGACTCCTGGACTTGGTACTCGACTCGAGGAGTGAACTCAACTCGAGGAGAAACATAAAGTCGGCACGAGGAGTAGCTTGTCGACTCGTGGACTCGGTACTCGACTCGAGGAGCGAACTCAACTCGAGGAGAAACGTAGAGTCGGCACGAGGAGTAGCCTGTCGACTCGTGGACTGGGTACTCGACTCGAGGAGTGAACTCAACTCGAGGAGAAACGTAGATTCGGCACGAGGAGTAGCTTGTCTACTCGTGGACTCGGTACTCGACTCGAGGAGCGAACTCAACTCGAGGAGAAACGTAGAGTCGGCACGAGGAGTAGCTTGTCGACTCGTGGACTGGGGACTCGACTCGAGGAGCGAACTCAACTCGAGGAGAAACGTAGAGCCGGAATGAGGAGTAGCTTGTCGACTCGTGGACTGGGTACTCGACTCGAGGAGTGAACTCAACTCGAGGAGAAACGTAGAGTCGGCTCGAGGAGTAGCTTGTCGACTCGTGGACTCGATACTGGACTCGAGGAGCGAACTCAACTCGAGGAGAAACGTAGAGTCGGCACGAGGAGTAGCCTGTCGACTCGTGAACTGGGTACTCGATTCGAGGAGTGAAGTCAACTCGAGGAGAAACGTAGAGTCGGCACGAGGAGTAGCTTGTCGACTCGTGGACTCGGTACTCGACTCGAGGAGCGAACTCAACTCGAGGAGAAACGTAGAGTCGGCACGAGGAGTAGCCTGTTGAGTCGTGGATTGGGTACTCGACTCGAGGAGTGAACTCAACTCGAGGAGAAACGTAGAGTCGGCACGAGGAGTAGCTTGTCGACTCGTGGACTCGGTACTCGACTCGAGGAGCGAACTCAACTCGAGGAGAAACGTAGAGTCGGCACGAGGAGTAGCCTGTTGAGTCGTGGACTGGGTACTCGACTCGAGGAGTGAACTCAACTCGAGGAGAAACGTAGAGTCGGCACGAGGAGTAGCTTGTCGACTCGCGGACTCGGTACTCGACTCGAGGAGCGAACTCAACTCGAGGAGAGACATAGAGTCGTCACGAGGAGTAGCTTGTCTACTCGTGGACTCGGTACTCGACTCGAGGAGCGAACTCAAGTCGAGGAGAAACGTAGAGTCGGCACGAGGAGTAGCCCGTTGAGTCGTGGACTGGGTACTCGACTCGAGGATTGAACTCAACTCGAGGAGAAACGTAGAGTCGGCACGAGGAGTAGCTTGTCGACTCGCGGACTCGGTACTCGACTCGAGGAGCGAACTCAACTCGAGGAGAGACGTAGAGTCGGCACGAGGAGTAGCTTGTCGTCTCGTGGACTCGGTACTCGACTCGAGGAGCGAACTCAACTCGAGGAGAAACGTAGAGTCGGCACGAGGAATAGCTTGTCGACTCGTGGACTGGGTACTCGACTCGAGGAGTGAACTCAACTCGAGGAGAAACGTAGAGTCGACACGAGGAGTAGCTTGTCGACTCGTGGACTCGGTACTCGACTCGAGGAGCGAACTCAACTGAAGGAGAAACGTAGAGTCGGCACGAGGAGTAGCTTGACGACTCGTGGACTGGGTACTTGACTCGAGGAGTGAACTCAACTCGAGGAGAAACGTAGAGTCGGCACGAGGATTAGCTTGTCGACTCGTGGACTCGGTACTCGACTCGAGGAGCGAACTCAACTCGAGGAGAAACGTAGAGTCGGCACGAGGAGTAGCTTGTCGACTCGTGGACTGGGTACTCGACTCGAGGAGCGAACTCAACTCGAGGAGAAACGTAGAGCCGGAATGAGGAGTAGCTTGTCGACTCGTGGACTGGGTACTCGACTCGAGGAGTGAACTCAACTCGAGGAGAAACATAGAGTCGGCTCGAGGAGTAGCTTGTCGACTCGTGGACTCGATACTGGACTCGAGGAGCGAACTCAACTCGAGGAGAAATGTAGAGTCGGCACGAGGAGTAGCCTGTCGACTCGTGAACTGGGTACTCGATTCGAGGAGTGAAGTCAACTCGAGGAGAAACGTAGAGTCGGCACGAGGAGTAGCTTGTCGACTCGCGGACTCGGTACTCGACTCGAGGAGCGAACTCAACTCGAGGAGAGACGTAGAGTCGGCACGAGGAGTAGCTTGTCTACTCGTGGACTCGGTACTCGACTCGAGGAGCGAACTCAACTCGAGGAGAAACGTAGAGTCGGCACGAGGAGTAGCCTGTTGAGTCGTGGACTGGGTACTCGACTCGAGGATTGAACTCAACTCGAGGAGAAATGTAGAGTCGGCACGAGGAGTAGCTTGTCGACTCGCGGACTCGGTACTCGACTCGAGGAGCGAACTCAACTCGAGGAGAGACGTAGAGTCGGCACGAGGATTAGCTTGTCGACTCGCGGACTTGGTACTCGACTCGAGGAGCGAACTCAACTCGAGGAGAGACGTAGAGTCGGCACGAGGAGTAGCTTGTCGACTCGTGGACTCGGTACTCGACTCGAGGAGCGAACTCAACTCGAGGAGAAACGTAGAGTCGGCACGAGGAATAGCTTGTCGACTCGTGGACTGGGTACTCGACTCAAGGAGTGAACTCAACTCGAGGAGAAACGTAGAGTCGACACGAGGAGTAGCTTGTCGACTCGTGGACTCGGTACTCGACTCGAGGAGCGAACTCAACTGAAGGAGAAACGTAGAGTCGGTACGAGGAGTAGCTTGACGACTCGTGGACTGGGTACTTGACTCGAGGAGTGAACTCAACTCGAGGAGAAACGTAGAGTCGGCACGAGGAGTAGCTTGTCGACTCGTGGACTCGGTACTCGACTCGAGGAGCGAACTCAACTCGAGGAGAAATGTAGAGTCGGCACGAGGAGTAGCTTGTCGACTCGTGGACTGGGTACTCGACTCGAGGAGCGAACTCAACTCGACTAGAAACGTAGAGCCGGGATGAGGAGTAGCTTGTCGACTCGTGGACTGGGTACTCGACTCGAGGAGTGAACTCAACTCAAGGAGAAACGTAGAGTCGGCACGAGGAGTAGCTTGTTGACTCGTGGACTTGGTACTCGACTCGAGGAGTGAACTCAACTCGAGGAGAAACATAAAGTCGGCACGAGGAGTAGCTTGTCGACTCGTGGACTCGGTACTCGACTCGAGGAGCGAACTCAACTCGAGGAGAAACGTAGAGTCGGCACGAGGAGTAGCCTGTCGACTCGTGGACTGGGTACTCGACTCGAGGAGTGAACTCAACTCGAGGAGAAACGTAGATTCGGCACGAGGAGTAGCTTGTCTACTCGTGGACTCGGTACTCGACTCGAGGAGCGAACTCAACTCGAGGAGAAACATAGAGTCGGCACGAGGAGTAGCCTGTTGAGTCGTGGACTGGGTACTCGACTCGAGGATTGAACTCAACTCGAGGAGAAACGTAGAGTCGGCACGAGGAGTAGCTTGTCGACTCGCGGACTTGGTACTCGACTCGAGGAGCGAACTCAACTCGAGGAGAGACGTAGAGTTGGCACGAGGAGTAGCTTGTCGACTCGTGGACTCGGTACTCCACTCGAGGAGCGAACTCAACTGGAGGAGAAACGTAGAGTCGGCACGAGGAATAGCTTTTCGACTCGTGGACTGGGTACTCGACTCGAGGAGTGAACTCAACTCGAGGAGAAACGTAGAGTCGGCACGAGGAGTAGCTTGTCGACTCGTGGACTCGGTACTCGACTCGAGGAGCAAACTCAACTCGAGGAGAAACGTAGAGTCGGCACGAGGAGTAGCTTGTCGACTCGTGGACTCGGTACTAGACTCGAGGAGGGAACTCATCTCGAGGAGAGACGTAGAGTCGGCACGAGGAGTAGTTTGTCGACTCGTGGACTGGGTACTTAACTCGAGGAGTGAACTCAACTGGAGGAGAAACGTAGAGTCGGCAAGAGGAGTAGCTTGTCGACTCGTGGAATCGGTACTCGACTCGAGGAGCGAACTTAACTCGAGGAGAAACGTAGAGTCGGGATGAGGAGTAGCTTGTCGACTCGTGGACTGGGTACTCGACTCGAGGAGTGAACTCAACTCGAGGAGAAACGTAGAGTCGACACGAGGAGTAGCTTGTCGACTCGTGGACTCGGTACTCGACTCGAGGAGCGAACTCGACTCGAGGAGAAACGTAGAGCCGGGACGAGGAGTAGCTTGTCGACTCGTGGACTGGGTACTCGACTCGAGGAGTGAACTCAACTCGAGGAGAAACGTAGAGTCGACACGAGGAGTAGCTTGTCGACTCGTGGACTGGGTACTCGACTCGAGGAGAAACGTAGAGCCGGGACGAGGAGTAGCTTGTCGAATCGTGGACTGGGTACTCGACTCAAGGAGTGAACTCAACTCGAGGAGAAACGTAGAGTCGACACGAGGAGTAGCTTGTCGACTCGTGGACTCGGTACTCGACTCGAGGAGCGAACTCGACTCGAGGAGAAACGTAGAGCCGGGACGAGTAGTAGCTTGTCGACTCGTGGACTGGGTACTCGACTCGAGGAGTGAACTCAACTCGAGGAGAAACGTAGAGTCGGCACGAGGAGTAGCTTGTCGACTCATGGACTCGAGGAGCGAACTCAACTCGAGGAGAAACGTAGAGTCGGCACGAGGAGTAGCCTGTCGACTCGTGGACTGGGTACTCGACTCGAGGAGTGAACTCAACTCGAGGAGAAACGTAGAGTCGGCACGAGGAGTAGCTTGTCGACTGGTGGACTCGGTACTCGACTCGAGGAGCGAACTCAACTGGAGGAGAAACGTAGAGTCGGCACGAGGAGTAGCCTGTTGAGTCGTGGACTGGGTACTCGACTCGAGGAGTGAACTCAACTCGAGGAGAAACGTAGAGTCGGCACGAGGAGTAGCTTGTCGACTCGCGGACTCGGTACTCGACTCGAGGAGCGAACTCAACTCGAGGAGAGACGTAGAGTCGGCACGAGGAGTAGCTTGTCTACTCGTGGACTCGGTACTCGACTCGAGGAGCGAACTCAACTCGAGGAGAAACGTAGAGTCGGCACGAGGAGTAGCTTGTCGACTCGTGGACTGGGTACTCGACTCGAGGAGCGAACTCAACTCGAGGAGAAACGTAGAGCCGGAATGAGGAGTAGCTTGTCGACTCGTGGACTGGGTACTCGACTCGAGGAGTGAACTCAACTCGAGGAGAAACATAGAGTCGGCTCGAGGAGTAGCTTGTCGACTCGTGGACTCGATACTGGACTCGAGGAGCGAACTCAACTCGAGGAGAAATGTAGAGTCGGCACGAGGAGTAGCCTGTCGACTCGTGAACTGGGTACTCGATTCGAGGAGTGAAGTCAACTCGAGGAGAAACGTAGAGTCGGCACGAGGAGTAGCTTGTCGACTCGCGGACTCGGTACTCGACTCGAGGAGCGAACTCAACTCGAGGAGAGACGTAGAGTCGGCACGAGGAGTAGCTTGTCTACTCGTGGACTCGGTACTCGACTCGAGGAGCGAACTCAACTCGAGGAGAAACGTAGAGTCGGCACGAGGAGTAGCCTGTTGAGTCGTGGACTGGGTACTCGACTCGAGGATTGAACTCAACTCGAGGAGAAATGTAGAGTCGGCACGAGGAGTAGCTTGTCGACTCGCGGACTCGGTACTCGACTCGAGGAGCGAACTCAACTCGAGGAGAGACGTAGAGTCGGCACGAGGATTAGCTTGTCGACTCGCGGACTTGGTACTCGACTCGAGGAGCGAACTCAACTCGAGGAGAGACGTAGAGTCGGCACGAGGAGTAGCTTGTCGACTCGTGGACTCGGTACTCGACTCGAGGAGCGAACTCAACTCGAGGAGAAACGTAGAGTCGGCACGAGGAATAGCTTGTCGACTCGTGGACTGGGTACTCGACTCAAGGAGTGAACTCAACTCGAGGAGAAACGTAGAGTCGACACGAGGAGTAGCTTGTCGACTCGTGGACTCGGTACTCGACTCGAGGAGCGAACTCAACTGAAGGAGAAACGTAGAGTCGGTACGAGGAGTAGCTTGACGACTCGTGGACTGGGTACTTGACTCGAGGAGTGAACTCAACTCGAGGAGAAACGTAGAGTCGGCACGAGGAGTAGCTTGTTGACTCGTGGACTCGGTACTCGACTCGAGGAGCGAACTCAACTCGAGGAGAAACGTAGAGTCGGCACGAGGAGTAGCTTGTCGACTCGTGGACTGGGTACTCGACTCGAGGAGCGAACTCAACTCGACTAGAAACGTAGAGCCGGGATGAGGAGTAGCTTGTCGACTCGTGGACTGGGTACTCGACTCGAGGAGTGAACTCAACTCAAGGAGAAACGTAGAGTCGGCACGAGGAGTAGCTTGTTGACTCGTGGACTTGGTACTCGACTCGAGGAGTGAACTCAACTCGAGGAGAAACATAAAGTCGGCACGAGGAGTAGCTTGTCGACTCGTGGACTCGGTACTCGACTCGAGGAGCGAACTCAACTCGAGGAGAAACGTAGAGTCGGCACGAGGAGTAGCCTGTCGACTCGTGGACTGGGTACTCGACTCGAGGAGTGAACTCAACTCGAGGAGAAACGTAGATTCGGCACGAGGAGTAGCTTGTCTACTCGTGGACTCGGTACTCGACTCGAGGAGCGAACTCAACTCGAGGAGAAACATAGAGTCGGCACGAGGAGTAGCCTGTTGAGTCGTGGACTGGGTACTCGACTCGAGGATTGAACTCAACTCGAGGAGAAACGTAGAGTCGGCACGAGGAGTAGCTTGTCGACTCGCGGACTTGGTACTCGACTCGAGGAGCGAACTCAACTCGAGGAGAGACGTAGAGTTGGCACGAGGAGTAGCTTGTCGACTCGTGGACTCGGTACTCCACTCGAGGAGCGAACTCAACTGGAGGAGAAACGTAGAGTCGGCACGAGGAATAGCTTTTCGACTCGTGGACTGGGTACTCGACTCGAGGAGTGAACTCAACTCGAGGAGAAACGTAGAGTCGGCACGAGGAGTAGCTTGTCGACTCGTGGACTCGGTACTCGACTCGAGGAGCAAACTCAACTCGAGGAGAAACGTAGAGTCGGCACGAGGAGTAGCTTGTCGACTCGTGGACTCGGTACTAGACTCGAGGAGGGAACTCATCTCGAGGAGAGACGTAGAGTCGGCACGAGGAGTAGTTTGTCGACTCGTGGACTGGGTACTTAACTCGAGGAGTGAACTCAACTGGAGGAGAAACGTAGAGTCGGCAAGAGGAGTAGCTTGTCGACTCGTGGAATCGGTACTCGACTCGAGGAGCGAACTTAACTCGAGGAGAAACGTAGAGTCGGGATGAGGAGTAGCTTGTCGACTCGTGGACTGGGTACTCGACTCGAGGAGTGAACTCAACTCGAGGAGAAACGTAGAGTCGACACGAGGAGTAGCTTGTCGACTCGTGGACTCGGTACTCGACTCGAGGAGCGAACTCGACTCGAGGAGAAACGTAGAGCCGGGACGAGGAGTAGCTTGTCGACTCGTGGACTGGGTACTCGACTCGAGGAGTGAACTCAACTCGAGGAGAAACGTAGAGTCGACACGAGGAGTAGCTTGTCGACTCGTGGACTGGGTACTCGACTCGAGGAGAAACGTAGAGCCGGGACGAGGAGTAGCTTGTCGAATCGTGGACTGGGTACTCGACTCAAGGAGTGAACTCAACTCGAGGAGAAACGTAGAGTCGACACGAGGAGTAGCTTGTCGACTCGTGGACTCGGTACTCGACTCGAGGAGCGAACTCGACTCGAGGAGAAACGTAGAGCCGGGACGAGTAGTAGCTTGTCGACTCGTGGACTGGGTACTCGACTCGAGGAGTGAACTCAACTCGAGGAGAAACGTAGAGTCGGCACGAGGAGTAGCTTGTCGACTCATGGACTCGAGGAGCGAACTCAACTCGAGGAGAAACGTAGAGTCGGCACGAGGAGTAGCCTGTCGACTCGTGGACTGGGTACTCGACTCGAGGAGTGAACTCAACTCGAGGAGAAACGTAGAGTCGGCACGAGGAGTAGCTTGTCGACTGGTGGACTCGGTACTCGACTCGAGGAGCGAACTCAACTGGAGGAGAAACGTAGAGTCGGCACGAGGAGTAGCCTGTTGAGTCGTGGACTGGGTACTCGACTCGAGGAGTGAACTCAACTCGAGGAGAAACGTAGAGTCGGCACGAGGAGTAGCTTGTCGACTCGCGGACTCGGTACTCGACTCGAGGAGCGAACTCAACTCGAGGAGAGACGTAGAGTCGGCACGAGGAGTAGCTTGTCTACTCGTGGACTCGGTACTCGACTCGAGGAGCGAACTCAACTCGAGGAGAAACGTAGAGTCGGCACGAGGAGTAGCTTGTCGACTCGTGGACTGGGTACTCGACTCGAGGAGCGAACTCAACTCGAGGAGAAACGTAGAGCCGGAATGAGGAGTAGCTTGTCGACTCGTGGACTGGGTACTCGACTCGAGGAGTGAACTCAACTCGAGGAGAAACATAGAGTCGGCTCGAGGAGTAGCTTGTCGACTCGTGGACTCGATACTGGACTCGAGGAGCGAACTCAACTCGAGGAGAAATGTAGAGTCGGCACGAGGAGTAGCCTGTCGACTCGTGAACTGGGAACTCGATTCGAGGAGTGAAGTCAACTCGAGGAGAAACGTAGAGTCGGCACGAGGAGTAGCTTGTCGACTCGCGGACTCGGTACTCGACTCGAGGAGCGAACTCAACTCGAGGAGAGACGTAGAGTCGGCACGAGGAGTAGCTTGTCTACTCGTGGACTCGGTACTCGACTCGAGGAGCGAACTCAACTCGAGGAGAAACGTAGAGTCGGCACGAGGAGTAGCCTGTTGAGTCGTGGACTGGGTACTCGACTCGAGGATTGAACTCAACTCGAGGAGAAATGTAGAGTCGGCACGAGGAGTAGCTTGTCGACTCGCGGACTCGGTACTCGACTCGAGGAGCGAACTCAACTCGAGGAGAGACGTAGAGTCGGCACGAGGATTAGCTTGTCGACTCGCGGACTTGGTACTCGACTCGAGGAGCGAACTCAACTCGAGGAGAGACGTAGAGTCGGCACGAGGAGTAGCTTGTCGACTCGTGGACTCGGTACTCGACTCGAGGAGCGAACTCGACTCGAGGAGAAACGTAGAGCCGGGACGAGTAGTAGCTTGTCGACTCGTGGACTGGGTACTCGACTCGAGGAGTGAACTCAACTCGAGGAGAAACGTAGAGTCGGCACGAGGAGTAGCTTGTCGACTCATGGACTCGAGGAGCGAACTCAACTCGAGGAGAAACGTAGAGTCGGCACGAGGAGTAGCCTGTCGACTCGTGGACTGGGTACTCGACTCGAGGAGTGAACTCAACTCGAGGAGAAACGTAGAGTCGGCACGAGGAGTAGCTTGTCGACTGGTGGACTCGGTACTCGACTCGAGGAGCGAACTCAACTGGAGGAGAAACGTAGAGTCGGCACGAGGAGTAGCCTGTTGAGTCGTGGACTGGGTACTCGACTCGAGGAGTGAACTCAACTCGAGGAGAAACGTAGAGTCGGCACGAGGAGTAGCTTGTCGACTCGCGGACTCGGTACTCGACTCGAGGAGCGAACTCAACTCGAGGAGAGACGTAGAGTCGGCACGAGGAGTAGCTTGTCTACTCGTGGACTCGGTACTCGACTCGAGGAGCGAACTCAACTCGAGGAGAAACGTAGAGTCGGCACGAGGAGTAGCTTGTCGACTCGTGGACTGGGTACTCGACTCGAGGAGCGAACTCAACTCGAGGAGAAACGTAGAGCCGGAATGAGGAGTAGCTTGTCGACTCGTGGACTGGGTACTCGACTCGAGGAGTGAACTCAACTCGAGGAGAAACATAGAGTCGGCTCGAGGAGTAGCTTGTCGACTCGTGGACTCGATACTGGACTCGAGGAGCGAACTCAACTCGAGGAGAAATGTAGAGTCGGCACGAGGAGTAGCCTGTCGACTCGTGAACTGGGAACTCGATTCGAGGAGTGAAGTCAACTCGAGGAGAAACGTAGAGTCGGCACGAGGAGTAGCTTGTCGACTCGCGGACTCGGTACTCGACTCGAGGAGCGAACTCAACTCGAGGAGAGACGTAGAGTCGGCACGAGGAGTAGCTTGTCTACTCGTGGACTCGGTACTCGACTCGAGGAGCGAACTCAACTCGAGGAGAAACGTAGAGTCGGCACGAGGAGTAGCCTGTTGAGTCGTGGACTGGGTACTCGACTCGAGGATTGAACTCAACTCGAGGAGAAATGTAGAGTCGGCACGAGGAGTAGCTTGTCGACTCGCGGACTCGGTACTCGACTCGAGGAGCGAACTCAACTCGAGGAGAGACGTAGAGTCGGCACGAGGATTAGCTTGTCGACTCGCGGACTTGGTACTCGACTCGAGGAGCGAACTCAACTCGAGGAGAGACGTAGAGTCGGCACGAGGAGTAGCTTGTCGACTCGTGGACTCGGTACTCGACTCGAGGAGCGAACTCAACTCGAGGAGAAACGTAGAGTCGGCACGAGGAATAGCTTGTCGACTCGTGGACTGGGTACTCGACTCAAGGAGTGAACTCAACTCGAGGAGAAACGTAGAGTCGACACGAGGAGTAGCTTGTCGACTCGTGGACTCGGTACTCGACTCGAGGAGCGAACTCAACTCGAGGAGAAACGTAGAGTCGGTACGAGGAGTAGCTTGACGACTCGTGGACTGGGTACTTGACTCGAGGAGTGAACTCAACTCGAGGAGAAACGTAGAGTCGGCACGAGGAGTAGCTTGTCGACTCGTGGACTCGGTACTCGACTCGAGGAGCGAACTCAACTCGAGGAGAAACGTAGAGTCGGCACGAGGAGTAGCTTGTCGACTCGTGGACTGGGTACTCGACTCGAGGAGCGAACTCAACTCGAGGAGAAACGTAGAGCCGGGATGAGGAGTAGCTTGTCGACTCGTGGACTGGGTACTCGACTCGAGGAGTGAACTCAACTCAAGGAGAAACGTAGAGTCGGCACGAGGAGTAGCTTGTTGACTCGTGGACTTGGTACTCGACTCGAGGAGTGAACTCAACTCGAGGAGAAACATAAAGTCGGCACGAGGAGTAGCTTGTCGACTCGTGGACTCGGTACTCGACTCGAGGAGCGAACTCAACTCGAAGAGAAACGTAGAGTCGGCACGAGGAGTAGCCTGTCGACTCGTGGACTGGGTACTCGACTCGAGGAGTGAACTCAACTCGAGGAGAAACGTAGAGTCGACACGAGGAGTAGCTTGTCGACTCGTGGACTCGGTACTCGACTCGAGGAGCGAACTCAACTGAAGGAGAAACGTAGAGTCGGCACGAGGAGTAGCTTGACGACTCGTGGACTGGGTACTTGACTCGAGGAGTGAACTCAACTCGAGGAGAAACGTAGAGTCGGCACGAGGATTAGCTTGTCGACTCGTGGACTCGGTACTGGACTCGAGGAGCGAACTCAACTCGAGGAGAAACGTAGAGTCGGCACGAGGAGTAGCTTGTCGACTCGTGGACTGGGTACTCGACTCGAGGAGCGAACTCAACTCGAGGAGAAACGTAGAGCCGGAATGAGGAGTAGCTTGTCGACTCGTGGACTGGGTACTCGACTCAAGGAGTTAACTCAACTCGAGGAGAAACGTAGAGTCGGCTCGAGGAGTAGCTTGTCGACTCGTGGACTCGATACTGGACTCGAGGAGCGAACTCAACTCGAGGAGAAACGTAGAGTCGGCACGAGGAGTAGCCTGTCGACTCGTGAACTGGGTACTCGATTCGAGGAGTGAACTCAACTCGAGGAGAAACGTAGAGTCGGCACGAGGAGTAGCTTGTCGACTCGTGGACTCGGTACTCGACTCGAGGAGCGAACTCAACTCGAGGAGAAACGTAGAGTCGGCACGAGGAGTAGCCTGTTGAGTCGTGGATTGGGTACTCGACTCGAGGAGTGAACTCAACTCGAGGAGAAACGTAGAGTCGGCACGAGGAGTAGCTTGTCGACTCGCGGACTCGGTACTCGACTCGAGGAGCGAGCTCAACTCGAGGAGAGACGTAGAGTCGGCACGAGGAGTAGCTTGTCTACTCGTGGACTCGGTACTCGACTCGAGGAGCGAACTCAACTCGAGGAGAAACGTAGAGTCGGCACGAGGAGTAGCCTGTTGAGTCGTGGACTGGGTACTCGACTCGAGGATTGAACTCAACTCGAGGAGAAATGTAGAGTCGGCACGAGGAGTAGCTTGTCGACTCGCGGACTCGGTACTCGACTCGAGGAGCGAACTCAACTCGAGGAGAGACGTAGAGTCGGCACGAGGAGTAGCTTGTCGACTCGCGGACTCGGTACTCGACTCGAGGAGCGAACTCAACTCGAGGAGAGACGTAGAGTCGGCACGAGGAGTAGCTTGTCGACTCGTGGACTCGGTACTCGACTCGAGGAGCGAACTCAACTCGAGGAGAAACGTAGAGTCGGCACGAGGAATAGCTTGTCGACTCGTGGACTGGGTACTCGACTCGAGGAGTGAACTCAACTCGAGGAGAAACGTAGAGTCGACACGAGGAGTAGCTTGTCGACTCGTGGACTCGGTACTCGACTCGAGGAGCGAACTCAACTCGAGGAGAAACGTAGAGTCGGCACGAGGAGTAGCCTGTCGACTCGTGGACTGGGTACTCGACTCGAGGAGTGAACTCAACTCGAGGAGAAACGTAGATTCGGCACGAGGAGTAGCTTGTCTACTCGTGGACTCGGTACTCGACTCGAGGAGCGAACTCAACTCGAGGAGAAACGTAGAGTCGGCACGAGGAGTAGCCTGTTGAGTCGTGGACTGGGTACTCGACTCGAGGATTGAACTCAACTCGAGGAGAAACGTAGAGTCGGCACGAGGAGTAGCTTGTCGACTCGTGGACTCGGTACTGGACTCGAGGAGCGAACTCAACTCGAGGAGAAACGTAGAGTCGGCACGAGGAGTAGCTTGTCGACTCGTGGACTGGGTACTCGACTCGAGGAGCGAACTCAACTCGAGGAGAAACGTAGAGCCGGAATGAGGAGTAGCTTGTCGACTCGTGGACTGGGTACTCGACTCGAGGAGTTAACTCAACTCGAGGAGAAACGTAGAGTCGGCTCGAGGAGTAGCTTGTCGACTCGTGGACTCGATACTGGACTCGAGGAGCGAACTCAACTCGAGGAGAAACGTAGAGTCGGCACGAGGAGTAGCCTGTCGACTCGTGAACTGGGTACTCGATTCGAGGAGTGAACTCAACTCGAGGAGAAACGTAGAGTCGGCACGAGGAGTAGCTTGTCGACTCGTGGACTCGGTACTCGACTCGAGGAGCGAACTCAACTCGAGGAGAAACGTAGAGTCGGCACGAGGAGTAGCCTGTTGAGTCGTGGATTGGGTACTCGACTCGAGGAGTGAACTCAACTCGAGGAGAAACGTAGAGTCGGCACGAGGAGTAGCTTGTCGACTCGTGGACTCGGTACTCGACTCGAGGAGCGAACTCAACTCGAGGAGAAACGTAGAGTCGGCACGAGGAATAGCTTGTCGACTCGTGGACTGGGTACTCGACTCGAGGAGTGAACTCAACTCGAGGAGAAACGTAGAGTCGACACGAGGAGTAGCTTGTCGACTCGTGGACTCGGTACTCGACTCGAGGAGCGAACTCAACTGAAGGAGAAACGTAGAGTCGGCACGAGGAGTAGCTTGACGACTCGTGGACTGGGTACTTGACTCGAGGAGTGAACTCAACTCGAGGAGAAACGTAGAGTCGGCACGAGGATTAGCTTGTCGACTCGTGGACTCGGTACTGGACTCGAGGAGCGAACTCAACTCGAGGAGAAACGTAGAGTCGGCACGAGGAGTAGCTTGTCGACTCGTGGACTGGGTACTCGACTCGAGGAGCGAACTCAACTCGAGGAGAAACGTAGAGCCGGAATGAGGAGTAGCTTGTCGACTCGTGGACTGGGTACTCGACTCGAGGAGTTAACTCAACTCGAGGAGAAACGTAGAGTCGGCTCGAGGAGTAGCTTGTCGACTCGTGGACTCGATACTGGACTCGAGGAGCGAACTCAACTCGAGGAGAAACGTAGAGTCGGCACGAGGAGTAGCCTGTCGACTCGTGGACTGGGTACTCGACTCGAGGAGTGAACTCAACTCGAGGAGAAACGTAGAGTCGGCACGAGGAGTAGCTTGTCGACTGGTGGACTCGGTACTCGACTCGAGGAGCGAACTCAACTCGAGGAGAAACGTAGAGTCGGCACGAGGAGTAGCCTGTTGAGTCGTGGACTGGGTACTCGACTCGAGGAGTGAACTCAACTCGAGGAGAAACGTAGAGTCGGCACGAGGAGTAGCTTGTCGACTCGCGGACTCGGTACTCGACTCGAGGAGCGAACTCAACTCGAGGAGAGACGTAGAGTCGGCACGAGGAGTAGCTTGTCTACTCGTGGACTCGGTACTCGACTCGAGGAGCGAACTCAACTCGAGGAGAAACGTAGAGTCGGCACGAGGAGTAGCCTGTTGAGTCGTGGACTGGGTACTCGACTCGAGGATTGAACTCAACTCGAGGAGAAATGTAGAGTCGGCACGAGGAGTAGCTTGTCGACTCGCGGACTTGGTACTCGACTCGAGGAGCGAACTCAACTCGAGGAGAGACGTAGAGTCGGCACGAGGAGTAGCCTGTCGACTCGTGGACTCGGTACTCGACTCGAGGAGCGAACTCAACTCGAGGAGAAACGTAGAGTCGGCACGAGGAATAGCTTGTCGACTCGTGGACTGGGTACTCGACTCGAGGAGTGAACTCAACTCGAGGAGAAACGTAGAGTCGACACGAGGAGTAGCTTGTCGACTCGTGGACTCGGTACTCGACTCGAGGAGCGAACTCAACTGAAGGAGAAACGTAGAGTCGGCACGAGGAGTAGCTTGACGACTCGTGGACTGGGTACTTGACTCGAGGAGTGAACTCAACTCGAGGAGAAACGTAGAGTCGGCACGAGGATTAGCTTGTCGACTCGTGGACTCGGTACTGGACTCGAGGAGCGAACTCAACTCGAGGAGAAACGTAGAGTCGGCACGAGGAGTAGCTTGTCGACTCGTGGACTGGGTACTCGACTCGAGGAGCGAACTCAACTCGAGGAGAAACGTAGAGCCGGAATGAGGAGTAGCTTGTCGACTCGTGGACTGGGTACTCGACTCGAGGAGTTAACTCAACTCGAGGAGAAACGTAGAGTCGGCTCGAGGAGTAGCTTGTCGACTCGTGGACTCGATAGTGGACTCGAGGAGCGAACTCAACTCGAGGAGAAACGTAGAGTCGGCACGAGGAGTAGCCTGTCGACTCGTGAACTGGGTACTCGATTCGAGGAGTGAACTCAACTCGAGGAGAAACGTAGAGTCGGCACGAGGAGTAGCTTGTCGACTCGTGGACTCGGTACTCGACTCGAGGAGCGAACTCAACTCGAGGAGAAACGTAGAGTCGGCACGAGGAGTAGCCTGTTGAGTCGTGGATTGGGTACTCGACTCGAGGAGTGAACTCAACTCGAGGAGAAACGTAGAGTCGGCACGAGGAGTAGCTTGTCGACTCGCGGACTCGGTACTCGACTCGAGGAGCGAGCTCAACTCGAGGAGAGACGTAGAGTCGGCACGAGGAGTAGCTTGTCTACTCGTGGACTCGGTACTCGACTCGAGGAGCGAACTCAACTCGAGGAGAAACGTAGAGTCGGCACGAGGAGTAGCCTGTTGAGTCGTGGACTGGGTACTCGACTCGAGGATTGAACTCAACTCGAGGAGAAATGTAGAGTCGGCACGAGGAGTAGCTTGTCGACTCGCGGACTCGGTACTCGACTCGAGGAGCGAACTCAACTCGAGGAGAGACGTAGAGTCGGCACGAGGAGTAGCTTGTCGACTCGCGGACTCGGTACTCGACTCGAGGAGCGAACTCAACTCGAGGAGAGACGTAGAGTCGGCACGAGGAGTAGCTTGTCGACTCGTGGACTCGGTACTCGACTCGAGGAGCGAACTCAACTCGAGGAGAAACGTAGAGTCGGCACGAGGAATAGCTTGTCGACTCGTGGACTGGGTACTCGACTCGAGGAGTGAACTCAACTCGAGGAGAAACGTAGAGTCGACACGAGGAGTAGCTTGTCGACTCGTGGACTCGGTACTCGACTCGAGGAGCGAACTCAACTGAAGGAGAAACGTAGAGTCGGTACGAGGAGTAGCTTGACGACTCGTGGACTGGGTACTTGACTCGAGGAGTGAACTCAACTCGAGGAGAAACGTAGAGTCGGCACGAGGAGTAGCTTGTCGACTCGTGGACTCGGTACTCGACTCGAGGAGCGAACTCAACTCGAGGAGAAACGTAGAGTCGGCACGAGGAGTAGCTTGTCGACTCGTGGACTGGGTACTCGACTCGAGGAGCGAACTCAACTCGAGGAGAAACGTAGAGCCGGGATGAGGAGTAGCTTGTCGACTCGTGGACTGGGTACTCGACTCGAGGAGTGAACTCAACTCAAGGAGAAACGTAGAGTCGGCACGAGGAGTAGCTTGTTGACTCGTGGACTTGGTACTCGACTCGAGGAGTGAACTCAACTCGAGGAGAAACATAAAGTCGGCACGAGGAGTAGCTTGTCGACTCGTGGACTCGGTACTCGACTCGAGGAGCGAACTCAACTCGAGGAGAAACGTAGAGTCGGCACGAGGAGTAGCCTGTCGACTCGTGGACTGGGTACTCGACTCGAGGAGTGAACTCAACTCGAGGAGAAACGTAGATTCGGCACGAGGAGTAGCTTGTCTACTCGTGGACTCGGTACTCGACTCGAGGAGCGAACTCAACTCGAGGAGAAACGTAGAGTCGGCACGAGGAGTAGCCTGTTGAGTCGTGGACTGGGTACTCGACTCGAGGATTGAACTCAACTCGAGGAGAAACGTAGAGTCGGCACGAGGAGTAGCTTGTCGACTCGCGGACTTGGTACTCGACTCGAGGAGCGAACTCAACTCGAGGAGAGACGTAGAGTTGGCACGAGGAGTAGCTTGTCGACTCGTGGACTCGGTACTCGACTCGAGGAGCGAACTCAACTCGAGGAGAAACGTAGAGTCGGCACGAGGAATAGCTTGTCGACTCGTGGACTGGGTACTCGACTCGAGGAGTGAACTCAACTCGAGGAGAAACGTAGAGTCGGCACGAGGAGTAGCTTGTCGAGTCGTGGACTCGGTACTCGACTCGAGGAGCGAACTCAACTCGAGGAGAAACGTAGAGTCGGCACGAGGAGTAGCTTGTCGACTCGTGGACTCGGTACTAGACTCGAGGAGTGAACTCAACTGGAGGAGAAACGTAGAGTCGGCAAGAGGAGTAGCTTGTCGACTCGTGGAATCGGTACTCGACTCGAGGAGCGAACTTAACTCGAGGAGAAACGTAGAGTCGGGATGAGGAGTAGCTTGTCGACTCGTGGACTGGGTACTCGACTCGAGGAGTGAACTCAACTCGAGGAGAAACGTAGAGTCGACACGAGGAGTAGCTTGTCGACTTGTGGACTCGGTACTCGACTCGAGGAGCGAAATCGACTCGAGGAGAAACGTAGAGCCGGGACGAGGAGTAGCTTGTCGACTCGTGGACTGGGTACTCGACTCGAGGAGTGAACTCAACTCGAGGAGAAACGTAGAGTCGACACGAGGAGTAGCTTGTCGACTCGTGGACTGGGTACTCGACTCGAGGAGAAACGTAGAGCCGGGACGAGGAGTAGCTTGTCGAATCGTGGACTGGGTACTCGACTCAAGGAGTGAACTCAACTCGAGGAGAAACGTAGAGTCGACACGAGGAGTAGCTTGTCGACTCGTGGACTCGGTACTCGACTCGAGGAGCGAACTCGACTCGAGGAGAAACGTAGAGCCGGGACGAGGAGTAGCTTGTCGACTCGTGGACTGGGTACTCGACTCGAGGAGTGAACTCAACTCGAGGAGAGACGTAGAGTCGGCACGAGGAGTAGCTTGTCGACTCGTGGACTCGGTACTCGACTCGAGGAGCGAACTCAACTCGAGGAGAAACGTAGAGTCGGCACGAGGAATAGCTTGTCGACTCGTGGACTGGGTACTCGACTCAAGGAGTGAACTCAACTCGAGGAGAAACGTAGAGTCGACACGAGGAGTAGCTTGTCGACTCGTGGACTCGGTACTCGACTCGAGGACCGAACTCAACTGAAGGAGAAACGTAGAGTCGGCACGAGGAGTAGCTTGACGACTCGTGGACTGGGTACTTGACTCGAGGAGTGAACTCAACTCGAGGAGAAACGTAGAGTCGGCACGAGGAGTAGCTTGTCGACTCGTGGACTCGGTACTCGACTCGAGGAGCGAACTCAACTCGAGGAGAAACGTAGAGTCGGCACGAGGAGTAGCTTGTCGACTCGTGGACTGGGTACTCGACTCGAGAAGCGAACTCAACTCGAGGAGAAACGTAGAGCCTGGATGAGGAGTAGCTTGTCGACTCGTGGACTGGGTACTTGACTCGAGGAGTGAACTCAACTCGAGGAGAAACGTAGAGTCGGCACGAGGAGTAGCTTGTCGACTCGTGGACTCGGTACTCGACTCGAGGAGCGAACTCAACTCGAGGAGAAACGTAGAGTCGGCACGAGGAGTAGCTTGTCGACTCGTGGACTGGGTATTCGACTCGAGGAGCGAACTCAACTCGAGGAGAAACGTAGAGCCGGGATGAGGAGTAGCTTGTCGACTCGTGGACTGGGTACTCGACTCGAGGAGTGAACTCAACTCAAGGAGAAACGTAGAGTCGGCACGAGGAGTAGCTTGTTGACTCGTGGACTTGGTACTCGACTCGAGGAGTGAACTCAACTCGAGGAGAAACATAAAGTCGGCACGAGGAGTAGCTTGTCGACTCGTGGACTCGGTACTCGACTCGAGGAGCGAACTCAACTCGAGGAGAAACGTAGAGTCGGCACGAGGAGTAGCCTGTCGACTCGTGGACTGGGTACTCGACTCGAGGAGTGAACTCAACTCGAGGAGAAACATAGATTCGGCACGAGGAGTAGCTTGTCTACTCGTGGACTCGGTACTCGACTCGAGGAGCGAACTCAACTCGAGGAGAAACGTAGAGTCGGCACGAGGAGTAGCCTGTTGAGTCGTGGACTGGGTACTCGACTCGAGGATTGAACTCAACTCGAGGAGAAACGTAGAGTCGGCACGAGGAGTAGCTTGTCGACTCGCGGACTTGGTACTCGACTCGAGGAGCGAACTCAACTCGAGGAGAGACGTAGAGTTGGCACGAGGAGTAGCTTGTCGACTCGTGGACTCGGTACTCAACTCGAGGAGCGAACTCAACTCGAGGAGAAACGTAGAGTCGGCACGAGGAATAGCTTGTCGACTCGTGGACTGGGTACTCGACTCGAGGAGTGAACTCAACTCGAGGAGAAACGTAGAGTCGGCACGAGGAGTAGCTTGTCGAGTCGTGGACTCGGTACTCGACTCGAGGAGCGAACTCAACTCGAGGAGAAACGTAGAGTCGGCACGAGGAGTAGCTTGTCGACTCGTGGACTCGGTACTAGACTCGAGGAGTGAACTCAACTGGAGGAGAAACGTAGAGTCGGCAAGAGGAGTAGCTTGTCGACTCGTGGAATCGGTACTCGACTCGAGGAGCGAACTTAACTCGAGGAGAAACGTAGAGTCGGGATGAGGAGTAGCTTGTCGACTCGTGGACTGGGTACTCGACTCGAGGAGTGAACTCAACTCGAGGAGAAACGTAGAGTCGACACGAGGAGTAGCTTGTCGACTCGTGGACTGGGTACTCGACTCGAGGAGAAACGTAGAGCCGGGACGAGGAGTAGCTTGTCGAATCGTGGACTGGGTACTCGACTCAAGGAGTGAACTCAACTCGAGGAGAAACGTAGAGTCGACACGAGGAGTAGCTTGTCGACTCGTGGACTCGGTACTCGACTCGAGGAGCGAACTCGACTCGAGGAGAAACGTAGAGCCGGGACGAGGAGTAGCTTGTCGACTCGTGGACTGGGTACTCGACTCGAGGAGTGAACTCAACTCGAGGAGAGACGTAGAGTCGGAACGAGGAGTAGCTTGTCGACTCGTGGACTCGGTACTCGACTCGAGGAGCGAACTCAACTCGAGGAGAAACGTAGAGTCGGCACGAGGAATAGCTTGTCGACTCGTGGACTGGGTACTCGACTCAAGGAGTGAACTCAACTCGAGGAGAAACGTAGAGTCGACACGAGGAGTAGCTTGTCGACTCGTGGACTCGGTACTCGACTCGAGGACCGAACTCAACTGAAGGAGAAACGTAGAGTCGGCACGAGGAGTAGCTTGACGACTCGTGGACTGGGTACTTGACTCGAGGAGTGAACTCAACTCGAGGAGAAACGTAGAGTCGGCACGAGGAGTAGCTTGTCGACTCGTGGACTCGGTACTCGACTCGAGGAGCGAACTCAACTCGAGGAGAAACGTAGAGTCGGCACGAGGAGTAGCTTGTCGACTCGTGGACTGGGTACTCGACTCGAGAAGCGAACTCAACTCGAGGAGAAACGTAGAGCCTGGATGAGGAGTAGCTTGTCGACTCGTGGACTGGGTACTTGACTCGAGGAGTGAACTCAACTCGAGGAGAAACGTAGAGTCGGCACGAGGAGTAGCTTGTCGACTCGTGGACTCGGTACTCGACTCGAGGAGCGAACTCAACTCGAGGAGAAACGTAGAGTCGGCACGAGGAGTAGCTTGTCGACTCGTGGACTGGGTACTCGACTCGAGGAGCGAACTCAACTCGAGGAGAAAAGTAGAGCCGGGATGAGGAGTAGCTTGTCGACTCGTGGACTGGGTACTCGACTCGAGGAGTGAACTCAACTCAAGGAGAAACGTAGAGTCGGCACGAGGAGTAGCTTGTTGACTCGTGGACTTGGTACTCGACTCGAGGAGTGAACTCAACTCGAGGAGAAACATAAAGTCGGCACGAGGAGTAGCTTGTCGACTCGTGGACTCGGTACTCGACTCGAGGAGCGAACTCAACTCGAGGAGAAACGTAGAGTCGGCACGAGGAGTAGCCTGTCGACTCGTGGACTGGGTACTCGACTCGAGGAGTGAACTCAACTCGAGGAGAAACATAGATTCGGCACGAGGAGTAGCTTGTCTACTCGTGGACTCGGTACTCGACTCGAGGAGCGAACTCAACTCGAGGAGAAACGTAGAGTCGGCACGAGGAGTAGCCTGTTGAGTCGTGGACTGGGTACTCGACTCGAGGATTGAACTCAACTCGAGGAGAAACGTAGAGTCGGCACGAGGAGTAGCTTGTCGACTCGCGGACTTGGTACTCGACTCGAGGAGCGAACTCAACTCGAGGAGAGACGTAGAGTTGGCACGAGGAGTAGCTTGTCGACTCGTGGACTCGGTACTCGACTCGAGGAGCGAACTCAACTCGAGGAGAAACGTAGAGTCGGCACGAGGAATAGCTTGTCGACTCGTGGACTGGGTACTCGACTCGAGGAGTGAACTCAACTCGAGGAGAAACGTAGAGTCGGCACGAGGAGTAGCTTGTCGAGTCGTGGACTCGGTACTCGACTCGAGGAGCGAACTCAACTCGAGGAGAAACGTAGAGTCGGCACGAGGAGTAGTTTGTCGACTCGTGGACTCGGTACTAGACTCGAGGAGTGAACTCAACTGGAGGAGAAACGTAGAGTCGGCAAGAGGAGTAGCTTGTCGACTCGTGGAATCGGTACTCGACTCGAGGAGCGAACTTAACTCGAGGAGAAACGTAGAGTCGGGATGAGGAGTAGCTTGTCGACTCGTGGACTGGGTACTCGACTCGAGGAGTGAACTCAACTCGAGGAGAAACGTAGAGTCGACACGAGGAGTAGCTTGTCGACTTGTGGACTCGGTACTCGACTCGAGGAGCGAACTCGACTCGAGGAGAAACGTAGAGCCGGGACGAGGAGTAGCTTGTCGACTCGTGGACTGGGTACTCGACTCGAGGAGTGAACTCAACTCGAGGAGAAACGTAGAGTCGACACGAGGAGTAGCTTGTCGACTCGTGGACTGGGTACTCGACTCGAGGAGAAACGTAGAGCCGGGACGAGGAGTAGCTTGTCGAATCGTGGACTGGGTACTCGACTCAAGGAGTGAACCCAACTCGAGGAGAAACGTAGAGTCGGCACGAGGAGTAGCTTGTCGACTCGCGGACTCGGTACTCGTCTCGAGGAGCGAACTCAACTCGAGGAGAGACGTAGAGTCGGCACGAGGAGTAGCTTGTCTACTCGTGGACTCGGTACTCGACTCGAGGAGCGAACTCAACTCGAGGAGAAACGTAGAGTCGGTACGAGTAGTAGCCTGTTGAGTCGTGGACTGGGTACTCGACTCGAGGATTGAACTCAACTCGAGGAGAAATGTAGAGTCGGCACGAGGAGTAGCTTGTCGACTCGCGGACTTGGTACTCGACTCGAGGAGCGAACTCAACTCGAGGAGAGACGTAGAGTCGGCACGAGGAGTAGCTTGTCGACTCGTGGACTCGGTACTCGACTCGAGGAGCGAACTCAACTCGAGGAGAAACGTAGAGTCGGCACGAGGAATAGCTTGTCGACTCGTGGACTGGGTACTCGACTCGAGGAGTGAACTCAACTCGAGGAGAAACGTAGAGTCGACACGAGGAGTAGCTTGTCGACTCGTGGACTCGGTACTCGACTCGAGGAGCGAACTCAACTGAAGGAGAAACGTAGAGTCGGCACGAGGAGTAGCTTGACGACTCGTGGACTGGGTACTTGACTCGAGGAGTGAACTCAACTCGAGGAGAAACGTAGAGTCGGCACGAGGATTAGCTTGTCGACTCGTGGACTCGGTACTGGACTCGAGGAGCGAACTCAACTCGAGGAGAAACGTAGAGTCGGCACGAGGAGTAGCTTGTCGACTCGTGGACTGGGTACTCGACTCGAGGAGCGAACTCAACTCGAGGAGAAACGTAGAGCCGGAATGAGGAGTAGCTTGTCGACTCGTGGACTGGGTACTCGACTCGAGGAGTTAACTCAACTCGAGGAGAAACGTAGAGTCGGCTCGAGGAGTAGCTTGTCGACTCGTGGACTCGATACTGGACTCGAGGAGCGAACTCAACTCGAGGAGAAACGTAGAGTCGGCACGAGGAGTAGCCTGTCGACTCGTGAACTGGGTACTCGATTCGAGGAGTGAACTCAACTCGAGGAGAAACGTAGAGTCGGCACGAGGAGTAGCTTGTCGACTCGTGGACTCGGTACTCGACTCGAGGAGCGAACTCAACTCGAGGAGAAACGTAGAGTCGGCACGAGGAGTAGCCTGTTGAGTCGTGGATTGGGTACTCGACTCGAGGAGTGAACTCAACTCGAGGAGAAACGTAGAGTCGGCACGAGGAGTAGCTTGTCGACTCGCGGACTCGGTACTCGACTCGAGGAGCGAACTCAACTCGAGGAGAGACGTAGAGTCGGCACGAGGAGTAGCTTGTCTACTCGTGGACTCGGTACTCGACTCGAGGAGCGAACTCAACTCGAGGAGAAACGTAGAGTCGGCACGAGGAGTAGCCTGTTGAGTAGTGGACTGGGTACTCGACTCGAGGATTGAACTCAACTAGAGGAGAAATGTAGAGTCGGCACGAGGAGTAGCTTGTCGACTCGCGGACTCGGTACTCGACTCGAGGAGCGAACTCAACTCGAGGAGAGACGTAGAGTCGGCACGAGGAGTAGCTTGTCGACTCGCGGACTATGTACTCGACTCGAGGAGCGAACTCAACTCGAGGAGAGACGTAGAGTCGGCACGAGGAGTAGCTTGTCGACTCGTGGACTCGGTACTCGACTCGAGGAGCGAACTCAACTCGAGGAGAAACGTAGAGTCGGCACGAGGAATAGCTTGTCGACTCGTGGACTGGGTACTCGACTCGAGGAGTGAACTCAACTCGAGGAGAAACGTAGAGTCGACACGAGGAGTAGCTTGTCGACTCGTGGACTCGGTACTCGACTCGAGGAGCGAACTCAACTGAAGGAGAAACGTAGAGTCGGTACGAGGAGTAGCTTGACGACTCGTGGACTGGGTACTTGACTCGAGGAGTGAACTCAACTCGAGGAGAAACGTAGAGTCGGCACGAGGAGTAGCTTGTCGACTCGTGGACTCGGTACTCGACTCGAGGAGCGAACTCAACTCGAGGAGAAACGTAGAGTCGGCACGAGGAGTAGCTTGTCGACTCGTGGACTGGGTACTCGACTCGAGGAGCGAACTCAACTCGAGGAGAAACGTAGAGCCGGGATGAGGAGTAGCTTGTCGACTCGTGGACTGGGTACTCGACTCGAGGAGTGAACTCAACTCAAGGAGAAACGTAGAGTCGGCACGAGGAGTAGCTTGTTGACTCGTGGACTTGGTACTCGACTCGAGGAGTGAACTCAACTCGAGGAGAAACATAAAGTCGGCACGAGGAGTAGCTTGTCGACTCGTGGACTCGGTACTCGACTCGAGGAGCGAACTCAACTCGAGGAGAAACGTAGAGTCGGCACGAGGAGTAGCCTGTCGACTCGTGGACTGGGTACTCGACTCGAGGAGTGAACTCAACTCGAGGAGAAACGTAGATTCGGCACGAGGAGTAGCTTGTCTACTCGTGGACTCGGTACTCGACTCGAGGAGCGAACTCAACTCGAGGAGAAACGTAGAGTCGGCACGAGGAGTAGCCTGTTGAGTCGTGGACTGGGTACTCGACTCGAGGATTGAACTCAACTCGAGGAGAAACGTAGAGTCGGCACGAGGAGTAGCTTGTCGACTCGCGGACTTGGTACTCGACTCGAGGAGCGAACTCAACTCGAGGAGAGACGTAGAGTTGGCACGAGGAGTAGCTTGTCGACTCGTGGACTCGGTACTCGACTCGAGGAGCGAACTCAACTCGAGGAGAAACGTAGAGTCGGCACGAGGAATAGCTTGTCGACTCGTGGACTGGGTACTCGACTCGAGGAGTGAACTCAACTCGAGGAGAAACGTAAAGTCGGCACGAGGAGTAGCTTGTCGAGTCGTGGACTCGGTACTCGACTCGAGGAGCGAACTCAACTCGAGGAGAAACGTAGAGTCGGCACGAGGAGTAGCTTGTCGACTCGTGGACTCGGTACTAGACTCGAGGAGTGAACTCAACTGGAGGAGAAACGTAGAGTCGGCAAGAGGAGTAGCTTGTCGACTCGTGGAATCGGTACTCGACTCGAGGAGCGAACTTAACTCGAGGAGAAACGTAGAGTCGGGATGAGGAGTAGCTTGTCGACTCGTGGACTGGGTACTCGACTCGAGGAGTGAACTCAACTCGAGGAGAAACGTAGAGTCGACACGAGGAGTAGCTTGTCGACTTGTGGACTCGGTACTCGACTCGAGGAGCGAACTCGACTCGAGGAGAAACGTAGAGCCGGGACGAGGAGTAGCTTGTCGACTCGTGGACTGGGTACTCGACTCGAGGAGTGAACTCAACTCGAGGAGAAACGTAGAGTCGACACGAGGAGTAGCTTGTCGACTCGTGGACTGGGTACTCGACTCGAGGAGAAACGTAGAGCCGGGACGAGGAGTAGCTTGTCGAATCGTGGACTGGGTACTCGACTCAAGGAGTGAACTCAACTCGAGGAGAAACGTAGAGTCGACACGAGGAGTAGCTTGTCGACTCGTGGACTCGGTACTCGACTCGAGGAGCGAACTCGACTCGAGGAGAAACGTAGAGCCGGGACGAGGAGTAGCTTGTCGACTCGTGGACTGGGTACTCGACTCGAGGAGTGAACTCAACTCGAGGAGAAACGTAGAGTCGACACGAGGAGTAGCTTGTCGACTCGTGGACTGGGTACTTGACTCGAGGAGTGAACTCAACTCGAGGAGAAACGTAGAGTCGGCACGAGGAGTAGCTTGTCGACTCGTGGACTCGATACTGGACTCGAGGAGCGAACTCAACTCGAGGAGAAACGTAGAGTCGGCACGAGGAGTAGCCTGTCGACTCGTGGACTGGGTACTCGACTCGAGGAGTGAACTCAACTCGAGGAGAAACGTAGAGTCGGCACGAGGAGTAGCTTGTCGACTCGTGGACTCGGTACTCGACTTGAGGAGCGAACTCAACTCGAGGAGAAACGTAGAGTCGGCACGAGGAGTAGCTTGTCGACTCGCGGACTCGGTACTCGACTCGAGGAGCGAACTCAACTCGAGGAGAGACGTAGAGTCGGCACGAGGAGTAGCTTGTCGACTCGTGGACTCGGTACTCGACTCGAGGAGCGAACTCAACTCGAGGAGAAACGTAGAGTCGGCACGAGGAATAGCTTGTCGACTCGTGGACTGGGTACTCGACTCAAGGAGTGAACTCAACTCGAGGAGAAACGTAGAGTCGACACGAGGAGTAGCTTGTCGACTCGTGGACTCGGTACTCGACTCGAGGACCGAACTCAACTGAAGGAGAAACGTAGAGTCGGCACGAGGAGTAGCTTGACGACTCGTGGACTGGGTACTTGACTCGAGGAGTGAACTCAACTCGAGGAGAAACGTAGAGTCGGCACGAGGAGTAGCTTGTCGACTCGTGGACTCGGTACTCGACTCGAGGAGCGAACTCAACTCGAGGAGAAACGTAGAGTCGGCACGAGGAGTAGCTTGTCGACTCGTGGACTGGGTACTCGACTCGAGAAGCGAACTCAACTCGAGGAGAAACGTAGAGCCTGGATGAGGAGTAGCTTGTCGACTCGTGGACTGGGTACTTGACTCGAGGAGTGAACTCAACTCGAGGAGAAACGTAGAGTCGGCACGAGGAGTAGCTTGTCGACTCGTGGACTCGGTACTCGACTCGAGGAGCGAACTCAACTCGAGGAGAAACGTAGAGTCGGCACGAGGAGTAGCTTGTCGACTCGTGGACTGGGTACTCGACTCGAGGAGCGAACTCAACTCGAGGAGAAACGTAGAGCCGGGATGAGGAGTAGCTTGTCGACTCGTGGACTGGGTACTCGACTCGAGGAGTGAACTCAACTCAAGGAGAAACGTAGATTCGGCACGAGGAGTAGCTTGTTGACTCGTGGACTTGGTACTCGACTCGAGGAGTGAACTCAACTCGAGGAGAAACATAAGTCGGCACGAGGAGTAGCTTGTCGACTCGTGGACTCGGTACTCGACTCGAGGAGCGAACTCAACTCGAGGAGAAACGTAGAGTCGGCATGAGGAGTAGCCTGTCGACTCGTGGACTGGGTACTCGACTCGAGGAGTGAACTCAACTCGAGGAGAAACGTAGATTCGGCACGAGGAGTAGCTTGTCTACTCGTGGACTCGGTACTCGACTCGAGGATCGAACTCAACTCGAGGAGAAACGTAGAGTCGGCACGAGGAGTAGCCTGTTGAGTCGTGGACTGGGT
Organism: Urtica dioica subsp. dioica; assembly: GCF_054948205.1. Classification (NCBI taxonomy): domain Eukaryota; kingdom Viridiplantae; phylum Streptophyta; class Magnoliopsida; order Rosales; family Urticaceae; genus Urtica; species Urtica dioica. Next base: position 28,310,907 of record NC_142758.1, read on the forward strand.
ACTCGACTCGAGGATTGAACTCAACTCGAGGAGAAACGTAGAGTCGGCACGAGGAGTAGCTTGTCGACTCGCGGACTTGGTACTCGACTCGAGGAGCGAACTCAACTCGAGGAGAGACGTAGAGTTGGCACGAGGAGTAGCTTGTCGACTCGTGGACTCGGTACTCGACTCGAGGAGCGAACTCAACTCGAGGAGAAACGTAGAGTCGGCACGAGGAATAGCTTGTCGACTCGTGGACTGGGTACTCGACTCGAGGAGTGAACTCAACTCGAGGAGAAACGTAGAGTCGGCACGAGGAGTAGCTTGTCGAGTCGTGGACTCGGTACTCGACTCGAGGAGCGAACTCAACTCGAGGAGAAACGTAGAGTCGGCACGAGGAGTAGCTTGTCGACTCGTGGACTCGGTACTAGACTCGAGGAGTGAACTCAACTGGAGGAGAAACGTAGAGTCGGCAAGAGGAGTAGCTTGTCGACTCGTGGAATCGGTACTCGACTCGAGGAGCGAACTTAACTCGAGGAGAAACGTAGAGTCGGGATGAGGAGTAGCTTGTCGACTCGTGGACTGGGTACTCGACTCGAGGAGTGAACTCAACTCGAGGAGAAACGTAGAGTCGACACGAGGAGTAGCTTGTCGACTTGTGGACTCGGTACTCGACTCGAGGAGCGAACTCGACTCGAGGAGAAACGTAGAGCCGGGACGAGGAGTAGCTTGTCGACTCGTGGACTGGGTACTCGACTCGAGGAGTGAACTCAACTCGAGGAGAAACGTAGAGTCGACACGAGGAGTAGCTTGTCGACTCGTGGACTGGGTACTCGACTCGAGGAGAAACGTAGAGCCGGGACGAGGAGTAGCTTGTCGAATCGTGGACTGGGTACTCGACTCAAGGAGTGAACTCAACTCGAGGAGAAACGTAGAGTCGACACGAGGAGTAGCTTGTCGACTCGTGGACTCGGTACTCGACTCGAGGAGCGAACTCGACTCGAGGAGAAACGTAGAGCCGGGACGAGGAGTAGCTTGTCGACTCGTGGACTGGGTACTCGACTCGAGGAGTGAACTCAACTCGAGGAGAAACGTAGAGTCGAGACGAGGAGTAGCTTGTCGACTCGTGGACTGGGTACTCGACTCGAGGAGAAACGTAGAGCCGGGATAAGGAGTAGCTTGTCGACTCGTGGACTGGGTACTCGACTCGAGGAGTGAACTCAACTCAAGGAGAAACGTAGAGTCGGCACGAGGAGTAGCTTGTTGACTCGTGGACTTGGTACTCGACTCGAGGAGTGAACTCAACTCGAGGAGAAACATAAAGTCGGCACGAGGAGTAGCTTGTCGACTCGTGGACTCGGTACTCGACTCGAGGAGCGAACTCAACTCGAGGAGAAACGTAGAGTCGGCACGAGGAGTAGCCTGTCGACTCGTGGACTGGGTACTCGACTCGAGGAGTGAACTCAACTCGAGGAGAAACGTAGAGTCGGCACGAGGAGTAGCTTGTCGAGTCGTGGACTCGGTACTCGACTCGAGGAGCGAACTCAACTCGAGGAGAAACGTAGAGTCGGCACGAGGAGTAGCTTGTCGACTCGTGGACTCGGTACTAGACTCGAGGAGTGAACTCAACTGGAGGAGAAACGTAGAGTCGGCAAGAGGAGTAGCTTGTCGACTCGTGGAATCGGTACTCGACTCGAGGAGCGAACTTAACTCGAGGAGAAACGTAGAGTCGGGATGAGGAGTAGCTTGTCGACTCGTGGACTGGGTACTCGACTCGAGGAGTGAACTCAACTCGAGGAGAAACGTAGAGTCGACACGAGGAGTAGCTTGTCGACTTGTGGACTCGGTACTCGACTCGAGGAGCGAACTCGACTCGAGGAGAAACGTAGAGCCGGGACGAGGAGTAGCTTGTCGACTCGTGGACTGGGTACTCGACTCGAGGAGTGAACTCAACTCGAGGAGAAACGTAGAGTCGACACGAGGAGTAGCTTGTCGACTCGTGGACTGGGTACTCGACTCGAGGAGAAACGTAGAGCCGGGACGAGGAGTAGCTTGTCGAATCGTGGACTGGGTACTCGACTCAAGGAGTGAACTCAACTCGAGGAGAAACGTAGAGTCGACACGAGGAGTAGCTTGTCGACTCGTGGACTCGGTACTCGACTCGAGGAGCGAACTCGACTCGAGGAGAAACGTAGAGCCGGGACGAGGAGTAGCTTGTCGACTCGTGGACTGGGTACTCGACTCGAGGAGTGAACTCAACTCGAGGAGAAACGTAGAGTCGACACGAGGAGTAGCTTGTCGACTCGTGGACTGGGTACTCGACTCGAGGAGAAACGTAGAGCCGGGATGAGGAGTAGCTTGTCGACTCGTGGACTGGGTACTCGACTCGAGGAGTGAACTCAACTCAAGGAGAAACGTAGAGTCGGCACGAGGAGTAGCTTGTTGACTCGTGGACTTGGTACTCGACTCGAGGAGTGAACTCAACTCGAGGAGAAACATAAAGTCGGCACGAGGAGTAGCTTGTCGACTCGTGGACTCGGTACTCGACTCGAGGAGCGAACTCAACTCGAGGAGAAACGTAGAGTCGGCACGAGGAGTAGCCTGTCGACTCGTGGACTGGGTACTCGACTCGAGGAGTGAACTCAACTCGAGGAGAAACGTAGAGTCGGCACGAGGAGTAGCTTGTCGAGTCGTGGACTCGGTACTCGACTCGAGGAGCGAACTCAACTCGAGGAGAAACGTAGAGTCGGGATGAGGAGTAGCTTGTCGACTCGTGGACTGGGTACTCGACTCGAGGAGTGAACTCAACTCGAGGAGAAACGTAGAGTCGACACGAGGAGTAGCTTGTCGACTTGTGGACTCGGTACTCGACTCGAGGAGCGAACTCGACTCGAGGAGAAACGTAGAGCCGGGACGAGGAGTAGCTTGTCGACTCGTGGACTGGGTACTCGACTCGAGGAGTGAACTCAACTCGAGGAGAAACGTAGAGTCGACACGAGGAGTAGCTTGTCGACTCGTGGACTGGGTACTCGACTCGAGGAGAAACGTAGAGCCGGGACGAGGAGTAGCTTGTCGAATCGTGGACTGGGTACTCGACTCAAGGAGTGAACTCAACTCGAGGAGAAACGTAGAGTCGACACGAGGAGTAGCTTGTCGACTCGTGGACTCGGTACTCGACTCGAGGAGAAACGTAGAGCCGGGACGAGGAGTAGCTTGTCGACTCGTGGACTGGGTACTCGACTCGAGGAGTGAACTCAACTCGAGGAGAAACGTAGAGTCGACACGAGGAGTAGCTTGTCGACTCGTGGACTGGGTACTCGACTCGAGGAGAAACGTAGAGCCGGGATGAGGAGTAGCTTGTCGACTCGTGGACTGGGTACTCGACTCGAGGAGTGAACTCAACTCAAGGAGAAACGTAGAGTCGGCACGAGGAGTAGCTTGTTGACTCGTGGACTTGGTACTCGACTCGAGGAGTGAACTCAACTCGAGGAGAAACATAAAGTCGGCACGAGGAGTAGCTTGTCGACTCGTGGACTCGGTACTCGACTCGAGGAGCGAACTCAACTCGAGGAGAAACGTAGAGTCGGCACGAGGAGTAGCCTGTCGACTCGTGGACTGGGTACTCGACTCGAGGAGTGAACTCAACTCGAGGAGAAACGTAGAGTCGGCACGAGGAGTAGCTTGTCGAGTCGTGGACTCGGTACTCGACTCGAGGAGCGAACTCAACTCGAGGAGAAACGTAGAGTCGGCACGAGGAGTAGCTTGTCGACTCGTGGACTCGGTACTAGACTCGAGGAGTGAACTCAACTGGAGGAGAAACGTAGAGTCGGCAAGAGGAGTAGCTTGTCGACTCGTGGAATCGGTACTCGACTCGAGGAGCGAACTTAACTCGAGGAGAAACGTAGAGTCGGGATGAGGAGTAGCTTGTCGACTCGTGGACTGGGTACTCGACTCGAGGAGTGAACTCAACTCGAGGAGAAACGTAGAGTCGACACGAGGAGTAGCTTGTCGACTTGTGGACTCGGTACTCGACTCGAGGAGCGAACTCGACTCGAGGAGAAACGTAGAGCCGGGACGAGGAGTAGCTTGTCGACTCGTGGACTGGGTACTCGACTCGAGGAGTGAACTCAACTCGAGGAGAAACGTAGAGTCGACACGAGGAGTAGCTTGTCGACTCGTGGACTGGGTACTCGACTCGAGGAGAAACGTAGAGCCGGGACGAGGAGTAGCTTGTCGAATCGTGGACTGGGTACTCGACTCAAGGAGTGAACTCAACTCGAGGAGAAACGTAGAGTCGACACGAGGAGTAGCTTGTCGACTCGTGGACTCGGTACTCGACTCGAGGAGCGAACTCGACTCGAGGAGAAACGTAGAGCCGGGACGAGGAGTAGCTTGTCGACTCGTGGACTGGGTACTCGACTCGAGGAGTGAACTCAACTCGAGGAGAAACGTAGAGTCGACACGAGGAGTAGCTTGTCGACTCGTGGACTGGGTACTCGACTCGAGGAGAAACGTAGAGCCGGGATGAGGAGTAGCTTGTCGACTCGTGGACTGGGTACTCGACTCGAGGAGTGAACTCAACTCAAGGAGAAACGTAGAGTCGGCACGAGGAGTAGCTTGTTGACTCGTGGACTTGGTACTCGACTCGAGGAGTGAACTCAACTCGAGGAGAAACATAAAGTCGGCACGAGGAGTAGCTTGTCGACTCGTGGACTCGGTACTCGACTCGAGGAGCGAACTCAACTCGAGGAGAAACGTAGAGTCGGCACGAGGAGTAGCCTGTCGACTCGTGGACTGGGTACTCGACTCGAGGAGTGAACTCAACTCGAGGAGAAACGTAGAGTCGGCACGAGGAGTAGCTTGTCGAGTCGTGGACTCGGTACTCGACTCGAGGAGCGAACTCAACTCGAGGAGAAACGTAGAGTCGGCACGAGGAGTAGCTTGTCGACTCGTGGACTCGGTACTAGACTCGAGGAGTGAACTCAACTGGAGGAGAAACGTAGAGTCGGCAAGAGGAGTAGCTTGTCGACTCGTGGAATCGGTACTCGACTCGAGGAGCGAACTTAACTCGAGGAGAAACGTAGAGTCGGGATGAGGAGTAGCTTGTCGACTCGTGGACTGGGTACTCGACTCGAGGAGTGAACTCAACTCGAGGAGAAACGTAGAGTCGACACGAGGAGTAGCTTGTCGACTTGTGGACTCGGTACTCGACTCGAGGAGCGAACTCGACTCGAGGAGAAACGTAGAGCCGGGACGAGGAGTAGCTTGTCGACTCGTGGACTGGGTACTCGACTCGAGGAGTGAACTCAACTCGAGGAGAAACGTAGAGTCGACACGAGGAGTAGCTTGTCGACTCGTGGACTGGGTACTCGACTCGAGGAGAAACGTAGAGCCGGGACGAGGAGTAGCTTGTCGAATCGTGGACTGGGTACTCGACTCAAGGTGTGAACTCAACTCGAGGAGAAACGTAGAGTCGACACGAGGAGTAGCTTGTCGACTCGTGGACTCGGTACTCGACTCGAGGAGCGAACTCGACTCGAGGAGAAACGTAGAGCCGGGACGAGGAGTAGCTTGTCGACTCGTGGACTGGGTACTCGACTCGAGGAGTGAACTCAACTCGAGGAGAAACGTAGAGTCGACACGAGGAGTAGCTTGTCGACTCGTGGACTGGGTACTTGACTCGAGGAGTGAACTCAACTCGAGGAGAAACGTAGAGTCGGCACGAGGAGTAGCTTGTCGACTCGTGGACTCGATACTGGACTCGAGGAGCGAACTCAACTCGAGGAGAAACGTAGAGTCGGCACGAGGAGTAGCCTGTCGACTCGTGGACTGGGTACTCGACTCGAGGAGTGAACTCAACTCGAGGAGAAACGTAGAGTCGGCACGAGGAGTAGCTTGTCGACTCGTGGACTCGGTACTCGACTTGAGGAGCGAACTCAACTCGAGGAGAAACGTAGAGTCGGCACGAGGAGTAGCTTGTCGACTCGCGGACTCGGTACTCGACTCGAGGAGCGAACTCAACTCGAGGAGAGACGTAGAGTCGGCACGAGGAGTAGCTTGTCGACTCGTGGACTCGGTACTCGACTCGAGGAGCGAACTCAACTCGAGGAGAAACGTAGAGTCGGCACGAGGAATAGCTTGTCGACTCGTGGACTGGGTACTCGACTCAAGGAGTGAACTCAACTCGAGGAGAAACGTAGAGTCGACACGAGGAGTAGCTTGTCGACTCGTGGACTCGGTACTCGACTCGAGGACCGAACTCAACTGAAGGAGAAACGTAGAGTCGGCACGAGGAGTAGCTTGACGACTCGTGGACTGGGTACTTGACTCGAGGAGTGAACTCAACTCGAGGAGAAACGTAGAGTCGGCACGAGGAGTAGCTTGTCGACTCGTGGACTCGGTACTCGACTCGAGGAGCGAACTCAACTCGAGGAGAAACGTAGAGTCGGCACGAGGAGTAGCTTGTCGACTCGTGGACTGGGTACTCGACTCGAGAAGCGAACTCAACTCGAGGAGAAACGTAGAGCCTGGATGAGGAGTAGCTTGTCGACTCGTGGACTGGGTACTTGACTCGAGGAGTGAACTCAACTCGAGGAGAAACGTAGAGTCGGCACGAGGAGTAGCTTGTCGACTCGTGGACTCGGTACTCGACTCGAGGAGCGAACTCAACTCGAGGAGAAACGTAGAGTCGGCACGAGGAGTAGCTTGTCGACTCGTGGACTGGGTACTCGACTCGAGGAGCGAACTCAACTCGAGGAGAAACGTAGAGCCGGGATGAGGAGTAGCTTGTCGACTCGTGGACTGGGTACTCGACTCGAGGAGTGAACTCAACTCAAGGAGAAACGTAGAGTCGGCACGAGGAGTAGCTTGTTGACTCGTGGACTTGGTACTCGACTCGAGGAGTGAACTCAACTCGAGGAGAAACATAAAGTCGGCACGAGGAGTAGCTTGTCGACTCGTGGACTCGGTACTCGACTCGAGGAGCGAACTCAACTCGAGGAGAAACGTAGAGTCGGCACGAGGAGTAGCCTGTCGACTCGTGGACTGGGTACTCGACTCGAGGAGTGAACTCAACTCGAGGAGAAACGTAGATTCGGCACGAGGAGTAGCTTGTCTACTCGTGGACTCGGTACTCGACTCGAGGAGCGAACTCAACTCGAGGAGAAACGTAGAGTCGGCACGAGGAGTAGCCTGTTGAGTCGTGGACTGGGTACTCGACTCGAGGATTGAACTCAACTCGAGGAGAAACGTAGAGTCGGCACGAGGAGTAGCTTGTCGACTCGCGGACTGGGTACTCGACTCGAGGAGCGAACTCAACTCGAGGAGAGACGTAGAGTTGGCACGAGGAGTAGCTTGTCGACTCGTATACTCGGTACTCGACTCGAGGAGCGAACTCAACTCGAGGAGAAACGCAGAGTCGGCACGAGGAATAGCTTGTCGACTCGTGGACTGGGTACTCGACTCGAGGAGTGAACTCAACTCGAGGAGAAACGTAGAGTCGGCACGAGGAGTAGCTTGTCGAGTCGTGGACTCGGTACTCGACTCGAGGAGCGAACTCAACTCGAGGAGAAACGTAGAGTCGGCACGAGGAGTAGCTTGTCGACTCGTGGACTCGGTACTAGACTCGAGGAGTGAACTCAACTGGAGGAGAAACGTAGAGTCGGCAAGAGGAGTAGCTTGTCGACTCGTGGAATCGGTACTCGACTCGAGGAGCGAACTTAACTCGAGGAGAAACGTAGAGTCGGGATGAGGAGTAGCTTGTCGACTCGTGGACTGGGTACTCGACTCGAGGAGTGAACTCAACTCGAGGAGAAACGTAGAGTCGACACGAGGAGTAGCTTGTCGACTTGTGGACTCGGTACTCGACTCGAGGAGCGAACTCGACTCGAGGAGAAACGTAGAGCCGGGACGAGGAGTAGCTTGTCGACTCGTGGACTGGGTACTCGACTCGAGGAGTGAACTCAACTCGAGGAGAAACGTAGAGTCGACACGAGGAGTAGCTTGTCGACTCGTGGACTGGGTACTCGACTCGAGGAGAAACGTAGAGCCGGGACGAGGAGTAGCTTGTCGAATCGTGGACTGGGTACTCGACTCAAGGAGTGAACTCAACTCGAGGAGAAACGTAGAGTCGACACGAGGAGTAGCTTGTCGACTCGTGGACTCGGTACTCGACTCGAGGAGCGAACTCGACTCGAGGAGAAACGTAGAGCCGGGACGAGGAGTAGCTTGTCGACTCGTGGACTGGGTACTCGACTCGAGGAGTGAACTCAACTCGAGGAGAAACGTAGAGTCGACACGAGGAGTAGCTTGTCGACTCGTGGACTGGGTACTCGACTCGAGGAGAAACGTAGAGCCGGGATGAGGAGTAGCTTGTCGACTCGTGGACTGGGTACTTGACTCGAGGAGTGAACTCAACTCGAGGAGAAACGTAGAGTCGGCACGAGGAGTAGCTTGTCGACTCGTGGACTCGGTACTCGACTCGAGGAGCGAACTCAACTCGAGGAGAAACGTAGAGTCGGCACGAGGAGTAGCTTGTCGACTCGTGGACTGGGTACTCGACTCGAGAAGCGAACTCAACTCGAGGAGAAACGTAGAGCCTGGATGAGGAGTAGCTTGTCGACTCGTGGACTGGGTACTTGACTCGAGGAGTGAACTCAACTCGAGGAGAAACGTAGAGTCGGCACGAGGAGTAGCTTGTCGACTCGTGGACTCGATACTGGACTCGAGGAGCGAACTCAACTCGAGGAGAAACGTAGAGTCGGCACGAGGAGTAGCCTGTCGACTCATGGACTGGGTACTCGACTCGAGGAGTGAACTCAACTCGAGGAGAAACGTAGAGTCGGCACGAGGAGTAGCTTGTCGACTGGTGGACTCGGTACTCGACTCGAAGAGCGAACTCAACTCGAGGAGAAACGTAGAGTCGGCACGAGGAGTAGCCTGTTGAGTCGTGGACTGGGTACTCGACTCGAGGAGTGAACTCAACTCGAGGAGAAACGTAGAGTCGGCACGAGGAGTAGCTTGTCGACTCGCGGACTCGGTACTCGACTCGAGGAGCGAACTCAACTCGAGGAGAGACGTAGAGTCGGCACGAGGAGTAGCTTGTGTACTCGTGGACTCGGTACTCGACTCGAGGAGCGAACTCAACTCGAGGAGAAACGTAGAGTCGGCACGAGGAGTAGCCTGTTGAGTCGTGGACTGGGTACTCGACTCGAGGATTGAACTCAACTCGAGGAGAAATGTAGAGTCGGCACGAGGAGTAGCTTGTCGACTCGTGGACTGGGTACTCGACTCGAGAAGCGAACTCAACTCGAGGAGAAACGTAGAGCCTGGATGAGGAGTAGCTTGTCGACTCGCGGACTCGGTACTCGACTCGAGGAGCGAACTCAACTCGAGGAGAGACGTAGAGTCGGCACGAGGAGTAGCTTGTCGACTCGTGGACTCGGTACTCGACTCGAGGAGCGAACTCAACTCGAGGAGAAACGTAGAGTCGGCACGAGGAATAGCTTGTCGACTCGTGGACTCGGTACTCGACTCGAGGAGTGAACTCAACTCGAGGAGAAACGTAGAGTCGACACGAGGAGTAGCTTGTCAACTCGTGGACTCGGTACTCGACTCGAGGAGCGAACTCAACTGAAGGAGAAACGTAGAGTCGGCACGAGGAGTAGCTTGACGACTCGTGGACTCGGTACTTGACTCGAGGAGTGAACTCAACTCGAGGAGAAACGTAGAGTCGGCACGAGGAGTAGCTTGTCGACTCGTGGACTCGGTACTCGACTCGTGGAGCGAACTCAACTCGAGGAGAAACGTAGAGTCGGCACGAGGAGTAGCTTGTCGACTCGTGGACTGGGTACTCGACTCGAGGAGCGAACTCAACTCGAGGAGAAACGTAGAGCCGGGATGAGGAGTAGCTTGTCGACTCGTGGACTGGGTACTCGACTCGAGGAGTGAACTCAACTCAAGGAGAAACGTAGAGTCGGCAAGAGGAGTAGCTTGTCGACTCGTGGACTTGGTACTCGACTCGAGGAGTGAACTCAACTCGAGGAGAAACGTAAAGTCGGCACGAGGAGTAGCTTGTCGACTCGTGGACTCGGTACTCGACTCGAGGAGCGAACTCAACTCGAGGAGAAACGTAGAGTCGGCACGAGGAGTAGCCTGTCGACTCGTGGACTGGGTACTCGACTCGAAGAGTGAACTCAACTCGAGGAGAAACGTAGATTCGGCACGAGGAGTAGCTTGTCTACTCGTGGACTCGGTACTCGACTCGAGGAGCGAACTCAACTCGAGGAGAAACGTAGAGTCGGCACGAGGAGTAGCCTGTTGAGTCGTGGACTGGGTACTCGACTCGAGGATTGAACTCAACTCGAGGAGAAACGTAGAGTCGGCACGAGGAGTAGCTTGTCGACTCGCGGACTTGGTACTCGACTCGAGGAGCGAACTCAACTCGAGGAGAGACATAGAGTCGGCACGAGGAGTAGCTTGTCGACTCGTGGACTCGGTACTCGACTCGAGGAGCGAACTCAACTCGAGGAGAAACGTAGAGTCGGCACGAGGAGTAGCTTGTCGAATCGTGGACTCGGTACTCGACTCGAGGAGCGAACTCAACTCGAGGAGAAACGTAGAGTCGGCACGAGGAGTAGCCTGTTGACTCGTGGACTGGGTACTCGACTCGAGGAGTGAACTCAACTCGAGGAGAAACGTAGAGTCGGCACGAGGAGTAGCTTGTCGACTCGTGGATTGGGTACTCGACTCGAGGAGCGAACTCAACTCGAGGAGAAACGTAGAGCCGGGATGAGGAGTAGCTTGTCGACTCGTGGACTGGGTACTCGACTCGAGGAGTGAACTCAACTCAAGGAGAAACGTAGAGTCGGCACGAGGAGTAGCTTGTCGACTCGTGGACTTGGTACTCGACTCGAGGAGTGAACTCAACTCGATGAGAAACATAAAGTCGGCACGAGGAGTAGCTTGTCGACTCGTGGACTCGGTACTCGACTCGAGGAGCGAACTCAACTCGAGGAGAAACGTAGAGTCGGCACGAGGAGTAGCCTGTCGACTCGTGGACTGGGTACTCGACTCGAGGAGTGAACTCAACTCGAGGAGAAACGTAGATTCGGCACGAGGAGTAGCTTGTCTACTCGTGGACTCGGTACTCGACTCGAGGAGCGAACTCAACTCGAGGAGAAACGTAGAGTCGGCACGAGGAGTAGCCTGTTGAGTCGTGGACTGGGTACTCGACTCGAGGATTGAACTCAACTCGAGGAGAAACGTAGAGTCGGCACGAGGAGTAGCTTGTCGACTCGCGGACTTGGTACTCGACTCGAGGAGAGACATAGAGTCGGCACGAGGAGTAGCTTGTCGACTCGTGGACTCGGTACTCGACTCGAGGAGCGAACTCAACTCGAGGAGAAACGTAGAGTCGGCACGAGGAATAGCTTGTCGACTCGTGGACTGGGTACTCGACTCGAGGAGTGAACTCAACTCGAGGAGAAACGTAGAGTCGGCACGAGGAGTAGCTTGTCGAATCGTGGACTCGGTACTCGACTCGAGGAGCGAACTCAACTCGAGGAGAAACGTAGAGTCGGCACGAGGAGTAGCCTGTTGACTCGTGGACTGGGTACTCGACTCGAGGAGTGAACTCAACTCGAGGAGAAACGTAGAGTCGGCACGAGGAGTAGCTTGTCGACTCGTGGACTCGGTACTCGACTCGAGGAGCGAACTCAACTCGAGGAGAAACGTAGAGTCGGCACGAGGAGTAGCCTGTTGAGTCGTGGACTGGGTACTCGACTCGAGGACTGAACTCAACTCGAGGAGAAACGTAGAGTCGGCACGAGGAGTAGCTTGTTGACTCGTGGACTCGGTACTAGACTCGAGGAGGGAACTCAACTCGAGGAGAGACGTAGAGTCGGCACGAGGAGTAGTTTGTCGACTCGTGGACTAGGTACTTGACTCGAGGAGTGAACTCAACTCGAGGGGAAACGTAGAGTTGGCACGAGGAGTAGCTTGTCGACTCGTGGACTCGGTACTCGACTCGACGAGCGAACTCAACTCGAGGAGAAACGTAGAGTCGGCACGAGGAGTAGCTTGTCGACTCATGGACTGGGTACTTGACTCGAGGAGTGAACTCAACTCGAGGAGAAACGTAGAGTCGGCACGAGGAGTAGCCTGTTAACTCGTGGACTGGGTACTCGACTCGAGGAGTGAACTCAACTCGAGGAGAAACGTAGAGTCGGCACGAGGAGTAGCTTGTCGACTCGTGGACTCGGTACTCGACTCGAGGAGCGAACTCAACTCGAGGAGAAACGTAGAGTCGGCACGAGGAGTAGCCTGTTGAGTCGTGGACTGGGTACTCGACTCGAGGAGCGAACTCAACTCGAGGAGAAACGTAGAGCCGGGATGAGGAGTAGCTTGTCGACTCGTGGACTGGGTACTCGACTCGAGGAGTGAACTCAACTCGAGGAGAAACGTAGAGTTGACACGAGGAGTAGCTTGTCGACTCGTGGACTGGGTACTCGACTCGAGGAGTGAACTCAACTCGAGGAGAAACGTAGAGTCGACACGAGGAGTAGCTTGTCGACTCGTGGACTGGGTACTTGACTCGAGGAGTGAACTCAACTCGAGGAGAAACGTAGAGTCGGCACGAGGAGTAGCCTGTTGAGTCGTGGACTGGGTACTCGACTCGAGGATTGAACTCAACTCGAGGAGAAACGTAGAGTCGGCACGAGGAGTAGCTTGTCGACTCGCGGACTTGGTACTCGACTCGAGGAGCGAACTCAACTCGAGGAGAGACATAGAGTCGGCACGAGGAGTAGCTTGTCGACTCGTGGACTCGGTACTCGACTCGAGGAGCGAACTCAACTCGAGGAGAAACGTAGAGTCGGCACGAGGAGTAGCTTGACGACTCGTGGACTCGGTACTTGACTCGAGGAGTGAACTCAACTCGAGGAGAAACGTAGAGTCGGCACGAGGAGTAGCTTGTCGACTCGTGGACTCGGTACTCGACTCGTGGAGCGAACTCAACTCGAGGAGAAACGTAGAGTCGGCACGAGGAGTAGCTTGTCGACTCGTGGACTGGGTACTCGACTCGAGGAGCGAACTCAACTCGAGGAGAAACGTAGAGCCGGGATGAGGAGTAGCTTGTCGACTCGTGGACTGGGTACTCGACTCGAGGAGTGAACTCAACTCGAGGAGAAACGTAGAGTCGGCACGAGGAGTAGCTTGTCGACTCGTGGACTTGGTACTCGACTCGAGGAGTGAACTCAACTCGAGGAGAAACGTAAAGTCGGCACGAGGAGTAGCTTGTCGACTCGTGGACTCGGTACTCGACTCGAGGAGCGAACTCAACTCGAGGAGAAACGTAGAGTCGGCACGAGGAGTAGCCTGTCGACTCGTGGACTGGGTACTCGACTCGAAGAGTGAACTCAACTCGAGGAGAAACGTAGATTCGGCACGAGGAGTAGCTTGTCTACTCGTGGACTCGGTACTCGACTTGAGGAGCGAACTCAACTCGAGGAGAAACGTAGAGTCGGCACGAGGAGTAGCCTGTTGAGTCGTGGACTGGGTACTCGACTCGAGGATTGAACTCAACTCGAGGAGAAACGTAGAGTCGGCACGAGGAGTAGCTTGTCGACTCGCGGACTTGGTACTCGACTCGAGGAGCGAACTCAACTCGAGGAGAGACATAGAGTCGGCACGAGGAGTAGCTTGTCGACTCGTGGACTCGGTACTCGACTCGAGGAGCGAACTCAACTCGAGGAGAAACGTAGAGTCGGCACGAGGAGTAGCTTGTCGAATCGTGGACTCGGTACTCGACTCGAGGAGCGAACTCAACTCGAGGAGAAACGTAGAGTCGGCACGAGGAGTAGCCTGTTGACTCGTGGACTGGGTACTCGACTCGAGGAGTGAACTCAACTCGAGGAGAAACGTAGAGTCGGCACGAGGAGTAGCTTGTCGACTCGTGGATTGGGTACTCGACTCGAGGAGCGAACTCAACTCGAGGAGAAACGTAGAGCCGGGATGAGGAGTAGCTTGTCGACTCGTGGACTGGGTACTCGACTCGATGAGTGAACTCAACTCAAGGAGAAACGTAGAGTCGGCACGAGGAGTAGCTTGTCGACTCGTGGACTTGGTACTCGACTCGAGGAGTGAACTCAACTCGATGAGAAACATAAAGTCGGCACGAGGAGTAGCTTGTCGACTCGTGGACTCGGTACTCGACTCGAGGAGCGAACTCAACTCGAGGAGAAACGTAGAGTCGGCACGAGGAGTAGCCTGTCGACTCGTGGACTGGGTACTCGACTCGAGGAGTGAACTCAACTCGAGGAGAAACGTAGATTCGGCACGAGGAGTAGCTTGTCTACTCGTGGACTCGGTACTCGACTCGAGGAGCGAACTCAACTCGAGGAGAAACGTAGAGTCGGCACGAGGAGTAGCCTGTTGAGTCGTGGACTGGGTACTCGACTCGAGGATTGAACTCAACTCGAGGAGAAACGTAGAGTCGGCACGAGGAGTAGCTTGTCGACTCGCGGACTTGGTACTCGACTCGAGGAGAGACATAGAGTCGGCACGAGGAGTAGCTTGTCGACTCGTGGACTCGGTACTCGACTCGAGGAGCGAACTCAACTCGAGGAGAAACGTAGAGTCGGCACGAGGAATAGCTTGTCGACTCGTGGACTGGGTACTCGACTCGAGGAGTGAACTCAACTCGAGGAGAAACGTAGAGTCGGCACGAGGAGTAGCTTGTCGAATCGTGGACTCGGTACTCGACTCGAGGAGCGAACTCAACTCGAGGAGAAACGTAGAGTCGGCACGAGGAGTAGCCTGTTGACTCGTGGACTGGGTACTCGACTCGAGGAGTGAACTCAACTCGAGGAGAAACGTAGAGTCGGCACGAGGAGTAGCTTGTCGACTCGTGGACTCGGTACTCGACTCGAGGAGCGAACTCAACTCGAGGAGAAACGTAGAGTCGGCACGAGGAGTAGCCTGTTGAGTCGTGGACTGGGTACTCGACTCGAGGACTGAACTCAACTCGAGGAGAAACGTAGAGTCGGCACGAGGAGTAGCTTGTTGACTCGTGGACTCGGTACTAGACTCGAGGAGGGAACTCAACTCGAGGAGAGACGTAGAGTCGGCACGAGGAGTAGTTTGTCGACTCGTGGACTAGGTACTTGACTCGAGGAGTGAACTCAACTCGAGGGGAAACGTAGAGTTGGCACGAGGAGTAGCTTGTCGACTCGTGGACTCGGTACTCGACTCGACGAGCGAACTCAACTCGAGGAGAAACGTAGAGTCGGCACGAGGAGTAGCTTGTCGACTCATGGACTGGGTACTTGACTCGAGGAGTGAACTCAACTCGAGGAGAAACGTAGAGTCGGCACGAGGAGTAGCCTGTTAACTCGTGGACTGGGTACTCGACTCGAGGAGTGAACTCAACTCGAGGAGAAACGTAGAGTCGGCACGAGGAGTAGCTTGTCGACTCGTGGACTCGGTACTCGACTCGAGGAGCGAACTCAACTCGAGGAGAAACGTAGAGTCGGCACGAGGAGTAGCCTGTTGAGTCGTGGACTGGGTACTCGACTCGAGGAGCGAACTCAACTCGAGGAGAAACGTAGAGCCGGGATGAGGAGTAGCTTGTCGACTCGTGGACTGGGTACTCGACTCGAGGAGTGAACTCAACTCGAGGAGAAACGTAGAGTTGACACGAGGAGTAGCTTGTCGACTCGTGGACTGGGTACTCGACTCGAGGAGTGAACTCAACTCGAGGAGAAACGTAGAGTCGACACGAGGAGTAGCTTGTCGACTCGTGGACTGGGTACTTGACTCGAGGAGTGAACTCAACTCGAGGAGAAACGTAGAGTCGGCATGAGGAGTAGCTTGTCGACTCGTGGACTCGATACTGGACTCGAGGAGCGAACTCAACTCGAGGAGAAACGTAGAGTCGGCACGAGGAGTAGCTTGTTGACTCGTGGACTCGGTACTAGACTCGAGGAGGGAACTCAACTCGAGGAGAGACGTAGAGTCGGCACGAGGAGTAGTTTGTCGACTCGTGGACTAGGTACTTGACTCGAGGAGTGAACTCAACTCGAGGGGAAACGTAGAGTTGGCACGAGGAGTAGCTTGTCGACTCGTGGACTCGGTACTCGACTCGACGAGCGAACTCAACTCGAGGAGAAACGTAGAGTCGGCACGAGGAGTAGCTTGTCGACTCATGGACTGGGTACTTGACTCGAGGAGTGAACTCAACTCGAGGAGAAACGTAGAGTCGGCACGAGGAGTAGCTTGTCGACTCGTGGACTCGGTACTCGACTCGAGGAGCGAACTCAACTCGAGGAGAAACGTAGAGTCGGCACGAGGAGTAGCCTGTTGAGTCGTGGACTGGGTACTCGACTCGAGGACTGAACTCAACTCGAGGAGAAACGTAGAGTCGGCACGAGGAGTAGCTTGTTGACTCGTGGACTCGGTACTAGACTCGAGGAGGGAACTCAACTCGAGGAGAGACGTAGAGTCGGCACGAGGAGTAGTTTGTCGACTCGTGGACTAGGTACTTGACTCGAGGAGTGAACTCAACTCGAGGGGAAACGTAGAGTTGGCACGAGAAGTAGCTTGTCGACTCGTGGACTCGGTACTCGACTCGACGAGCGAACTCAACTCGAGGAGAAACGTAGAGTCGGCACTGTTGTCGGTCCGTCTCGGACCGACGAGAGCTAAGGCATCGCTTAGATCCACGCGACCGGTGCGAGGACCGCACAGCGGCTACCGGCCGGCCAAGTGCCGTCCGGCCAGCTCCCGGCCGGTGGCCGCCCGGCGTATGACCGGCCCAAGACCGGCGCTGGCCAAGGCCGGCTCTCCAAGGCCGGCCCTCCTCGGCCGGCGCTCCAAGGCCGGCCCTCCTCGGCCGGCGCTCCAAGGCCGGCCTTCCTCGGCCGGCGCTCCAAGGCCGGCCTTCCTCGGCCGGCGCTCCAAGGCCGGCCTTCCTCGGCCGGCGCTCCAAGGCCGGCCCTCCTCGGCCGGCGCTCCAAGGCCGGCCCCCCTCGGCCGGCGCTCCAAGGCCGGCCCCCCTCGGCCGGCGCTCCAAGGCCGGCCCTCCTCGGCCGGCGCTCCAAGGCCGGCCCTCCTCCATGGCCGGCCGGCCCTCCAAGACCGGTCCTCCTCGGCCGGCGCTCCAAGGCCGGCCTCCCTCCATGGCCGGCGCTCCAAGGCCGGCCTTCCTCCATGGCCGGCCCTCCAAGGCCGGCCCTCCTCCATGGCCGGCCGGCCCTCCAAGACCGGCCGTCCTCGGCCGGCGCTCCAAGGCCGGCCTCCCTCCGTGGCCGGCGCTCCAAGGCCGGCCTTCCTCCATGGCCGGCCCTCCAAGGCCGGCCCTCCTCCATGGCCGGCCGGCGCTCCAAGACCGGCCCTCCTCGGCCGGCGCTCCAAGACCGGCCCTCCTCGGCCGGCGCTCCAAGACCGGCCTTCCACGGCCGGCACTCCAAGGCCGGCCCTCCTCCAAGGCCGGCCCAACCTTGCTCACTCGGCCAAGGGGTCTTCAAGCCACCCCTTGGCTGCCTATAAATACAAGGGTCCTTCCCTTGACCCAGGTAATCCATTCTTGAGCACTGAAACGCTGCCGAACTCGTACCTCGCTCGTTTCTCTCAAGCTTCGGCCTCTAAACACCCCTAAAACCTCTATACTCCACCTCAATCAAACTAATGTTGAGCGTCGGAGAGGTAAACAGGGGCACCCCCCCTGTTTCCCCTTTGTAGTTCACGCCTTCTTTGCTTGCTTTTCAGGTATCAAGACGAGGTGAGCTTCACCCACAGCTAAGGGACGGCTTGGAATACCAAGCCCGACACGCTCGAGTCGAGACGAGACCACTTGGTCCGGCCTTGGGTCTAACCGTCTGCGACTCCTAAATCGTTGTCCGAAAAACAGCGACAACATTTTGGCGCTAGAAGGAGGGGATCTCTCGACCTTGGCGACGCATTCCCTCTACCAGTTTTCTCCCTTCGTTCTCACGACTCTCGAGAGATGAGTCATCTACCCACTACCTCCGCGGGTACCCGAGCGACGAGCTCGAGGTACGACCTCCGAAACCTCGCGCACCGTCTTGAAGGGGAACCTCGCGATAGCGAGAGCCAGCCCCAAGACCCGGTGAATGACCCCGAGGCCGAGCTCCGAGAGGACACGGCCCGGCGGCTCGCGGAGCTCCTTGACCGTCCCGGCGTTGACAGCTCCCTCATCGCCGGTCTCCTCGGCTACGACGTCGAGGATCGATCAGCTCAAGATTACTCCGACCCCGAGTACGTGGAGGAGTCGAGGACCGACGAGGCCACCCCTAGCCTCGCTCAAGCGCGACCCGAGAGGGCCAACGGTGCGTTGGCCGATCCTTTGTGCCCGGCGCGACAACAGGCACGGTCACAGTCCCGGGGACTCGCCCCCTCGGTCTCAAGAGGTGGCTGGACACGGCCCCTCGCCGAGGAGAGAGCGACTCTGGTCGACGATGGTGCCGATAGCCGAATCGCTCGCCGGACGACTCGGCCAAGGGCGACCTCGCCTCGTCACGCACCAAGCGTGGACCTTAGAGAGCGCTTGACGGCGCAGAGAAACTCCCGAGGGGAGGATCTCCGCCAAAGGCTAAATTCTCGAAGGGACGCGCTCCCCGCCGCAACTCTTGGCCGACCTCAGGCCAATGTCGTGGACCAAGCGTCCAATGAACGCCGACCGGTGACCCCCGTGGCCCCGACGATTGGCCCTGCCAACGGGCTTGATATGGTCACAATGATCCAGAGCCTCCAAAACCAAATCATCGAGATGAGGGAATCAGGGAGGCAAAGGCCGTATGGAGGGATCGAGGAATCATACTCTCCCTTCGCCGCACAAGTCCTCACGCAGCCATGTGTGGGGAACTTTAAGTTACCATCCATTCCCCCCTATGGTGGACGTACGGACCCCCACTTCCACGTCCAACACTATGAGACGTGGATGACGATGCAAGGGCAGACGGACGCCACCCTCTGCCAAGCCTTCAGCCTGACTCTCACAGGGTCGGGCTTTGAGTGGTTCCAAAGTTTGAGGCCTGGAAGCATCCCGTCCTTCCGGGCCTTGCGAGAGGCTTTCCTCGCTCGCTTTGCCACGCTTGTGGCACAAAAGAAATCGAAGACCCACCTCCTCTCCATTCGACAGGGGAGAGATGAGACTTTGAGACAATACCTCGCCCGCTTCACCGAGGAGTCTCACAAAGTCGAGGGCTTCGACGACAGGGACGCCATCACGGCGATTACCGAGGGAGTTCGCACGAGCGACTTCCTCAAGTCCATTGTCGGGCAAGTCCCGCGAGACATGGCGGAGCTGATGACGAGAGCCCGCACGCATATGGGAATCGAGGACTATCTCGACGGCCGCGATGGCCGGAAGTCAGGAGGACAAGGTAGTCGCCACCGCGAAGAACGGGATGAAGATCGCCCCGACCCTCAAAACAAGAGGAGCAAGGGAGGCCGGGCCCCTAACAGTCGCCCCCTCTCCGGTCCAAGATCGTCGCACGTTGATAACTTCCAAGCGTTATCAGCGTACAACCCGCTGAACACTCCGCAAGAGCGGATCCTAGCTCTGCACCGCGACGAGCTAGGAAGTCCGGCTCCTCTAGCGAAGGATCCCGCGAAGAGGGATCGGAACAAGTTCTGTGAGTACCACCAGGATCACGGGCATCTGACGTCCGAGTGCTATCATCTTAGGCGTCAGATCGAGGCCCTGATTCAAGTCGGGAAATTAAAAGAGTATGTCCTAAGAACGGTCGGGGCGGCCACGGTGCACGAAGGCCGCCCACGGCGGGGAAGGAAGGGTCCGGCGACGGTGACTGTCATGAACCAGGCAGCGATTGAACAACCGGAGAGCTCACAGCTGCATGTCGTGGGCTAGGCCCATCCCCTCTTCTCATTATGTCATTTTATTTTAAGACAATCTCGAATTTCAATAAGGCCAATGGCCCAGGGATGTAATTTTTGACTATTTGTGCATAACAATTGTATCACATTTCACCTCGAAGTCTTTATCTTGCTGCATTATAATTTCTAGTCTCCTCCACGAGTACATGAGAAACTCGGGGGGCTAATGGGAAACAATGCTCAACAAAAAAAAAAAAAAAAAGAAGGAAACAAAAAAAAAAAAAAAAAAAAGACGTGCTAATCGATTATGCCTTCGTTGGCAAATCGAGAACATAAGACGCGCACAATACGACAAAGACGTGCTAATCGATTATGCCTTCGTTGGCAAATCGAGAACATAAGACGCGCACTAAACGACGAAGACGTGCTAATCGATTTTGCCTTCGTTGGCAAATCGAGAACATAAGACGCGCACAATACGACAAAGACGTGCTAATCGATTATGCCTTCGTTGGCAAATCGAGAACATAAGACGCGCACTAAACGACGAAGACGTGCTAATCGATTATGCCTTCGTTGGCAAATCGAGAACATAAGACGCGCACAATACGACGAAGGCGTGCTAATCGATTATGCCTTCGTTGGCAAATCGAGAAAAGTAAGACGCGCACTAAACGACGAAGACGTGCAAATCGATTATGCCTTCGGTGGCAAATCGAGAAAAGTAAGACGCGCACAAAAACGACAAAGACGTGCAAATCGATTATGCCTTCGTTGGCAAGTCGAGAAAAATAAGACGCGCACAAAACAAAAAAGACGTGCTAATCGATTATGCCTTCGTTGGCAAATCGAGAAAAGTAAGACGCGCACTAAACGACGAAGACGTGCTAATCGATCATGCCTTCGTTGGCAAGTCGAGAAAAGTAAGACGCGCACTACACAAAAAAGACGTGCAAATCGATTATGCCTTCGTTGGCGAGTCGAGAAAAGTAAGACGCGCAAATCGATTATGCCCTCATTGGCAAGTCGAGAAAATAAGACGCGCACGACACAATAAAGTCGTGCTAATCGATCACGCCCTCATTGGCAGATCGAGAAAATAAGCCACGCACGATCAACCCGAAACAAAGGCCGTCCCTTGAGACGTACAAAGGCCGTCCCTCGCGACACACAAAGGCCGTCCCTCGCGATGCGCGAAGGCCATTCCTCATGACACGAACCCGAGAGCGTTCATCCCGCATCCGTATAAAGGCGTAGATTTTGAGTTTCCACTCGATCTACGCTCGACCGGAAACTCGGGGGGCTAATGTTGTCGGTCCGTCTCGGACCGACGAGAGCTAAGGCATCGCTTAGATCCACGCGACCGGTGCGAGGACCGCACAGCGGCTACCGGCCGGCCAAGTGCCGTCCGGCCAGCTCCCGGCCGGCGGCCGCCCGGCGTATGACCGGCCCAAGACCGGCGCTGGCCAAGGCCGGCTCTCCAAGGCCGGCCCTCCTCGGCCGGCGCTCCAAGGCCGGCCCTCCTCGGCCGGCGCTCCAAGGCCGGCCCTCCTCGGCCGGCGCTCCAAGGCCGGCCCTCCTCGGCCGGCGCTCCAAGGCCGGCCCTCCTCGGCCGGCGCTCCAAGGCCGGCCTTCCTCGGCCGGCGCTCCAAGGCCGGCCTTCCTCGGCCGGCGCTCCAAGGCCGGCCCTCCTCGGCCGGCGCTCCAAGGCCGGCCCCCCTCGGCCGGCGCTCCAAGGCCGGCCCCCCTCGGCTGGCGCTCCAAGGCCGGCCCTCCTCGGCCGGCGCTCCAAGGCCGGCCCTCCTCCATGGCCGGCCGGCCCTCCAAGACCGGTCCTCCTCGGCCGGCGCTCCAAGGCCGGCCTCCCTCCATGGCCGGCGCTCCAAGGCCGGCCTTCCTCCATGGCCGGCCCTCCAAGGCCGGCCCTCCTCCATGGCCGGCCGGCCCTCCTCGGCCGGCGCTCCAAGGCCGGCCTCCCTCCATGTCCGGCGCTCCAAGGCCGGCCTTCCTCCATGGCCGGCCCTCCAAGGCCGGCCCTCCTCCATGGCCGGCCGGCGCTCCAAGACCGGCCCTCCTCGGCCGGCGCTCCAAGACCGGCCCTCCTCGGCCGGCGCTCCAAGACCGGCCCTCCTCGGCCGGCGCTCCAAGACCGGCCTTCCACGGCCGGCACTCCAGGGCCGGCCCTCCTCCAAGGCCGGCCCAACCTTGCTCACTCGGCCAAGGGGTCTTCAAGCCACCCCTTGGCTGCCTATAAATACAAGGGTCCTTCCCTTGACCCAGGTAATCCATTCTTGAGCACTGAAACGCTGCCGAACTCGTACCTCGCTCGTTTCTCTCAAGCTTCGGCCTCTAAACACCCCTAAAACCTCTATACTCCACCTCAATCAAACTAATGTTGAGCGTCGGAGAGGTAAACAGGGGCACCCCCCCTGTTTCCCCTTTGTAGTTCACGCCTTCTTTGCTTGCTTTTCAGGTATCAAGACGAGGTGAGCTTCACCCACAGCTAAGGGACGGCTTGGAATACCAAGCCCGACACGCTCGAGTCGAGACGAGACCACTTGGTCCGGCCTTGGGTCTAACCGTCTGCGACTCCTAAATCGTTGTCCGAAAAACAGCGACAACAGGCACGAGGAGTAGCTTGTCGACTCATGGACTGGGTACTTGACTCGAGGAGTGAACTCAACTCGAGGAGAAACGTAGAGTCGGCACGAGGAGTAGCCTATTGACTCGTGGACTGGGTACTCGACTCGAGGAGTGAACTCAACTCGAGGAGAAACGTAGAGTCGGCACGAGGAGTAGCTTGTCGACTCGTGGACTCGGTACTCGACTCGAGGAGCGAACTCAACTCGAGGAGAAACGTAGGGTCGGCACGAGGAGTAGCCTGTTGAGTCGTGGACTGGGTACTCGACTCGAGGAGCGAACTCAACTCGAGGAGAAACGTAGAGCCGGGATGAGGAGTAGCTTGTCGACTCGTGGACTGGGTACTCGACTCGAGGAGTGAACTCAACTCGAGGAGAAACGTAGAGTTGACACGAGGAGTAGCTTTTCGACTCGTGGACTCGGTACTCGACTCGAGGAGCGAACTCGACTCGAGGAGAAACGTAGAGTCGGGACGAGGAGTAGCTTGTCGACTCGTGGACTGGGTACTCGACTCGAGGAGTGAACTCAACTCGAGGAGAAACGTAGAGTCGACACGAGGAGTAGCTTGTCGACTCGTGGACTGGGTACTCGACTCGAGGAGAAACGTAGAGCCGGGACGAGGAGTAGCTTGTCGAATCGTGGACTGGGTACTCGACTCGAGGAGTGAACTCAACTCGAGGAGAAACGTAGAGTCGACACGAGGAGTAGCTTGTCGACTCGTGGACTCGGTACTCGACTCGAGGAGCGAACTCGACTCGAGGAGAAACGTAGAGCCGGGACGAGGAGTAGCTTGTCGACTCGTGGACTGGGTACTCGACTCGAGGAGTGAACTCAACTCGAGGAGAAACGTAGTGTCGACACGAGGAGTAGCTTGTCGACTCGTGGACTGGGTACTTGACTCGAGGAGTGAAATCAACTCGAGGAGAAACGTAGAGTCGGCACGAGGAGTAGCTTGTCGACTCGTGGACTCGATACTGGACTCGAGGAGCGAACTCAACTCGAGGAGAAACGTAGAGTCGGCACGAGGAGTAGCCTGTTGACTCGTGGACTGGGTACTCGACTCGAGGAGTGAACTCAACTCGAGGAGAAACGTAGAGTCGGCACGAGGAGTAGCTTGTCGACTCGTGGACTCGGTACTCGACTCGAGGAGCGAACTCAACTCGAGTAGAAACGTAGAGTCGGCACGAGGAGTAGCCTGTTGAGTCGTGGACTGGGTACTCGACTCGAGGAGTGAACTCAACTCGAGGAGAAACGTAGAGTCGGCACGAGGAGTAGCTTGTTGACTCGTGGACTCGGTACTAGACTCGAGGAGGGAACTCAACTCGAGGAGAGACGTAGAGTCGGCACGAGGAGTAGTTTGTCGACTCGTGGACTAGGTACTTGACTCGAGGAGTGCACTCAACTCGAGGGGAAACGTAGAGTCGGCACGAGGAGTAGCTTGTCGACTAGTGGACTCGGTACTCGACTCGACGAGCGAACTCAACTCGAGGAGAAACGTAGAGTCGGCACGAGGAGTAGCTTGTCGACTCATGGACTGGGTACTTGACTCGAGGAGTGAACTCAACTCGAGGAGAAACGTAGAGTCGGCACGAGGAGTAGCCTGTTGACTCGTGGACTGGGTACTCGACTCTAGGAGTGAACTCAACTCGAGGAGAAACGTAGAGTCGGCACGAGGAGTAGCTTGTCGACTCATGGACTGGGTACTTGACTCGAGGAGTGAACTCAACTCGAGGAGAAACGTAGAGTCGGCACGAGGAGTAGCCTGTTGACTCGTGGACTGGGTACTCGACTCGAGGAGTGAACTCAACTCGAGGAGAAACGTAGAGTCGGCACGAGGAGTAGCTTGTCGACTCGTGGACTCGGTACTCGACTCGAGGAGCGAACTCAACTCGAGGAGAAACGTAGAGTCGGCACGAGGAGTAGCCTGTTGAGTCGTGGACTGGGTACTCGACTCGAGGAGCGAACTCAACTCGAGGAGAAACGTAGAGCCGGGATGAGGAGTAGCTTGTCGACTCGTGGACTGGGTACTCGACTCGAGGAGTGAACTCAACTCGAGGAGAAACGTAGAGTTGACACGAGGAGTAGCTTTTCGACTCGTGGACTCGGTACTCGACTCGAGGAGCGAACTCGACTCGAGGAGAAACGTAGAGTCGGGACGAGGAGTAGCTTGTCGACTCGTGGACTGGGTACTCGACTCGAGGAGTGAACTCAACTCGAGGAGAAACGTAGAGTCGACACGAGGAGTAGCTTGTCGACTCGTGGACTGGGTACTCGACTCGAGGAGAAACGTAGAGCCGGGACGAGGAGTAGCTTGTCGAATCGTGGACTGGGTACTCGACTCGAGGAGTGAACTCAACTCGAGGAGAAACGTAGAGTCGACACGAGGAGTAGCTTGTCGACTTGTGGACTCGGTACTCGACTCGAGGAGCGAACTCGACTCGAGGAGAAACGTAGAGCCGGGACGAGGAGTAGCTTGTCGACTCGTGGATTGGGTACTCGACTCAAGGAGTGAACTCAACTCGAGGAGAAACGTAGTGTCGACACGAGGAGTAGCTTGTCGACTCGTGGACTGGGTACTTGACTCGAGGAGTGAAATCAACTCGAGGAGAAACGTAGAGTCGGCACGAGGAGTAGCTTGTCGACTCGTGGACTCGATACTGGACTCGAGGAGCGAACTCAACTCGAGGAGAAACGTAGAGTCGGCACGAGGAGTAGCCTGTTGACTCGTGGACTGGGTACTCGACTCGAGGAGTGAACTCAACTCGAGGAGAAACTTAGAGTCGGCACGAGGAGTAGCTTGTCGACTCGTGGACTCGGTACTCGACTCGAGGAGCGAACTCAACTCGAGTAGAAACGTAGAGTCGGCACGAGGAGTAGCCTGTTGAGTCGTGGACTGGGTACTCGACTCGAGGAGTGAACTCAACTCGAGGAGAAACGTAGAGTCGGCACGAGGAGTAGCTTGTTGACTCGTGGACTCGGTACTAGACTCGAGGAGGGAACTCAACTCGAGGAGAGACGTAGAGTCGGCACGAGGAGTAGTTTGTCGACTCGTGGACTAGGTACTTGACTCGAGGAGTGCACTCAACTCGAGGGGAAACGTAGAGTCGGCACGAGGAGTAGCTTGTCGACTAGTGGACTCGGTACTCGACTCGACGAGCGAACTCAACTCGAGGAGAAACGTAGAGTCGGCACGAGGAGTAGCTTGTCGACTCATGGACTGGGTACTTGACTCGAGGAGTGAACTCAACTCGAGGAGAAACGTAGAGTCGGCACGAGGAGTAGCCTGTTGACTCGTGGACTGGGTACTCGACTCGAGGAGTGAACTCAACTCGAGGAGAAACGTAGAGTCGGCACGAGGAGTAGCTTGTCGACTCGTGGACTTGGTACTCGACTCGAGGAGCGAACTCAACTCGAGGAGAAACGTAGAGTCGGCACGAGGAGTAGCCTGTTGAGTCGTGGACTGGGTACTCGACTCGAGGAGCGAACTCAACTCGAGGAGAAACGTAGAGCCGGGATGAGGAGTAGCTTGTCGACTCGTGGACTGGGTACTCGACTCGAGGAGTGAACTCAACTCGAGGAGAAACGTAGAGTTGACACGAGGAGTAGCTTTTCGACTCGTGGACTCGGTACTCGACTCGAGGAGCGAACTCGACTCGAGGAGAAACGTAGAGTCGGGACGAGGAGTAGCTTGTCGACTCGTGGACTGGGTACTCGACTCGAGGAGTGAACTCAACTCGAGGAGAAACGTAGAGTCGACACG
Source organism: Urtica dioica subsp. dioica (assembly GCF_054948205.1). NCBI lineage: Eukaryota > Viridiplantae > Streptophyta > Magnoliopsida > Rosales > Urticaceae > Urtica > Urtica dioica. The sequence goes on from NC_142758.1 coordinate 28,337,140, forward strand.
AGGAGTAGCTTGTCGACTCGTGGACTGGGTACTCGACTCGAGGAGAAACGTAGAGCCGGGATGAGGAGTAGCTTGTCGACTCGTGGACTGGGTACTCGACTCGAGGAGTGAACTCAACTCGAGGAGAAACGTAGAGTCGACACGAGGAGTAGCTTGTCGACTCGTGGACTCGGTACTCGACTCGAGGAGCGAACTCGACTCGAGGAGAAACGTAGAGCCGGGACGAGGAGTAGCTTGTCGACTCGTGGACTAGGTACTCGACTCGAGGAGTGAACTCAACTCGAGGAGAAACGTAGAGTCGACACGAGGAGTAGCTTGTCGAATCGTGGACTGGGTACTCGACTCGAGGAGTGAACTCAACTCGAGGAGAAACGTAGAGTCGACACGAGGAGTAGCTTGTCGAGTCGTGGACTCGGTACTCGACTCGAGGAGCGAACTCGACTCGAGGAGAAACGTAGAGCCGGGACGAGGAGTAGCTTGTCGACTCGTGGACTGGGTACTCGACTCGAGGAGTGAACTCAACTCGAGGAGAAACGTAGAGTCGACACGAGGAGTAGCTTGTCGACTCGTGGACTGGGTACTTGACTCGAGGAGTGAAATCAACTCGAGGAGAAACGTAGAGTCAGCACGAGGAGTAGCTTGTCGACTCGTGGACTCGATACTGGACTCGAGGAGCGAACTCGACTCGAGGAGAAACGTAGAGTCGGCACGAGGAGTAGCCTGTTGACTCGTGGACTGGGTACTCGACTCGAGGAGTGAACTCAACTCGAGGAGAAATGTAGAGACGGCACGAGGAGTAGCTTGTCGACTCGTGGACTCGGTACTCGACTCGAGGAGCGAACTCAACTCGAGTAGAAACGTAGAGTCGGCACGAGGAGTAGCCTGTTGAGTCGTGGACTGGGTACTCGACTCGAGGAGTGAACTCAACTCGAGGAGAAACGTAGAGTCGGCACGAGGAGTAGCTTGTTGACTCGTGGACTCGGTACTAGACTCGAGGAGGGAACTCAACTCGAGGAGAAACGTAGAGTCGGCACGAGGAGTAGTTTGTCGACTCGTGGACTAGGTACTTGACTCGAGGAGTGCACTCAACTCGAGGGGAAACGTAGAGTCGGCACGAGGAGTAGCTTGTCGACTAGTGGACTCGGTACTCGACTCGACGAGCGAACTCAACTCGAGGAGAAACGTAGAGTCGGCACGAGGAGTAGCTTGTCGACTCATGGACTGGGTACTTGACTCGAGGAGGGAACTCAACTCGAGGAGAAACCTAGAGTCGTCACGAGGAGTAGCTTGTCGATTCGTGGACTGGGTACTCGACTCGAGGAGCGAACTCAACTCGAGGAGAAACGTAGAGTCGGCACGAGGAGTAGCTCGTCGATTCGTGGACTGGGTACTCGACTCGAGGAGCGAACTCAACTCGAGGAGAAACGTAGAGTCGGCACGAGGAGTAGCTTGTCGACTCGTGGACTGGGTACTCGACTCGAGGAGCGAACTAAACTCGAGGAGAAACGTAGAGCCGGCACGAGGAGTAGCTTGTCGACTCGTGGACTGGGTACTCGACTCGAGGAGTGAACTCAACTCGAGGAGAAACGTAGAGTCGACCCGAGGAGTAGCTTGTCGACTCGTGGACTGGGTACTTGACTCGAGGAGTGAACTGAACTCGAGGAGAAACGTAGAGTCGTCACGAGGAGTAGCTTGTCGACTCGTGGAGTCGGTACTCGACTCGAGGAGCGAACTCAACTCGAGGAGAAACGTAGAGTCGGCACGAGGAGTAGCTTGTCGACTCGTGGACTGGGTACTCGACTCGAGGAGAAACGTAGAGCCGGGACGAGGAGTAGCTTGTCGACTCGTGGACTGGGTACTCGACTCGAGGAGTGAACTCAACTCGAGGAGAAACGTAGAGTCGACACGAGGAGTAGCTTGTCGACTCGTGGACTGGGTACTTGACTCCAGGAGTGAACTCAACTCGAGGAGAAACGTAGAGTCGGCACGAGGAGTAGCTTGTCGACTCGTGGACTCGATACTGGACTCGAGGAGCGAACTCAACTCGAGGAGAAACGTAGAGTCGGCACGAGGAGTAGCCTGTCGACTCGTGGACTGGGTACTCGACTCGAGGAGTGAACTCAACTCGAGGAGAAACGTAGAGTCGGCACGAGGAGTAGCTTGTCGACTCGTGGACTCGGTACTCGACTCGAGGAGCGAACTCAACTCGAGGAGAAACGTAGAGTAGGAGTAGCCTGTCGACTCATGGACTGGGTACTTGACTCGAGGAGTGAACTCAACTCGAGGAGAAACGTAGAGTCGACCCGAGGAGTAGCTTGTCGACTCGTGGACTGGGTACTAGACTCGAGGAGTGAACTCAACTCGAGGAGAAACGTAGAGTCGGCACGAGGAGTAGCTTGTTGACTCGTGGACTCGGTACTAGACTCGAGGAGGGAACTCAACTCGAGGAGAGACGTAGAGTCGGCACGAGGAGTAGTTTGTCGACTCGTGGACTGGGTACTTGACTCGAGGAGTGAACTCAACTCGAGGGGAAACGTAGAGTCGGCAAAGGAGTAGCTTGTCGACTCATGGACTGGGTACTTGACTCGAGGAGTGAACTCAACTCGAGGAGAAACATAGAGTCGTCACGAGGAGTAGCTTGTCGATTCGTGGACTGGGTACTCGACTCGAGGAGCGAACTCAACTCGAGGAGAAACGTAGAGTCGGCACGAAGAGTAGCTTGTCGACTCGTGGACTGGGTACTCGACTCGAGGAGAAACGTAGAGCCGGGACGAAGAGTAGCTTGTCGACTCGTGGACTGGGTACTCGACTCGAGGAGTGAACTCAACTCGAGGAGAAACGTAGAGTCGGCACGAGGAGTAGCTTGTCGACTCGTGGACTCGGTACTCGACTCGAGGAGAAACGTAGAGCCGGAACGAGGAGTAGCTTGTCGACTCGTGGACTGGGTACTCGACTCGAGGAGTGAACTCAACTCGAGGAGAAACGTAGAGTCGGCACGAGGAGTAGCTTGTCGACTCGTGGACTCGGTACTCGACTCGAGGAGCGAACTCAACTCGAGGAGAAACGTAGAGTAGGAGTAGCCTGTCGACTCATGGACTGGGTACTTGACTCGAGGAGTGAACTCAACTCGAGGAGAAACGTAGAGTCGACCCGAGGAGTAGCTTGTCGACTCGTGGACTGGGTACTAGACTCGAGGAGTGAACTCAACTCGAGGAGAAACGTAGAGTCGGCACGAGGAGTAGCTTGTTGACTCGTGGACTCGGTACTAGACTCGAGGAGGGAACTCAACTCGAGGAGAGACGTAGAGTCGGCACGAGGAGTAGTTTGTCGACTCGTGGACTGGGTACTTGACTCGAGGAGTGAACTCAACTCGAGGGGAAACGTAGAGTCGGCAAAGGAGTAGCTTGTCGACTCGTGGACTCGGTACTCGACTCGACGAGCGTACTCAACTCGAGGAGAAACGTAGAGTCGGCACGAGGAGTAGCTTGTCGACTCATGGACTGGGTACTTGACTCGAGGAGTGAACTCAACTCGAGGAGAAACATAGAGTCGTCACGAGGAGTAGCTTGTCGATTCGTGGACTGGGTACTCGACTCGAGGAGCGAACTCAACTCGAGGAGAAACGTAGAGTCGGCACGAGGAGTAGCTTGTCGACTCGTGGACTGGGTACTCGACTCGAGGAGAAACGTAGAGCCGGGACGAGGAGTAGCTTGTCGACTCGTGGACTGGGTACTAGACTCGAGGAGTGAACTCAACTCGAGGAGAAACGTAGAGTCGGCACGAGGAGTAGCTTGTCGACTCGTGGACTGGGTACTCGACTCGAGGAGTGAACTCAACTCGAGGAGAAACGTAGAGTCGACACGAGGAGTAGCTTGTCGACTCGTGGACTGGGTACTCGACTCGAGGAGAAACGTAGAGCCGGGACGAGGAGTAGCTTGTCGACTCGTGGACTGGGTACTCGACTCGAGGAGTGAACTCAACTCGAGGAGAAACGTAGAGTCGACACGAGGAGTAGCTTGTCGACTCGTGGACTCGGTACTCGACTCGAGGAGCGAACTCGACTCGAGGAGAAACGTAGAGCCGGGACGAGGAGTAGCTTGTCGACTCGTGGACTAGGTACTCGACTCGAGTAGTGAACTCAACTCGAGGAGAAACGTAGAGTCGGCACGAGGAGTAGCTTGTCGACTCGTGGACTGGGTACTCGACTCGAGGAGCGAACTCAACTCGAGGAGAAACGTAGAGCCGGCACGAGGAGTAGCTTGTCGACTCGTGGACTGGGTACTCGACTCGAGGAGTGAACTCAACTCGAGGAGAAACGTAGAGTCGACCCGAGGAGTAGCTTGTCGACTCGTGGACTGGGTACTCGACTCGAGGAGCGAACTCAACTCGAGGAGAAACGTAGAGTCGGCACGAGGAGTAACTTGTCGACTCGTGGACTGGGTACTCGACTCGAGGAGCGAACTCAACTCGAGGAGAAACGTAGAGTCGTCACGAGGAGTAGCTTGTCGACTCGTGGAGTCGGTACTCGACTCGAGGAGCGAACTCAACTCGAGGAGAAACGTAGAGTCGGCACGAGGAGTAGCTTGTCGACTCGTGGACTGGGTACTCGACTCGAGGAGAAACGTAGAGCCGGGACGAGGAGTAGCTTGTCGACTCGTGGACTGGGTACTCGACTCGAGGAGTGAACTCAACTCGAGGAGAAACGTAGAGTCGACACGAGGAGTAGCTTGTTGACTCGTGGACTCTGTACTCGACTCGAGGAGCGAACTCGACTCGAGGAGAAACGTAGAGCCGGGACGAGGAGTAGCTTGTCGACTCGTGGACTAGGTACTCGACTCGAGGAGTGAACTCAACTCGAGGAGAAACGTAGAGTCGACACGAGGAGTAGCTTGTCGACTCGTGGACTGGGTACTTGACTCGAGGAGTGAACTCAACTCGAGGGGAAACGTAGAGTCGGCAAAGGAGTAGCTTGTCGACTCGTGGACTGGGTACTCGACTCGAGGAGTGAACTCGACTCGAGGAGAAACGTAGAGTCGACACGAGGAGTAGCTTGTCGACTCGTGGACTCTGTACTCGACTCGAGGAGCGAACTCGACTCGAGGAGAAACGTAGAGCCGGGACGAGGAGTAGCTTGTCGACTCGTGGACTAGGTACTCGACTCGAGGAGTGAACTCAACTCGAGGAGAAACGTAGAGTCGGCACGAGGAGTAGTTTGTCGACTCGTGGACTGGGTACTTGACTCGAGGAGTGAACTCAACTCGAGGGGAAACGTAGAGTCGGCAAAGGAGTAGCTTGTCGACTCGTGGACTCGGTACTCGACTCGACGAGCGAACTCAACTCGAGGAGAAACGTAGAGTCGGCACGAGGAGTAGCTTGTCGACTCATGGACTGGGTACTTGACTCGAGGAGTGAACTCAACTCGAGGAGAAACATAGAGTCGTCACGAGGAGTAGCTTGTCGATTCGTGGACTGGGTACTCGACTCGAGGAGCGAACTCAACTCGAGAAGAAACGTAGAGTCGGCACGAGGAGTAGCTTGTCGACTCGTGGACTGGGTACTCGACTCGAGGAGAAACGTAGAGCCGGGACGAGGCGTAGCTTGTCGACTCGTGGACTGGGTACTCGACTCGAGGAGTGAACTCAACTCGAGGAGAAACGTAGAGTCGGCACGAGGAGTAGCTTGTCGACTCGTGGACTCGGTACTCGACTCGAGGAGAAACGTAGAGCCGGAACGAGGAGTAGCTTGTCGACTCGTGGACTGGGTACTCGACTCGAGGAGTGAACTCAACTCGAGGAGAAACGTAGAGTCGACACGAGGAGTAGCTTGTCGACTCGTGGACTGGGTACTCGACTCGAGGAGAAACGTAGAGCCGGGACGAGGAGTAGCTTGTCGACTCGTGGACTGGGTACTCGACTCGAGGAGTGAACTCAACTCGAGGAGAAACGTAGAGTCGACACGAGGAGTAGCTTGTCGACTCGTGGACTCGGTACTCGACTCGAGGAGCGAACTCGACTCGAGGAGAAACGTAGAGCCGGGACGAGGAGTAGCTTGTCGACTCGTGGACTAGGTACTCGACTCGAGTAGTGAACTCAACTCGAGGAGAAACGTAGAGTCGGCACGAGGAGTAGCTTGTCGACTCGTGGACTGGGTACTCGACTCGAGGAGCGAACTCAACTCGAGGAGAAACGTAGAGCCGGCACGAGGAGTAGCTTGTCGACTCGTGGACTGGGTACTCGACTCGAGGAGTGAACTCAACTCGAGGAGAAACGTAGAGTCGACCCGAGGAGTAGCTTGTCGACTCGTGGACTGGGTACTCGACTCGAGGAGCGAACTCAACTCGAGGAGAAACGTAGAGTCGGCACGAGGAGTAACTTGTCGACTCGTGGACTGGGTACTCGACTCGAGGAGCGAACTCAACTCGAGGAGAAACGTAGAGTCGTCACGAGGAGTAGCTTGTCGACTCGTGGAGTCGGTACTCGACTCGAGGAGCGAACTCAACTCGAGGAGAAACGTAGAGTCGGCACGAGGAGTAGCTTGTCGACTCGTGGACTGGGTACTCGACTCGAGGAGAAACGTAGAGCCGGGACGAGGAGTAGCTTGTCGACTCGTGGACTGGGTACTCGACTCGAGGAGTGAACTCAACTCGAGGAGAAACGTAGAGTCGACACGAGGAGTAGCTTGTTGACTCGTGGACTCTGTACTCGACTCGAGGAGCGAACTCGACTCGAGGAGAAACGTAGAGCCGGGACGAGGAGTAGCTTGTCGACTCGTGGACTAGGTACTCGACTCGAGGAGTGAACTCAACTCGAGGAGAAACGTAGAGTCGACACGAGGAGTAGCTTGTCGACTCGTGGACTGGGTACTTGACTCGAGGAGTGAACTCAACTCGAGGGGAAACGTAGAGTCGGCAAAGGAGTAGCTTGTCGACTCGTGGACTGGGTACTCGACTCGAGGAGTGAACTCGACTCGAGGAGAAACGTAGAGTCGACACGAGGAGTAGCTTGTCGACTCGTGGACTCTGTACTCGACTCGAGGAGCGAACTCGACTCGAGGAGAAACGTAGAGCCGGGACGAGGAGTAGCTTGTCGACTCGTGGACTAGGTACTCGACTCGAGGAGTGAACTCAACTCGAGGAGAAACGTAGAGTCGGCACGAGGAGTAGTTTGTCGACTCGTGGACTGGGTACTTGACTCGAGGAGTGAACTCAACTCGAGGGGAAACGTAGAGTCGGCAAAGGAGTAGCTTGTCGACTCGTGGACTCGGTACTCGACTCGACGAGCGAACTCAACTCGAGGAGAAACGTAGAGTCGGCACGAGGAGTAGCTTGTCGACTCATGGACTGGGTACTTGACTCGAGCAGTGAACTCAACTCGAGGAGAAACATAGAGTCGTCACGAGGAGTAGCTTGTCGACTCGTGGACTCGGTACTCGACTCGAGGAGTGAACTCAACTCGAGGAGAAACGTAGAGTCGACACGAGGAGTAGCTTGTTGACTCGTGGACTCTGTACTCGACTCGAGGAGCGAACTCGACTCGAGGAGAAACGTAGAGCCGGGACGAGGAGTAGCTTGTCGACTCGTGGACTAGGTACTCGACTCGAGGAGTGAACTCAACTCGAGGAGAAACGTAGAGTCGACACGAGGAGTAGCTTGTCGACTCGTGGACTGGGTACTTAACTCCAGGAGTGAACTCAACTCGAGGGGAAACGTAGAGTCGGCAAAGGAGTAGCTTGTCGACTCGTGGACTGGGTACTCGACTCGAGGAGTGAACTCGACTCGAGGAGAAACGTAGAGTCGACACGAGGAGTAGCTTGTCGACTCGTGGACTCTGTACTCGACTCGAGGAGCGAACTCGACTAGACGAGAAACGTAGAGCCGGGACGAGGAGTAGCTTGTCGACTCGTGGACTAGGTACTCGACTCGAGGAGTGAACTCAACTCGAGGAGAAACGTAGAGTCGGCACGAGGAGTAGTTTGTCGACTCGTGGACTGGGTACTTGACTCGAGGAGTGAACTCAACTCGAGGGGAAACGTAGAGTCGGCAAAGGAGTAGCTTGTCGACTCGTGGACTCGGTACTCGACTCGAGGAGCGAACTCAACTCGAGGAGAAACGTAGAGTCGGCACGAGGAGTAGCTTGTCGACTCGTGGACTGGGTACTCGACTCGAGGAGAAACGTAGAGCCGGGACGAGGCGTAGCTTGTCGACTCGTGGACTGGGTACTCGACTCGAGGAGTGAACTCAACTCGAGGAGAAACGTAGAGTCGGCACGAGGAGTAGCTTGTCGACTCGTGGACTCGGTACTCGACTCGAGGAGAAACGTAGAGCCGGAACGAGGAGTAGCTTGTCGACTCGTGGACTGGGTACTCGACTCGAGGAGTGAACTCCACTCGAGGAGAAACGTAGAGTCGACACGAGGAGTAGCTTGTCGACTCGTGGACTGGGTACTCGACTCGAGGAGAAACGTAGAGCCGGGACGAGGAGTAGCTTGTCGACTCGTGGACTGGGTACTCGACTCGAGGAGTGAACTCAACTCGAGGAGAAACGTAGAGTCGACACGAGGAGTAGCTTGTCGACTCGTGGACTCGGTACTCGACTCGAGGAGCGAACTCGACTCGAGGAGAAACGTAGAGCCGGGACGAGGAGTAGCTTGTCGACTCGTGGACTAGGTACTCGACTCGAGTAGTGAACTCAACTCGAGGAGAAACGTAGAGTCGGCACGAGGAGTAGCTTGTCGACTCGTGGACTGGGTACTCGACTCGAGGAGCGAACTCAACTCGAGGAGAAACGTAGAGTCGGCACGAGGAGTAGCTTGTCGACTCGTGGACTGGGTACTCGACTCGAGGAGAAACGTAGAGCCGGGACGAGGAGTAGCTTGTCGACTCGTGGACTAGGTACTCGACTCGAGTAGTGAACTCAACTCGAGGAGAAACGTAGAGCCGGCACGAGGAGTAGCTTGTCGACTCGTGGACTGGGTACTCGACTCGAGGAGCGAACTCAACTCGAGGAGAAACGTAGAGTCGGCACGAGGAGTAGCTTGTCGACTCGTGGACTGGGTACTCGACTCGAGGAGAAACGTAGAGCCGGGACGAGGAGTAGCTTGTCGACTCATGGACTGGGTACTCGACTCGAGGAGTGAACTCAACTCGAGGAGAAACGTAGAGTCGTCACGAGGAGTAGCTTGTCGACTCGTGGACTCGGTACTCGACTCGAGGAGCGAACTCAACTCGAGGAGAAACGTAGAGTCGGCACGAGGAGTAGCTTGTCGACTCGTGGACTGGGTACTCGACTCGAGGAGCGAACTCAACTCGAGGAGAAACGTAGAGCCGACCCGAGGAGTAGCTTGTCGACTCGTGGACTGGGTACTCAACTCGAGGAGTGAACTCAACTCGAGGAGAAACGTAGTGTCGACCCGAGGAGTAGCTTGTCGACTCGTTTACTGGGAACTCGACTCGAGGAGTGAACTCAACTCGAGGAGAAACGTAGAGTCGACACGAGGAGTAGCTTGTCGACTCGTGGACTCGGTACTCGACTCGAGGAGCGAACTCGACTCGAGGAGAAACGTAGAGCCGGGACGAGGAGTAGCTTGTCGATTCGTGGACTAGGTACTCGACTCGAGGAGTGAACTCAACTCGAGGAGAAACGTAGAGTCGACACGAGGAGTAGCTTGTCGACTCGTGGACTGGGTACTTGACTCCAGGAGTGAACTCAACTCGAGGAGAAACGTAGAGTCGGCACGAGGAGTAGCTTGTCGACTCGTGGACTCGATACTGGACTCGAGGAGCGAACTCAACTCGAGGAGAAACGTAGAGTCAGCACGAGGAGTAGCCTGTCGACTCGTGGACTGGGTACTCGACTCGAGGAGTGAACTCAACTCGAGGAGAAACGTAGAGTCGGCACGAGGAGTAGCTTGTCGACTCGTGGACTAGGTACTCGACTCGAGGAGTGAACTCAACTCGAGGAGAAACGTAGAGTCGGCACGAGGAGTAGTTTGTCGACTCGTGGACTGGGTACTTGACTCGAGGAGTGAACTCAACTCGAGGGGAAACGTAGAGTCGGCAAAGGAGTAGCTTGTCGACTCGTGGACTCGGTACTCGACTCGAGGAGCGAACTCAACTCGAGGAGAAACGTAGAGTCGGCACGAGGAGTAGCTTGTCGACTCGTGGACTGGGTACTCGACTCGAGGAGAAACGTAGAGCCGGGACGAGGCGTAGCTTGTCGACTCGTGGACTGGGTACTCGACTCGAGGAGTGAACTCAACTCGAGGAGAAACGTAGAGTCGGCACGAGGAGTAGTTTGTCGACTCGTGGACTGGGTACTTGACTCGAGGAGTGAACTCAACTCGAGGGGAAACGTAGAGTCGGCAAAGGAGTAGCTTGTCGACTCGTGGACTCGGTACTCGACTCGAGGAGCGAACTCAACTCGAGGAGAAACGTAGAGTCGGCACGAGGAGTAGCTTGTCGACTCGTGGACTGGGTACTCGACTCGAGGAGAAACGTAGAGCCGGGACGAGGCGTAGCTTGTCGACTCGTGGACTGGGTACTCGACTCGAGGAGTGAACTCAACTCGAGGAGAAACGTAGAGTCGGCACGAGGAGTAGCTTGTCGACTCGTGGACTCGGTACTCGACTCGAGGAGAAACGTAGAGCCGGAACGAGGAGTAGCTTGTCGACTCGTGGACTGGGTACTCGACTCGAGGAGTGAACTCCACTCGAGGAGAAACGTAGAGTCGACACGAGGAGTAGCTTGTCGACTCGTGGACTGGGTACTCGACTCGAGGAGAAACGTAGAGCCGGGACGAGGAGTAGCTTGTCGACTCGTGGACTGGGTACTCGACTCGAGGAGTGAACTCAACTCGAGGAGAAACGTAGAGTCGACACGAGGAGTAGCTTGTCGACTCGTGGACTCGGTACTCGACTCGAGGAGCGAACTCGACTCGAGGAGAAACGTAGAGCCGGGACGAGGAGTAGCTTGTCGACTCGTGGACTAGGTACTCGACTCGAGTAGTGAACTCAACTCGAGGAGAAACGTAGAGTCGGCACGAGGAGTAGCTTGTCGACTCGTGGACTGGGTACTCGACTCGAGGAGCGAACTCAACTCGAGGAGAAACGTAGAGTCGGCACGAGGAGTAGCTTGTCGACTCGTGGACTGGGTACTCGACTCGAGGAGAAACGTAGAGCCGGGACGAGGAGTAGCTTGTCGACTCGTGGACTAGGTACTCGACTCGAGTAGTGAACTCAACTCGAGGAGAAACGTAGAGCCGGCACGAGGAGTAGCTTGTCGACTCGTGGACTGGGTACTCGACTCGAGGAGCGAACTCAACTCGAGGAGAAACGTAGAGTCGGCACGAGGAGTAGCTTGTCGACTCGTGGACTGGGTACTCGACTCGAGGAGAAACGTAGAGCCGGGACGAGGAGTAGCTTGTCGACTCATGGACTGGGTACTCGACTCGAGGAGTGAACTCAACTCGAGGAGAAACGTAGAGTCGTCACGAGGAGTAGCTTGTCGACTCGTGGACTCGGTACTCGACTCGAGGAGCGAACTCAACTCGAGGAGAAACGTAGAGTCGGCACGAGGAGTAGCTTGTCGACTCGTGGACTGGGTACTCGACTCGAGGAGCGAACTCAACTCGAGGAGAAACGTAGAGCCGACCCGAGGAGTAGCTTGTCGACTCGTGGACTGGGTACTCAACTCGAGGAGTGAACTCAACTCGAGGAGAAACGTAGTGTCGACCCGAGGAGTAGCTTGTCGACTCGTTTACTGGGAACTCGACTCGAGGAGTGAACTCAACTCGAGGAGAAACGTAGAGTCGACACGAGGAGTAGCTTGTCGACTCGTGGACTCGGTACTCGACTCGAGGAGCGAACTCGACTCGAGGAGAAACGTAGAGCCGGGACGAGGAGTAGCTTGTCGATTCGTGGACTAGGTACTCGACTCGAGGAGTGAACTCAACTCGAGGAGAAACGTAGAGTCGACACGAGGAGTAGCTTGTCGACTCGTGGACTGGGTACTTGACTCCAGGAGTGAACTCAACTCGAGGAGAAACGTAGAGTCGGCACGAGGAGTAGCTTGTCGACTCGTGGACTCGATACTGGACTCGAGGAGCGAACTCAACTCGAGGAGAAACGTAGAGTCAGCACGAGGAGTAGCCTGTCGACTCGTGGACTGGGTACTCGACTCGAGGAGTGAACTCAACTCGAGGAGAAACGTAGAGTCGGCACGAGGAGTAGCTTGTCGACTCGTGGACTCGGTACTCGACTCGAGGAGAAACGTAGAGCCGGGACGAGGAGTAGCTTGTCGACTCGTGGACTGGGTACTCGACTCGAGGAGTGAACTCAACTCGAGGAGAAACGTAGAGTCGACACGAGGAGTAGCTTGTCGACTCGTTGAGTCGGTACTCGACTCGAGGAGCGAACTCAACTCAAGGAGAAACGTAGAGTCGGCACGAGGAGTAGCTTGTCGACTCGTGGACTGGGTACTTGACTCGAGGAGTGAACTCAACTCGAGGAGAAACGTAGAGTCGGCACGAGGAGTAGCTTGTTGACTCGTGGACTCGGTACTAGACTCGAGGAGGGAACTCCACTCGAGGAGTGAACTCAACTCGAGGAGAAACGTAGAGTCGGCACGAGGAGTAGCTTGTCGACTCGTGGACTCGATAATGGACTCGAGGAGCGAACTCAACTCGAGGAGAAACGTAGAGTCGGCACGAGGAGTAGCTTGTCGACTCGTGGACTCGGTACTCGACTCGAGGAGGGAACTCAACTCGAGGAGAAACGTAGAGTCGGCACGAGGAGTAGCTTGTTGACTCGTGGACTCGGTACTAGACTCGAGGAGGGAACTCAACTCGAGGAGAGACGTAGAGTCGGCACGAGGAGTAGTTTGTCGACTCGTGGACTGGGTACTTGACTCGAGGAGTGAACTCAACTCGAGGGGAAACGTAGAGTCGGCACGAGGAGTAGCTTATCGACTCGTGGACTCGGTACTCGACTCGACGAGCGAACTCAACTCGAGGAGAAACGTAGAGTTGGCACGAGGAGTAGCTTGTCGACTCATGGACTGGGTACTTGACTCGAGGAGTGAACTCAACTCGAGGAGAAACATAGAGTTGTCACAAGGAGTAGCTTGTCGATTCGTGGACTGGGTACTCGACTCGAGGAGCGAACTCAACTCGAGGAGAAACGTAGAGTCGGCACGAGGAGTAGCTTGTCGACTCGTGGACTGGGTACTCGACTCGAGGAGCGAACTCAACTCGAGGAGAAACGTAGAGCCGGCACGAGGAGTAGCTTGTCGACTCGTGGACTGGGTACTCGACTCGAGGAGTGAACTCAACTCGAGGAGAAACGTAGAGTCGACCCGAGGAGTAGCTTGTCGACTCGTGGACTGGGTACTTGACTCGAGGAGTCAACTAAACTCGAGGAGAAACGTAGAGTCGTCACGAGGAGTAGCTTGTCGACTCGTGGACTCGGTACTCGACTCGAGGAGCGAACTCAACTCGAGGAGAAACGTAGAGTCGGCACGAGGAGTAGCTTGTCGACTCGTGGACTGGGTACTCGACTCGAGGAGCGAACTCAACTCGAGGAGAAACGTAGAGCCGGCACGAGGAGTAGCTTGTCGACTCGTGGACTGGGTACTCAACTCGAGGAGTGAACTCAACTCGAGGAGAAACGTAGTGTCGACCCGAGGAGTAGCTTGTCGACTCGTTTACTGGGAACTCGACTCGAGGAGTGAACTCAACTCGAGGAGAAACGTAGAGTCGACACGAGGAGTAGCTTGTCGACTCGTGGACTCGGTACTCGACTCGAGGAGCGAACTCGACTCGAGGAGAAACTTAGAGCCGGGACGAGGAGTAGCTTGTCGACTCGTGGACTAGGTACTCGACTCGAGGAGTGAACTCAACTCGAGGAGAAACGTAGAGTCGACACGAGGAGTAGCTTGTCGACTCGTGGACTGGGTACTTGACTCCAGGAGTGAACTCAACTCGAGGAGAAACGTAGAGTCGGCACGAGGAGTAGCTTGTCGACTCGTGGACTCGATACTGGACTCGAGGAGCGAACTCAACTCGAGGAGAAACGTAGAGTCGGCACGAGGAGTAGCCTGTCGACTCGTGGACTGGGTACTCGACTCGAGGAGTGAACTCAACTCGAGGAGAAACGTAGAGTCGGCACGAGGAGTAGCTTGTCGACTCGTGGACTCGGTACTCGACTCGAGGAGAAACGTAGAGCCGGGACGAGGAGTAGCTTGTCGACTCGTGGACTGGGTACTCGACTCGAGGAGTGAACTCAACTCGAGGAGAAACGTAGAGTCGACACGAGGAGTAGCTTGTCGACTCGTTGAGTCGGTACTCGACTCGAGGAGCGAACTCAACTCAAGGAGAAACGTAGAGTCGGCACGAGGAGTAGCTTGTCGACTCGTGGACTGGGTACTTGACTCGAGGAGTGAACTCAACTCGAGGAGAAACGTAGAGTCGGCACGAGGAGTAGCTTGTTGACTCGTGGACTCGGTACTAGACTCGAGGAGGGAACTCCACTCGAGGAGTGAACTCAACTCGAGGAGAAACGTAGAGTCGGCACGAGGAGTAGCTTGTCGACTCGTGGACTCGATACTGGACTCGAGGAGCGAACTCAACTCGAGGAGAAACGTAGAGTCGGCACGAGGAGTAGCTTGTCGACTCGTGGACTCGGTACTCGACTCGAGGAGGGAACTCAACTCGAGGAGAAACGTAGAGTCGGCACGAGGAGTAGCTTGTCGACTCGTGGACTCGGTACTCGACTCGAGGAGCAAACTCAACTGGAGGAGAAATGTAGAGTCGGCACGAGGAATAGCTTGTCGACTCGTGGACTCGGTACTAGACTCGAGGAGGGAACTCAACTCGAGGACAGACGTAGAGTTGGCACGAGGAGTAGCCGGTTGAGTCGTGGACTGGGTACTCGACTCGAGGAGTGAACTCAACTCGAGGAGAAACGTAGAGTCGGCACGAGGAGTAGCTTGTCGACTCGCGGACTCGGTACTCGACTCGAGGAGCGAACTCAACTCGAGGAGAGACGTAGAGTCGGCACGAGGAGTAGCTTGTCGACTCGTGGAGTCGGTACTCGACTCGAGGAGCGAACTCAACTCGAGGAGAAACGTAGAGTCGGCACGAGGAATAGCTTGTCGACTCGTGGACTCGGTACTCGACTCGAGGAGCGAACTCAACTCGAGGAGAAACGTAGAGTCGGCACGAGGAGTAGCTTGTCGACTCGTGGACTCGGTACTCGACTCGAGGAGTGAACTCAACTCGAGGAGAAACGTAGAGTCGACACGAGGAGTAGCTTGTCGACTCGTTGACTCGGTACTCGACTCGAGGAGCGAACTCAACTCAAGGAGAAACGTAGAGTCGGCACGAGGAGTAGTTTGTCGACTCGTGGACTGGGTACTTGACTCGAGGAGTGAACTCAACTCGAGGGGAAACGTAGAGTCGGCACGAGGAGTAGCTTATCGACTCGTGGACTCGGTACTCGACTCGACGAGCGAACTCAACTCGAGGAGAAACGTAGAGTTGGCACGAGGAGTAGCTTGTCGACTCATGGACTGGGTACTTGACTCGAGGAGTGAACTCAACTCGAGGAGAAACATAGAGTTGTCACGAGGAGTAGCTTGTCGATTCGTGGACTGGGTACTCGACTCGAGGAGCGAACTCAACTCGAGGAGAAACGTAGAGTCGGCACGAGGAGTAGCTTGTCGACTCGTGGACTGGGTACTCGACTCGAGGAGCGAACTCAACTCGAGGAGAAACATAGAGCCGGCACGAGGAGTAGCTTGTCGACTCGTGGACTGGGTACTCGACTCGAGGAGTGAACTCAACTCGAGGAGAAACGTAGAGTCGACCCGAGGAGTAGCTTGTCGACTCGTGGACTGGGTACTTGACTCGAGGAGTCAACTCAACTCGAGGAGAAACGTAGAGTCGTCACGAGGAGTAGCTTGTCGACTCGTGGACTCGGTACTCGACTCGAGGAGCGAACTCAACTCGAGGAGAAACGTAGAGTCGGCACGAGGAGTAGCTTGTCGACTCGTGGACTGGGTACTCGACTCGAGGAGCGAACTCAACTCGAGGAGAAACGTAGAGCCGGCACGAGGAGTAGCTTGTCGACTCGTGGACTGGGTACTCAACTCGAGGAGTGAACTCAACTCGAGGAGAAACGTAGTGTCGACCCGAGGAGTAGCTTGTCGACTCGTTTACTGGGAACTCGACTCGAGGAGTGAACTCAACTCGAGGAGAAACGTAGAGTCGACACGAGGAGTAGCTTGTCGACTCGTGGACTCGGTACTTGACTCGAGGAGTGAACTCAACTCGAGGAGAAACGTAGAGTCGGCACGAGGAGTAGCTTGTCGACTCGTGGACTCGGTACTCGACTCGAGGAGAAACGTAGAGTCTACACGAGGAGTAGCTTGTCGACTCGTGGACTGGGTACTCGACTCGAGGAGTGAACTCAACTCGAGGAGAAACGTAGAGTCGGCACGAGGAGTAGCTTGTCGACTCGTGGACTCGGTACTCGACTCGAGGAGCGAACTCAACTCGAGGAGAAACGTAGAGTCGGCACGAGGAGTAGCCTGTCGACTCGTGGACTGGGTACTCGACTCGATGAGTGAACTCAACTCGAGGAGAAACGTAGAGTCGGCACGAGGAGTAGCTTGTCGACTCGTGGACTAGGTACTCGACTCGAGGAGTGAACTCAACTCGAGGAGAAACGTAGAGTCGACACGAGGAGTAGCTTGTCGACTCGTGGACTGGGTACTTGACTCCAGGAGTGAACTCAACTCGAGGAGAAACGTAGAGTCGGCACGAGGAGTAGCTTGTCGACTCGTGGACTCGATACTGGACTCGAGGAGCGAACTCAACTCGAGGAGAAACGTAGAGTCGGCACGAGGAGTAGCCTGTCGACTCGTGGACTGGGTACTCGACTCGAGGAGTGAACTCAACTCGAGGAGAAACGTAGAGTCGGCACGAGGAGTAGCTTGTCGACTCGTGGACTCGGTACTCGACTCGAGGAGAAACGTAGAGCCGGGACGAGGAGTAGCTTGTTGACTCGTGGACTGGGTACTCGACTCGAGGAGTGAACTCAACTCGAGGAGAAACGTAGAGTCGACACGAGGAGTAGCTTGTCGACTCGTTGAGTCGGTACTCGACTCGAGGAGCGAACTCAACTCAAGGAGAAACGTAGAGTCGGCACGAGGAGTAGCTTGTCGACTCGTGGACTGGGTACTTGACTCGAGGAGTGAACTCAACTCGAGGAGAAACGTAGAGTCGGCACGAGGAGTAGCTTGTTGACTCGTGGACTCGGTACTAGACTCGAGGAGGGAACTCCACTCGAGGAGTGAACTCAACTCGAGGAGAAACGTAGAGTCGGCACGAGGAGTAGCTTGTCGACTCGTGGACTCGATACTGGACTCGAGGAGCGAACTCAACTCGAGGAGAAACGTAGAGTCGGCACGAGGAGTAGCTTGTCGACTCGTGGACTCGGTACTCGACTCGAGGAGGGAACTCAACTCGAGGAGAAACGTAGAGTCGGCACGAGGAGTAGCTTGTCGACTCGTGGACTCGGTACTCGACTCGAGGAGCAAACTCAACTGGAGGAGAAATGTAGAGTCGGCACGAGGAATAGCTTGTCGACTCGTGGACTCGGTACTAGACTCGAGGAGGGAACTCAACTCGAGGAGAGACGTAGAGTTGGCACGAGGAGTAGCCGGTTGAGTCGTGGACTGGGTACTCGACTCGAGGAGTGAACTCAACTCGAGGAGAAACGTAGAGTCGGCACGAGGAGTAGCTTGTCGACTCGCGGACTCGGTACTCGACTCGAGGAGCGAACTCAACTCGAGGAGAAACGTAGAGCCGGCACGAGGAGTAGCTTGTCGACTCGTGGACTGGGTACTCAACTCGAGGAGTGAACTCAACTCGAGGAGAAACGTAGTGTCGACCCGAGGAGTAGCTTGTCGACTCGTTTACTGGGAACTCGACTCGAGGAGTGAACTCAACTCGAGGAGAAACGTAGAGTCGACACGAGGAGTAGCTTGTCGACTCGTGGACTCGGTACTTGACTCGAGGAGTGAACTCAACTCGAGGAGAAACGTAGAGTCGGCACGAGGAGTAGCTTGTCGACTCGTGGACTCGGTACTCGACTCGAGGAGAAACGTAGAGTCTACACGAGGAGTAGCTTGTCGACTCGTGGACTGGGTACTCGACTCGAGGAGTGAACTCAACTCGAGGAGAAACGTAGAGTCGGCACGAGGAGTAGCTTGTCGACTCGTGGACTCGGTACTCGACTCGAGGAGCGAACTCAACTCGAGGAGAAACGTAGAGTCGGCACGAGGAGTAGCCTGTCGACTCGTGGACTGGGTACTCGACTCGATGAGTGAACTCAACTCGAGGAGAAACGTAGAGTCGGCACGAGGAGTAGCTTGTCGACTCGTGGACTAGGTACTCGACTCGAGGAGTGAACTCAACTCGAGGAGAAACGTAGAGTCGACACGAGGAGTAGCTTGTCGACTCGTGGACTGGGTACTTGACTCCAGGAGTGAACTCAACTCGAGGAGAAACGTAGAGTCGGCACGAGGAGTAGCTTGTCGACTCGTGGACTCGATACTGGACTCGAGGAGCGAACTCAACTCGAGGAGAAACGTAGAGTCGGCACGAGGAGTAGCCTGTCGACTCGTGGACTGGGTACTCGACTCGAGGAGTGAACTCAACTCGAGGAGAAACGTAGAGTCGGCACGAGGAGTAGCTTGTCGACTCGTGGACTCGGTACTCGACTCGAGGAGAAACGTAGAGCCGGGACGAGGAGTAGCTTGTTGACTCGTGGACTGGGTACTCGACTCGAGGAGTGAACTCAACTCGAGGAGAAACGTAGAGTCGACACGAGGAGTAGCTTGTCGACTCGTTGAGTCGGTACTCGACTCGAGGAGCGAACTCAACTCAAGGAGAAACGTAGAGTCGGCACGAGGAGTAGCTTGTCGACTCGTGGACTGGGTACTTGACTCGAGGAGTGAACTCAACTCGAGGAGAAACGTAGAGTCGG
This sequence comes from Urtica dioica subsp. dioica, assembly GCF_054948205.1. Taxonomy (NCBI): domain Eukaryota; kingdom Viridiplantae; phylum Streptophyta; class Magnoliopsida; order Rosales; family Urticaceae; genus Urtica; species Urtica dioica. The sequence goes on from NC_142758.1 coordinate 28,356,183, forward strand.
CACGAGGAGTAGCTTGTTGACTCGTGGACTCGGTACTAGACTCGAGGAGGGAACTCCACTCGAGGAGTGAACTCAACTCGAGGAGAAACGTAGAGTCGGCACGAGGAGTAGCTTGTCGACTCGTGGACTCGATACTGGACTCGAGGAGCGAACTCAACTCGAGGAGAAACGTAGAGTCGGCACGAGGAGTAGCTTGTCGACTCGTGGACTCGGTACTCGACTCGAGGAGGGAACTCAACTCGAGGAGAAACGTAGAGTCGGCACGAGGAGTAGCTTGTCGACTCGTGGACTCGGTACTCGACTCGAGGAGCAAACTCAACTGGAGGAGAAATGTAGAGTCGGCACGAGGAATAGCTTGTCGACTCGTGGACTCGGTACTAGACTCGAGGAGGGAACTCAACTCGAGGAGAGACGTAGAGTTGGCACGAGGAGTAGCCGGTTGAGTCGTGGACTGGGTACTCGACTCGAGGAGTGAACTCAACTCGAGGAGAAACGTAGAGTCGGCACGAGGAGTAGCTTGTCGACTCGCGGACTCGGTACTCGACTCGAGGAGCGAACTCAACTCGAGGAGAGACGTAGAGTCGGCACGAGGAGTAGCTTGTCGACTCGTGGAGTCGGTACTCGACTCGAGGAGCGAACTCAACTCGAGGAGAAACGTAGAGTCGGGACGAGGAATAGCTTGTCGACTCGTGGACTCGGTACTCGACTCGAGGAGCGAACTCAACTCGAGGAGAAACGTAGAGTCGGCACGAGGAGTAGCTTGTCGACTCGTGGAGTCGGTACTCGACTCGAGGAGCGAACTCAACTCGAGGAGAAACGTAGAGTCGGCACGAGGAGTAGCTTGTCGACTCGTGGAGTCGGTACTCGACTCGAGGAGCGAACTCAACTCGAGGAGAAACGTAGAGTCGGCACGAGGAATAGCTTGTCGACTCGTGGACTCGGTACTCGACTCGAGGAGCGAACTCAACTCGAGGAGAAACGTAGAGTCGGCACGAGGAGTAGCTTGTCGACTCGTGGACTCGGTACTCGACTCGAGGAGTGAACTCAACTCGAGGAGAAACGTAGAGTCGACACGAGGAGTAGCTTGTCGACTCGTTGACTCGGTACTCGACTCGAGGAGCGAACTCAACTCAAGGAGAAACGTAGAGTCGGCACGAGGAGTAGCTTGTCGACTCGTGGACTGGGTACTTGACTCGAGGAGTGAACTCAACTCGAGGAGAAACGTAGAGTCGGCACGAGGAGTAGCTTGTTGACTCGTGGACTCGGTACTAGACTCGAGGAGGGAACTCCACTCGAGGAGTGAACTCAACTCGAGGAGAAACGTAGAGTCGGCACGAGGAGTAGCTTGTCGACTCGTGGACTCGATACTGGACTCGAGGAGCGAACTCAACTCGAGGAGAAACGTAGAGTCGGCACGAGGAGTAGCCTATCGACTCGTGGACTCGGTACTCGACTCGAGGAGCGAACTCAACTCGAGGAGAGACGTAGAGTCGGCACGAGGAGTAGCTTGTCGACTCGTGGAGTCGGTACTCGACTCGAGGAGGGAACTCAACTCGAGGAGAAACGTAGAGTCGGCACGAGGAATAGCTTGTCGACTCGTGGACTCGGTACTCGACTCGAGGAGCGAACTCAACTCAAGGAGAAACGTAGAGTCGGCACGAGGAGTAGCTTGTCGACTCGTGGACTGGGTACTCGACTCGAGGAGTGAACTCAACTCGAGGAGAAACGTAGAGTCGACACGAGGAGTAGCTTGTCGACTCGTGGACTGGGTACTCGACTCGAGGAGTGAACTCAACTCGAGGAGAAACGTAGAGTCGACACGAGGAGTAGCTTGTCGACTCGTGGACTCGGTACTCGACTCGAGGAGCGAACTCAACTCAAGGAGAAACGTAGAGTCGGTACGAGGAGTAGCTTGTCGACTCGTGGACTGGGTACTCGACTCGAGGAGTGAACTCAACTCGAGGAGAAACGTAGAGTCGGCACGAGGAGTAGCTTGTCGACTCGCGGACTCGGTACTCGACTCGAGGAGCGAACTCAACTCGAGGAGAGACGTAGAGTCGGCACGAGGAGTAGCTTGTCGACTCGTGGAGTCGGTACTCGACTCGAGGAGCGAACTCAACTCGAGGAGAAACGTAGAGTCGGCACGAGGAATAGCTTGTCGACTCGTGGACTCGGTACTCGACTCGAGGAGCGAACTCAACTCGAGGAGAAACGTAGAATCGGCACGAGGAGTAGCTTGTCGACTCATGGACTGGGTACTCGACTCGAGGAATGAACTCAACTCGAGGAGAAACGTAGAGTCGACACGAGGAGTAGCTTGTCGACTCGTGGACTCGGTACTCGACTCGAGGAGCGAACTCAACTCAAGGAGAAACGTAGAGTCGGCACGAGGAGTAGCTTGTCGACTTGTGGACTGGGTACTCGACTCGAGGAGTGAACACAACTCGAGGAGAAACGTAGAGTCGACACGAGGAGTAGCTTGTCGACTCGTGGACTTGGTACTCGACTCGAGGAGCGAACTCAACTCAAGGAGAAACGTAGAGTCGGCACGAGGAGTAGCTTGTCGACTCGTGGACTGGGTACTTGACTCGAGGAGTGAACTCAACTCGAGGAGAAACGTAGAGTCGGCACGAGGAGTAGCTTGTCGACTCGTGGACTCGGTACTCGACTCGAGGAGTGAACTCAACTCTAGGAGAAACGTAGAGTCGACACGAGGGGTAGCTTGTCGACTCGTGGACTCGGTACTCGACTTGAGGAGCAAACTCAACTCGAGGAGAAACGTAGAGTCGGCACGAGGAGTAGCTTGTCGACTCGTGGACTGGGTACTTGACTCGAGGAGTGAACTCAACTCGAGGGGAAACGTAGAGTCGGCACGAGGAGTAGCTTGTCGACTCGTGGACTAGGTACTCGACTCGACGAGCGAACTCAACTCGAGGAGAAACGTAGAGTCGGCACGAGGAGTAGCTTGTCGACTCGTGGACTGGGTACTTGACTCGAGGAGTGAACTCAACTCGAGGAGAAACGTAGAGTCGGCACGAGGAGTAGCTTGTTGACTCGTGGACTCGGTACTAGACTCGAGGAGGGAACTCCACTCGAGGAGTGAACTCAACTCGAGGAGAAACGTAGAGTCGGCACGAGGAGTAGCTTGTCGACTCGTGGACTCGATACTGGACTCGAGGAGCGAACTCAACTCGAGGAGAAACGTAGAGTCGGCACGAGGAGTAGCCTGTCGACTCGTGGACTCGGTACTCGACTCGAGGAGCGAACTCAACTCGAGGAGAGACGTAGAGTCGGCACGAGGAGTAGCTTGTCGACTCGTGGAGTCGGTACTCGACTCGAGGAGGGAACTCAACTCGAGGAGAAACGTAGAGTCGGCACGAGGAATAGCTTGTCGACTCGTGGACTCGGTACTCGACTCGAGGAGCGAACTCAACTCAAGGAGAAACGTAGAGTCGGCACGAGGAGTAGCTTGTCGACTCGTGGACTGGGTACTCGACTCGAGGAGTGAACTCAACTCGAGGAGAAACGTAGAGTCGAAACGAGGAGTAGCTTGTCGACTCGTGGACTGGGTACTCGACTCGAGGAGTGAACTCAACTCGAGGAGAAACGTAGAGTCGACACGAGGAGTAGCTTGTCGACTCGTGGACTCGGTACTCGACTCGAGGAGCGAACTCAACTCAAGGAGAAACGTAGAGTCGTTACGAGGAGTAGCTTGTCGACTCGTGGACTGGGTACTCGACTCGAGGAGTGAACTCAACTCGAGGAGAAACGTAGAGTCGGCACGAGGAGTAGCTTGTCGACTCGCGGACTCGGTACTCGACTCGAGGAGCGAACTCAACTCGAGGAGAGACGTAGAGTCGGCACGAGGAGTAGCTTGTCGACTCGTGGAGTCGGTACTCGACTCGAGGAGCGAACTCAACTCGACGAGAAACGTAGAGTCGGCACGAGGAATAGCTTGTCGACTCGTGGACTCGGTACTCGACTCGAGGAGCGAACTCAACTCGAGGAGAAACGTAGAATCGGCACGAGGAGTAGCTTGTCGACTCATGGACTGGGTACTCGACTCGAGGAATGAACTCAACTCGAGGAGAAACGTAGAGTCGACACGAGGAGTAGCTTGTCGACTCGTGGACTCGGTACTCGACTCGAGGAGCGAACTCAACTCAAGGAGAAACGTAGAGTCGGCACGAGGAGTAGCTTGTCGACTTGTGGACTGGGTACTCGACTCGAGGAGTGAACACAACTCGAGGAGAAACGTAGAGTCGACACGAGGAGTAGCTTGTCGACTCGTGGACTTGGTACTCGACTCGAGGAGCGAACTCAACTCAAGGAGAAACGTAGAGTCGGCACGAGGAGTAGCTTGTCGACTCGTGGACTGGGTACTTGACTCGAGGAGTGAACTCAACTCGAGGAGAAACGTAGAGTCGGCACGAGGAGTAGCTTGTCGACTCGTGGACTCGGTACTCGACTCGAGGAGTGAACTCAACTCTAGGAGAAACGTAGAGTCGACACGAGGGGTAGCTTGTCGACTCGTGGACTCGGTACTCGACTTGAGGAGCAAACTCAACTCGAGGAGAAACGTAGAGTCGGCACGAGGAGTAGCTTGTCGACTCGTGGACTGGGTACTTGACTCGAGGAGTGAACTCAACTCGAGGGGAAACGTAGAGTCGGCACGAGGAGTAGCTTGTCGACTCGTGGACTCGGTACTCGACTCGACGAGCGAACTCAACTCGAGGAGAAACGTAGAGTCGGCACGAGGAGTAGCTTGTCGACTCGTGGACTGGGTACTTGACTCGAGGAGTGAACTCAACTCGAGGAGAAACGTAGAGTCATCACGAGGAGTAGCTTGTCGATTCGTGGACTGGGTACTCGACACGAGGAGCGAACTCAACTCGAGGAGAAACGTAGAGTCGGCACGAGGAGTAGCTTGTCGACTCGTGGACTGGGTACTCGACTCGAGGAGTGAACTCAACTCGAGGAGAAACGTAGAGTCAACACGAGGAGTAGCTTGTCGACTCGTGGACTGGGTACTCGACTCGAGGAGTGAACTCAACTCGAGGAGAAACGTAGAGTCGGCACGAGGAGTAGCTTGTCGACTCAGTGACTCGGTACTCGACGCGAGGAGGGAACTCAACTCGAGGAGAAACGTAGAGTCGGCACGAGGAGTAACCTGTTGAGTCGTGGATTGGGTACTCGACTCGAGGAGTGAACTCAACTCGAGGAGAAACATAGAGTCGGCACGAGGAGTAGCTTGTCGATTCGTGGACTCGGTACTCGACTCGAGGAGGGAACTCAACTCGAGGAGAAACGTAGAGTCGGCACGAGGAGTAGCTTGTCGACTCGTGGACTCGGTACTCGACTCGAGGAGCGAACTCAACTCAAGGAGAAACGTAGAGTCGGTACGAGGAGTAGCTTGTCGACTCGTGGACTGGGTACTCGACTCGAGGAGTGAACTCAACTCGAGGAGAAACGTAGAGTCGGCACGAGGAGTAGCTTGTCGACTCGCGGACTCGGTACTCGACTCGAGGAGAGAACTCAACTCAAGGAGAGACGTAGAGTCGGCACGAAGAGTAGCTTGTCGACTCGTGGAGTCGGTACTCGACTCGAGGAGCGAACTCAACTCGAGGAGAAACGTAGAGTCGGCACGAGGAATAGCTTGTCGACTCGTGGACTCGGTACTCGACTCGAGGAGCGAACTCAACTCGAGGAGAAACGTAGAGTCGGCACGAGGAGTAGCTTGTCGACTCGTGGACTGGGTACTCGACTCGAGGAATGAACTCAACTCGAGGAGAAACGTAGAGTCGACACGAGGAGTAGCTTGTCGACTCGTGGACTCGGTACTCGACTCGAGGAGCGAACTCAACTCAAGGAGAAACGTAGAGTCATCACGAGGAGTAGCTTGTCGACTCGTGGACTGGGAACTCGACTCGAGGAGTGAACACAACTCGAGGAGAAACGTAGAGTCGACACGAGGAGTAGCTTGTCGACTCGTGGACTCGGTACTCGACTCGAGGAGCGAACTCAACTCAAGGAGAAACGTAGAGTCGGCACGAGGAGTAGCTTGTCGACTCGTGGACTGGGTACTTGACTCGAGGAGTGAACTCAACTCGAGGAGAAACGTAGAGTCGGCACGAGGAGTAGCTTGTCGACTCGTGGACTCGGTACTCGACTCGAGGAGTGAACTCAACTCTAGGAGAAACGTAGAGTCGACACGAGGAGTAGCTTGTCGACTCGTGGACTCGGTACTCGACTCGAGGAGCAAACTCAACTCGAGGAGAAACGTAGAGTCGGCACGAGGAGTAGCTTGTCGACTCGTGGACTGGGTACTTGACTCTAGGAGTGAACTCAACTCGAGGGGAAACGTAGAGTCGGCACGAGGAGTAGCTTGTCGACTCGTGGACTCGGTACTCGACTCGACGAGCGAACTCAACTCGAGGAGAAACGTAGAGTCGGCACGAGGAGTAGCTTGTCGACCCGTGGACTGGGTACTTGACTCGAGGAGTGAACTCAACTCGAGGAGAAACGTAGAGTCGTCACGAGGAGTAGCTTGTCGATTCGTGGACTGGGTACTCGACTCGAGGAGCGAACTCAACTCGAGGAGAAACGTAGAGTCGGCACGAGGAGTAGCTTGTCGACTCGTGGACTGGGTACTCGACTCGAGGAGTGAACTCAACTCGAGGAGAAACGTAGAGTCGGCACGAGGAGTAGCTTGTCGACTCGCGGACTCGGTACTCGACTCGAGGAGCGAACTCAACTCGAGGAGAGACGTAGAGTCGGCACGAGGAGTAGCTTGTCGACTCGTGGAGTCGGTACTCGACTCGAGGAGCGAACTCAACTCGACGAGAAACGTAGAGTCGGCACGAGGAATAGCTTGTCGACTCGTGGACTCGGTACTCGACTCGAGGAGCGAACTCAACTCGAGGAGAAACGTAGAATCGGCACGAGGAGTAGCTTGTCGACTCATGGACTGGGTACTCGACTCGAGGAATGAACTCAACTCGAGGAGAAACGTAGAGTCGACACGAGGAGTAGCTTGTCGACTCGTGGACTCGGTACTCGACTCGAGGAGCGAACTCAACTCAAGGAGAAACGTAGAGTCGGCACGAGGAGTAGCTTGTCGACTTGTGGACTGGGTACTCGACTCGAGGAGTGAACACAACTCGAGGAGAAACGTAGAGTCGACACGAGGAGTAGCTTGTCGACTCGTGGACTTGGTACTCGACTCGAGGAGCGAACTCAACTCAAGGAGAAACGTAGAGTCGGCACGAGGAGTAGCTTGTCGACTCGTGGACTGGGTACTTGACTCGAGGAGTGAACTCAACTCGAGGAGAAACGTAGAGTCGGCACGAGGAGTAGCTTGTCGACTCGTGGACTCGGTACTCGACTCGAGGAGTGAACTCAACTCTAGGAGAAACGTAGAGTCGACACGAGGGGTAGCTTGTCGACTCGTGGACTCGGTACTCGACTTGAGGAGCAAACTCAACTCGAGGAGAAACGTAGAGTCGGCACGAGGAGTAGCTTGTCGACTCGTGGACTGGGTACTTGACTCGAGGAGTGAACTCAACTCGAGGGGAAACGTAGAGTCGGCACGAGGAGTAGCTTGTCGACTCGTGGACTCGGTACTCGACTCGACGAGCGAACTCAACTCGAGGAGAAACGTAGAGTCGGCACGAGGAGTAGCTTGTCGACTCGTGGACTGGGTACTTGACTCGAGGAGTGAACTCAACTCGAGGAGAAACGTAGAGTCATCACGAGGAGTAGCTTGTCGATTCGTGGACTGGGTACTCGACACGAGGAGCGAACTCAACTCGAGGAGAAACGTAGAGTCGGCACGAGGAGTAGCTTGTCGACTCGTGGACTGGGTACTCGACTCGAGGAGTGAACTCAACTCGAGGAGAAACGTAGAGTCAACACGAGGAGTAGCTTGTCGACTCGTGGACTGGGTACTCGACTCGAGGAGTGAACTCAACTCGAGGAGAAACGTAGAGTCGGCACGAGGAGTAGCTTGTCGACTCAGTGACTCGGTACTCGACGCGAGGAGGGAACTCAACTCGAGGAGAAACGTAGAGTCGGCACGAGGAGTAACCTGTTGAGTCGTGGATTGGGTACTCGACTCGAGGAGTGAACTCAACTCGAGGAGAAACATAGAGTCGGCACGAGGAGTAGCTTGTCGATTCGTGGACTCGGTACTCGACTCGAGGAGGGAACTCAACTCGAGGAGAAACGTAGAGTCGGCACGAGGAGTAGCTTGTCGACTCGTGGACTCGGTACTCGACTCGAGGAGCGAACTCAACTCAAGGAGAAACGTAGAGTCGGTACGAGGAGTAGCTTGTCGACTCGTGGACTGGGTACTCGACTCGAGGAGTGAACTCAACTCGAGGAGAAACGTAGAGTCGGCACGAGGAGTAGCTTGTCGACTCGCGGACTCGGTACTCGACTCGAGGAGAGAACTCAACTCAAGGAGAGACGTAGAGTCGGCACGAAGAGTAGCTTGTCGACTCGTGGAGTCGGTACTCGACTCGAGGAGCGAACTCAACTCGAGGAGAAACGTAGAGTCGGCACGAGGAATAGCTTGTCGACTCGTGGACTCGGTACTCGACTCGAGGAGCGAACTCAACTCGAGGAGAAACGTAGAGTCGGCACGAGGAGTAGCTTGTCGACTCGTGGACTGGGTACTCGACTCGAGGAATGAACTCAACTCGAGGAGAAACGTAGAGTCGACACGAGGAGTAGCTTGTCGACTCGTGGACTCGGTACTCGACTCGAGGAGCGAACTCAACTCAAGGAGAAACGTAGAGTCATCACGAGGAGTAGCTTGTCGACTCGTGGACTGGGAACTCGACTCGAGGAGTGAACACAACTCGAGGAGAAACGTAGAGTCGACACGAGGAGTAGCTTGTCGACTCGTGGACTCGGTACTCGACTCGAGGAGCGAACTCAACTCAAGGAGAAACGTAGAGTCGGCACGAGGAGTAGCTTGTCGACTCGTGGACTGGGTACTTGACTCGGGGAGTGAACTCAACTCGAGGAGAAACGTAGAGTCGGCACGAGGAGTAGCTTGTCGACTCGTGGACTCGGTACTCGACTCGAGGAGTGAACTCAACTCTAGGAGAAACGTAGAGTCGACACGAGGAGTAGCTTGTCGACTCGTGGACTCGGTACTCGACTCGAGGAGCAAACTCAACTCGAGGAGAAACGTAGAGTCGGCACGAGGAGTAGCTTGTCGACTCGTGGACTGGGTACTTGACTCTAGGAGTGAACTCAACTCGAGGGGAAACGTAGAGTCGGCACGAGGAGTAGCTTGTCGACTCGTGGACTCGGTACTCGACTCGACGAGCGAACTCAACTCGAGGAGAAACGTAGAGTCGGCACGAGGAGTAGCTTGTCGACCCGTGGACTGGGTACTTGACTCGAGGAGTGAACTCAACTCGAGGAGAAACGTAGAGTCGTCACGAGGAGTAGCTTGTCGATTCGTGGACTGGGTACTCGACTCGAGGAGCGAACTCAACTCGAGGAGCGAACTCAACTCGAGGAGAAACGTAGAGTCGGCACGAGGAGTAGCTTGTCGACTCGTGGACTGGGTACTCGACTCGAGGAGTGAACTCAACTCGAGGAGAAACGTAGAGTCAACACGAGGAGTAGCTTGTCGACTCGTGGACTGGGTACTCGACTCGAGGAGTGAACTCAACTCGAGGAGAAACGTAGAGTCGGCACGAGGAGTAGCTTGTCGACTCAGTGACTCGGTACTCGACTCGAGGAGGGAACTCAACTCGAGGAGAAACGTAGAGTCGGCACGAGGAGTAACCTGTTGAGTCGTGGATTGGGTACTCGACTCGAGGAGTAAACTCAACTCGAGGAGAAACATAGAGTCGGCACGAGGAGTAGCTTGTCGATTCGTGGACTCGGTACTCGACTCGAGGAGGGAACTCAACTCAAGGAGAAACGTAGAGTCGGCACGAGGAGTAGCTTGTCGACTCGTGGACTCGGTACTCGACTCGAGGAGGGAACTCAACTCGAGGAGAAACGTAGAGTCGGCACGAGGAGTAGCTTGTCGACTCGTGGGCTCGGTACTCGACTCGAGGAGCAAACTCAACTGGAGGAGAAACGTAGAGTCGGCACGAGGAGTAGCTTGTCGACTCGTGGACTCGGTACTTGACTCGAGGAGGGAACTCAACTCGAGGAGAGACGTAGAGTTGGCACGAGGAGCAGCCGGTTGAGTCGTGGACTGGGTACTCGACTCGAGGAGTGAACTCAACTCGAGGAGAAACGTAGAGTCGTCACGAGCAGTAGCTTGTCGATTCGTGGACTGGGTACTCGACTCGAGGAGCGACCTCAACTCGAGGAGAAACGTAGAGTCGGCACGAGGAGTAGCTTGTCGACTTGTGGACTGGGTACTCAACTCGAGGAGCGAACTCAACTCGAGGAGAAACGTAGAGCCGGCACGAGGAGTAGCTTGTCTACTTGTGGACTGGGTACTCAACTCGAGGAGAAACGTAGAGTCGACCCGAGGAGTAGCTTGTCGACTCGTTTACTGAGTACTCGACTCGAGGAGTGAACTCAACTCGAGGAGAAACGTAGACTCGGCACGAGGAGTAGCTTGTCGACTCGTGAAATCGGTACTCGACTCGAGGAGCGAACTCAACTCGAGGAGAAACGTAGAGTCGGCACGAGGAGTAGCTTGTCGACTCGTGACTCGTGGACTGGGTACTCGACTCGAGGAGTGAACTCAACTCGAGGAGAAACGTAGAGTCGGCACGAGGAGTAGCTTGTCGACTCGCGGACTCGGTACTCGACTCGAGGAGCGAACTCAACTCGAGGAGAGACGTAGAGTCGGCACGAAGAGTAGCTTGTCGACTCGTGGAGTCGGTACTCGACTCGAGGAGCGAACTCAACTCGAGGAGAAACGTAGAGTCGGCACGAGGAATAGCTTGTCGACTCGTGGACTCGGTACTCGACTCGAGGAGCGAACTCAACTCGAGGAGAAACGTAGAGTCGGCACGAGGAGTAGCTTGTCGACTCGTGGACTGGGTACTCGACTCGAGGAAGAACTCAACTCGAGGAGAAACGTAGAGTCGACACGAGGAGTAGCTTGTCGACTCGTGGAGTCGGTACTCGACTCGAGGAGCGAACTCAACTCGAGGAGAAACGTAGAGTCGGCACGAGGAATAGCTTGTCGACTCGTGGACTCGGTACTCGACTCGAGGAGCGAACTCAACTCGAGGAGAAACGTAGAGTCGGCACGAGGAGTAGCTTGTCGACTCGTGGACTGGGTACTCGACTCGAGGAATGAACTCAACTCGAGGAGAAACGTAGAGTCGACACGAGGAGTAGCTTGTCGACTCGTGGACTCGGTACTCGACTCGAGGAGCGAACTCAACTCAAGGAGAAACGTAGAGTCATCACGAGGAGTAGCTTGTCGACTCGTGGACTGGGAACTCGACTCGAGGAGTGAACACAACTCGAGGAGAAACGTAGAGTCGACACGAGGAGTAGCTTGTCGACTCGTGGACTCGGTACTCGACTCGAGGAGCGAACTCAACTCAAGGAGAAACGTAGAGTCGGCACGAGGAGTAGCTTGTCGACTCGTGGACTGGGTACTTGACTCGAGGAGTGAACTCAACTCGAGGAGAAACGTAGAGTCGGCACGAGGAGTAGCTTGTCGACTCGTGGACTCGGTACTCGACTCGAGGAGTGAACTCAACTCTAGGAGAATCGTAGAGTCGACACGAGGAGTAGCTTGTCGACTCGTGGACTCGGTACTCGACTCGAGGAGCAAACTCAACTCGAGGAGAAACGTAGAGTCGGCACGAGGAGTAGCTTGTCGACTCGTGGACTGGGTACTTGACTCTAGGAGTGAACTCAACTCGAGGGGAAATGTAGAGTCGGCACGAGGAGTAGCTTGTCGACTCGTGGACTCGGTACTCGACTCGAGGAGCGAACTCAACTCGAGGAGAAACGTAGAGTCGGCACGAGGAGTAGCTTGTCGACCCGTGGACTGGGTACTTGACTCGAGGAGTGAACTCAACTCGAGGAGAAACGTAGAGTCGTCACGAGGAGTAGCTTGTCGATTCGTGGACTGGGTACTCGACTCGAGGAGCGAACTCAACTCGAGGAGAAACGTAGTGTCGGCACGAGGAGTAGCTTGTCGACTCGTGGACTGGGTACTCGACTCGAGGAGTGAACTCAACTCGAGGAGAAACGTAGAGTCAACACGAGGAGTAGCTTGTCGACTCGTGGACTGGGTACTCGACTCGAGGAGTGAACTCAACTCGAGGAGAAACGTAGAGTCGGCACGAGGAGTAGCTTGTCGACTCAGTGACTCGGTACTCGACTCGAGGAGGGAACTCAACTCGAGGAGAAACGTAGAGTCGGCACGAGGAGTAACCTGTTGAGTCGTGGATTGGGTACTCGACTCGAGGAGTAAACTCAACTCGAGGAGAAACATAGAGTCGGCACGAGGAGTAGCTTGTCGATTCGTGGACTCGGTACTCGACTCGAGGAGGGAACTCAACTCAAGGAGAAACGTAGAGTCGGCACGAGGAGTAGCTTGTCGACTCGTGGACTCGGTACTCGACTCGAGGAGGGAACTCAACTCGAGGAGAAACGTAGAGTCGGCACGAGGAGTAGCTTGTCGACTCGTGGGCTCGGTACTCGACTCGAGGAGCAAACTCAACTGGAGGAGAAACGTAGAGTCGGCACGAGGAGTAGCTTGTCGACTCGTGGACTCGGTACTTGACTCGAGGAGGGAACTCAACTCGAGGAGAGACGTAGAGTTGGCACGAGGAGCAGCCGATTGAGTCGTGGACTGGGTACTCGACTCGAGGAGTGAACTCAACTCGAGGAGAAACGTAGAGTCGTCACGAGCAGTAGCTTGTCGATTCGTGGACTGGGTACTCGACTCGAGGAGCGACCTCAACTCGAGGAGAAACGTAGAGTCGGCACGAGGAGTAGCTTGTCGACTTGTGGACTGGGTACTCAACTCGAGGAGCGAACTCAACTCGAGGAGAAACGTAGAGCCGGCACGAGGAGTAGCTTGTCTACTTGTGGACTGGGTACTCAACTCGAGGAGAAACGTAGAGTCGACCCGAGGAGTAGCTTGTCGACTCGTTTACTGAGTACTCGACTCGAGGAGTGAACTCAACTCGAGGAGAAACGTAGACTCGGCACGAGGAGTAGCTTGTCGACTCGTGAAATCGGTACTCGACTCGAGGAGCGAACTCAACTCGAGGAGAAACGTAGAGTCGGCACGAGGAGTAGCTTGTCGACTCGTGACTCGTGGACTGGGTACTCGACTCGAGGAGTGAACTCAACTCGAGGAGAAACGTAGAGTCGGCACGAGGAGTAGCTTGTCGACTCGCGGACTCGGTACTCGACTCGAGGAGCGAACTCAACTCGAGGAGAGACGTAGAGTCGGCACGAAGAGTAGCTTGTCGACTCGTGGAGTCGGTACTCGACTCGAGGAGCGAACTCAACTCGAGGAGAAACGTAGAGTCGGCACGAGGAATAGCTTGTCGACTCGTGGACTCGGTACTCGACTCGAGGAGCGAACTCAACTCGAGGAGAAACGTAGAGTCGGCACGAGGAGTAGCTTGTCGACTCGTGGACTGGGTACTCGACTCGAGGAAGAACTCAACTCGAGGAGAAACGTAGAGTCGACACGAGGAGTAGCTTGTCGACTCGTGGAGTCGGTACTCGACTCGAGGAGCGAACTCAACTCGAGGAGAAACGTAGAGTCGGCACGAGGAATAGCTTGTCGACTCGTGGACTCGGTACTCGACTCGAGGAGCGAACTCAACTCGAGGAGAAACGTAGAGTCGGCACGAGGAGTAGCTTGTCGACTCGTGGACTGGGTACTCGACTCGAGGAATGAACTCAACTCGAGGAGAAACGTAGAGTCGACACGAGGAGTAGCTTGTCGACTCGTGGACTCGGTACTCGACTCGAGGAGCGAACTCAACTCAAGGAGAAACGTAGAGTCATCACGAGGAGTAGCTTGTCGACTCGTGGACTGGGAACTCGACTCGAGGAGTGAACACAACTCGAGGAGAAACGTAGAGTCGACACGAGGAGTAGCTTGTCGACTCGTGGACTCGGTACTCGACTCGAGGAGCGAACTCAACTCAAGGAGAAACGTAGAGTCGGCACGAGGAGTAGCTTGTCGACTCGTGGACTGGGTACTTGACTCGAGGAGTGAACTCAACTCGAGGAGAAACGTAGAGTCGGCACGAGGAGTAGCTTGTCGACTCGTGGACTCGGTACTCGACTCGAGGTGTGAACTCAACTCTAGGAGAAACGTAGAGTCGACACGAGGAGTAGCTTGTCGACTCGTGGACTCGGTACTCGACTCGAGGAGCAAACTCAACTCGAGGAGAAACGTAGAGTCGGCACGAGGAGTAGCTTGTCGACTCGTGGACTGGGTACTTGACTCTAGGAGTGAACTCAACTCGAGGGGAAACGTAGAGTCGGCACGAGGAGTAGCTTGTCGACTCGTGGACTCGGTACTCGACTCGACGAGCGAACTCAACTCGAGGAGAAACGTAGAGTCGGCACGAGGAGTAGCTTGTCGACCCGTGGACTGGGTACTTGACTCGAGGAGTGAACTCAACTCGAGGAGAAACGTAGAGTCGTCACGAGGAGTAGCTTGTCGATTCGTGGACTGGGTACTCGACTCGAGGAGCGAACTCAACTCGAGGAGAAACGTAGAGTCGGCACGAGGAGTAGCTTGTCGACTCGTGGACTGGGTACTCGACTCGAGGAGTGAACTCAACTCGAGGAGAAACGTAGAGTCAACACGAGGAGTAGCTTGTCGACTCGTGGACTGGGTACTCGACTCGAGGAGTGAACTCAACTCGAGGAGAAACGTAGAGTCGGCACGAGGAGTAGCTTGTCGACTCAGTGACTCGGTACTCGACTCGAGGAGGGAACTCAACTCGAGGAGAAACGTAGAGTCGGCACGAGGAGTAACCTGTTGAGTCGTGGATTGGGTACTCGACTCGAGGAGTAAACTCAACTCGAGGAGAAACATAGAGTCGGCACGAGGAGTAGCTTGTCGATTCGTGGACTCGGTACTCGACTCGAGGAGGGAACTCAACTCAAGGAGAAACGTAGAGTCGGCACGAGGAGTAGCTTGTCGACTCGTGGACTCGGTACTCGACTCGAGGAGGGAACTCAACTCGAGGAGAAACGTAGAGTCGGCACGAGGAGTAGCTTGTCGACTCGTGGGCTCGGTACTCGACTCGAGGAGCAAACTCAACTGGAGGAGAAACGTAGAGTCGGCACGAGGAGTAGCTTGTCGACTCGTGGACTCGGTACTTGACTCGAGGAGGGAACTCAACTCGAGGAGAGACGTAGAGTTGGCACGAGGAGCAGCCGGTTGAGTCGTGGACTGGGTACTCGACTCGAGGAGTGAACTCAACTCGAGGAGAAACGTAGAGTCGTCACGAGCAGTAGCTTGTCGATTCGTGGACTGGGTACTCGACTCGAGGAGCGACCTCAACTCGAGGAGAAACGTAGAGTCGGCACGAGGAGTAGCTTGTCGACTTGTGGACTGGGTACTCAACTCGAGGAGCGAACTCAACTCGAGGAGAAACGTAGAGCCGGCACGAGGAGTAGCTTGTCTACTTGTGGACTGGGTACTCAACTCGAGGAGAAACGTAGAGTCGACCCGAGGAGTAGCTTGTCGACTCGTTTACTGAGTACTCGACTCGAGGAGTGAACTCAACTCGAGGAGAAACGTAGACTCGGCACGAGGAGTAGCTTGTCGACTCGTGAAATCGGTACTCGACTCGAGGAGCGAACTCAACTCGAGGAGAAACGTAGAGTCGGCACGAGGAATAGCTTGTCGACTCGTGGACTCGGTACTCGACTCGAGGAGCGAACTCAACTCGAGGAGAAACGTAGAGTCGGCACGAGGAGTAGCTTGTCGACTCGTGGACTGGGTACTCGACTCGAGGAAGAACTCAACTCGAGGAGAAACGTAGAGTCGACACGAGGAGTAGCTTGTCGACTCGTGGAGTCGGTACTCGACTCGAGGAGCGAACTCAACTCGAGGAGAAACGTAGAGTCGGCACGAGGAATAGCTTGTCGACTCGTGGACTCGGTACTCGACTCGAGGAGCGAACTCAACTCGAGGAGAAACGTAGAGTCGGCACGAGGAGTAGCTTGTCGACTCGTGGACTGGGTACTCGACTCGAGGAAGAACTCAACTCGAGGAGAAACGTAGAGTCGACACGAGGAGTAGCTTGTCGACTCGTGGAGTCGGTACTCGACTCGAGGAGCGAACTCAACTCGAGGAGAAACGTAGAGTCGGCACGAGGAATAGCTTGTCGACTCGTGGACTCGGTACTCGACTCGAGGAGCGAACTCAACTCGAGGAGAAACGTAGAGTCGGCACGAGGAGTAGCTTGTCGACTCGTGGACTGGGTACTCGACTCGAGGAATGAACTCAACTCGAGGAGAAACGTAGAGTCGACACGAGGAGTAGCTTGTCGACTCGTGGACTCGGTACTCGACTCGAGGAGCGAACTCAACTCAAGGAGAAACGTAGAGTCATCACGAGGAGTAGCTTGTCGACTCGTGGACTGGGAACTCGACTCGAGGAGTGAACACAACTCGAGGAGAAACGTAGAGTCGACACGAGGAGTAGCTTGTCGACTCGTGGACTCGGTACTCGACTCGAGGAGCGAACTCAACTCAAGGAGAAACGTAGAGTCGGCACGAGGAGTAGCTTGTCGACTCGTGGACTGGGTACTTGACTCGAGGAGTGAACTCAACTCGAGGAGAAACGTAGAGTCGGCACGAGGAGTAGCTTGTCGACTCGTGGACTCGGTACTCGACTCGAGGAGTGAACTCAACTCTAGGAGAAACGTAGAGTCGACACGAGGAGTAGCTTGTCGACTCGTGGACTCGGTACTCGACTCGAGGAGCAAACTCAACTCGAGGAGAAACGTAGAGTCGGCACGAGGAGTAGCTTGTCGACTCGTGGACTGGGTACTTGACTCTAGGAGTGAACTCAACTCGAGGGGAAACGTAGAGTCGGCACGAGGAGTAGCTTGTCGACTCGTGGACTCGGTACTCGACTCGACGAGCGAACTCAACTCGAGGAGAAACGTAGAGTCGGCACGAGGAGTAGCTTGTCGACCCGTGGACTGGGTACTTGACTCGAGGAGTGAACTCAACTCGAGGAGAAACGTAGAGTCGTCACGAGGAGTAGCTTGTCGATTCGTGGACTGGGTACTCGACTCGAGGAGCGAACTCAACTCGAGGAGAAACGTAGAGTCGGCACGAGGAGTAGCTTGTCGACTCGTGGACTGGGTACTCGACTCGAGGAGTGAACTCAACTCGAGGAGAAACGTAGAGTCAACACGAGGAGTAGCTTGTCGACTCGTGGACTGGGTACTCGACTCGAGGAGTGAACTCAACTCGAGGAGAAACGTAGAGTCGGCACGAGGAGTAGCTTGTCGACTCAGTGACTCGGTACTCGACTCGAGGAGGGAACTCAACTCGAGGAGAAACGTAGAGTCGGCACGAGGAGTAACCTGTTGAGTCGTGGATTGGGTACTCGACTCGAGGAGTAAACTCAACTCGAGGAGAAACATAGAGTCGGCACGAGGAGTAGCTTGTCGATTCGTGGACTCGGTACTCGACTCGAGGAGGGAACTCAACTCAAGGAGAAACGTAGAGTCGGCACGAGGAGTAGCTTGTCGACTCGTGGACTCGGTACTCGACTCGAGGAGGGAACTCAACTCGAGGAGAAACGTAGAGTCGGCACGAGGAGTAGCTTGTCGACTCGTGGGCTCGGTACTCGACTCGAGGAGCAAACTCAACTGGAGGAGAAACGTAGAGTCGGCACGAGGAGTAGCTTGTCGACTCGTGGACTCGGTACTTGACTCGAGGAGGGAACTCAACTCGAGGAGAGACGTAGAGTTGGCACGAGGAGCAGCCGGTTGAGTCGTGGACTGGGTACTCGACTCGAGGAGTGAACTCAACTCGAGGAGAAACGTAGAGTCGTCACGAGCAGTAGCTTGTCGATTCGTGGACTGGGTACTCGACTCGAGGAGCGACCTCAACTCGAGGAGAAACGTAGAGTCGGCACGAGGAGTAGCTTGTCGACTTGTGGACTGGGTACTCAACTCGAGGAGCGAACTCAACTCGAGGAGAAACGTAGAGCCGGCACGAGGAGTAGCTTGTCTACTTGTGGACTGGGTACTCAACTCGAGGAGAAACGTAGAGTCGACCCGAGGAGTAGCTTGTCGACTCGTTTACTGAGTACTCGACTCGAGGAGTGAACTCAACTCGAGGAGAAACGTAGACTCGGCACGAGGAGTAGCTTGTCGACTCGTGAAATCGGTACTCGACTCGAGGAGCGAACTCAACTCGAGGAGAAACGTAGAGTCGGCACGAGGAGTAGCTTGTCGACTCGTGACTCGTGGACTGGGTACTCGACTCGAGGAGTGAACTCAACTCGAGGAGAAACGTAGAGTCGGCACGAGGAGTAGCTTGTCGACTCGCGGACTCGGTACTCGACTCGAGGAGCGAACTCAACTCGAGGAGAGACGTAGAGTCGGCACGAAGAGTAGCTTGTCGACTCGTGGAGTCGGTACTCGACTCGAGGAGCGAATTCAACTCGAGGAGAAACGTAGAGTCGGCACGAGGAATAGCTTGTCGACTCGTGGACTCGGTACTCGACTCGAGGAGCGAACTCAACTCGAGGAGAAACGTAGAGTCGGCACGAGGAGTAGCTTGTCGACTCGTGGACTGGGTACTCGACTCGAGGAAGAACTCAACTCGAGGAGAAACGTAGAGTCGACACGAGGAGTAGCTTGTCGACTCGTGGACTCGGTACTCGACTCGAGGAGCGAACTCAACTCAAGGAGAAACGTAGAGTCGGCACGAGGAGTAGCTTGTCGACTCGTGGACTGGGTACTTGACTCGAGGAGTGAACTCAACTCGAGGAGAACGGAAGAGTCGGCACGAGGAGTAGCTTGTCGACTCGTGGACTCGGTACTCGACTCGAGGAGTGAACTCAACTCTAGGAGAAACGTAGAGTCGACACGAGGAGTAGCTTGTCGACTCGTGGACTCGGTACTCGACTCGAGGAGCAAACTCAACTCGAGGAGAAACGTAGAGTCGGCACGAGGAGTAGCTTGTCGACTCGTGGACTGGGTACTTGACTCGAGGAGTGAACTCAACTCGAGGGGAAACGTAGAGTCGGCACGAGGAGTAGCTTGTCGACTCGTGGACTCGGTACTCGACTCGACGAGCGAACTCAACTCGAGGAGAAACGTAGAGTCGGCACGAGGAGTAGCTTGTCGACTCGTGGACTGGGTACTTGACTCGAGGAGTGAACTCAACTCGAGGAGAAACGTAGAGTCGTCACGAGGAGTAGCTTGTCGATTCGTGGACTGGGTACTCGACTCGAGGAGCGAACTCAACTCGAGGAGAAACGTAGAGTCGGCACGAGGAGTAGCTTGTCGACTCGTGGACTGGGTACTCGACTCGAGGAATGAACTCAACTCGAGGAGAAACGTAGAGTCAACACGAGGAGTACCTTGTCGACTCGTGGACTGGGTACTCGACTCGAGGAGTGAACTCAACTCGAGGAGAAACGTAGAGTCGGCACGAGGAGTTGCTTGTCGACTCAGTGACTCGGTACTCGACTCGAGGAGGGAACTCAACTCGAGGAGAAACGTAGAGTCGGCACGAGGAGTAACCTGTTGAGTCGTGGATTGGGTACTCGACTCGAGGAGTGAACTCAACTCGAGGAGAAACATAGAGTCGGCACGAGGAGTAGCTTGTCGATTCGTGGACTCGGTACTCGACTCGAGGAGGGAACTCAACTCGAGGAGAAACGTAGAGCCGGCACGAGGAGTAGCTTGTCTACTTGTGGACTGGGTACTCAACTCGAGGAGAAACGTAGAGTCGACCCGAGGAGTAGCTTGTCGACTCGTTTACTGAGTACTCGACTCGAGGAGTGAACTCAACTCGAGGAGAAACGTAGACTCGGCACGAGGAGTAGCTTGTCGACTCGTGAAATCGGTACTCGACTCGAGGAGCGAACTCAACTCGAGGAGAAACGTAGAGTCGGCACGAGGAGTAGCTTGTCGACTCGTGACTCGTGGACTGGGTACTCGACTCGAGGAGTGAACTCAACTCGAGGAGAAACGTAGAGTCGGCACGAGGAGTAGCTTGTCGACTCGCGGACTCGGTACTCGACTCGAGGAGCGAACTCAACTCGAGGAGAGACGTAGAGTCGGCACGAAGAGTAGCTTGTCGACTCGTGGAGTCGGTACTCGACTCGAGGAGCGAACTCAACTCGAGGAGAAACGTAGAGTCGGCACGAGGAATAGCTTGTCGACTCGTGGACTCGGTACTCGACTCGAGGAGCGAACTCAACTCGAGGAGAAACGTAGAGTCGGCACGAGGAGTAGCTTGTCGACTCGTGGACTGGGTACTCGACTCGAGGAAGAACTCAACTCGAGGAGAAACGTAGAGTCGACACGAGGAGTAGCTTGTCGACTCGTGGACTCGGTACTCGACTCGAGGAGCGAACTCAACTCAAGGAGAAACGTAGAGTCGGCACGAGGAGTAGCTTGTCGACTCGTGGACTGGGTACTTGACTCGAGGAGTGAACTCAACTCGAGGAGAACGGAAGAGTCGGCACGAGGAGTAGCTTGTCGACTCGTGGACTCGGTACTCGACTCGAGGAGTGAACTCAACTCTAGGAGAAACGTAGAGTCGACACGAGGAGTAGCTTGTCGACTCGTGGACTCGGTACTCGACTCGAGGAGCAAACTCAACTCGAGGAGAAACGTAGAGTCGGCACGAGGAGTAGCTTGTCGACTCGTGGACTGGGTACTTGACTCGAGGAGTGAACTCAACTCGAGGGGAAACGTAGAGTCGGCACGAGGAGTAGCTTGTCGACTCGTGGACTCGGTACTCGACTCGACGAGCGAACTCAACTCGAGGAGAAACGTAGAGTCGGCACGAGGAGTAGCTTGTCGACTCGTGGACTGGGTACTTGACTCGAGGAGTGAACTCAACTCGAGGAGAAACGTAGAGTCGTCACGAGGAGTAGCTTGTCGATTCGTGGACTGGGTACTCGACTCGAGGAGCGAACTCAACTCGAGGAGAAACGTAGAGTCGGCACGAGGAGTAGCTTGTCGACTCGTGGACTGGGTACTCGACTCGAGGAATGAACTCAACTCGAGGAGAAACGTAGAGTCAACACGAGGAGTACCTTGTCGACTCGTGGACTGGGTACTCGACTCGAGGAGTGAACTCAACTCGAGGAGAAACGTAGAGTCGGCACGAGGAGTTGCTTGTCGACTCAGTGACTCGGTACTCGACTCGAGGAGGGAACTCAACTCGAGGAGAAACGTAGAGTCGGCACGAGGAGTAACCTGTTGAGTCGTGGATTGGGTACTCGACTCGAGGAGTGAACTCAACTCGAGGAGAAACATAGAGTCGGCACGAGGAGTAGCTTGTCGATTCGTGGACTCGGTACTCGACTCGAGGAGGGAACTCAACTCGAGGAGAAACGTAGAGTCGGCACGAGGAGTAGCTTGTCGACTCGTGGACTCGGTACTCGACTCGAGGAGGGAACTCAACTCGAGGAGAAACGTAGAGTCGGCACGAGGAGTAGCTTGTCGACTCGTGGGCTCGGTACTCGACTCGAGGAGCAAACTCAACTGGAGGAGAAACGTAGAGTCGGCACGAGGAGTAGCTTGTCGACTCGTGGACTCGGTACTAGACTCGAGAAGGGAACTCAACTCGAGGAGAGACGTAGAGTTGGCACGAGGAGCAGCCGGTTGAGTCGTGGACTGGGTACTCGACTCGAGGAGTGAACTCAACTCGAGGAGAAACGTAGAGTCGTCACGAGCAGTAGCTTGTCGATTCGTGGACTGGGTACTCGACTCGAGGAGCGACCTCAACTCGAGGAGAAACGTAGAGTCGGCACGAGGAGTAGCTTGTCGACTCGTGGACTGGGTACTCAACTCGAGGAGCGAACTCAACTCGAGGAGAAACGTAGAGCCGGCACGAGGAGTAGCTTGTCTACTTGTGGACTGGGTACTCAACTCGAGGAGAAACGTAGAGTCGACCCGAGGAGTAGCTTGTCGACTCGTTTACTGAGTACTCGACTCGAGGAGTGAACTCAACTCGAGGAGAAACGTAGACTCGGCACGAGGAGTAGCTTGTCGACTCGTGAAATCGGTACTCGACTCGAGGAGCGAACTCAACTCGAGGAGAAACGTAGAGTCGGCACGAGGAGTAGCTTGTCGACTCGTGACTCGTGGACTGGGTACTCGACTCGAGGAGTGAACTCAACTCGAGGAGAAACGTAGAGTCGGCACGAGGAGTAGCTTGTCGACTCGCGGACTCGGTACTCGACTCGAGGAGCGAACTCAACTCGAGGAGAGACGTAGAGTCGGCACGAAGAGTAGCTTGTCGACTCGTGGAGTCGGTACTCGACTCGAGGAGCGAACTCAACTCGAGGAGAAACGTAGAGTCGGCACGAGGAATAGCTTGTCGACTCGTGGACTCGGTACTCGACTCGAGGAGCGAACTCAACTCGAGGAGAAACGTAGAGTCGGCACGAGGAGTAGCTTGTCGACTCGTGGACTGGGTACTCGACTCGAGGAGTGAACTCAACTCGAGGAGAAACGTAGAGTCAACACGAGGAGTAGCTTGTCGACTCGTGGACTGGGTACTCGACTCGAGGAGTGAACTCAACTCGAGGAGAAACGTAGAGTCGGCACGAGGAGTAGCTTGTCGACTCGTGGACTGGGTACTTGACTCGAGGAGTGAACTCAACTCGAGGAGAAACGTAGAGTCGGCACGAGGAGTAGCTTGTCGACTCGTGGACTCGGTACTCGACTCGAGGAGTGAACTCAACTCTAGGAGAAACGTAGAGTCGACACGAGGAGTAGCTTGTCGACTCGTGGACTCGGTACTCGACTCGAGGAGCAAACTCAACTCGAGGAGAAACGTAGAGTCGGCACGAGGAGTAGCTTGTCGACTCGTGGACTGGGTACTTGACTCGAGGAGTGAACTCAACTCGAGGGGAAACGTAGAGTCGGCACGAGGAGTAGCTTGTCGACTCGTGGACTCGGTACTCGACTCGACGAGCGAACTCAACTCGAGGAGAAACGTAGAGTCGGCACGAGGAGTAGCTTGTCGACTCGTGGACTGGGTACTTGACTCGAGGAGTGAACTCAACTCGAGGAGAAACGTAGAGTCGTCACGAGGAGTAGCTTGTCGATTCGTGGACTGGGTACTCGACTCGAGGAGCGAACTCAACTCGAGGAGAAACGTAGAGTCGGCACGAGGAGTAGCTTGTCGACTCGTGGACTGGGTACTCGACTCGAGGAATGAACTCAACTCGAGGAGAAACGTAGAGTCAACACGAGGAGTACCTTGTCGACTCGTGGACTGGGTACTCGACTCGAGGAGTGAACTCAACTCGAGGAGAAACGTAGAGTCGGCACGAGGAGTTGCTTGTCGACTCAGTGACTCGGTACTCGACTCGAGGAGGGAACTCAACTCGAGGAGAAACGTAGAGTCGGCACGAGGAGTAACCTGTTGAGTCGTGGATTGGGTACTCGACTCGAGGAGTGAACTCAACTCGAGGAGAAACATAGAGTCGGCACGAGGAGTAGCTTGTCGATTCGTGGACTCGGTACTCGACTCGAGGAGGGAACTCAACTCGAGGAGAAACGTAGAGTCGGCACGAGGAGTAGCTTGTCGACTCGTGGACTCGGTACTCGACTCGAGGAGGGAACTCATCTCGAGGAGAAACGTAGAGTCGGCACGAGGAGTAGCTTGTCGACTCGTGGGCTCGGTACTCGACTCGAGGAGCAAACTCAACTGGAGGAGAAACGTAGAGTCGGCACGAGGAGTAGCTTGTCGACTCGTGGACTCGGTACTAGACTCGAGAAGGGAACTCAACTCGAGGAGAGACGTAGAGTTGGCACGAGGAGCAGCCGGTTGAGTCGTGGACTGGGTACTCGACTCGAGGAGTGAACTCAACTCGAGGAGAAACGTAGAGTCGTCACGAGCAGTAGCTTGTCGATTCGTGGACTGGGTACTCGACTCGAGGAGCGACCTCAACTCGAGGAGAAACGTAGAGTCGGCACGAGGAGTAGCTTGTCGACTCGTGGACTGGGTACTCAACTCGAGGAGCGAACTCAACTCGAGGAGAAACGTAGAGCCGGCACGAGGAGTAGCTTGTCTACTTGTGGACTGGGTACTCAACTCGAGGAGAAACGTAGAGTCGACCCGAGGAGTAGCTTGTCGACTCGTTTACTGAGTACTCGACTCGAGGAGTGAACTCAACTCGAGGAGAAACGTAGACTCGGCACGAGGAGTAGCTTGTCGACTCGTGAAATCGGTACTCGACTCGAGGAGCGAACTCAACTCGAGGAGAAACGTAGAGTCGGCACGAGGAGTAGCTTGTCGACTCGTGACTCGTGGACTGGGTACTCGACTCGAGGAGTGAACTCAACTCGAGGAGAAACGTAGAGTCGGCACGAGGAGTATCTTGTCGACTCGCGGACTCGGTACTCGACTCGAGGAGCGAACTCAACTCGAGGAGAGACGTAGAGTCGGCACGAAAAGTAGCTTGTCGACTCGTGGAGTCGGTACTCGACTCGAGGAGCGAACTCAACTCGAGGAGAAACGTAGAGTCGGCACGAGGAATAGCTTGTCGACTCGTGGACTCGGTACTCGACTCGAGGAGCGAACTCAACTCGAGGAGAAACGTAGAGTCGGCACGAGGAGTAGCTTGTCGACTCGTGGACTGGGTACTCGACTCGAGGAAGAACTCAACTCGAGGAGAAACGTAGAGTCGACACGAGGAGTAGCTTGTCGACTCGTAGACTCGGTACTCGACTCGAGGAGCGAACTCAACTCAAGGAGAAACGTAGAGTCGGCACGAGGAGTAGCTTGTCGACTCGTGGACTGGGTACTTGACTCGAGGAGTGAACTCAACTCGAGGAGAAACGTAGAGTCGGCACGAGGAGTAGCTTGTCGACTCGTGGACTCGGTACTCGACTCGAGGAGTGAACTCAACTCTAGGAGAAACGTAGAGTCGACACGAGGAGTAGCTTGTCGACTCGTGGACTCGGTACTCGACTCGAGGAGCAAACTCAACTCGAGGAGAAACGTAGAGTCGGCACGAGGAGTAGCTTGTCGACTCGTGGACTGGGTACTTGACTCGAGGAGTGAACTCAACTCGAGGGGAAACGTAGAGTCGGCACGAGGAGTAGCTTGTCGACTCGTGGACTCGGTACTCGACTCGACGAGCGAACTCAACTCGAGGAGAAACGTAGAGTCGGCACGAGGAGTAGCTTGTCGACTCGTGGACTGGGTACTTGACTCGAGGAGTGAACTCAACTCGAGGAGAAACGTAGAGTCGTCACGAGGAGTAGCTTGTCGATTCGTGGACTGGGTACTCGACTCGAGGAGCGAACTCAACTCGAGGAGAAACGTAGAGTCGGCACGAGGAGTAGCTTGTCGACTCGTGGACTGGGTACTCGACTCGAGGAATGAACTCAACTCGAGGAGAAACGTAGAGTCAACACGAGGAGTACCTTGTCGACTCGTGGACTGGGTACTCGACTCGAGGAGTGAACTCAACTCGAGGAGAAACGTAGAGTCGGCACGAGGAGTTGCTTGTCGACTCAGTGACTCGGTACTCGACTCGAGGAGGGAACTCAACTCGAGGAGAAACGTAGAGTCGGCACGAGGAGTAACCTGTTGAGTCGTGGATTGGGTACTCGACTCGAGGAGTGAACTCAACTCGAGGAGAAACATAGAGTCGGCACGAGGAGTAGCTTGTCGATTCGTGGACTCGGTACTCGACTCGAGGAGGGAACTCAACTCGAGGAGAAACGTAGAGTCGGCACGAGGAGTAGCTTGTCGACTCGTGGACTCGGTACTCGACTCGAGGAGGGAACTCATCTCGAGGAGAAACGTAGAGTCGGCACGAGGAGTAGCTTGTCGACTCGTGGGCTCGGTACTCGACTCGAGGAGCAAACTCAACTGGAGGAGAAACGTAGAGTCGGCACGAGGAGTAGCTTGTCGACTCGTGGACTCGGTACTAGACTCGAGAAGGGAACTCAACTCGAGGAGAGACGTAGAGTTGGCACGAGGAGCAGCCGGTTGAGTCGTGGACTGGGTACTCGACTCGAGGAGTGAACTCAACTCGAGGAGAAACGTAGAGTCGTCACGAGCAGTAGCTTGTCGATTCGTGGACTGGGTACTCGACTCGAGGAGCGACCTCAACTCGAGGAGAAACGTAGAGTCGGCACGAGGAGTAGCTTGTCGACTCGTGGACTGGGTACTCAACTCGAGGAGCGAACTCAACTCGAGGAGAAACGTAGAGCCGGCACGAGGAGTAGCTTGTCGACTTGTGGACTGGGTACTCAACTCGAGGAGAAACGTAGAGTCGGCACGAGGAGTAGCTTGTCGACTCGTGACTCGTGGACTGGGTACTCGACTCGAGGAGTGAACTCAACTCGAGGAGAAACGTAGAGTCGGCACGAGGAGTAGCTTGTCGACTCGCGGACTCGGTACTCGACTCGAGGAGCGAACTCAACTCGAGGAGAGACGTAGAGTCGGCACGAAGAGTAGCTTGTCGACTCGTGGAGTCGGTACTCGACTCGAGGAGCGAACTCAACTCGAGGAGAAACGTAGAGTCGGCACGAGGAATAGCTTGTCGACTCGTGGACTCGGTACTCGACTCGAGGAGCGAACTCAACTCGAGGAGAAACGTAGAGTCGGCACGAGGAGTAGCTTGTCGACTCGTGGACTGGGTACTCGACTCGAGGAATGAACTCAACTCGAGGAGAAACGTAGAGTCGACACGAGGAGTAGCTTGTCGAGTCGTGGACTCGGTACTCGACTCGAGGAGCGAACTCAACTCAAGGAGAAACGTAGAGTCGGCACGAGGAGTAGCTTGTCGACTCGTGGACTGGGTACTTGACTCGAGGAGTGAACTCAACTCGAGGAGAAACGTAGAGTCGGCACGAGGAGTAGCTTGTCGACTCGTGGACTCGGTACTCGACTCGAGGAGTGAACTCAACTCTAGGAGAAACGTAGAGTCGACACGAGGAGTAGCTTGTCGACTCGTGGACTCGGTACTCGACTCGAGGAGCAAACTCAACTCGAGGAGAAACGTAGAGTCGGCACGAGGAGTAGCTTGTCGACTCGTGGACTGGGTACTTGACTCGAGGAGTGAACTCAACTCGAGGGGAAACGTAGAGTCGGCACGAGGAGTAGCTTGTCGACTCGTGGACTCGGTACTCGACTCGACGAGCGAACTCAACTCGAGGAGAAACGTAGAGTCGGCACGAGGAGTAGCTTGTCGACTCGTGGACTGGGTACTTGACTCGAGGAGTGAACTCAACTCGAGGAGAAACGTAGAGTCGTCACGAGGAGTAGCTTGTCGATTCGTGGACTGGGTACTCGACTCGAGGAGCGAACTCAACTCGAGGAGAAACGTAGAGTCGGCACGAGGAGTAGCTTGTCGACTCGTGGACTGGGTACTCGACTCGAGGAGTGAACTCAACTCGAGGAGAAACGTAGAGTCAACACGAGGAGTACCTTGTCGACTCGTGGACTGGGTACTCGACTCGAGGAGTGAACTCAACTCGAGGAGAAACGTAGAGTCGGCACGAGGAGTTGCTTGTCGACTCAGTGACTCGGTACTCGACTCGAGGAGGGAACTCAACTCGAGGAGAAACGTAGAGTCGGCACGAGGAGTAACCTGTTGAGTCGTGGATTGGGTACTCGACTCGAGGAGTGAACTCAACTCGAGGAGAAACATAGAGTCGGCACGAGGAGTAGCTTGTCGATTCGTGGACTCGGTACTCGACTCGAGGAGGGAACTCAACTCGAGGAGAAACGTAGAGTCGGCACGAGGAGTAGCTTGTCGACTCGTGGACTCGGTACTCGACTCGAGGAGGGAACTCAACTCGAGGAGAAACGTAGAGTCGGCACGAGGAGTAGCTTGTCGACTCGTGGGCTCGGTACTCGACTCGAGGAGCAAACTCAACTGGAGGAGAAACATAGAGTCGGCACGAGGAGTAGCTTGTCGACTCGTGGACTCGGTACTAGACTCGAGGAGGGAACTCAACTCGAGGAGAGACGTAGAGTTGGCACGAGGAGCAGCCGGTTGAGTCGTGGACTGGGTACTCGACTCGAGGAGTGAACTCAACTCGAGGAAAAACGTAGAGTCGTCACGAGCAGTAGCTTGTCGATTCGTGGACTGGGTACTCGACTCGAGGAGCGACCTCAACTCGAGGAGAAACGTAGAGTCGGCACGAGGAGTAGCTTGTCGACTCGTGGACTGGGTACTCAACTCGAGGAGCGAACTCAACTCGAGGAGAAACGTAGAGCCGGCACGAGGAGTAGCTTGTCGACTTGTGGACTGGGTACTCAACTCGAGGAGAAACGTAGAGTCGACCCGAGGAGTAGCTTGTCGACTCGTTTACTGAGTACTCGACTCGAGGAGTGAACTCAACTCGAGGAGAAACGTAGACTCGGCACGAGGAGTAGCTTGTCGACTCGTGAAATCGGTACTCGACTCGAGGAGCGAACTCAACTCGAGGAGAAACGTAGAGTCGGCACGAGGAGTAGCTTGTCGACTCGTGGACTCGGTACTCGACTCGAGGAGGGAACTCAACTCGAGGAGAAACGTAGAGTCGGCACGAGGAGTAGCTTGTCGACTCGTGGACTCGGTACTCGACTCGAGGAGGGAACTCAACTCGAGGAGAAACGTAGAGTCGGCACGAGGAGTAGCCTGTTGAGTCGTGGATTAGGTACTCGACTCGAGGAGTGAACTCAACTCGAGGAGAAACATAGAGTCGGCACGAGGAGTAGCTTGTCAACTCGTGGACTCGGTACTCGACTCGAGGAGCGAACTCAACTCGAGGAGAAACGTAGAGTCGGCACGAGGAGTAGCTTGTCGACTCGTGGACTGGGTACTCGACTCGAGGACTGAACTCAACTCGAGGAGAAACGTAGAGTCGACACGAGGAGTAGGTTGTAGACTCGTGGACTCGGTACTCGATTCGAGGAGCGAACTCAACTCAAGGAGAAACGTAGAGTCGGCACGAGGAGTAGCTTGTCGACTCGTGGAATGGGTACTTGACTCGAGGAGTGAACTCAACTCGAGGAGAAACGTAGAGTCGGCAAGAGGAGTAGCTTGTTGACTCGTGGACTCGGTACTAGACTCGAGGAGGGAACTCAACTCGAGGAGAGACGTAGAGTCGGCATGAGGAGTAGTTTGTTGACTCGTGGACGGGGTACATGACTCGAGGAGTGAACTCAACTCGAGGGGAAACGTAGAGTCAGCACGAGGAGTAGCTTGTCGACTCGTGGACTCGGTACTCGACTCGACGAGCGAACTCAACTCGAGGAGAAACGTAGAGTCGGCACGAGGAGTAGCTTCTCGACTCGTGGACTGGGTACTTGACTCGAGGAGTGAACTCAACTCGAGGAGAAACGTAGAGTCGTCACGAGGAGTAGCTTGTCGATTCGTGGACTGGGTACTCGACTCGAGGAGCGAACTCAACTCGAGGAGAAACGTAGAGTCGGCACGAGGAGTAGCTTGTCGACTCGTGGACTGGGTACTCGACTCGAGGAGCGAACTCAACTCGAGGAGAAACGTAGAGCCGGCACGAGGAGTAGCTTGTCGACTCGTGGACTGGGTACTCGACTCGAGGAGTGAACTCAACTCGAGGAGAAACGTAGAGTCGACCCGAGGAGTAGCTTGTCGACTCGTGGACTGGGTACTTGACTCGAGGAGTGAACTCAACTCGAGGAGAAACGTAGAGTCGGCACAAGGAGTAGCTTGTCGACTCGTGGACTGGGTACTTGACTCGAGGAGTGAACTCAACTCGAGGAGAAACGTAGAGTCGGCAAGAGGAGTAGCTTGTTGACTCGTGGACTCGGTACTAGACTCGAGGAGGGAACTCAACTCGAGGATAGACGTAGAGTCGGCATGAGGAGTAGTTTGTCGACTCGTGGACTGGGTACTTGACTCGAGGAGTGAACTCAACTCGAGGGGAAACGTAGAGTCGGCACGAGGAGTAGCTTGTCGACTCGTGGACTGGGTACTTGATTTGAGGAGTGAACTCAACTCGAGGAGAAACGTAGAGTGGTCACGAGGAGTAGCTTGTCGATTCGTGGACTGGGTACTCGACTCGAGGAGCGAACTCAACTCGAGGAGAAATGTAGAGTCGACACGAGGAGTAGCTTGTCGACTTGTGGACTGGGTACTCGACTCGAGGAGCGAACTCAACTCGAGGAGAAACGTAGAGCCGGCACGAGGAGTAGCTTGTCGACTCGTGGACTGGGTACTCGACTCGAGGAGTGAACTCAACTCGAGGAGAAACGTAGAGCCGGCACGAGGAGTAGCTTGTCGACTCGTGGACTGGGTACTTGACTCGAGGAGTGAACTCAACTCGAGGAGAAACGTAGAGTCATCACGAGGAGTAGCTTGTCGATTCGTGGACTGGGTACTCGACTCGAGGAGCGAACTCAACTCGAGGAGAAACGTAGAGTCGGCACGAGGAGTAGCTTGTCGACTCGTGGACTGGGTACTCGACTTGAGGAGTGAACTCAACTCGAGGAGAAACGTAGAGTCGACACGAGCAGTAGCTTGTCGATTCGTGGACTGGGTACTCGACTCGAGGAGCGACCTCAACTCGAGGAGAAACGTAGAGTCGGCACGAGGAGTAGCTTGTCGACTCGTGGACTGGGTACTCAACTCGAGGAGCGAACTCAACTCGAGGAGAAACGTAGAGTCGGCACGAGGAGTAGCCTGTTGAGTCGTGGATTAGGTACTCGACTCGAGGAGTGAACTCAACTCGAGGAGAAACATAGAGTCGGCACGAGGAGTAGCTTGTCGACTCGTGGACTCCGTACTCGACTCGAGGAGGGAACTCAAGTCGAGGAGAAACGTAGAGTCGGCACGAGGAGTAGCTTGTCGACTCGTGGACTCGGTACTCGACTCGAGGAGGGAACTCAACTCGAGGAGAAACGTAGAGTCGGCACGAGGAGTAGCTTGTCGACTCGTGGACTCGGTACTCGACTCGAGGAGGGAACTCAACTCGAGGAGAAACGTAGAGTCGGCACGAGGAGTAGCCTGTTGAGTCGTGGATTAGGTACTCGACTCGAGGAGTGAACTCAACTCGAGGAGAAACATAGAGTCGGCACGAGGAGTAGCTTGTCAACTCGTGGACTCGGTACTCGACTCGAGGAGCGAACTCAACTCGAGGAGAAACGTAGAGTCGGCACGAGGAGTAGCTTGTCGACTCGTGGACTGGGTACTCGACTCGAGGACTGAACTCAACTCGAGGAGAAACGTAGAGTCGACACGAGGAGTAGGTTGTAGACTCGTGGACTCGGTACTCGATTCGAGGAGCGAACTCAACTCAAGGAGAAACGTAGAGTCGGCACGAGGAGTAGCTTGTCGACTCGTGGAATGGGTACTTGACTCGAGGAGTGAACTCAACTCGAGGAGAAACGTAGAGTCGGCAAGAGGAGTAGCTTGTTGACTCGTGGACTCGGTACTAGACTCGAGGAGGGAACTCAACTCGAGGAGAGACGTAGAGTCGGCATGAGGAGTAGTTTGTTGACTCGTGGACGGGGTACATGACTCGAGGAGTGAACTCAACTCGAGGGGAAACGTAGAGTCAGCACGAGGAGTAGCTTGTCGACTCGTGGACTCGGTACTCGACTCGACGAGCGAACTCAACTCGAGGAGAAACGTAGAGTCGGCACGAGGAGTAGCTTCTCGACTCGTGGACTGGGTACTTGACTCGAGGAGTGAACTCAACTCGAGGAGAAACGTAGAGTCGTCACGAGGAGTAGCTTGTCGATTCGTGGACTGGGTACTCGACTCGAGGAGCGAACTCAACTCGAGGAGAAACGTAGAGTCGGCACGAGGAGTAGCTTGTCGACTCGTGGACTGGGTACTCGACTCGAGGAGCGAACTCAACTCGAGGAGAAACGTAGAGCCGGCACGAGGAGTAGCTTGTCGACTCGTGGACTGGGTACTCGACTCGAGGAGTGAACTCAACTCGAGGAGAAACGTAGAGTCGACCCGAGGAGTAGCTTGTCGACTCGTGGACTGGGTACTTGACTCGAGGAGTGAACTCAACTCGAGGAGAAACGTAGAGTCGGCACAAGGAGTAGCTTGTCGACTCGTGGACTGGGTACTTGACTCGAGGAGTGAACTCAACTCGAGGAGAAACGTAGAGTCGGCAAGAGGAGTAGCTTGTTGACTCGTGGACTCGGTACTAGACTCGAGGAGGGAACTCAACTCGAGGATAGACGTAGAGTCGGCATGAGGAGTAGTTTGTCGACTCGTGGACTGGGTACTTGACTCGAGGAGTGAACTCAACTCGAGGGGAAACGTAGAGTCGGCACGAGGAGTAGCTTGTCGACTCGTGGACTGGGTACTTGATTTGAGGAGTGAACTCAACTCGAGGAGAAACGTAGAGTGGTCACGAGGAGTAGCTTGTCGATTCGTGGACTGGGTACTCGACTCGAGGAGCGAACTCAACTCGAGGAGAAATGTAGAGTCGACACGAGGAGTAGCTTGTCGACTTGTGGACTGGGTACTCGACTCGAGGAGCGAACTCAACTCGAGGAGAAACGTAGAGCCGGCACGAGGAGTAGCTTGTCGACTCGTGGACTGGGTACTCGACTCGAGGAGTGAACTCAACTCGAGGAGAAACGTAGAGCCGGCACGAGGAGTAGCTTGTCGACTCGTGGACTGGGTACTTGACTCGAGGAGTGAACTCAACTCGAGGAGAAACGTAGAGTCATCACGAGGAGTAGCTTGTCGATTCGTGGACTGGGTACTCGACTCGAGGAGCGAACTCAACTCGAGGAGAAACGTAGAGTCGGCACGAGGAGTAGCTTGTCGACTCGTGGACTGGGTACTCGACTTGAGGAGTGAACTCAACTCGAGGAGAAACGTAGAGTCGACACGAGCAGTAGCTTGTCGATTCGTGGACTGGGTACTCGACTCGAGGAGCGACCTCAACTCGAGGAGAAACGTAGAGTCGGCACGAGGAGTAGCTTGTCGACTCGTGGACTGGGTACTCAACTCGAGGAGCGAACTCAACTCGAGGAGAAACGTAGAGCCGGCACGAGGAGTAGCTTGTCGACTTGTGGACTGGGTACTCAACTCGAGGAGAAACGTAGAGTCGACCCGAGGAGTAGCTTGTCGACTCGTTTACTGAGTACTCGACTCGAGGAGTGAACTCAACTCGAGGAGAAACGTAGACTCGGCACGAGGAGTAGCTTGTCGACTCGTGAAATCGGTACTCGACTCGAGGAGCGAACTCAACTCGAGGAGAAACGTAGAGTCGGCACGAGGAGTAGCTTGTCGACTCGTGGACTCGGTACTCGACTCGAGGAGGGAACTCAACTCGAGGAGAAACGTAGAGTCGGCACGAGGAGTAGCTTGTCGACTCGTGGACTCGGTACTCGACTCGAGTAGCAAACTCAACTGGAGGAGAAACGTAGAGTCGGCACGAGGAGTAGCTTGTCGACTCGTGGACTCGGTACTAGACTCGAGGAGGGAACTCAACTCGAGGAGAGACGTAGAGTTGGCACGAGGAGTAGCCGGTTGAGTCGTGGACTGGGTACTCGACTCGAGGAGTGAACTCAACTCGAGGAGAAACGTAGAGTCGGCACGAGGAGTAGCTTGTCGACTCGCGGACTTGGTACTCGACTCGAGGAGCGAACTCAACTCGAGGAGAGACGTAGAGTCGGCACGAGGAGTAGCTTGTCGACTCGTGGAGTCGGTACTCGACTCGAGGAGCGAACTCAACTCGAGGAGAAACGTAGAGTCGGCACGAGGAATAGCTTGTCGACTCGTGGACTCGGTACTCGACTCGAGGAGCGAACTCAACTCGAGGAGAAACGTAGAGTCGGCACGAGGAGTAGCTTGTCGACTCGTGGACTGGGTACTCGACTCGAGGAGTGAACTCAACTAGAGGAGAAACGTAGAGTCGACACGAGGAGTAGCTTGTCGACTCGTGGACTCGGTACTCGACTCGAGGAGCGAACTCAACTCAAGGAGAAACGTAGAGTCGGCACGAGGAGTAGCTTGTCGACTAGTGGACTGGGTACTTGACTCGAGGAGTGAACTCAACTCGAGGAGAAACGTAGAGTCGGTACGAGGAGTAGCTTGTTGACTCGTGGACTCGGTACTAGACTCGAGGAGGGAACTCCACTCGAGGAGAGACGTAGAGTCGGCACGAGGAGTAGTTTGTCGACTCGTGGACTGGGTACTTGACTCGAGGAGTGAACTCAACTCGAGGAGAAACGTAGAGTCGGCACGAGGAGTAGCTTGTCGACTCGTGGACTCGGTACTCGACTCGACGAGCGAACTCAACTCGAGGAGAAACGTAGAGTCGGCACGAGGAGTAGCTTGTCGACTCGTGGAATGGGTACTTGACTCGAGGAGTGAACTCAACTCGAGGAGAAACGTAGAGTCATCACGAGGAGTAGCTTGTCGATTCGTGGACTGGGTACTCGACTCGAGGAGCGAACTCAACTCGAGGAGAAACGTAGAGTCGGCACGAGGAGTAGCTTGTCGACTCGTGGACTGGGTACTCGACTTGAGGAGTGAACTCAACTCGAGGAGAAACGTAGAGTCGACACGAGGAGTAGCTTGTCGACTCGTGGACTGGGTACTCGACTCGAGGAGTGAACTCAACTCGAGCAAAAACGTAGAGTCGGCACGAGGAGTAGCTTGTCGACTCAGTGACTCGGTACTCGACTCGAGGAGGGAACTCAACTCGAGGAGAAACGTAGAGTCGGCACGAGGAGTAGCCTGTTGAGTCGTGGATTAGGTACTCGACTCGAGGAGTGAACTCAACTCGAGGAGAAACATAGAGTCGGCACGAGGAGTAGCTTGTCGACTCGTGGACTCGGTACTCGACTCGAGGAGGGAACTCAAGTCGAGGAGAAACGTAGAGTCGGCACGAGGAGTAGGTTGTCGACTCGTGGACTGGGTACTCGACTCGAGGAGGGAACTCAACTCGAGGAGAAACGTAGAGTCGGCACGAGGAGTAGCTTGTCGACTCGTGGACTCGGTACTCGACTCGAGGAGGGAACTCAACTCGAGGAGAAACGTAGAGTCGGCACGAGGAGTAGCCTGTTGAGTCGTGGATTAGGTACTCGACTCGAGGAGTGAACTCAACTCGAGGAGAAACATAGAGTCGGCACGAGGAGTAGCTTGTCGACTCGTGGACTCGGTACTCGACTCGAGGAGCGAACTCAACTCGAGGAGAAACGTAGAGTCGGCACGAGGAGTAGCTTGTCGACTCGTGGACTGGGTACTCGACTCGAGGACTGAACTCAACTCGAGGAGAAACGTAGAGTCGACACGAGGAGTAGGTTGTAGACTCGTGGACTCGGTACTCGATTCGAGGAGCGAACTCAACTCAAGGAGAAACGTAGAGTCGGCACGAGGAGTAGCTTGTCGACTCGTGGAATGGGTACTTGACTCGAGGAGTGAACTCAACTCGAGGAGAAACGTAGAGTCATCACGAGGAGTAGCTTGTCGATTCGTGGACTGGGTACTCGACTCGAGGAGCGAACTCAACTCGAGGAGAAACGTAGAGTCGGCACGAGGAGTAGCTTGTCGACTCGTGGACTGGGTACTCGACTTGAGGAGTGAACTCAACTCGAGGAGAAACGTAGAGTCGACACGAGGAGTAGCTTGTCGACTCGTGGACTGGGTACTCGACTCGAGGAGTGAACTCAACTCGAGCAAAAACGTAGAGTCGGCACGAGGAGTAGCTTGTCGACTCAGTGACTCGGTACTCGACTCGAGGAGGGAACTCAACTCGAGGAGAAACGTAGAGTCGGCACGAGGAGTAGCCTGTTGAGTCGTGGATTAGGTACTCGACTCGAGGAGTGAACTCAACTCGAGGAGAAACATAGAGTCGGCACGAGGAGTAGCTTGTCGACTCGTGGACTCGGTACTCGACTCGAGGAGGGAACTCAAGTCGAGGAGAAACGTAGAGTCGGCACGAGGAGTAGCTTGTCGACTCGTGGACTGGGTACTCGACTCGAGGAGGGAACTCAACTCGAGGAGAAACGTAGAGTCGGCACGAGGAGTAGCTTGTCGACTCGTGGACTCGGTACTCGACTCGAGGAGGGAACTCAACTCGAGGAGAAACGTAGAGTCGGCACGAGGAGTAGCCTGTTGAGTCGTGGATTAGGTACTCGACTCGAGGAGTGAACTCAACTCGAGGAGAAACATAGAGTCGGCACGAGGAGTAGCTTGTCGACTCGTGGACTCGGTACTCGACTCGAGGAGAGAACTCAACTCGAGGAGAAACGTAGAGTCGGCACGAGGAGTAGCTTGTCGACTCGTGGACTGGGTACTCGACTCGAGGACTAAACTCAACTCGAGGAGAAACGTTGAGTCGACACGAGGAGTAGGTTGTAGACTCGTGGACTCGGTACTCGATTCGAGGAGCGAACTCAACTCAAGGAGAAACGTAGAGTCGGCACGAGGAGTAGCTTGTCGATTCGTGGAATGGGTACTTGACTCGAGGAGTGAACTCAACTCGAGGAGAAACGTAGAGTCGGCAAGAGGAGTAGCTTGTTGACTCGTGGACTCGGTACTAGACTCGAGGAGGGAGCTCAACTCGAGGAGAGACGTAGAGTCGGCATGAGGAGTACTTTGTCGACTCGTGGACTGGGTACTTGACTCGAGGAGTGAACTCAACTCGAGGGGAAACGTAGAGTCAGCACGAGGAGTAGCTTGTCGACTCGTGGACTCGGTACTCGACTCGACGAGCGAACTCAACTCGAGGAGAAACGTAGAGTCGGCACGAGGAGTAGCTTCTCGACTCGTGGACTGGGTACTTGACTCGAGGAGTGAACTCAACTCGAGGAGAAACGTAGAGTCGTCACGAGGAGTAGCTTGTCGATTCGTGGACTGGGTACTCGACTCGAGGAGCGAACTCAACTCGAGGAGAAACGTAGAGTCGGCACGAGGAGTAGCTTGTCGACTCGTGGACTGGGTACTCGACTCGAGGAGCGAACTCAACTCGAGGAGAAACGTAGAGCCGGCACGAGGAGTAGCTTGTCGACTCGTGGACTCGATACTCGACTCGAGGAGGGAACTCAACTCGAGGAGAAACGTAGAGTCGGCACGAGGAGTAGCCTGTTGAGTCGTGGATTAGGTACTCGACTCGAGGAGTGAACTCAACTTGAGGAGAAACATAGAGTCGGCACGAGGAGTAGCTTGTCGACTCGTGGACTCGGTACTCGACTCGAGGAGCGAACTCAACTCGAGGAGAAACGTAGAGCCGGCACGAGGAGTAGCTTGTCGACTCGTGGACTGGGTACTCGACTCGAGGAGTGAACTTAACTCGAGGAGAAACGTAGAGTCGACCCGAGGAGTAGCTTGTCGACTCGTGGACTGGGTACTTGACTCGAGGAGTGAACTCAACTCGAGGAGAAACGTAGAGTCATCACGAGGAGTAGCTTGTCGATTCGTGGACTGGGTACTCGACTCGAGGAGCGAACTCAACTCGAGGAGAAACGTAGAGTCGGCACGAGGAGTAGCTTGTCGACTCGTGGACTGGGTACTCGACTTGAGGAGTGAACTCAACTCGAGGAGAAACGTAGAGTCGACACGAGGAGTAGCTTGTCGACTCGTGGACTGGGTACTCGACTCGAGGAGTGAACTCAACTCGAGCAGAAACGTAGAGTCGGCACGAGGAGTAGCTTGTCGACTCAGTGACTCGGTACTCGACTCGAGGAGGGAACTCAACTCGAGGAGAAACGTAGAGTCGGCACGAGGAGTAGCCTGTTGAGTCGTGGATTAGGTACTCGACTCGAGGAGTGAACTCAACTCGAGGAGAAACATAGAGTCGGCACGAGGAGTAGCTTGTCGACTCGTGGACTCGGTACTCGACTCGAGGAGGGAACTCAAGTCGAGGAGAAACGTAGAGTCGGCACGAGGAGTAGCTTGTCGACTCGTGGACTGGGTACTCGACTCGAGGAGGGAACTCAACTCGAGGAGAAACGTAGAGTCGGCACGAGGAGTAGCTTGTCGACTCGTGGACTCGGTACTCGACTCGAGGAGGGAACTCAACTCGAGGAGAAACGTAGAGTCGGCACGAGGAGTAGCCTGTTGAGTCGTGGATTAGGTACTCGACTCGAGGAGTGAACTCAACTCGAGGAGAAACATAGAGTCGGCACGAGGAGTAGCTTGTCGACTCGTGGACTCGGTACTCGACTCGAGGAGAGAACTCAACTCGAGGAGAAACGTAGAGTCGGCACGAGGAGTAGCTTGTCGACTCGTGGACTGGGTACTCGACTCGAGGACTAAACTCAACTCGAGGAGAAACGTTGAGTCGACACGAGGAGTAGGTTGTAGACTCGTGGACTCGGTACTCGATTCGAGGAGCGAACTCAACTCAAGGAGAAACGTAGAGTCGGCACGAGGAGTAGCTTGTCGACTCGTGGAATGGGTACTTGACTCGAGGAGTGAACTCAACTCGAGGAGAAACGTAGAGTCGGCAAGAGGAGTAGCTTGTTGACTCGTGGACTCGGTACTAGACTCGAGGAGGGAGCTCAACTCGAGGAGAGACGTAGAGTCGGCATGAGGAGTAGCTTGTCGACTCGTGGACTGGGTACTCGACTTGAGGAGTGAACTCAACTCGAGGAGAAACGTAGAGTCGACACGAGGAGTAGCTTGTCGACTCGTGGACTGGGTACTCGACTCGAGGAGTGAACTCAACTCGAGCAGAAACGTAGAGTCGGCACGAGGAGTAGCTTGTCGACTCAGTGACTCGGTACTCGACTCGAGGAGTGAACTCAACTCGAGGAGAAACATAGAGTCGGCACGAGGAGTAGCTTGTCGACTCGTGGACTCGGTACTCGACTCGAGGAGCGAACTCAACTCGAGGAGAAACGTAGAGTCGGCACGAGGAGTAGCTTGTCGACTCGTGGACTGGGTACTCGACTCGAGGACTGAACTCAACTCGAGGAGAAACGTAGAGTCGACACGAGGAGTAGGTTGTAGACTCGTGGACTCGGTACTCGATTCGAGGAGCGAACTCAACTCAAGGAGAAACGTAGAGTCGGCACGAGGAGTAGCTTGTCGACTCGTGGAATGGGTACTTGACTCGAGGAGTGAACTCAACTCGAGGAGAAACGTAGAGTCATCACGAGGAGTAGCTTGTCGATTCGTGGACTGGGTACTCGACTCGAGGAGCGAACTCAACTCGAGGAGAAACGTAGAGTCGGCACGAGGAGTAGCTTGTCGACTCGTGGACTGGGTACTCGACTTGAGGAGTGAACTCAACTCGAGGAGAAACGTAGAGTCGACACGAGGAGTAGCTTGTCGACTCGTGGACTGGGTACTCGACTCGAGGAGTGAACTCAACTCGAGCAAAAACGTAGAGTCGGCACGAGGAGTAGCTTGTCGACTCAGTGACTCGGTACTCGACTCGAGGAGGGAACTCAACTCGAGGAGAAACGTAGAGTCGGCACGAGGAGTAGCTTGTCGACTCGTGGACTGGGTACTCGACTCGAGGAGGGAACTCAACTCGAGGAGAAACGTAGAGTCGGCACGAGGAGTAGCTTGTCGACTCGTGGACTCGGTACTCGACTCGAGGAGGGAACTCAACTCGAGGAGAAACGTAGAGTCGGCACGAGGAGTAGCCTGTTGAGTCGTGGATTAGGTACTCGACTCGAGGAGTGAACTCAACTCGAGGAGAAACATAGAGTCGGCACGAGGAGTAGCTTGTCGACTCGTGGACTCGGTACTCGACTCGAGGAGAGAACTCAACTCGAGGAGAAACGTAGAGTCGGCACGAGGAGTAGCTTGTCGACTCGTGGACTGGGTACTCGACTCGAGGACTAAACTCAACTCGAGGAGAAACGTTGAGTCGACACGAGGAGTAGGTTGTAGACTCGTGGACTCGGTACTCGATTCGAGGAGCGAACTCAACTCAAGGAGAAACGTAGAGTCGGCACGAGGAGTAGCTTGTCGATTCGTGGAATGGGTACTTGACTCGAGGAGTGAACTCAACTCGAGGAGAAACGTAGAGTCGGCAAGAGGAGTAGCTTGTTGACTCGTGGACTCGGTACTAGACTCGAGGAGGGAGCTCAACTCGAGGAGAGACGTAGAGTCGGCATGAGGAGTACTTTGTCGACTCGTGGACTGGGTACTTGACTCGAGGAGTGAACTCAACTCGAGGGGAAACGTAGAGTCAGCACGAGGAGTAGCTTGTCGACTCGTGGACTCGGTACTCGACTCGACGAGCGAACTCAACTCGAGGAGAAACGTAGAGTCGGCACGAGGAGTAGCTTCTCGACTCGTGGACTGGGTACTTGACTCGAGGAGTGAACTCAACTCGAGGAGAAACGTAGAGTCGTCACGAGGAGTAGCTTGTCGATTCGTGGACTGGGTACTCGACTCGAGGAGCGAACTCAACTCGAGGAGAAACGTAGAGTCGGCACGAGGAGTAGCTTGTCGACTCGTGGACTGGGTACTCGACTCGAGGAGCGAACTCAACTCGAGGAGAAACGTAGAGCCGGCACGAGGAGTAGCTTGTCGACTCGTGGACTCGATACTCGACTCGAGGAGGGAACTCAACTCGAGGAGAAACGTAGAGTCGGCACGAGGAGTAGCCTGTTGAGTCGTGGATTAGGTACTCGACTCGAGGAGTGAACTCAACTTGAGGAGAAACATAGAGTCGGCACGAGGAGTAGCTTGTCGACTCGTGGACTCGGTACTCGACTCGAGGAGCGAACTCAACTCGAGGAGAAACGTAGAGCCGGCACGAGGAGTAGCTTGTCGACTCGTGGACTGGGTACTCGACTCGAGGAGTGAACTTAACTCGAGGAGAAACGTAGAGTCGACCCGAGGAGTAGCTTGTCGACTCGTGGACTGGGTACTTGACTCGAGGAGTGAACTCAACTCGAGGAGAAACGTAGAGTCATCACGAGGAGTAGCTTGTCGATTCGTGGACTGGGTACTCGACTCGAGGAGCGAACTCAACTCGAGGAGAAACGTAGAGTCGGCACGAGGAGTAGCTTGTCGACTCGTGGACTGGGTACTCGACTTGAGGAGTGAACTCAACTCGAGGAGAAACGTAGAGTCGACACGAGGAGTAGCTTGTCGACTCGTGGACTGGGTACTCGACTCGAGGAGTGAACTCAACTCGAGCAGAAACGTAGAGTCGGCACGAGGAGTAGCTTGTCGACTCAGTGACTCGGTACTCGACTCGAGGAGGGAACTCAACTCGAGGAGAAACGTAGAGTCGGCACGAGGAGTAGCCTGTTGAGTCGTGGATTAGGTACTCGACTCGAGGAGTGAACTCAACTCGAGGAGAAACATAGAGTCGGCACGAGGAGTAGCTTGTCGACTCGTGGACTCGGTACTCGACTCGAGGAGGGAACTCAAGTCGAGGAGAAACGTAGAGTCGGCACGAGGAGTAGCTTGTCGACTCGTGGACTGGGTACTCGACTCGAGGAGGGAACTCAACTCGAGGAGAAACGTAGAGTCGGCACGAGGAGTAGCTTGTCGACTCGTGGACTCGGTACTCGACTCGAGGAGGGAACTCAACTCGAGGAGAAACGTAGAGTCGGCACGAGGAGTAGCCTGTTGAGTCGTGGATTAGGTACTCGACTCGAGGAGTGAACTCAACTCGAGGAGAAACATAGAGTCGGCACGAGGAGTAGCTTGTCGACTCGTGGACTCGGTACTCGACTCGAGGAGAGAACTCAACTCGAGGAGAAACGTAGAGTCGGCACGAGGAGTAGCTTGTCGACTCGTGGACTGGGTACTCGACTCGAGGACTAAACTCAACTCGAGGAGAAACGTTGAGTCGACACGAGGAGTAGGTTGTAGACTCGTGGACTCGGTACTCGATTCGAGGAGCGAACTCAACTCAAGGAGAAACGTAGAGTCGGCACGAGGAGTAGCTTGTCGACTCGTGGAATGGGTACTTGACTCGAGGAGTGAACTCAACTCGAGGAGAAACGTAGAGTCGGCAAGAGGAGTAGCTTGTTGACTCGTGGACTCGGTACTAGACTCGAGGAGGGAGCTCAACTCGAGGAGAGACGTAGAGTCGGCATGAGGAGTAGCTTGTCGACTCGTGGACTGGGTACTCGACTTGAGGAGTGAACTCAACTCGAGGAGAAAC
This sequence comes from Urtica dioica subsp. dioica, assembly GCF_054948205.1. Taxonomy (NCBI): domain Eukaryota; kingdom Viridiplantae; phylum Streptophyta; class Magnoliopsida; order Rosales; family Urticaceae; genus Urtica; species Urtica dioica. The sequence continues at coordinate 28,398,389 of NC_142758.1, forward strand.
GTAGAGTCGACACGAGGAGTAGCTTGTCGACTCGTGGACTGGGTACTCGACTCGAGGAGTGAACTCAACTCGAGCAGAAACGTAGAGTCGGCACGAGGAGTAGCTTGTCGACTCAGTGACTCGGTACTCGACTCGAGGAGTGAACTCAACTCGAGGAGAAACATAGAGTCGGCACGAGGAGTAGCTTGTCGACTCGTGGACTCGGTACTCGACTCGAGGAGCGAACTCAACTCGAGGAGAAACGTAGAGTCGGCACGAGGAGTAGCTTGTCGACTCGTGGACTGGGTACTCGACTCGAGGACTGAACTCAACTCGAGGAGAAACGTAGAGTCGACACGAGGAGTAGGTTGTAGACTCGTGGACTCGGTACTCGATTCGAGGAGCGAACTCAACTCAAGGAGAAACGTAGAGTCGGCACGAGGAGTAGCTTGTCGACTCGTGGAATGGGTACTTGACTCGAGGAGTGAACTCAACTCGAGGAGAAACGTAGAGTCATCACGAGGAGTAGCTTGTCGATTCGTGGACTGGGTACTCGACTCGAGGAGCGAACTCAACTCGAGGAGAAACGTAGAGTCGGCACGAGGAGTAGCTTGTCGACTCGTGGACTGGGTACTCGACTTGAGGAGTGAACTCAACTCGAGGAGAAACGTAGAGTCGACACGAGGAGTAGCTTGTCGACTCGTGGACTGGGTACTCGACTCGAGGAGTGAACTCAACTCGAGCAAAAACGTAGAGTCGGCACGAGGAGTAGCTTGTCGACTCAGTGACTCGGTACTCGACTCGAGGAGGGAACTCAACTCGAGGAGAAACGTAGAGTCGGCACGAGGAGTAGCCTGTTGAGTCGTGGATTAGGTACTCGACTCGAGGAGTGAACTCAACTCGAGGAGAAACATAGAGTCGGCACGAGGAGTAGCTTGTCGACTCGTGGACTCGGTACTCGACTCGAGGAGGGAACTCAAGTCGAGGAGAAACGTAGAGTCGGCACGAGGAGTAGCTTGTCGACTCGTGGGCTGGGTACTCGACTCGAGGAGGGAACTCAACTCGAGGAGAAACGTAGAGTCGGCACGAGGAGTAGCTTGTCGACTCGTGGACTCGGTACTCGACTCGAGGAGGGAACTCAACTCGAGGAGAAACGTAGAGTCGGCACGAGGAGTAGCCTGTTGAGTCGTGGATTAGGTACTCGACTCGAGGAGTGAACTCAACTCGAGGAGAAACATAGAGTCGGCACGAGGAGTAGCTTGTCGACTCGTGGACTCGGTACTCGACTCGAGGAGAGAACTCAACTCGAGGAGAAACGTAGAGTCGGCACGAGGAGTAGCTTGTCGACTCGTGGACTGGGTACTCGACTCGAGGACTAAACTCAACTCGAGGAGAAACGTTGAGTCGACACGAGGAGTAGGTTGTAGACTCGTGGACTCGGTACTCGATTCGAGGAGCGAACTCAACTCAAGGAGAAACGTAGAGTCGGCACGAGGAGTAGCTTGTCGACTCGTGGAATGGGTACTTGACTCGAGGAGTGAACTCAACTCGAGGAGAAACGTAGAGTCGGCAAGAGGAGTAGCTTGTTGACTCGTGGACTCGGTACTAGACTCGAGGAGGGAGCTCAACTCGAGGAGAGACGTAGAGTCGGCATGAGGAGTACTTTGTCGACTCGTGGACTGGGTACTTGACTCGAGGAGTGAACTCAACTCGAGGGGAAACGTAGAGTCAGCACGAGGAGTAGCTTGTCGACTCGTGGACTCGGTACTCGACTCGACGAGCGAACTCAACTCGAGGAGAAACGTAGAGTCGGCACGAGGAGTAGCTTCTCGACTCGTGGACTGGGTACTTGACTCGAGGAGTGAACTCAACTCGAGGAGAAACGTAGAGTCGTCACGAGGAGTAGCTTGTCGATTCGTGGACTGGGTACTCGACTCGAGGAGCGAACTCAACTCGAGGAGAAACGTAGAGTCGGCACGAGGAGTAGCTTGTCGACTCGTGGACTGGGTACTCGACTCGAGGAGCGAACTCAACTCGAGGAGAAACGTAGAGCCGGCACGAGGAGTAGCTTGTCGACTCGTGGACTCGGTACTCGACTCGAGGAGGGAACTCAACTCGAGGAGAAACGTAGAGTCGGCACGAGGAGTAGCCTGTTGAGTCGTGGATTAGGTACTCGACTCGAGGAGTGAACTCAACTTGAGGAGAAACATAGAGTCGGCACGAGGAGTAGCTTGTCGACTCGTGGACTCGGTACTCGACTCGAGGAGCGAACTCAACTCGAGGAGTAACGTAGAGCCGGCACGAGGAGTAGCTTGTCGACTCGTGGACTGGGTACTCGACTCGAGGAGTGAACTTAACTCGAGGAGAAACGTAGAGTCGACCCGAGGAGTAGCTTGTCGACTCGTGGACTGGGTACTTGACTCGAGGAGTGAACTCAACTCGAGGAGAAACGTAGAGTCATCACGAGGAGTAGCTTGTCGATTCGTGGACTGGGTACTCGACTCGAGGAGCGAACTCAACTCGAGGAGAAACGTAGAGTCGGCACGAGGAGTAGCTTGTCGACTCGTGGACTGGGTACTCGACTTGAGGAGTGAACTCAACTCGAGGAGAAACGTAGAGTCGACACGAGGAGTAGCTTGTCGACTCGTGGACTGGGTACTCGACTCGAGGAGTGAACTCAACTCGAGCAGAAACGTAGAGTCGGCACGAGGAGTAGCTTGTCGACTCAGTGACTCGGTACTCGACTCGAGGAGGGAACTCAACTCGAGGAGAAACGTAGAGCCGGCACGAGGAGTAGCTTGTCGACTTGTGGACTGGGTACTCAACTCGAGGAGAAACGTAGAGTCGACCCGAGGAGTAGCTTGTCGACTCGTTTACTGAGTACTCGACTCGAGGAGTGAACTCAACTCGAGGAGAAACGTAGACTCGGCACGAGGAGTAGCTTGTCGACTCGTGAAATCGGTACTCGACTCGAGGAGGGAACTCAACTCGAGGAGAAACGTAGAGTCGGCACGAGTAGTAGCTTGTCGACTCGTGGACTCGGTACTCGACTCGAGTAGCAAACTCAACTGGAGGAGAAACGTAGAGTCGGCAAGAGGAGTAGCTTGTTGACTCGTGGACTCGGTACTAGACTCGAGGAGGGAACTCAACTCGAGGAGAGACGTAGAGTCGGCATGAGGAGTAGTTTGTCGACTCGTGGACTGGGTACTTGACTCGAGGAGTGAACTCAACTCGAGGGGAAACGTAGAGTCAGCACGAGGAGTAGCTTGTCGACTCGTGGACTAGGTACTCGACTCGACGAGCGAACTCAACTTGAGGAGAAACGTAGAGTCGGCACGAGGAGTAGCTTCTCGACTCGTGGACTGGGTACTTGACTCGAGGAGTGAACTCAACTCGAGGAGAAACGTAGAGTCGTCAAGAGGAGTAGCTTGTTGACTCGTGGACTCGGTACTAGACTCGAGGAGGGAACTCAACTCGAGGAGAGACGTAGAGTCGGCATGAGGAGTAGTTTGTCGACTCGTGGACTGGGTACTTGACTCGAGGAGTGAACTCAACTCGAGGGGAAACGTAGAGTCAGCACGAGGAGTAGCTTGTCGACTCGTGGACTCGGTACTCGACTCGACGAGCGAACTCAACTCGAGGAGAAACGTAGAGTCGGCACGAGGAGTAGCTTCTCGACTCGTGGACTGGGTACTTGACTCGAGGAGTGAACTCAACTCGAGGAGAAACGTAGAGTCGTCACGAGGAGTAGCTTGTCGATTCGTGGACTGGGTACTCGACTCGAGGAGCGAACTCAACTCGAGGAGAAACGTAGAGTCGGCACGAGGAGTAGCTTGTCGACTCGTGGACTGGGTACTCGACTCGAGGAGCGAACTCAACTCGAGGAGAAACGTAGAGCCGGCACGAGGAGTAGCTTGTCGACTCGTGGACTCGGTACTCGACTCGAGGAGGGAACTCAACTCGAGGAGAAACGTAGAGTCGGCACGAGGAGTAGCCTGTTGAGTCGTGGATTAGGTACTCGACTCGAGGAGTGAACTCAACTTGAGGAGAAACATAGAGTCGGCACGAGGAGTAGCTTGTCGACTCGTGGACTCGGTACTCGACTCGAGGAGCGAACTCAACTCGAGGAGAAACGTAGAGCCGGCACGAGGAGTAGCTTGTCGACTCGTGGACTGGGTACTCGACTCGAGGAGTGAACTTAACTCGAGGAGAAACGTAGAGTCGACCCGAGGAGTAGCTTGTCGACTCGTGGACTGGGTACTTGACTCGAGGAGTGAACTCAACTCGAGGAGAAACGTAGAGTCATCACGAGGAGTAGCTTGTCGATTCGTGGACTGGGTACTCGACTCGAGGAGCGAACTCAACTCGAGGAGAAACGTAGAGTCGGCACGAGGAGTAGCTTGTCGACTCGTGGACTGGGTACTCGACTTGAGGAGTGAACTCAACTCGAGGAGAAACGTAGAGTCGACACGAGGAGTAGCTTGTCGACTCGTGGACTGGGTACTCGACTCGAGGAGTGAACTCAACTCGAGCAGAAACGTAGAGTCGGCACGAGGAGTAGCTTGTCGACTCAGTGACTCGGTACTCGACTCGAGGAGGGAACTCAACTCGAGGAGAAACGTAGAGCCGGCACGAGGAGTAGCTTGTCGACTTGTGGACTGGGTACTCAACTCGAGGAGAAACGTAGAGTCGACCCGAGGAGTAGCTTGTCGACTCGTTTACTGAGTACTCGACTCGAGGAGTGAACTCAACTCGAGGAGAAACGTAGACTCGGCACGAGGAGTAGCTTGTCGACTCGTGAAATCGGTACTCGACTCGAGGAGGGAACTCAACTCGAGGAGAAACGTAGAGTCGGCACGAGGAGTAGCTTGTCGACTCGTGGACTCGGTACTCGACTCGAGTAGCAAACTCAACTGGAGGAGAAACGTAGAGTCGGCAAGAGGAGTAGCTTGTTGACTCGTGGACTCGGTACTAGACTCGAGGAGGGAACTCAACTCGAGGAGAGACGTAGAGTCGGCATGAGGAGTAGTTTGTCGACTCGTGGACTGGGTACTTGACTCGAGGAGTGAACTCAACTCGAGGGGAAACGTAGAGTCAGCACGAGGAGTAGCTTGTCGACTCGTGGACTAGGTACTCGACTCGACGAGCGAACTCAACTCGAGGAGAAACGTAGAGTCGGCACGAGGAGTAGCTTCTCGACTCGTGGACTGGGTACTTGACTCGAGGAGTGAACTCAACTCGAGGAGAAACGTAGAGTCGTCAAGAGGAGTAGCTTGTTGACTCGTGGACTCGGTACTAGACTCGAGGAGGGAACTCAACTCGAGGAGAGACGTAGAGTCGGCATGAGGAGTAGTTTGTCGACTCGTGGACTGGGTACTTGACTCGAGGAGTGAACTCAACTCGAGGGGAAACGTAGAGTCAGCACGAGGAGTAGCTTGTCGACTCGTGGACTCGGTACTCGACTCGACGAGCGAACTCAACTCGAGGAGAAACGTAGAGTCGGCACGAGGAGTAGCTTCTCGACTCGTGGACTGGGTACTTGACTCGAGGAGTGAACTCAACTCGAGGAGAAACGTAGAGTCGTCACGAGGAGTAGCTTGTCGATTCGTGGACTGGGTACTCGACTCGAGGAGCGAACTCAACTCGAGGAGAAACGTAGAGACGGCACGAGGAGTAGCTTGTCGACTCGTGGACTGGGTACTCGACTCGAGGAGCGAACTCAACTCGAGGAGAAACGTAGAGCCGGCACGAGGAGTAGCTTGTCGACTCGTGGACTGGGTACTCGACTCGAGGAGTGAACTCAACTCGAGGAGAAACGTAGAGTCGACCCGAGGAGTAGCTTGTCGACTCGTGGACTGGGTACTTGACTCGAGGAGTGAACTCAACTCGAGGAGAAACGTAGAGTCGGCACAAGGAGTAGCTTGTCGACTCGTGGACTGGGTACTTGACTCGAGGAGTGAACTCAACTCGAGGAGAAACGTAGAGTCGGCAAGAGGAGTAGCTTGTTGACTCGTGGACTCGGTACTAGACTCGAGGAGGGAACTCAACTCGAGGATAGACGTAGAGTCGGCATGAAGAGTAGTTTGTCGACTCGTGGACTGGGTACTTGACTCGAGGAGTGAACTCAACTCGAGGGGAAACGTAGAGTCGGCACGAGGAGTAGCTTGTCGACTCGTGGACTGGGTACTTGATTTGAGGAGTGAACTCAACTCGAGGAGAAACGTAGAGTGGTCACGAGGAGTAGCTTGTCGATTCGTGGACTGGGTACTCGACTCGAGGAGCGAACTCAACTCGAGGAGAAACGTAGAGTCGACACGAGGAGTAGCTTGTCGACTTGTGGACTGGGTACTCGACTCGAGGAGCGAACTCAACTCGAGGAGAAACGTAGAGCCGGCACGAGGAGTAGCTTGTCGACTCGTGGACTGGGTACTCGACTCGAGGAGTGAACTCAACTCGAGGAGAAACGTAGAGTCGACCCGAGGACTAGCTTGTCGACTCGTGGACTGGGTACTTGACTCGAGGAGTGAACTCAACTCGAGGAGAAACGTAGAGTCATCACGAGGAGTAGCTTGTCGATTCGTGGACTGGGTACTCGACTCGAGGAGCGAACTCAACTCGAGGAGAAACGTAGAGTCGGCACGAGGAGTAGCTTGTCGACTCGTGGACTGGGTACTCGACTTGAGGAGTGAACTCAACTCGAGGAGAAACGTAGAGTCGACACGAGGAGTAGCTTGTCGACTCGTGGACTGGGTACTCGACTCGAGGAGTGAACTCAACTCGAGGAGAAACGTAGAGTCGGTACGAGGAGTAGCTTGTCGACTCAGTGACTCGGTACTCGACTCGAGGAGGGAACTCAACTCGAGGAGAAACGTAGAGTCGGCACGAGGAGTAGCCTGTTGAGTCGTGGATTAGGTACTCGACTCGAGGAGTGAACTCAACTCGAGGAGAAACATAGAGTCGGCACGAGGAGTAGCTTGTCGACTCGTGGACTCGGTACTCGACTCGAGGAGGGAACTCAACTCGAGGAGAAACGTAGAGTCGGCACGAGGAGTAGCTTGTCGACTCGTGGACTCGGTACTCGACTCGAGGAGGGAACTCAACTCGAGGAGAAACGTAGAGTCGGCACGAGGAGTAGCTTGTCGACTCGTGGACTCGGTACTCGACTCGAGGAGGGAACTCAACTCGAGGAGAAACGTAGAGTCGACACGAGGAGTAGGTTGTAGACTCGTGGACTCGGTACTCGATTCGAGGAGCAAACTCAACTCAAGGAGAAACGTAGAGTCGGCACGAGGAGTAGCTTGTCGACTCGTGGAATGGGTACTTGACTCGAGGAGTGAACTCAACTCGAGGAGAAACGTAGAGTCGGCAAGAGGAGTAGCTTGTTGACTCGTGGACTCGGTACTAGACTCGAGGAGGGAACTCAACTCGAGGAGAGACGTAGAGTCGGCATGAGGAGTAGTTTGTCGACTCGTGGACTGGGTACTTGACTCGAGGAGTGAACTCAACTCGAGGGGAAACGTAGAGTCAGCACGAGGAGTAGCTTGTCGACTCGTGGACTCGGTACTCGACTCGACGAGCGAACTCAACTCGAGGAGAAACGCAGAGTCGGCACGAGGAGTAGCTTCTCGACTCGTGGACTGGGTACTTGACTCGAGGAGTGAACTCAACTCGAGGAGAAACGTAGAGTCGTCACGAGGAGTAGCTTGTCGATTCGTGGACTGGGTACTCGACTCGAGGAGCGAACTCAACTCGAGGAGAAACGTAGAGTCGGCACGAGGAGTAGCTTGTCGACTCGTGGACTGGGTACTCGACTCGAGGAGCGAACTCAACTCGAGGAGAAACGTAGAGCCGGCACGAGGAGTACCTTGTCGACTCGTGGACTGGGTACTCGACTCGAGGAGTGAACTCAACTCGGGGAGAAACGTAGAGTCGACCCGAGGAGTAGCTTGTCGACTCGTGGACTGGGTACTTGACTCGAGGAGTGAACTCAACTCGAGGAGAAACGTAGAGTCGGCACAAGGAGTAGCTTGTCGACTCGTGGACTGGGTACTTGACTCGAGGAGTGAACTCAACTCGAGGAGAAACGTAGAGTCGGCAAGAGGAGTAGCTTGTTGACTCGTGGACTCGGTACTAGACTCGAGGAGGGAACTCAACTCGAGGATAGACGTAGAGTCGGCATGAGGAGTAGTTTGTCGACTCGTGGACTGGGTACTTGACTCGAGGAGTGAACTCAACTCGAGGGGAAACGTAGAGTCGGCACGTGGAGTAGCTTGTCGACTCGTGGACTGGGTACTTGATTTGAGGAGTGAACTCAACTCGAGGAGAAACGTAGAGTGGTCACGAGGAGTAGCTTGTCGATTCGTGGACTGGGTACTCGACTCGAGGAGCGAACTCAACTCGAGGAGAAACGTAGAGTCGACACGAGGAGTAGCTTGTCGACTTGTGGACTGGGTACTCGACTCGAGGAGCGAACTCAACTCGAGGAGAAACGTAGAGCCGGCACGAGGAGTAGCTTGTCGACTCGTGGACTGGGTACTCGACTCGAGGAGTGAACTCAACTCGAGGAGAAACGTAGAGTCGACCCGAGGAGTAGCTTGTCGACTCGTGGACTGGGTACTTGACTCGAGGAGTGAACTCAACTCGAGGAGAAACGTAGAGTCATCACGAGGAGTAGCTTGTCGATTCGTGGACTGGGTACTCGACTCGAGGAGCGAACTCAACTCGAGGAGAAACGTAGAGTCGGCACGAGGAGTAGCTTGTCGACTCGTGGACTGGGTACTCGACTTGAGGAGTGAACTCAACTCGAGGAGAAACGTAGAGTCGACACGAGGAGTAGCTTGTCGACTCGTGGACTGGGTACTCGACTCGAGGAGTGAACTCAACTCGAGCAGAAGCGTAGAGTCGGTACGAGGAGTAGCTTGTCGACTCAGTGACTCGGTACTCGACTCGAGGAGGGAACTCAACTCGAGGAGAAACGTAGAGTCGGCACGAGGAGTAGCCTGTTGAGTCGTGGATTAGGTACTCGACTCGAGGAGTGAACTCAACTCGAGGAGAAACATAGAGTCGGCACGAGGAGTAGCTTGTCGACTCGTGGACTCGGTACTCGACTCGAGGAGGGAACTCAACTCGAGGAGAAACGTAGAGTCGGCACGAGGAGTAGCTTGTCGACTCGTGGACTCGGTACTCGACTCGAGGAGGGAACTCAACTCGAGGAGAAACGTAGAGTCGGCACGAGGAGTAGCTTGTCGACTCGTGGACTCGGTACTCGACTCGAGGAGGGAACTCAACTCGAGGAGAAACGTAGAGTCGACACGAGGAGTAGGTTGTAGACTCGTGGACTCGGTACTCGATTCGAGGAGCAAACTCAACTCAAGGAGAAACGTAGAGTCGGCACGAGGAGTAGCTTGTCGACTCGTGGAATGGGTACTTGACTCGAGGAGTGAACTCAACTCGAGGAGAAACGTAGAGTCGGCAAGAGGAGTAGCTTGTTGACTCGTGGACTCGGTACTAGACTCGAGGAGGGAACTCAACTCGAGGAGAGACGTAGAGTCGGCATGAGGAGTAGTTTGTCGACTCGTGGACTGGGTACTTGACTCGAGGAGTGAACTCAACTCGAGGGGAAACGTAGAGTCAGCACGAGGAGTAGCTTGTCGACTCGTGGACTCGGTACTCGACTCGACGAGCGAACTCAACTCGAGGAGAAACGCAGAGTCGGCACGAGGAGTAGCTTCTCGACTCGTGGACTGGGTACTTGACTCGAGGAGTGAACTCAACTCGAGGAGAAACGTAGAGTCGTCACGAGGAGTAGCTTGTCGATTCGTGGACTGGGTACTCGACTCGAGGAGCGAACTCAACTCGAGGAGAAACGTAGAGTCGGCACGAGGAGTAGCTTGTCGACTCGTGGACTGGGTACTCGACTCGAGGAGCGAACTCAACTCGAGGAGAAACGTAGAGCCGGCACGAGGAGTACCTTGTCGACTCGTGGACTGGGTACTCGACTCGAGGAGTGAACTCAACTCGGGGAGAAACGTAGAGTCGACCCGAGGAGTAGCTTGTCGACTCGTGGACTGGGTACTTGACTCGAGGAGTGAACTCAACTCGAGGAGAAACGTAGAGTCGGCACAAGGAGTAGCTTGTCGACTCGTGGACTGGGTACTTGACTCGAGGAGTGAACTCAACTCGAGGAGAAACGTAGAGTCGGCAAGAGGAGTAGCTTGTTGACTCGTGGACTCGGTACTAGACTCGAGGAGGGAACTCAACTCGAGGATAGACGTAGAGTCGGCATGAGGAGTAGTTTGTCGACTCGTGGACTGGGTACTTGACTCGAGGAGTGAACTCAACTCGAGGGGAAACGTAGAGTCGGCACGTGGAGTAGCTTGTCGACTCGTGGACTGGGTACTTGATTTGAGGAGTGAACTCAACTCGAGGAGAAACGTAGAGTGGTCACGAGGAGTAGCTTGTCGATTCGTGGACTGGGTACTCGACTCGAGGAGCGAACTCAACTCGAGGAGAAACGTAGAGTCGACACGAGGAGTAGCTTGTCGACTTGTGGACTGGGTACTCGACTCGAGGAGCGAACTCAACTCGAGGAGAAACGTAGAGCCGGCACGAGGAGTAGCTTGTCGACTCGTGGACTGGGTACTCGACTCGAGGAGTGAACTCAACTCGAGGAGAAACGTAGAGTCGACCCGAGGAGTAGCTTGTCGACTCGTGGACTGGGTACTTGACTCGAGGAGTGAACTCAACTCGAGGAGAAACGTAGAGTCATCACGAGGAGTAGCTTGTCGATTCGTGGACTGGGTACTCGACTCGAGGAGCGAACTCAACTCGAGGAGAAACGTAGAGTCGGCACGAGGAGTAGCTTGTCGACTCGTGGACTGGGTACTCGACTTGAGGAGTGAACTCAACTCGAGGAGAAACGTAGAGTCGACACGAGGAGTAGCTTGTCGACTCGTGGACTGGGTACTCGACTCGAGGAGTGAACTCAACTCGAGCAGAAGCGTAGAGTCGGTACGAGGAGTAGCTTGTCGACTCAGTGACTCGGTACTCGACTCGAGGAGGGAACTCAACTCGAGGAGAAACGTAGAGTCGGCACGAGGAGTAGCCTGTTGAGTCGTGGATTAGGTACTCGACTCGAGGAGTGAACTCAACTCGAGGAGAAACATAGAGTCGGCACGAGGAGTAGCTTGTCGACTCGTGGACTCGGTACTCGACTCGAGGAGGGAACTCAACTCGAGGAGAAACGTAGAGTCGGCACGAGGAGTAGCTTGTCGACTCGTGGACTCGGTACTCGACTCGAGGAGGGAACTCAACTCGAGGAGAAACGTAGAGTCGGCACGAGGAGTAGCTTGTCGACTCGTGGACTCGGTACTCGACTCGAGGAGGGAACTCAGCTCGAGGAGAAACGTAGAGTCGGCACGAGGAGTAGCCTGTTGAGTCGTGGATTAGGTACTCGACTCGAGGAGGGAACTCAACTCGAGGAGAAACATAGAGTCGGCACGAGGAGTAGCTTGTCGACTCGTGGACTCGGTACTCGACTCGAGGAGCGAACTCAACTCGAGGAGAAACGTAGAGTCGGCACGAGGAGTAGCTTGTCGACTCGTGGACTGGGTACTCGACTCGAGGACTGAACTCAACTCGAGGAGAAACGTAGAGTCGACACGAGGAGTAGCTTGTAGACTCGTGGACTCGGTACTCGATTCGAGGAGCGAACTCAACTCAAGGAGAAACGTAGAGTCGGCACGAGGAGTAGCTTGTCGACTCGTGGAATGGGTACTTGACTCGAGGAGTGAACTCAACTCGAGGAAAAACGTAGAGTCGGCAAGAGGAGTAGCTTGTTGACTCGTGGACTCGGTACTAGACTCGAGGAGAGACGTAGAGTCGGCATGAGGAGTAGTTTGTCGACTCGTGGACTGGGTACTTGACTCGAGGAGTGAACTCAACACGAGGGGAAACGTAGAGTCGGCACGAGGAGTAGCTTGTCGACTCGTGGACTCGGTACTCGACTCGACGAGCGAACTCAACTCGAGGAGAAACGTAGAGTCGGCACGAGGAGTAGCTTCTCGACTCGTGGACTGGGTACTTGACTCGAGGAGTGAACTCAACTCGAGGAGAAACGTAGAGTTGTCACGAGGAGTAGCTTGTCGATTCGTGGACTGGGTACTCGACTCGAGGAGCGAACTCAACTCGAGGAGAAACGTAGAGTCGGCACGAGGAGTAGCTTGTCGACTCGTGGACTGGGTACTCGACTCGAGGAGCGAACTCAACTCGAGGAGAAACGTAGAGCCGGCACGAGGAGTAGCTTGTCGACTCGTGGACTGGGTACTCGACTCGAGGAGTGAACTCAACTCGAGGAGAAACGTAGAGTCGACCCGAGGAGTAGCTTGTCGACTCGTGGACTGGGTACTTGACTCGAGGAGTGAACTCAACTCGAGGAGAAACGTAGAGTCGGCACGAGGAGTAGCTTGTCTGTTGGAATCGATCTAGGGTTTAAGAAAAAGTTTAACGCTTCGTTAAGCGGCGGAATTTTAAAAATTTTCTTTTTAAGTAAAACTAGTTTTTACTAACCTAGACAAGAGCATATGCATGTAAATAAAAACTAATATGAGCTATAAAAGTTACTAACCTTTTTGATGCTTGAACGTTGATGAGCCTTTGGAAGGTTGGCAACGTTCGTCTCCCCTCGCAGCACGTCTCTCTTTTCTTTCCTTGGCTCCTCGAGCAACCACGAAAGTTTCTATCACTAAATCACTCGAAAAGAAGGAATCAGTGAGTGGGCACTTTTAAACACTACGACTTGAGAACGAGTCTCGAAGTCGCAGAGCTAAAGACTAGGTCGAGTGAGGACCTAGGTGCCAAGACAAGAGAAAACCGAAAATAAACTAGAGAGAGAGAGAAGAGGACTTCGGCCAAGTTCTAGAGAGAGGGTCTCTCAAATCTCTTAAACTTGGATGAATATATTGTGAGGAAATGAGGCTCCTATTTATAGGAGAGGTCTTACCTTCAATAAGGTAGTTTCCTCTTCTATAGAATATCACATATTCATGAGCAAAATAACCCTTATTTCCCATTCCTCTTAGGCGCCCAAGGCAGCCTTCTAGAAGGCTAGGATTTGTTTCCTTTTTTGTTCCTTGGCTTGCCTATTAGTCTCTTGGCCGAAATTCCCCTTGCATGTGTGGGAAATTTGTTTCCTCTTTTTCTTTTGGCAAGTATCTAAATACACTTATGCACAAAATATTCTCTCTTGGTTGGGTATGTTGGGCGCCCAAGGCCTTCTAGAAAAGGCTTCTAGAAGCTTTTCCATTTGTTCATGACAACATGAAAAAGGCCCAATAAGAATTTTCAATAAAATTCTTATGAAATGAAATTAATTCACAAGGCCCAATGATCAAGTCATGGCCGAGTGAAACATGTCATAAAATGACCTTGTCAAAAAATTTATTGACATTCATTTCATCCTTTGTCTCAAAAGACAAAAATACCCTTTTAACTATTTTCGTTCTTGTTTTGGCTTAGCTTCCAGTTTAACTATTCCTATCGATGTGATTCGTGACAGTGACCTCATGGACCCAAATGAACAAAGCTTTAGCTAAACACTTGGACTCAAAAGTTCACAAACCTTTTCCAAGTTTAGCTTAATGCCAGCTGACTCCACTAAAGAGCTGACACTGAAAATCTCTCGGTTCAAATGAATTTATTTTCTACTCAAGAATTCGACCTAATTATGATGAGCGGATCCACTGAATATTATCTATGTTTACCCTTCATGAATGTCATCAGCTAGTCGGGATTTACTAAATTACCATTTTACCCTTCTAGCTGTTATTTCCTCAACTCCTTTGTCGCTTGTGAATAAGTTAGAAACAATGTATTGACGAGGAGCTAACAAGTCACATTGTTTCATCCAAAAGAGTCAGGACTCAATTTGGACACTGGCCAGTTCATTTATTCACACTCCAAGGAACAAAGCATGAGGTGACATACATTGCATTTCAGCAATCTTGTACATGAATTCCATATCTATGAGAACTTCACAAAGTTACTCATGACAGACTCACAACTTAGTACCTCACCAATAGGCCTTGTTCGGAATCACATAGTGAGTCCGAAATTTGACTTTCTCAAATGAGAATACTAAGGTGTGAAATGACATGTCTCATTTCAGGATTAAGGTAAGCATGATGCAATTCATACATAGTGACTTCGAGACATAAGAGGTTAAATGGTTTGTTCTTATATTGTCTCTAGAAGTGCACTGGTCAATTCAGTATCTTCGGAAGATACCTAGAAGAACTATAGAGTCCCAAACTCTCAATGCCTCATAACCAGACATCATAGATTCTTCTAACAATCATACTGAGGTCAATAGTCCTTTGACCCTTAGATTGCGAATATATCGTTTTAAGCAAACTACGAAGAGTTTGTTCATGCAAATCTACATTTGTCTCTTCGTAAGTTGTTTAGTTTGTTTATGGACTAAAAGACTATGGTTTTATCATAAAGCTTCAGACAAGGAAGATTGAATGAACGTTTCAACTTTATTAATGAATAAGCAATTACAAGCAAGAGTCTTCGTAAGACTATATGACATCAAATGTACATAAATAGACACTACTACTCTTCTTGTGGGCACCATTGACAACAAACTCCCACTTGACTCAAAGAAGATGTGAGTAGTCCTACATGCCTAATCCCTCTCGAAGTTGGTCGAAGACCATGTTCGCTAGGGGCCTTGGTGAATGGATCTTCCAGAGATCTACTTCACCTCCACGTCTCCGCGCTGCACGATCTCTCGAATCAAATGGTATTTCCTCTCAATATGCTTAGAGCGCTTATGGCTTCTAGGTTCCTTCGAGTTAGCGACATCCCCACTATTATCACAATAAAGGGTCATGGGCTCGTCGACGTTTGGAACAACTTCCAAATACTTAAGGAACTTTTTAAGCCATACAGCCTCTTTGGATGCTTCACAAGCAGCCACATATTCTGCATCCATTGTGGAGTCAGCAATGCAAGATTGCTTAATACTTCTCCACACAACAGCTCCACCATTAAGGATGAATACAAATCCAGAAGTGGATTTCCTGGAATCCTTATCCGCTTGAAAATCGGAGTCGGTATATCCCGTCATAGTCAGGTCAGTACCTGAGTATGTAAGCATCAAGTTCCTAGTTCTTCGAAGATACTTAAGAACATGCTTAACAGCAATCCAGTGCTCGGGTCCAGGGTTGGATTGGAAACGACTAACTACGCCAGCGGCGAAACATATATCAGGTCGGGTGCAAAGCATAGCATACATGAGGCTTCCTACGGCAGAGGCGTAAGGAATTTTCCTCATGTCTTCAATCTCTTGTGCAGTCTTGGGAGACTGGTCCTTAGAGAGTGAAACTCCATGCCTAAAGGGTGTTTGACCCCTCTTGCAGTCTTGCATCGAGAAGCGATCCATCACCTTATCAATATAAGATGCTTGAGAGAGCGACAGGGTCCGGTTTTTCCTATCTCGAAAGATTTGGATCCCCAGAATGTACGCGGCTTCTCCTAGATCCTTCATATCGAATTGCTTTGCCAGCCAGACCTTAACCTCAGATAACTTACCCACGTCATTACCAATGAGTAGTATATCATCGACATATAGTACCAGAAACACAACTTTGCCTTCGTGTATTAACTTGTAAACACAAGGCTCATCTATTGACTGTTCAAAGCCGAAGCTCTTTACAGTTTCATCGAATCTAATGTTCCATGACCTAGATGCTTGCTTTAGTCCATAAATGGATTTAAGCAACTCACAAACCTTGGTCTCTTGACCTTTATCCACGAAACCGTCTGGTTGAGCCATGTAAATGCGCTCGTCAAGATTGCCATTCAGAAAAGCTGTCTTGACATCCATTTGCCAGATCTCATAGTCGAGAGCTGCAGCTATGGATAGGAGTATGCGGATGGATTTAAGCATCGCGACTGGCGAGAAGGTTTCTTCATAGTCAATCCCTTCTTGTTGGGTATAACCCTTTGCCACAAGTCGTGCTTTGAACGTCTCAACGTTCCCATCAGGACCCCTTTTCTTCTTGTATATCCACTTACACCCTACGGGTTTAATCCCTTCAGGAAGGTCTACAAGTTTCCAGACTTTGTTGACATACATCGAGTGCATCTCAACTTTCATGGCGTCAAGCCAAAGGTTTGATTCAGAACAAGCCATTGCTTGGCTATAGGAAACAGGATCATCCATGTCAGAGACGGCTACAAGAGAGTCTCCATAAGACATGTACCTGTCAGGCTTTTGAGTAGCCCTCCCACTACGTCGAAGTACTACTTGACGAGATTCTGATGAGTTAGGTTGTGTTTCAGTTGGGGTAAGAACAGTTCTTACAGATGAGGTAGAAGCTTCCTCACCCAACTTTTCTTCAAGCACAATTTTGCTTCTAGGTTTCGCATCCTTCATAAAGTCCTCCTCAAGGAAACGAGCATTCGTGCTAACGAAAGTCTTATCGTCCTCGGGACTATAGAAAGTGAAACCTTTGGTTTCCTTCGGATATCCTACAAACAGGCACAATTCTGACCTACTAGCCAACTTGCTAGTCTTTTGCCTCAGCACGTGTGCAGGGCAACCCCAAATTCGGATGCGGCCAAGATTCACTTTACGGCCAATCCATCGTTCATAAGGAGTACCAGGAACCGTCTTGGACGGAACTTGGTTCAGAATGTAGGCGGCTGTTTCGAGGGCATATCCCCAAAAGGAAAGCGGGAGTGATGAGTAACTCATCATTGATCTAACCATCTCCATAAGAGTTCGGTTTCTTCTCTCTGACACTCCGTTTTGTTGAGGTGTGCCAGGTGCGGTAAGCTGAGAAGCGATACCTTCTTCTTTAAGAAAGTCATCGAACTCTCCAGACATATACTCACCACCTCGATCAGATCGAAGGGTTTTGATCACTTTGCCAGTTTGCTTTTCCACTAAAGCCCTAAAGACCTTAAATACGTTAAAGGTCTCGGATTTGTGTTTAAGCAAATAGACAAACCCATATCTTGAGTAGTCATCAGTGAAGGTAACGAAGTATTCGTATCCTCCACGTGCCTGTTGATTGAGCGGAGCACATACATCAGAATGTATTAGTTCCAGCAACTCAGTGGCTCTTCGACCCTTATCGGAGAAAGGTCGCTTAGTCATTTTTCCTTCTATACAGGATTCACAAGTAGGCAGTGAGCCTATTGCAGAGGCTTGGAGTGGACCATCCCTCACAAGTCTCTTAATCCTATCTAGACTGATATGACCAAGTCTTAAGTGCCAGAGGTATGTTGATTTTGTTAGATCGGAGGATTCAGAAAGTTTGATCCTCTTTGGCTCCCTAATTAGATCGTCATCTATTCCAGTGTCTAAAAGAGAAGGTTTAGTGGGATAGATGTAGAAAAGAGCATTCTTCATACATGCATCAGTGACAAAAGAATTATCAGGAAACGAAATACGAATTCCATTCTTAATGAACTTTAAATAATAATCTTGCTCTAGAAGACGAGCAACGGATATTAAGTTCTTCCCAAAGGTAGGAACAAAATAAACATTATTCAAGTTTAAAGTGCGGTCTTCAAAAGACAGCGTCACAGATCCCACAGCCTTTGCAGACACCAGGCTCCCATCACCCCATTTGAAACAGAACTCGCCTTCCTCTAAGCTTTTGGTTTTCTTGAAACCATTCAAGGAACAGCAAATATGGTTAGTAGCAGCGGAGTCAAGAATCCACGTTGATACATTATCAGCTACTAAGCATGCTTCGGTAACTAGTACAATACTATGTTCCTTTGTTTTGAGATAGGCGGGACAGTTCTTTTTGTCGGCCTTGTAAGGTCTCTTCACAGTTTCAGAGGCGGAGGCTTTTTGCTCAGTAGCATGTGCCTCTCCTTGATTCCTCTTTCTCTTAGTGAAACCTACAGCAGTGTGAAGTTCCTCCATAAGCTTGGTAGCAGTGTACTCTAGCTTGTTTATGGAGTAGTTCATCTTGGAGGTATCAAGAGACGCGGGGAGAGTTTCTAAGATCATATCTATGAGATTCTTCCCATCAGTCTCAGATCCTAGGATTTCCATTTTATTTAGAAAACTAATGATCAGTATCATAAAGTCTCTAACAGGAGTCCTAGCCTTCATATGACAGTTCATAAACTGTCGGACTGCTTTTTGCCTTGCTTGACGCCTTTGCCCTCCAAAACTCTCAAGGAGATTGTAGAGCATGTCAGCGGCAGTCTCGATGTCACGATGTTGCTTGTTCAGCATATTGTTCATAGATGCTAAGATATAGCACCTCACAATCTCATCGGATCGAAGCCAGGCCGCTAAGGCGTCATTGTCCTCTTGAGTTGAATCATTATTCGTCAGAGGAGGACACGGGGTGGTGAGTACCCATTTGTGCTTGTTAACGGTAGGTATTATGTCGAGGTTATGTTTCGAATCTATGTAGTTTTCGTTTTCGAGTTGGTTCGAGGAAAGAAAGATAGAGAGAGGGTTGAGAGACATATTGCCTATATAAGTTGAAACAAGTTTATGATTAGTCTTTGGTTTAGGATTTAAGTTTCATTAAGACTTTTGTAAAATCCAAAGGTGTTATGAACGAAATGACACTTTACTCCTTCGAGGGGAGGCCGCAACGAGTCTCCTTTCATAAGTAAATGACTCATCATTAATGCATAGCCAAGATGTCAATACATCAATTTTGACTAGCCACCTTGTAAATTGGTTTGATCACTCACATCCTTTCGCAGGGCCTCGAGGGAGGATTACTAGGGATTGAGTCTAAGTGTGTAACCAACCACTTAGTCCAAAATATTGACTTTGAAAAACAATCCGCCGAGGGGAGGTCTTGTCATCATCGTCTCACTCTCGAACGTAGCTCATTGAGCAATGATCAGAGCAAAGCGCCCTTGAGTACTCTCATTTAAGAGAGGGCCACGAGGGTGACTCTTAGTCCGGCGACACTTGCACTTTTCATTAGTGTTGGGGATCGTGGGTTACAAACAACAAGTATAACCCTCCCACTTAGTTTTTGGAGTTGGTTCATCGACTCTTATAAGTTCGGAAACAAATTTCCTAGTTAGAGAGCGACAGAGCGGACAACTAGAAGAGAATCCTAGATCGACATGTTCAGAGTAGTATTAGTGCATAAAGGCACAAGGGACATACTCGATCTTTTCCTATTTTCTATTTCGGGAAAGTGCGTGAGGGAAGTGTGAACTTCAACTCACTCGAACACTTGAAAGTTTGAGATTACACATCTTTTTATTTTTCGGTTTTGTCTACAAAGAGACCTCCCACTCAAAATTTCAAGAGCATATAGATTTTGAACATATGTGATATAGATATAGTTTTGAAAACATTTTGAAAACTCATTTGATTTGGATGACAAAATATTTTCAAGTTTGAAAGTGAAAACGGTTTTTCAAAATTCAAACTAGTTTTGTAAAAATTCAATTTCAATTAAACTTTCAAAAATCAAAACATTTTAATCTTACACATCATGTTTATAATCATATGAAAAACATTTTTGCTCAAGAAAGTTTTCTCATTAGAGTTCTATAACTCATGGTAGTGGGGTTTGAAAATCCGGATTTATAAAAAACTGGAGTTTCAGACAGCCGCGCACCTCGGAGTAAAATCGCCATAACTGGCGGCTCCGATGTCCTTTTGAGCCGAAACCGGTGGCATTGGACAGAGGACAGACAGAGCTTTAATTTGATTCAAGAATCATTAAATTTCGATTTCTGAGCAGAGAGTTATGCCGCTTTTAATGCGGGTTTACATTCCAGCTCGAAGAAAAAGAAATAAATCAAAGCTTTGTCCTTTTAGATGCGAAAAAGAATCGAGTGTAACGGAACGTTTTATGAAGTTGTTTAAAGCTTTTATTTGTGTTTTATTAGCAGGGTAATAACATAAAAAATAAAAGGAATAACAACATGCATAAAACGATTCAAGTAAATAAACGAAACTAGCAAGAAAACAAAACTAGTCACAAAATTTACTCGAAAATTCTCAAACCTTTAAAACACGTTTTTCAATATAAAAAATTAAAAACTTTTAGAACTGATTCTAATGTGTTTTAACATCATCCCAAACTCATAGAAAATCAACATGGTTTTTAATTTAAAGGCATGAGCAATAAATTAAAAAAAAATCTAAGATTACAATTCTAACTTGTCACAAAATTAGTAAACTTTCGAAAACGATTTTCAAGCTCATAATTTAAAAACATGCACATGCATTCCTTTGACCATAGCTCTGATACCATTTGTTGGAATCGATCTAGGGTTTAAGAAAAAGTTTAACGCTTCGTTAAGCGGCGGAATTTTAAAAATTTTCTTTTTAAGTAAAACTAGTTTTTACTAACCTAGACAAGAGCATATGCATGTAAATAAAAACTAATATGAGCTATAAAAGTTACTAACCTTTTTGATGCTTGAACGTTGATGAGCCTTTGGAAGGTTGGCAACGTTCGTCTCCCCTCGCAGCACGTCTCTCTTTTCTTTCCTTGGCTCCTCGAGCAACCACGAAAGTTTCTATCACTAAATCACTCGAAAAGAAGGAATCAGTGAGTGGGCACTTTTAAACACTACGACTTGAGAACGAGTCTCGAAGTCGCAGAGCTAAAGACTAGGTCGAGTGAGGACCTAGGTGCCAAGACAAGAGAAAACCGAAAATAAACTAGAGAGAGAGAGAAGAGGACTTCGGCCAAGTTCTAGAGAGAGAGTCTCTCAAATCTCTTAAACTTGGATGAATATATTGTGAGGAAATGAGGCTCCTATTTATAGGAGAGGTCTTACCTTCAATAAGGTAGTTTCCTCTTCTATAGAATATCACATATTCATGAGCAAAATAACCCTTATTTCCCATTCCTCTTAGGCGCCCAAGGCAGCCTTCTAGAAGGCTAGGATTTGTTTCCTTTTTTGTTCCTTGGCTTGCCTATTAGTCTCTTGGCCGAAATTCCCCTTGCATGTGTGGGAAATTTGTTTCCTCTTTTTCTTTTGGCAAGTATCTAAATACACTTATGCACAAAATATTCTCTCTTGGTTGGGTATGTTGGGCGCCCAAGGCCTTCTAGAAAAGGCTTCTAGAAGCTTTTCCATTTGTTCATGACAACATGAAAAAGGCCCAATAAGAATTTTCAATAAAATTCTTATGAAATGAAATTAATTCACAAGGCCCAATGATCAAGTCATGGCCGAGTGAAACATGTCATAAAATGACCTTGTCAAAAAATTTATTGACATTCATTTCATCCTTTGTCTCAAAAGACAAAAATACCCTTTTAACTATTTTCGTTCTTGTTTTGGCTTAGCTTCCAGTTTAACTATTCCTATCGATGTGATTCGTGACAGTGACCTCATGGACCCAAATGAACAAAGCTTTAGCTAAACACTTGGACTCAAAAGTTCACAAACCTTTTCCAAGTTTAGCTTAATGCCAGCTGACTCCACTAAAGAGCTGACACTGAAAATCTCTCGGTTCAAATGAATTTATTTTCTACTCAAGAATTCGACCTAATTATGATGAGCGGATCCACTGAATATTATCTATGTTTACCCTTCATGAATGTCATCAGCTAGTCGGGATTTACTAAATTACCATTTTACCCTTCTAGCTGTTATTTCCTCAACTCCTTTGTCGCTTGTGAATAAGTTAGAAACAATGTATTGACGAGGAGCTAACAAGTCACATTGTTTCATCCAAAAGAGTCAGGACTCAATTTGGACACTGGCCAGTTCATTTATTCACACTCCAAGGAACAAAGCATGAGGTGACATACATTGCATTTCAGCAATCTTGTACATGAATTCCATATCTATGAGAACTTCACAAAGTTACTCATGACAGACTCACAACTTAGTACCTCACCAATAGGCCTTGTTCGGAATCACATAGTGAGTCCGAAATTTGACTTTCTCAAATGAGAATACTAAGGTGTGAAATGACATGTCTCATTTCAGGATTAAGGTAAGCATGATGCAATTCATACATAGTGACTTCGAGATATAAGAGGTTAAATGGTTTGTTCTTATATTGTCTCTAGAAGTGCACTGGTCAATTCAGTATCTTCGGAAGATACCTAGAAGAACTATAGAGTCCCAAACTCTCAATGCCTCATAACCAGACATCATAGATTCTTCTAACAATCATACTGAGGTCAATAGTCCTTTGACCCTTAGATTGCGAATATATCGTTTTAAGCAAACTACGAAGAGTTTGTTCATGCAAATCTACATTTGTCTCTTCGTAAGTTGTTTAGTTTGTTTATGGACTAAAAGACTATGGTTTTATCATAAAGCTTCAGACAAGGAAGATTGAATGAACGTTTCAACTTTATTAATGAATAAGCAATTACAAGCAAGAGTCTTCGTAAGACTATATGACATCAAATGTACATAAATAGACACTACTACTCTTCTTGTGGGCACCATTGACAACATTGTCGACTCGTGGACTGGGTACTTGACTCGAGGAGTGAACTCAACTCGAGGAGAAACGTAGAGTCGGCAAGAGGAGTAGCTTGTTGACTCGTGGACTCGGTACTAGACTCGAGGAGGGAACTCAACTCGAGGAGAGACGTAGAGTCGGCATGAGGAGTAGTTTGTCGACTCGTGGACTGGGTACTTGACTCGAGGAGTGAACTCAACTCGAGGGGAAACGTAGAGTCGGCATGAGGAGTAGCTTGTCGACTCGTGGACTCGGTACTCGACTCGACGAGCGAACTCAACTCGAAGAGAAACGTAGAGTCGGCACGAGGAGTAGCTTCTCGACTCGTGGACTGGGTACTTGATTTGAGGAGTGAACTCAACTCGAGGAGAAACGTAGAGTGGTCACGAGGAGTAGCTTGTCGATTCGTGGACTGGGTACTCGACTCGAGGAGCGAACTCAACTCGAGGAGAAACGTAGAGTCGACACGAGGAGTAGCTTGTCGACTCGTGGACTGGGTACTCGACTCGAGGAGCGAACTCAACTCGAGGAGAAACGTAGAGTCGGCACGAGGAGTAACTTGTCGACTCGTGGACTCGGTACTCGACTCGAGGAGGGAACTCAACTCGAGGAGAAACGTAGAGTCGGCACGAGGAGTAGCTTGTCGACTCGTGGACTCGGTACTCGACTCGAGGAGGGAACTCAACTCGAGGAGAAACGTAGAGTCGGCACGAGGAGTAGCCTGTTGAGTCGTGGATTAGGTACTCGACTCGAGGAGTGAACTCAACTCGAGGAGAAACATAGAGTCGGCACGAGGAGTAGCTTGTCGACTCGTGGACTCGGTACTCGACTCGAGGAGCGAACTCAACTCGAGGAGAAACATAGAGTCGGCACGAGGAGTAGCTTGTCGACTCGTGGACTGGGTACTCGACTCGAGGACTGAACTCAACTCGAGGAGAAACGTAGAGTCGACACGAGGAGTAGCTTGTAGACTCGTGGACTCGGTACTCGACTCGAGGAGTGAACTCAACTCGAGGAGAAACGTAGAGTCGGCACGAGGAGTAGCTTCTCGACTCGTGGACTGGGTACTTGATTTGAGGAGTGAACTCAACTCGAGGAGAAACGTAGAGTGGTCACGAGGAGTAGCTTGTCGATTCGTGGACTGGGTACTCGACTCGAGGAGCGAACTCAACTCGAGGAGAAACGTAGAGTCGACACGAGGAGTAGCTTGTCGACTCGTGGACTGGGTACTCGACTCGAGGAGTGAACTCAACTCGAGGAGAAACGTAGAGCCGGCACGAGGAGTAGCTTGTCGACTCGTGGACTGGGTACTCGACTCGAGGAGTGAACTCAACTCGAGGAGAAACGTAGAGTCGACCCGAGGAGTAGCTTGTCGACTCGTGGACTGGGTACTTGACTCGAGGAGTGAACTCAACTCGAGGAGAAACGTAGAGTCATCACGAGGAGTAGCTTGTCGATTCGTGGACTGGGTACTCGACTCGAGGAGCGAACTCAACTCGAGGAGAAACGTAGAGTCGGCACGAGGAGTAGCTTGTCGACTCGTGGACTGGGTACTCGACTCGAGGAGCGAACTCAACTCGAGGAGAAACGTAGAGCCGGCACGAGGAGTAGCTTGTCGACTCGTGGACTGGGTACTCGACTCGAGGAGTGAACTCAACTCGAGGAGAAACGTAGAGTCGACCCGAGGAGTAGCTTGTCGACTCGTGGACTGGGTACTTGACTCGAGGAGTGAACTCAACTCGAGGAGAAACGTAGAGTCGGCACGAGGAGTAGCTTGTCGACTCGTGGACTGGGTACTTGACTCGAGGAGTGAACTCAACTCGAGGAGAAACGTAGAGTCGGCAAGAGGACTAGCTTGTCGACTCAGTGACTCAGTACTCGACTCGAGGAGGGAACTCAACTCGAGGAGAAACGTAGAGTCGGCACGAGGAGTAGCTTGTCGACTCGTGGACTGGGTACTTGACTCGAGGAGTGAACTCAACTCGAGGAGAAACGTAGAGTCGGCAAGAGGACTAGCTTGTTGACTCGTGGACTCGGTACTAGACTCGAGGAGGGAACTCAACTCGAGGAGAGACGTAGAGTCGGCATGAGGAGTAGTTTGTCGACTCGTGGACTGGGTACTTGACTCGAGGAGTGAACTCAACTCGAGGGGAAACGTAGAGTCGGCACGAGGAGTAGCTTGTCGACTCGTGGACTCGGTACTCGACTCGACGAGCGAACTCAACTCGAGGAGAAACGTAGAGTCGGCACGAGGAGTAGCTTCTCGACTCGTGGACTGGGTACTTGATTTGAGGAGTGAACTCAACTCGAGGAGAAACGTAGAGTGGTCACGAGGAGTAGCTTGTCGATTCGTGGACTGGGTACTCGACTCGAGGAGCGAACTCAACTCGAGGAGAAACGTAGAGTCGACACGAGGAGTAGCTTGTCGACTCGTGGACTGGGTACTCGACTCGAGGAGCGAACTCAACTCGAGGAGAAACGTAGAGCCGGCACGAGGAGTAGCTTGTCGACTCGTGGACTGGGTACTCGACTCGAGGAGTGAACTCAACTCGAGGAGAAACGTAGAGTCGACCCGAGGAGTAGCTTGTCGACTCGTGGACTGGGTACTTGACTCGAGGAGTGAACTCAACTCGAGGAGAAACGTAGAGTCGACACGAGGAGTAGCTTGTAGACTCGTGGACTCGGTACTCGATTCGAGGAGCGAACTCAACTCAAGGAGAAACGTAGAGTCGGCAAGAGGAGTAGCTTGTTGACTCGTGGACTCGGTACTAGACTCGAGGAGGGAACTCAACTCGAGGAGAGACGTAGAGTCGGCAAGAGGAGTAGCTTGTTGACTCGTGGACTCGGTACTAGACTCGAGGAGGGAACTCAACTCGAGGAGAGACGTAGAGTCGGCATGAGGAGTAGTTTGTCGACTCGTGGACTGGGTACTTGACTCGAGGAGTGAACTCAACTCGAGGGGAAACGTAGAGTCGGCATGAGGAGTAGCTTGTCGACTCGTGGACTCGGTACTCGACTCGACGAGCGAACTCAACTCGAAGAGAAACGTAGAGTCGGCACGAGGAGTAGCTTCTCGACTCGTGGACTGGGTACTTGATTTGAGGAGTGAACTCAACTCGAGGAGAAACGTAGAGTGGTCACGAGGAGTAGCTTGTCGATTCGTGGACTGGGTACTCGACTCGAGGAGCGAACTCAACTCGAGGAGAAACGTAGAGTCGACACGAGGAGTAGCTTGTCGACTCGTGGACTGGGTACTCGACTCGAGGAGTGAACTCAACTCGAGGAGAAACGTAGAGTCGGCAAGAGGACTAGCTTGTCGACTCAGTGACTCAGTACTCGACTCGAGGAGGGAACTCAACTCGAGGAGAAACGTAGAGTCGGCACGAGGAGTAGCTTGTCGACTCGTGGACTGGGTACTTGACTCGAGGAGTGAACTCAACTCGAGGAGAAACGTAGAGTCGGCAAGAGGACTAGCTTGTTGACTCGTGGACTCGGTACTAGACTCGAGGAGGGAACTCAACTCGAGGAGAGACGTAGAGTCGGCATGAGGAGTAGTTTGTCGACTCGTGGACTGGGTACTTGACTCGAGGAGTGAACTCAACTCGAGGGGAAACGTAGAGTCGGCACGAGGAGTAGCTTGTCGACTCGTGGACTCGGTACTCGACTCGACGAGCGAACTCAACTCGAGGAGAAACGTAGAGTCGGCACGAGGAGTAGCTTCTCGACTCGTGGACTGGGTACTTGATTTGAGGAGTGAACTCAACTCGAGGAGAAACGTAGAGTGGTCACGAGGAGTAGCTTGTCGATTCGTGGACTGGGTACTCGACTCGAGGAGCGAACTCAACTCGAGGAGAAACGTAGAGTCGACACGAGGAGTAGCTTGTCGACTCGTGGACTGGGTACTCGACTCGAGGAGCGAACTCAACTCGAGGAGAAACGTAGAGCCGGCACGAGGAGTAGCTTGTCGACTCGTGGACTGGGTACTCGACTCGAGGAGTGAACTCAACTCGAGGAGAAACGTAGAGTCGACCCGAGGAGTAGCTTGTCGACTCGTGGACTGGGTACTTGACTCGAGGAGTGAACTCAACTCGAGGAGAAACGTAGAGTCGACACGAGGAGTAGCTTGTAGACTCGTGGACTCGGTACTCGATTCGAGGAGCGAACTCAACTCAAGGAGAAACGTAGAGTCGGCAAGAGGAGTAGCTTGTTGACTCGTGGACTCGGTACTAGACTCGAGGAGGGAACTCAACTCGAGGAGAGACGTAGAGTCGGCAAGAGGAGTAGCTTGTTGACTCGTGGACTCGGTACTAGACTCGAGGAGGGAACTCAACTCGAGGAGAGACGTAGAGTCGGCATGAGGAGTAGTTTGTCGACTCGTGGACTGGGTACTTGACTCGAGGAGTGAACTCAACTCGAGGGGAAACGTAGAGTCGGCATGAGGAGTAGCTTGTCGACTCGTGGACTCGGTACTCGACTCGACGAGCGAACTCAACTCGAAGAGAAACGTAGAGTCGGCACGAGGAGTAGCTTCTCGACTCGTGGACTGGGTACTTGATTTGAGGAGTGAACTCAACTCGAGGAGAAACGTAGAGTGGTCACGAGGAGTAGCTTGTCGATTCGTGGACTAGGTACTCGACTCGAGGAGCGAACTCAACTCGAGGAGAAACGTAGAGTCGACACGAGGAGTAGCTTGTCGACTCGTGGACTGGGTACTCGACTCGAGGAGCGAACTCAACTCGAGGAGAAACGTAGAGTCGGCACGAGGAGTAACTTGTCGACTCGTGGACTCGGTACTCGACTCGAGGAGGGAACTCAACTCGAGGAGAAACGTAGAGTCGGCACGAGGAGTAGCTTGTCGACTCGTGGACTCGGTACTCGACTCGAGGAGGGAACTCAACTCGAGGAGAAACGTAGAGTCGGCACGAGGAGTAGCCTGTTGAGTCGTGGATTAGGTACTCGACTCGAGGAGTGAACTCAACTCGAGGAGAAACATAGAGTCGGCACGAGGAGTAGCTTGTCGACTCGTGGACTCGGTACTCGACTCGAGGAGCGAACTCAACTCGAGGAGAAACGTAGAGTCGGCACGAGGAGTAGCTTGTCGACTCGTGGACTGGGTACTCGACTCGAGGACTGAACTCAACTCGAGGAGAAACGTAGAGTCGACACGAGGAGTAGCTTGTAGACTCGTGGACTCGGTACTCGACTCGAGGAGTGAACTCAACTCGAGGAGAAACGTAGAGTCGGCACGAGGAGTAGCTTCTCGACTCGTGGACTGGGTACTTGATTTGAGGAGTGAACTCAACTCGAGGAGAAACGTAGAGTGGTCACGAGGAGTAGCTTGTCGATTCGTGGACTGGGTACTCGACTCGAGGAGCGAACTCAACTCGAGGAGAAACGTAGAGTCGACACGAGGAGTAGCTTGTCGACTCGTGGACTGGGTACTCGACTCGAGGAGTGAACTCAACTCGAGGAGAAACGTAGAGCCGGCACGAGGAGTAGCTTGTCGACTCGTGGACTGGGTACTCGACTCGAGGAGTGAACTCAACTCGAGGAGAAACGTAGAGTCGACCCGAGGAGTAGCTTGTCGACTCGTGGACTGGGTACTTGACTCGAGGAGTGAACTCAACTCGAGGAGAAACGTAGAGTCATCACGAGGAGTAGCTTGTCGATTCGTGGACTGGGTACTCGACTCGAGGAGCGAACTCAACTCGAGGAGAAACGTAGAGTCGGCACGAGGAGTAGCTTGTCGACTCGTGGACTGGGTACTCGACTCGAGGAGCGAACTCAACTCGAGGAGAAACGTAGAGCCGGCACGAGGAGTAGCTTGTCGACTCGTGGACTGGGTACTCGACTCGAGGAGTGAACTCAACTCGAGGAGAAACGTAGAGTCGACCCGAGGAGTAGCTTGTCGACTCGTGGACTGGGTACTTGACTCGAGGAGTGAACTCAACTCGAGGAGAAACGTAGAGTCGGCACGAGGAGTAGCTTGTCGACTCGTGGACTGGGTACTTGACTCGAGGAGTGAACTCAACTCGAGGAGAAACGTAGAGTCGGCAAGAGGACTAGCTTGTCGACTCAGTGACTCAGTACTCGACTCGAGGAGGGAACTCAACTCGAGGAGAAACGTAGAGTCGGCACGAGGAGTAGCTTGTCGACTCGTGGACTGGGTACTTGACTCGAGGAGTGAACTCAACTCGAGGAGAAACGTAGAGTCGGCAAGAGGACTAGCTTGTTGACTCGTGGACTCGGTACTAGACTCGAGGAGGGAACTCAACTCGAGGAGAGACGTAGAGTCGGCATGAGGAGTAGTTTGTCGACTCGTGGACTGGGTACTTGACTCGAGGAGTGAACTCAACTCGAGGGGAAACGTAGAGTCGGCACGAGGAGTAGCTTGTCGACTCGTGGACTCGGTACTCGACTCGACGAGCAAACTCAACTCGAGGAGAAACGTAGAGTCGGCACGAGGAGTAGCTTCTCGACTCGTGGACTGGGTACTTGATTTGAGGAGTGAACTCAACTCGAGGAGAAACGTAGAGTGGTCACGAGGAGTAGCTTGTCGATTCGTGGACTGGGTACTCGACTCGAGGAGCGAACTCAACTCGAGGAGAAACGTAGAGTCGACACGAGGAGTAGCTTGTCGACTCGTGGACTGGGTACTCGACTCGAGGAGCGAACTCAACTCGAGGAGAAACGTAGAGCCGGCACGAGGAGTAGCTTGTCGACTCGTGGACTGGGTACTCGACTCGAGGAGTGAA
This sequence comes from Urtica dioica subsp. dioica, assembly GCF_054948205.1. Lineage (NCBI taxonomy): Eukaryota > Viridiplantae > Streptophyta > Magnoliopsida > Rosales > Urticaceae > Urtica > Urtica dioica. The sequence continues at coordinate 28,427,576 of NC_142758.1, forward strand.
CTCAACTCGAGGAGAAACGTAGAGTCGACCCGAGGAGTAGCTTGTCGACTCGTGGACTGGGTACTTGACTCGAGGAGTGAACTCAACTCGAGGAGAAACGTAGAGTCATCACGAGGAGTAGCTTGTCGATTCGTGGACTGGGTACTCGACTCGAGGAGCGAACTCAACTCGAGGAGAAACGTAGAGTCGGCACGAGGAGTAGCTTGTCGACTCGTGGACTGGGTACTCGACTCGAGGAGCGAACTCAACTCGAGGAGAAACGTAGAGCCGGCACGAGGAGTAGCTTGTCGACTCGTGGACTGGGTACTCGACTCGAGGAGTGAACTCAACTCGAGGAGAAACGTAGAGTCGACCCGAGGAGTAGCTTGTCGACTCGTGGACTGGGTACTTGACTCGAGGAGTGAACTCAACTCGAGGAGAAACGTAGAGTCGGCACGAGGAGTAGCTTGTCGACTCGTGGACTGGGTACTTGACTCGAGGAGTGAACTCAACTCGAGGAGAAACGTAGAGTCGGCAAGAGGACTAGCTTGTCGACTCAGTGACTCGGTACTCGACTCGAGGAGGGAACTCAACTCGAGGAGAAACGTAGAGTCGGCACGAGGAGTAGCCTGTTGAGTCGTGGATTAGGTACTCGACTCGAGGAGTGAACTCAACTCGAGGAGAAACATAGAGTCGGCACGAGGAGTAGCTTGTCGACTCGTGGACTCGGTACTCGACTCGAGGAGGGAACTCAACTCGAGGAGAAACGTAGAGTCGGCACGAGGAGTAGCTTGTCGACTCGTGGACTCGGTACTCGACTCGAGGAGGGAACTCAACTCGAGGAGAAACGTAGAGTCGGCACGAGGAGTAGCTTGTCGACTCGTGGACTCGGTACTCGACTCGAGGAGGGAACTCAACTCGAGGAGAAACGTAGAGTCGGCACGAGGAGTAGCCTGTTGAGTCGTGGATTAGGTACTCGACTCGAGGAGGGAACTCAACTCGAGGAGAAACATAGAGTCGGCACGAGGAGTAGCTTGTCGACTCGTGGACTCGGTACTCGACTCGAGGAGCGAACTCAACTCGAGGAGAAACGTAGAGTCGGCACGAGGAGTAGCTTGTCGACTCGTGGACTGGGTACTCGACTCGAGGACTGAACTCAACTCGAGGAGAAACGTAGAGTCGACACGAGGAGTAGCTTGTAGACTCGTGGACTCGGTACTCGATTCGAGGAGCGAACTCAACTCAAGGAGAAACGTAGAGTCGGCACGAGGAGTAGCTTGTCGACTCGTGGAATGGGTACTTGACTCGAGGAGTGAACTCAACTCGAGGAAAAACGTAGAGTCGGCAAGAGGAGTAGCTTGTTGACTCGTGGACTCGGTACTAGACTCGAGGAGAGACGTAGAGTCGGCATGAGGAGTAGTTTGTCGACTCGTGGACTGGGTACTTGACTCGAGGAGTGAACTCAACACGAGGGGAAACGTAGAGTCGGCACGAGGAGTAGCTTGTCGACTCGTGGACTCGGTACTCGACTCGACGAGCGAACTCAACTCGAGGAGAAACGTAGAGTCGGCACGAGGAGTAGCTTCTCGACTCGTGGACTGGGTACTTGACTCGAGGAGTGAACTCAACTCGAGGAGAAACGTAGAGTTGTCACGAGGAGTAGCTTGTCGATTCGTGGACTGGGTACTCGACTCGAGGAGCGAACTCAACTCGAGGAGAAACGTAGAGTCGGCACGAGGAGTAGCTTGTCGACTCGTGGACTGGGTACTCGACTCGAGGAGCGAACTCAACTCGAGGAGAAACGTAGAGCCGGCACGAGGAGTAGCTTGTCGACTCGTGGACTGGGTACTCGACTCGAGGAGTGAACTCAACTCGAGGAGAAACGTAGAGTCGACCCGAGGAGTAGCTTGTCGACTCGTGGACTGGGTACTTGACTCGAGGAGTGAACTCAACTCGAGGAGAAACGTAGAGTCGGCACGAGGAGTAGCTTGTCGACTCGTGGACTGGGTACTTGACTCGAGGAGTGAACTCAACTCGAGGAGAAACGTAGAGTCGGCAAGAGGAGTAGCTTGTTGACTCGTGGACTCGGTACTAGACTCGAGGAGGGAACTCAACTCGAGGAGAGACGTAGAGTCGGCATGAGGAGTAGTTTGTCGACTCGTGGACTGGGTACTTGACTCGAGGAGTGAACTCAACTCGAGGGGAACCGTAGAGTCGGCACGAGGAGTAGCTTGTCGACTCGTGGACTCGGTACTCGACTCGACGAGCGAACTCAACTCGAAGAGAAACGTAGAGTCGGCACGAGGAGTAGCTTCTCGACTCGTGGACTGGGTACTTGATTTGAGGAGTGAACTCAACTCGAGGAGAAACGTAGAGTGGTCACGAGGAGTAGCTTGTCGATTCGTGGACTGGGTACTCGACTCGAGGAGCGAACTCAACTCGAGGAGAAACGTAGAGTCGACACGAGGAGTAGCTTGTCGACTCGTGGACTGGGTACTCGACTCGAGGAGCGAACTCAACTCGAGGAGAAACGTAGAGTCGGCACGAGGAGTAACTTGTCGACTCGTGGACTCGGTACTCGACTCGAGGAGGGAACTCAACTCGAGGAGAAACGTAGAGTCGGCACGAGGAGTAGCTTGTCGACTCGTGGACTCGGTACTCGACTCGAGGAGGGAACTCAACTCGAGGAGAAACGTAGAGTCGGCACGAGGAGTAGCCTGTTGAGTCGTGGATTAGGTACTCGACTCGAGGAGTGAACTCAACTCGAGGAGAAACATAGAGTCGGCACGAGGAGTAGCTTGTCGACTCGTGGACTCGGTACTCGACTCGAGGAGCGAACTCAACTCGAGGAGAAACGTAGAGTCGGCACGAGGAGTAGCTTGTCGACTCGTGGACTGGGTACTCGACTCGAGGACTGAACTCAACTCGAGGAGAAACGTAGAGTCGACACGAGGAGTAGCTTGTAGACTCGTGGACTCGGTACTCGATTCGAGGAGCGAACTCAACTCAAGGAGAAACGTAGAGTCGGCACGAGGAGTAGCTTGTCGACTCGTGGAATGGGTACTTGACTCGAGGAGTGAACTCAACTCGAGGAAAAACGTAGAGTCGGCAAGAGGAGTAGCTTGTTGACTCGTGGACTCGGTACTAGACTCGAGGAGGGAACTCAACTCGAGGAGAGACGTAGAGTCGGCATGAGGAGTAGTTTGTCGACTCGTGGACTGGGTACTTGACTCGAGGAGTGAACTCAACACGAGGGGAAACGTAGAGTCGGCACGAGGAGTAGCTTGTCGACTCGTGGACTCGGTACTCGACTCGACGAGCGAACTCGACTCGAGGAGAAACGTAGAGTCGGCACGAGGAGTAGCTTCTCGACTCGTGGACTGGGTACTTGACTCGAGGAGTGAACTCAACTCGAGGAGAAACGTAGAGTCGTCACGAGGAGTAGCTTGTCGATTCGTGGACTGGGTACTCGACTCGAGGAGCGAACTCAACTCGAGGAGAAACGTAGAGTCGGCACGAGGAGTAGCTTGTCGACTCGTGGACTGGGTACTCGACTCGAGGAGCGAACTCAACTCGAGGAGAAACGTAGAGCCGGCACGAGGAGTAGCTTGTCGACTCGTGGACTGGGTACTCGACTCGAGGAGTGAACTCAACTCGAGGAGAAACGTAGAGTCGACCCGAGGAGTAGCTTGTCGACTCGTGGACTGGGTACTTGACTCGAGGAGTGAACTCAACTCGAGGAGAAACGTAGAGTCGGCACGAGGAGTAGCTTGTCGACTCGTGGACTGGGTACTTGACTCGAGGAGTGAACTCAACTCGAGGAGAAACGTAGAGTCGGCAAGAGGACTAGCTTGTTGACTCGTGGACTCGGTACTAGACTCGAGGAGGGAACTCAACTCGAGGAGAGACGTAGAGTCGGCATGAGGAGTAGTTTGTCGACTCGTGGACTGGGTACTTGACTCGAGGAGTGAACTCAACTCGAGGGGAAACGTAGAGTCGGCACGAGGAGTAGCTTGTCGACTCGTGGACTCGGTACTCGACTCGACGAGCGAACTCAACTCGAGGAGAAACGTAGAGTCGGCACGAGGAGTAGCTTCTCGACTCGTGGACTGGGTACTTGATTTGAGGAGTGAACTCAACTCGAGGAGAAACGTAGAGTGGTGACGAGGAGTAGCTTGTCGATTCGTGGACTGGGTACTCGACTCGAGGAGCGAACTCAACTCGAGGAGAAACGTAGAGTCGACACGAGGAGTAGCTTGTCGACTCGTGGACTGGGTACTCGACTCGAGGAGCGAACTCAACTCGAGGAGAAACGTAGAGCCGGCACGAGGAGTAGCTTGTCGACTCGTGGACTGGGTACTCGACTCGAGGAGTGAACTCAACTCGAGGAGAAACGTAGAGTCGACCCGAGGAGTAGCTTGTCGACTCGTGGACTGGGTACTTGACTCGAGGAGTGAACTCAACTCGAGGAGAAACGTAGAGTCATCACGAGGAGTAGCTTGTCGATTCGTGGACTGGGTACTCGACTCGAGGAGCGAACTCAACTCGAGGAGAAACGTAGAGTCGGCACGAGGAGTAGCTTGTCGACTCGTGGACTGGGTACTCGACTCGAGGAGCGAACTCAACTCGAGGAGAAACGTAGAGCCGGCACGAGGAGTAGCTTGTCGACTCGTGGACTGGGTACTCGACTCGAGGAGTGAACTCAACTCGAGGAGAAACGTAGAGTCGACCCGAGGAGTGGCTTGTCGACTCGTGGACTGGGTACTTGACTCGAGGAGTGAACTCAACTCGAGGAGAAACGTAGAGTCGGCACGAGGAGTAGCTTGTCGACTCGTGGACTGGGTACTTGACTCGAGGAGTGAACTCAACTCGAGGAGAAACGTAGAGTCGGCAAGAGGACTAGCTTGTTGACTCGTGGACTCGGTACTAGACTCGAGGAGGGAACTCAACTCGAGGAGAGACGTAGAGTCGGCATGAGTAGTTTGTCGACTCGTGGACTGGGTACTTGACTCGAGGAGTGAACTCAACTCGAGGGGAAACGTAGAGTCGGCACGAGGAGTAGCTTGTCGACTCGTGGACTCGGTACTCGACTCGACGAGCGAACTCAACTCGAGGAGAAACGTAGAGTCGGCACGAGGAGTAGCTTCTCGACTCGTGGACTGGGTACTTGATTTGAGGAGTGAACTCAACTCAAGGAGAAACGTAGAGTGGTCACGAGGAGTAGCTTGTCGATTCGTGGACTGGGTACTCGACTCGAGGAGCGAACTCAACTCGAGGAGAAACGTAGAGTCGACACGAGGAGTAGCTTGTCGACTCGTGGACTGGGTACTCGACTCGAGGAGCGAACTCAACTCGAGGAGAAACGTAGAGCCGGCACGAGGAGTAGCTTGTCGACTCGTGGACTGGGTACTCGACTCGAGGAGTGAACTCAACTCGAGGAGAAACGTAGAGTCGACCCGAGGAGTAGCTTGTCGACTCGTGGACTGGGTACTTGACTCGAGGAGTGAACTCAACTCGAGGAGAAACGTAGAGTCATCACGAGGAGTAGCTTGTCGATTCGTGGACTGGGTACTCGACTCGAGGAGCGAACTCAACTCAAGGAGAAACGTAGAGTCGGCACGAGGAGTAGCTTGTCGACTCGTGGACTGGGTACTCGACTTGAGGAGTGAACTCAACTCGAGGAGAAACGTAGAGTCGACACGAGGAGTAGCTTGTCGACTCGTGGACTGGGTACTTGACTCGAGGAGTGAACTCAACTCGAGGAGAAACGTAGAGTCGGCACGAGGAGTAGCTTGTCGACTCGTGGACTGGGTACTTGACTCGAGGAGTGAACTCAACTCGAGGAGAAACGTAGAGTCGGCAAGAGGAGTAGCTTGTTGACTCGTGGACTCGGTACTAGACTCGAGGAGGGAACTCAACTCGAGGAGAGACGTAGAGTCGGCGTGAGGAGTAGTTTGTCGACTCGTGGACTGGGTACTTGACTCGAGGAGTGAACTCAACTCGAGGGGAAACGTAGAGTCGGCACGAGGAGTAGCTTGTCGACTCGTGGACTCGGTACTCGACTCGAGGAGGGAATTCAACTCGAGGAGAAACTTAGAGTCGGCACGAGGAGTAGCTTGTCGACTCGTGGACTCGGTACTCGACTCGAGGAGGGAACTCAACTCGAGGAGAAACGTAGAGTCGGCACGAGGAGTAGCGTGTTGAGTCGTGGATTAGGTACTCGACTCGTGGAGTGAACTCAACTCGAGGAGAAACATAGAGTCGGCACGAGGAGTAGCTTGTCGACTCGTGGACTCGGTACTCGACTCGAGGAGCGAACTCAACTCGAGGAGAAACGTAGAGTCGGCACGAGGAGTAGCTTGTCGACTCGTGGACTGGGTACTCGACTCGAGGACTGAACTCAACTCGAGGAGAAACGTAGAGTCGACACGAGGAGTAGCTTGTAGACTCGTGGACTCGCTACTCGATTCGAGGAGCGAACTCAACTCAAGGAGAAACGTAGAGTCGGCACGAGGAGTAGCTTGTCGACTCGTGGAATGGGTACTTGACTCGAGGAGTGAACTCAACTTGAGGAAAAACGTAGAGTCGGCAAGAGGAGTAGCTTTATGACTCGTGGACTCGGTAGTAGACTCGAGGAGGGAACTCAACTCGAGGAGAGACGTAGAGTCGGCATGAGGAGTAGTTTGTCTCCTCGTGGACTGGGTACTTGACTCGAGGAGTGAACTCAACACGAGGGGAAACGTAGAGTCGGCACGAGGAGTAGCTTGTCGACTCGTGGACTCGGTACTCGACTCGACGAGCGAACTCAACTCGAGGAGAAACGTAGAGTCGGCACGAGGAGTAGCTTCTCGACTCGTGGACTGGGTACTGGACTCGAGGAGTGAACTCAACTCGAGGAGAAACGTAGAGTCGTCACGAGGAGTAGCTTGTCGATTCGTGGACTGGGTACTCGACTCGAGGAGCGAACTCAACTCGAGGAGAAACGTAGAGTCGGCACGAGGAGTAGCTTGTCGACTCGTGGACTGGGTACTCGACTCAAGGAGCGAACTCAACTCGAGGAGAAACGTAGAGCCGGCACGAGGAGTAGCTTGTCGACTCGTGGACTGGGTACTCGACTCGAGGAGTGAACTCAACTCGAGGAGAAACGTAGAGTGGACCCGAGGAGTAGCTTGTCGACTCGTGGACTGGGTACTTGACTCGAGGAGTGAACTCAACTCGAGGAGAAACGTAGAGTCGGCACGAGGAGTAGCTTGTCGACTCGTGGACTGGGTACTTGACTCGAGGAGTGAACTCAACTCGAGGAGAAACGTAGAGTCGGCAAGAGGAGTAGCTTGTTGACTCGTGGACTCGGTACTAGACTCGAGGAGGGAACTCAACTCGAGGAGAGACGTAGAGTCGGCATGAGGAGTAGTTTGTCGACTCGTGGACTGGGTACTTGACTCGAGGAGTGAACTCAACTCGAGGGGAAACGTAGAGTCGGCACGAGGAGTAGCTTGTCGACTCGTGGACTCGGTACTCGACTCGACGAGCGAACTCAACTCGAGGAGAAACGTAGAGTCGGCACGAGGAGTAGCTTCTCGACTCGTGGACTGGGTACTTGATTTGAGGAGTGAACTCAACTCGAGGAGAAACGTAGAGTGGTCACGAGGAGTAGCTTGTCGATTCGTGGACTGGGTACTCGACTCGAGGAGCGAACTCAACTCGAGGAGAAACGTAGAGTCGACACGAGGAGTAGCTTGTCGACTCGTGGACTGGGTACTCGACTCGAGGAGCGAACTCAACTCGAGGAGAAACGTAGAGCCGGCACGAGGAGTAGCTTGTCGACTCGTGGACTGGGTACTCGACTCGAGGAGTGAACTCAACTCGAGGAGAAACGTAGAGTCGACCCGAGGAGTAGCTTGTCGACTCGTGGACTGGGTACTTGACTCGAGGAGTGAACTCAACTCGAGGAGAAACGTAGAGTCATCACGAGGAGTAGCTTGTCGATTCGTGGACTGGGTACTCGACTCGAGGAGCGAACTCAACTCGAGGAGAAACGTAGAGTGGGCACGAGGAGTAGCTTGTCGACTCGTGGACTGGGTACTCGACTTGAGGAGTGAACTCAACTCGAGGAGAAACGTAGAGTCGACACGAGGAGTAGCTTGTCGACTCGTGGACTGGGTACTCGACTCGAGGAGTGAACTCAACTCGAGCAGAAACGTAGAATCGGCACGAGGAGTAGCTTGTCGACTCAGTGACTCGGTACTCGACTCGAGGAGGGAACTCAACTCGAGGAGAAACGTAGAGTCGGCACGAGGAGTAGCTTGTCGACTCGTGGACTGGGTACTCGACTTGAGGAGTGAACTCAACTCGAGGAGAAACGTAGAGTCGACACGAGGAGTAGCTTGTCGACTCGTGGACTGGGTACTCGACTCGAGGAGTGAACTCAACTCGAGCAGAAACGTAGAATCGGCACGAGGAGTAGGTTGTCGACTCAGTGACTCGGTACTCGACTCGAGGAGGGAACTCAACTCGAGGAGAAACGTAGAGTCGGCACGAGGAGTAGCCTGTTGAGTCGGGGATTAGGTACTCGACTCGAGGAGTGAACTCAACTCGAGGAGAAACATAGAGTCGGCACGAGGAGTAGCTTGTCGACTCGTGGACTCGGTACTCGACTCGAGGAGGGAACTCAATGTTGTCAATGGTGCCCACAAGAAGAGTAGTAGTGTCTATTTATGTACATTTGATGTCATATAGTCTTACGAAGACTCTTGCTTGTAATTGCTTATTCTTTAATAATAAAGTTGAAACGTTCATTCATTCTTTCTTTGTTTGAAGCTTTATGATAAAACCTTAGTCTTTTAGTCCATAAACAAACCAAACAACTTACGAAGAGACAAATGTAGATTTGCATGAACAAACTCTTCGTAGTTTGCTTAAAACGATATATTCGCAATCTTAGGGTCAAAGGACTATTGACCTCAGTATGATTGTTAGAAGAATCTATGATGTCTGGTTATGAGGCATTGAGAGTTGAGGACTCTATAGTTCTTCTAGGTATCTTCCGAAGGTACTGAATTGACCAGTGCACTTCTAGAGACAAGATAAGAACAAACCATTTAACCTCTTATGTCTCGAAGTCACTATGTATGAATTGCATCATGCTTACCTTAATCCTGAAATGAGACATGCCATTTCACACCTTAGTATTCTCATTTGAGAAAGTCAGAGTTCGGACACACTATGTGATTTCGAACAGGGCCTATTGGTGAAGTACTAAGTTGTGAGTATGTCATGAGTAACTTTGTGAAGTTCTCATAGATATGGAATTCATGTACAAGATTGCTGAAATGCAATGTATGTCACCTCATGCTTTGTTCCTTGGAGTGTGAATAAATGAACTGGCCAGTGTCCAAATTGAGTCCTGACTCTTTTGGATGAAACACTGTGACTTGTTAGCTCCTCGTCAATACATTGTTTCTAACTTATTCACAAGCGACAAAGGAGTTGAGGAAATAACAGCTAGAAGGGTAAAATGGTAATTTAGTAAATCCCGACTAGCTGATGACATTCATGAAGGGTAAACATTGATAATATTCTGTGGATCCGCTCATTACAATTAGGTTGAATTCTTGAGTAGAAAATAAATTCATTTGAACCGAGAGATTTTCAGTGTCAACTCTTTAGTGGAGTCAGTTGACATTAAGCTACACTTGGAAAAGGTTTGTGAACTTTTGAGTCCAAGTGTTTAGCTCAAGCTTTGTTCATTTCGGTCCATGAGGTCACTGTCACGAATCACATCGAGTAGGAGTAGTTAAACTGGAAGCTAAGCCAAAACAAAAACGAGACAAGTTTTTTGAAAATTGTCAAAAAGGGTATTTTTGTCTTTTGGGACGTAGGACGAAATGAATGTCAATAAATTATTTTTGACATTGTCATATGATGACAAATGAAATAAATATTGCTCAGCCATATTAGTGTAATTGGGCCTTGAGGATTAATTTCATTTCATAGAATTTTACTTGAAAATTCTTAATGGGCTTTTCTTATATTGTCATGAACAATTGAAGAAACATCTAGAAGCTCCTTCTAGAAGCTCAAATTTCGTCCAACCCAATGAAAATAAGGCTGAATTTCGTTCATGCCATAGTGGGAAAGAGTGTTTATTTTGTGCATTGATGTATGAAGATACTTGCCAAAAGAAAAAGGGGAAACAAATTTCCTTAAGAAGGAAAGTGCATTTTCGGCCAACTAAGAGGAAATCAAATGAGGAAACAAATCCTAAGCCTTCATGAGGCATGTTGGACGTGCAAGGCAATAGGAAAAGAGGAAACTACCTTTTGAAGGTAATCCTCCTCCTATAAATAGGAGCCTCATTCCTCACATTTCATTCATTGAAGTTTAAGAGATTTGAGAGACTCTCTCTCTAGAACTTTGGCCGAACTCCTCTCTCTCTCTCTAGTTTATTTTCGATTTTGTTTTGGCACCTAGGTCCTCATTTGACCTAGAGTTTAGCTCTGCGACTTCAAGACTCGTTCTTAAGTCGTAGTGTTTAAAAGTGCCCACTCACTGATTCCTTTTATTTCGAGTGATTTAGTGATAGAAACTATCGTGGTTGCTCGAGGTGCCGAGGAAAGAAAGAGAGACGTGCTGCGAGGAGACGAGCGTTGCAAACTTTCCAAAAGCTTCTACAAAGTTCAAGCTTCAAGAAAGGTTAGTAAACTTCTATACTCATAATAGGTTTTAATTACATGTACTTGCTCTTTGTCTAGGTTAGTAAAAAATGTTTTTACTTGAAAAGAAATTTTTTAAAATTCTGCCGCTTCCCGAAGCGTTTAATCTTTTTCTTAAACCCTAGATCAATTCCAACACTCAACTCGAGGAGAAACGTAGAGTCGGCACGAGGAGTAGCTTGTCGACTCGTGGACTCGGTACTCGACTCGAGGAGGGAACTCAACTCGAGGAGAAACGTAGAGTCGGCACGAGGAGTAGCTTGTCGACTCGTGGACTCGGTACTAGACTCGAGGTGGGAACTCAACTCGAGGAGAGACGTAGAGTTGGCACGAGGAGTAGCCGGTTGAGTCGTGGACTGGGTACTCGACTCGAGGAGTGAACTCAACTCGAGGAGAAACGTAGAGTCGGCACGAGGAGTAGCTTGTCGACTCGTGGACTCGGTACTCGACTCGAGGAGCGAACTCAACTCGAGGAGAAACGTAGAGTCGGCACGAGGAGTAGCTTGTCGACTCGTGGACTGGGTACTCGACTCGAGGACTGAACTCAACTCGAGGAGAAACGTAGAGTCGACACGAGGAGTAGCTTGTAGACTCGTGGACTCGGTACTCGATTCGAGGAGCGAACTCAACTCAAGGAGAAACGTAGAGTCGGCACGAGGAGTAGCTTGTCGACTCGTGGAATGGGTACTTTACTCGAGGAGTGAACTCAACTCGAGGAGAAACGTAGAGTCGGCAAGAGGAGTAGCTTGTTGACTCGTGGACTCGGTACTAGACTCGAGGAGAGACGTAGAGTCGGCATGAGGAGTAGTTTGTCGACTCGCGGACTGGGTACTTGACTCGAGGAGTGAACTCAACTCGAGGGGAAACGTAGAGTCGGCATGAGGAGTAGCTTGTCGAGTCGTGGACTCGGTACTCGACTCGACGAGCGAACTCAACTCGAGGAGAAACGTAGAGTCGGCACGAGGAGTAGCTTCTCGACTCGTGGACTGGGTACTTGACTCGAGGAGTGAACTCAACTCGAGGAGAAACGTAGAGTCGTCACGAGGAGTAGCTTGTCGATTCGTGGACTGGGTACTCGACTCGAGGAGCGAACTCAACTCGAGGAGAAACGTAGAGTCGGCACGAGGAGTAGCTTGTCGACTCGTGGACTGGGTACTCGACTTGAGGAGCGAACTCAACTCGAGGAGAAACGTAGAGCCGGCACGAGGAGTAGCTTGTCGACTCGTGGACTGGGTACTCGACTCGAGGAGTGAACTCAACTCGAGGAGAAACGCAGAGTCGACCCGAGGAGTAGCTTGTCGACTCGTGGACTGGGTACTTGACTCGAGGAGTGAACTCAACTCGAGGAGAAACGTAGAGTCGGCACGAGGAGTAGCTTGTCGACTCGTGGACTGGGTACTTGACTCGAGGAGTGAACTCAACTCGAGGAGAAACGTAGAGTCGGCAAGAGGAGTAGCTTGTTGACTCGTGGACTCGGTACTAGACTCGAGGAGGGAACTCAACTCGAGGAGAGACGTAGAGTCGGCGTGAGGAGTAGTTTGTCGACTCGTGGACTGGGTACTTGACTCGAGGAGTGAACTCAACTCGAGGGGAAACGTAGAGTCGGCACGAGGAGTAGCTTGTCGACTCGTGGACTCGGTACTCGACTCGACGAGCGAACTCAACTCGAGGAGAAATGTAGAGTCGGCACGAGGAGTAGCTTCTCGACTCGTGGACTGGGTACTTGATTTGAGGAGTGAACTCAACTCGAGGAGAAACGTAGAGTCGTCACGAGGAGTAGCTTGTCGATTCGTGGACTGGGTACTCGACTCGAGGAGCGAACTCAACTCGAGGAGAAACGTAGAGTCGACACGAGGTGTAGCTTGTCGACTCGTGGACTGGGTACTCGACTCGAGGAGCGAACTCAACTCGAGGAGAAACGTAGAGCCGGCACGAGGAGTAGCTTGTCGACTCGTGGACTGGGTACTCGACTCGAGGAGTGAACTCAATTCGAGGAGAAACGTAGAGTCGACCCGAGGAGTAGCTTGTCGACTCGTGGACTGGGTACTTGACTCGAGGAGTGAACTCAACTCGAGGAGAAACGTAGAGTCATCACGAGGAGTAGCTTGTCGATTCGTGGACTGGGTACTCGACTCGAGGAGCGAACTCAACTCGAGGAGAAACGTAGAGTCGGCACGAGGAGTAGCTTGTCGACTCGTGGACTGGGTACTCGACTCGAGGAGCGAACTCAACTCGAGGAGAAACGTAGAGCCGGCAAGAGGAGTAGCTTGTCGACTCGTGGACTGGGTACTCAACTCAAGGAGTGAACTCAAGTCGAGGAGAAATGTAGAGTCGACCCGAGGAGTAGCTTGTCGACTCGTTTACTGGGTACTCGACTCGAGGAGTGAACTCAACTCGAGGAAAAACGTAGAGTCGGCACGAGGAGTAGCTTGTCGACTCGTGAAATCGGTACTCGACTCGAGAAGCGAACTCAACTCGAGGAGAAACGTAGAGTCGGCACGAGGAGTACCCTGTCGACTCGTTGACTGGGTACTCGACTGGAGAAGTGAACTCAACTCGAGGAGAAACGTAGAGTCGACACGAGGAGTAGCTTGTCGACTCGTGGATTGGGTACTCGACTCGAGGAGTGAACTCAACTCGAGGAGAAACGTAGAGTCGTCACGAGGAGTAGCTTGTCGACTCAGTGACTCGGTACTCGACTCGAGGAGGGAACTCAACTCGAGGAGAAACGTAGAGTCGGCACGAGGAGTAGCCTGTTGAGTCGTGGATTGGGTACTCGACTCGAGGAGTGAACTCAACTCGAGGAGAAACATAGAGTCGGCACGAGGAGTAGCTTGTCGACTCGTGGACTCGGTACTCGACTCGAGGAGGGAACTCAACTCGAGGAGAAACATAGAGCGGCACGAGGAGTAGTTTGTCGACTCGTGGACTGGGTACTTGACTCGAGGAGTGAATTCAACTCGAGGGGAAACGTAGAGTCGGCACGAGGAGTAGCTTGTCGACTCGTGGACTCGGTACTCGACTCGACGAGCGAACTCAACTCGAGGAGAAACGTAGAGTCGGCACGAGAAGTAGCTTGTCGACTCGTGGAATGGGTACTTGACTCGAGGAGTGAACTCAACTCGAGGAGAAACGTAGAGTCATCACGAGGAGTAGCTTGTCGATTCGTGGACTGGGTACTCGACTCGAGGAGCGAACTCAACTCGAGGAGAAACGTAGAGTCGGCATGAGGAGTAGTTTGTCGACTCGTGGACTGGGTACTTGACTCGAGGAGTGAACTCAACTCGAGGGGAAACGTAGAGTCGGCACGAGGAGTAGCTTGTCGACTCGTGGACTGGGTACTCGACTTGAGGAGTGAACTCAACTCGAGGAGAAACGTAGAGTCGACACGAGGAGTAGCTTGTCGACTCGTGGACTGGGTACTCGACTCGAGGAGTGAACTCAACTCGTGCAGAAACGTAGAGTCGGCACGAGGAGTAGCTTGTCGACTCAGTGACTCGGTACTCGACTCGAGGAGGGAACTCAACTCGAGGAGAAACGTAGAGTCGGCACGAGGAGTAGCCTGTTGAGTCGTGGATTGGGTACTCGACTCGAGGAGGGAACTCAACTCGAGGAGAAACATGGAGTCGGCACGAGGAGTAGCTTGTCGACTCGCGGACTCGGTACTCGACTCGAGGAGCGAACTCAACTCGAGGAGAGACGTAGAGTCGGAACGAGGAGTAGCTTGTCGACTCGTGGAGTCGGTACTCGACTCGAGGAGCGAACTCAACTCGAGGAGAAACGTAGAGTCGGCACGAGGAATAGCTTGTCGACTCGTGGACTCGGTACTCGACTCGAGGAGCGAACTCAACTCGAGGAGAAACGTAGAGTCGGCACGAGGAGTAGCTTGTCGACTCGTGTACTGGGTACTCGACTCGAGGACTGAACTCAACTCAAGGACAAACGTAGAGTCGACACGAGGAGTAGCTTGTAGACTCGTGGACTCGGTACTCGATTCGAGGAGCGAACTCAACTCAAGGAGAAACGTAGAGTCGGCACGAGGAGTAGCTTGTCGACTCGTGGAATGGGTACTTGACTCGAGGAGTGAACTCAACTCGAGGAGAAACGTAGAGTCGGCACGAGGAGTAGCTTGTCGACTCGTGGACTCGGTACTCGACTCGAGGAGCGAACTCAACTCGAGGAGAAACGTAGAGTCGGCACGAGGAGTAGCTTGTCGACTCGTGGACTGGGTACTCGACTCGAGGACTGAACTCAACTCGAGGAGAAACGTAGAGTCGACACGAGGAGTAGCTTGTAGACTCGTGGACTCGGTACTCGATTCGAGGAGCGAACTCAACTCAAGGAGAAACGTAGAGTCGGCACGAGGAGTAGCTTGTCGACTCGTGGAATGGGTACTTTACTCGAGGAGTGAACTCAACTCGAGGAGAAACGTAGAGTCGGCAAGAGGAGTAGCTTGTTGACTCGTGGACTCGGTACTAGACTCGAGGAGAGACGTAGAGTCGGCATGAGGAGTAGTTTGTCGACTCGCGGACTGGGTACTTGACTCGAGGAGTGAACTCAACTCGAGGGGAAACGTAGAGTCGGCATGAGGAGTAGCTTGTCGAGTCGTGGACTCGGTACTCGACTCGACGAGCGAACTCAACTCGAGGAGAAACGTAGAGTCGGCACGAGGAGTAGCTTCTCGACTCGTGGACTGGGTACTTGACTCGAGGAGTGAACTCAACTCGAGGAGAAACGTAGAGTCGTCACGAGGAGTAGCTTGTCGATTCGTGGACTGGGTACTCGACTCGAGGAGCGAACTCAACTCGAGGAGAAACGTAGAGTCGGCACGAGGAGTAGCTTGTCGACTCGTGGACTGGGTACTCGACTTGAGGAGCGAACTCAACTCGAGGAGAAACGTAGAGCCGGCACGAGGAGTAGCTTGTCGACTCGTGGACTGGGTACTCGACTCGAGGAGTGAACTCAACTCGAGGAGAAACGCAGAGTCGACCCGAGGAGTAGCTTGTCGACTCGTGGACTGGGTACTTGACTCGAGGAGTGAACTCAACTCGAGGAGAAACGTAGAGTCGGCACGAGGAGTAGCTTGTCGACTCGTGGACTGGGTACTTGACTCGAGGAGTGAACTCAACTCGAGGAGAAACGTAGAGTCGGCAAGAGGAGTAGCTTGTTGACTCGTGGACTCGGTACTAGACTCGAGGAGGGAACTCAACTCGAGGAGAGACGTAGAGTCGGCGTGAGGAGTAGTTTGTCGACTCGTGGACTGGGTACTTGACTCGAGGAGTGAACTCAACTCGAGGGGAAACGTAGAGTCGGCACGAGGAGTAGCTTGTCGACTCGTGGACTCGGTACTCGACTCGACGAGCGAACTCAACTCGAGGAGAAATGTAGAGTCGGCACGAGGAGTAGCTTCTCGACTCGTGGACTGGGTACTTGATTTGAGGAGTGAACTCAACTCGAGGAGAAACGTAGAGTCGTCACGAGGAGTAGCTTGTCGATTCGTGGACTGGGTACTCGACTCGAGGAGCGAACTCAACTCGAGGAGAAACGTAGAGTCGACACGAGGTGTAGCTTGTCGACTCGTGGACTGGGTACTCGACTCGAGGAGCGAACTCAACTCGAGGAGAAACGTAGAGCCGGCACGAGGAGTAGCTTGTCGACTCGTGGACTGGGTACTCGACTCGAGGAGTGAACTCAATTCGAGGAGAAACGTAGAGTCGACCCGAGGAGTAGCTTGTCGACTCGTGGACTGGGTACTTGACTCGAGGAGTGAACTCAACTCGAGGAGAAACGTAGAGTCATCACGAGGAGTAGCTTGTCGATTCGTGGACTGGGTACTCGACTCGAGGAGCGAACTCAACTCGAGGAGAAACGTAGAGTCGGCACGAGGAGTAGCTTGTCGACTCGTGGACTGGGTACTCGACTCGAGGAGCGAACTCAACTCGAGGAGAAACGTAGAGCCGGCAAGAGGAGTAGCTTGTCGACTCGTGGACTGGGTACTCAACTCAAGGAGTGAACTCAAGTCGAGGAGAAATGTAGAGTCGACCCGAGGAGTAGCTTGTCGACTCGTTTACTGGGTACTCGACTCGAGGAGTGAACTCAACTCGAGGAAAAACGTAGAGTCGGCACGAGGAGTAGCTTGTCGACTCGTGAAATCGGTACTCGACTCGAGAAGCGAACTCAACTCGAGGAGAAACGTAGAGTCGGCACGAGGAGTACCCTGTCGACTCGTTGACTGGGTACTCGACTGGAGAAGTGAACTCAACTCGAGGAGAAACGTAGAGTCGACACGAGGAGTAGCTTGTCGACTCGTGGATTGGGTACTCGACTCGAGGAGTGAACTCAACTCGAGGAGAAACGTAGAGTCGTCACGAGGAGTAGCTAGTCGACTCAGTGACTCGGTACTCGACTCGAGGAGGGAACTCAACTCGAGGAGAAACGTAGAGTCGGCACGAGGAGTAGCCTGTTGAGTCGTGGATTGGGTACTCGACTCGAGGAGTGAACTCAACTCGAGGAGAAACATAGAGTCGGCACGAGGAGTAGCTTGTCGACTCGTGGACTCGGTACTCGACTCGAGGAGGGAACTCAACTCGAGGAGAAACATAGAGCGGCACGAGGAGTAGTTTGTCGACTCGTGGACTGGGTACTTGACTCGAGGAGTGAATTCAACTCGAGGGGAAACGTAGAGTCGGCACGAGGAGTAGCTTGTCGACTCGTGGACTCGGTACTCGACTCGACGAGCGAACTCAACTCGAGGAGAAACGTAGAGTCGGCACGAGAAGTAGCTTGTCGACTCGTGGAATGGGTACTTGACTCGAGGAGTGAACTCAACTCGAGGAGAAACGTAGAGTCATCACGAGGAGTAGCTTGTCGATTCGTGGACTGGGTACTCGACTCGAGGAGCGAACTCAACTCGAGGAGAAACGTAGAGTCGGCATGAGGAGTAGTTTGTCGACTCGTGGACTGGGTACTTGACTCGAGGAGTGAACTCAACTCGAGGGGAAACGTAGAGTCGGCACGAGGAGTAGCTTGTCGACTCGTGGACTGGGTACTCGACTTGAGGAGTGAACTCAACTCGAGGAGAAACGTAGAGTCGACACGAGGAGTAGCTTGTCGACTCGTGGACTGGGTACTCGACTCGAGGAGTGAACTCAACTCGAGCAGAAACGTAGAGTCGGCACGAGGAGTAGCTTGTCGACTCAGTGACTCGGTACTCGACTCGAGGAGGGAACTCAACTCGAGGAGAAACGTAGAGTCGGCACGAGGAGTAGCCTGTTGAGTCGTGGATTGGGTACTCGACTCGAGGAGGGAACTCAACTCGAGGAGAAACATGGAGTCGGCACGAGGAGTAGCTTGTCGACTCGCGGACTCGGTACTCGACTCGAGGAGCGAACTCAACTCGAGGAGAGACGTAGAGTCGGAACGAGGAGTAGCTTGTCGACTCGTGGAGTCGGTACTCGAGTCGAGGAGCGAACTCAACTCGAGGAGAAACGTAGAGTCGGCACGAGGAATAGCTTGTCGACTCGTGGACTCGGTACTCGACTCGAGGAGCGAACTCAACTCGAGGAGAAACGTAGAGTCGGCACGAGGAGTAGCTTGTCGACTCGTGTACTGGGTACTCGACTCGAGGACTGAACTCAACTCAAGGACAAACGTAGAGTCGACACGAGGAGTAGCTTGTAGACTCGTGGACTCGGTACTCGATTCGAGGAGCGAACTCAACTCAAGGAGAAACGTAGAGTCGGCACGAGGAGTAGCTTGTCGACTCGTGGAATGGGTACTTGACTCGAGGAGTGAACTCAACTCGAGGAGAAACGTAGAGTCGGCAAGAGGAGTAGCTTGTTGACTCGTGGACTCGGTACTAGACTCGAGGAGGGAACTCAACTCGAGGAGAGACGTAGAGTCGGCATGAGGAGTAGTTTATCGACTCGTGGACTGGGTACTTGACTCGAGGAGTGAACTCAACTCGAGGGGAAACGTAGAGTCGGCACGAGGGGTAGCTTGTCGACTCGTGGACTCGGTACTCGACTCGACGAGCGAACTCAACTCGAGGAGAAACGTAGAGTCGGCACGAGGAGTAGCTTCTCGACTCGTGGACTGGGTACTTGACTCGAGGAGTGAACTCAACTAGAGGAGAAACGTAGAGTCGTCACGAGGAGTAGCTTGTCGATTCGTGGACTGGGTACTCGACTCGAGGAGCGAACTCAACTCGAGGAGAAACGTAGAGTCGGCACGAGGAGTAGCTTGTCGACTCGTGGACTGGGTACTCGACTCGAGGAGCGAACTCAACTCGAGGAGAAACGTAGAGCCGGCACAAGGAGTAGCTTGTCGACTCGTGGACTGGGTACTCGACTCGAGGAGAAACGTAGAGTCGACCCGAGGAGTACCTTGTAGACTCGTGGACTGGGTACTTGACTCGAGGAGTGAACTCAACTCGAGGAGAAACGTAGAGTCGGCACGAGAAGTAGCTTGTCGACTCGTGGACTGGGTACTTGACTCGAGGAGTGAACTCAACTCGAGGAGAAACGTAGAGTCGGCAAGAGGAGTAGCTTGTTGACTCGTGGACTCGGTACTAGACTCGAGGAGGGAACTCAACTCGAGGAGAAACGTAGAGTCGACCCGAGGAGTAGCTTGTCGACTCGTGGACTGGGTACTTGACTCGAGGAGTGAACTCAACTCGAGGAGAAACGTATAGTTATCACGAGGAGTAGCTTGTCGATTCGTGGACTGGGTACGATACTCGAGGAGCGAACTCAACTCGAGGAGAAACGTAGAGTCGGCACGAGGAGTAGCTTGTCGACTCGTGGACTGGGTACTCGACTCGAGGAGCGAACTCAACTCGAGGAGAAACGTAGAGCCGGCAAGAGGAGTAGCTTGTCGACTCGTGGACTGGGTACTCAACTCAAGGAGTGAACTCAACTCGAGGTGAAATGTAGAGTCGACCCGAGGAGTAGCTTGTCGACTCGTTTACTGGGTACTCGACTCGAGGAGTGAACTCAACTCGAGGAGAAACGTAGAGTCGGCACGAGGAGTAGCTTGTCGACTCGTGAAATCGGTACTCGACTCGAGAAGCGAACTCAATTCGAGGAGAAACGTAGAGTCGGCACGAGAAGTACCCTGTCGACTCGTTGACTGGGTACTGGACTGGAGGAGTGAACTCAACTCGAGGAGAAACGTAGAGTCGACACGAGGAGTAGCTTGTCGACTCGTGGACTGGGTACTCGACTCGAGGAGTGAACTCAACTCGAGGAGAAACGTAGAGTCGGCACGAGGAGTAGCTTGTCGACTCAGTGACTCGGTACTCGACTCGAGGAGGGAACTCAACTCGAGGACAAACGTAGAGTCGGCACGAGGAGTAGCCTGTTGAGTCGTGGATTGGGTACTCGACTCGAGGAGTGAACTCAACTCGAGGAGAAACATAGAGTCGGCACGAGGAGTAGCTTGTCGACTCGTGGACTCGGTACTCGACTCGAGGAGGGAACTCAACTCGAGGAGAAACGTAGAGTCGGCACGAGGAGTAGCTTGTCGACTTGTGGACCCGGTACTCGACTCGAGGAGGGAACTCAACTCGAGGAGAAACGTAGAGTCGGCTCGAGGAGTAGCTTGTCGACTCGTAGACTCGGTACTCGACTCGAGGAGCAAACTCAACTGGAGGAGAAACGTAGAGTCGGCACGAGGAGTAGCTTGTCGACTCGTGGACTCGGTACTAGACTCGAGGAGGGAACTCAACTCGAGGAGAGACGTAGAGTTGGCACGAGGAGTAGCCTGTTGAGTCGTGGACTGGGTACTCGACTCGAGGAGGGAACTCAACTCGAGGAGAAATGTAGAGTCGGCACGAGGACTAGCTTGTCGACTCGCGGACTCGGTACTCGACTCGAGGAGCGAACTCAACTCGAGGAGAGACGTAGAGCCGGCACGAGGAGTAGCTTGTCGACTCGTGGACTGGGTACTCAACTCGAGGAGAAACATAGAGTCGGCACGAGGAGTAGCTTGTCGACTCGTGGACTCGGTACTAGACTGGAGGAGGGAACTCAACTCGAGGAGAGACGTAGAGTTGGCACGAGGAGTAGCCTGTTGAGTCGTGGACTGGGTACTCGACTCGAGGAGGGAACTCAACTCGAGGAGAAACGTAGAGTCGGCACGAGGACTATCTTGTCGACTCGCGGACTCGGTACTCGACTCGAGGAGCGAACTCAACTCGAGGAGAAACGTAGAGTCGACACGAGGAGTAGCTTGTCGACTCGTGGACTGGGTACTCGACTCGAGGAGCGAACTCAACTCGAGGAGAAACGTAGAGCCGGCACGAGGAGTAGCTTGTCGACTCGTGGACTGGGTACTCGACTCGAGGAGCGAACTCAACTCGAGGAGAAACGTAGAGCCGGCAAGAGGAGTAGCTTGACGACTCGTGGACTGGGTACTCAAATCAAGGAGTGAACTCAACTCGAGGAGAAATGTAGAGTCGACCCGAGGAGTAGCTTGTCGACTCGTTTACTGGGTACTCGACTCGAGGAGTGAACTCAACTCGAGGAGAAACGTAGAGTCGGCACGAGGAGTAGCTTGTCGACTCGTGAAATCGGTACTCGACTCGAGAAGCGAACTCAACTCGAGGTGAAACGTAGAGTCGGCACGAGGAGTACCCTGTCGACTCGTTGACTGGGTACTCGACTGGAGGAGTGAACTCAACTCGAGGAGAAACGTAGAGTCGACACGAGGAGTAGCTTGTCGACTCGTGGACTGGGTACTCGACTCGAGGAGTGAACTCAACTCGAGGAGAAACGTAGAGTCGGCACGAGGAGTAGCTTGTCGACTCAGTGACTCCGTACTCGACTCGAGGAGGGAACTCAACTCGAGGAGAAAGGTAGAGTCGGCACGAGGAGTAGCCTGTTGAGTCGTGGATTGGGTACTCGACTCGAGGAGTGAAATCAACTCGAGGAGAAACAGAGAGTCGGCACGAGGAGTAGCTTGTCGACTCGTGGACTCGGTACTCGACTCGAGGAGGGAACTCAACTCGAGGAGAAACGTAGAGTCGACCCGAGGAGTAGCTTGTCGACTCGTGGACTGGGTACTTGACTCGAGGAGTGAACTCAACTCGAGGAGAAACGTATAGTTATCACGAGGAGTAGCTTGTCGATTCGTGGACTGGGTACGATACTCGAGGAGCGAACTCAACTCGAGGAGAAACGTAGAGTCGGCACGAGGAGTAGCTTGTCGACTCGTGGACTGGGTACTCGACTCGAGGAGCGAACTCAACTCGAGGAGAAACGTAGAGCCGGCAAGAGGAGTAGCTTGTCGACTCGTGGACTGGGTACTCAACTCAAGGAGTGAACTCAACTCGAGGTGAAATGTAGAGTCGACCCGAGGAGTAGCTTGTCGACTCGTTTACTGGGTACTCGACTCGAGGAGTGAACTCAACTCGAGGAGAAACGTAGAGTCGGCACGAGGAGTAGCTTGTCGACTCGTGAAATCGGTACTCGACTCGAGAAGCGAACTCAATTCGAGGAGAAACGTAGAGTCGGCACGAGAAGTACCCTGTCGACTCGTTGACTGGGTACTGGACTGGAGGAGTGAACTCAACTCGAGGAGAAACGTAGAGTCGACACGAGGAGTAGCTTGTCGACTCGTGGACTGGGTACTCGACTCGAGGAGTGAACTCAACTCGAGGAGAAACGTAGAGTCGGCACGAGGAGTAGCTTGTCGACTCAGTGACTCGGTACTCGACTCGAGGAGGGAACTCAACTCGAGGACAAACGTAGAGTCGGCACGAGGAGTAGCCTGTTGAGTCGTGGATTGGGTACTCGACTCGAGGAGTGAACTCAACTCGAGGAGAAACATAGAGTCGGCACGAGGAGTAGCTTGTCGACTCGTGGACTCGGTACTCGACTCGAGGAGGGAACTCAACTCGAGGAGAAACGTAGAGTCGGCACGAGGAGTAGCTTGTCGACTTGTGGACCCGGTACTCGACTCGAGGAGGGAACTCAACTCGAGGAGAAACGTAGAGTCGGCTCGAGGAGTAGCTTGTCGACTCGTAGACTCGGTACTCGACTCGAGGAGCAAACTCAACTGGAGGAGAAACGTAGAGTCGGCACGAGGAGTAGCTTGTCGACTCGTGGACTCGGTACTAGACTCGAGGAGGGAACTCAACTCGAGGAGAGACGTAGAGTTGGCACGAGGAGTAGCCTGTTGAGTCGTGGACTGGGTACTCGACTCGAGGAGGGAACTCAACTCGAGGAGAAACGTAGAGTCGGCACGAGGACTAGCTTGTCGACTCGCGGACTCGGTACTCGACTCGAGGAGCGAACTCAACTCGAGGAGAGACGTAGAGCCGGCACGAGGAGTAGCTTGTCGACTCGTGGACTGGGTACTCAACTCGAGGAGAAACATAGAGTCGGCACGAGGAGTAGCTTGTCGACTCGTGGACTCGGTACTAGACTGGAGGAGGGAACTCAACTCGAGGAGAGACGTAGAGTTGGCACGAGGAGTAGCCTGTTGAGTCGTGGACTGGGTACTCGACTCGAGGAGGGAACTCAACTCGAGGAGAAACGTAGAGTCGGCACGAGGACTATCTTGTCGACTCGCGGACTCGGTACTCGACTCGAGGAGCGAACTCAACTCGAGGAGAAACGTAGAGTCGACACGAGGAGTAGCTTGTCGACTCGTGGACTGGGTACTCGACTCGAGGAGCGAACTCAACTCGAGGAGAAACGTAGAGCCGGCACGAGGAGTAGCTTGTCGACTCGTGGACTGGGTACTCGACTCGAGGAGCGAACTCAACTCGAGGAGAAACGTAGAGCCGGCAAGAGGAGTAGCTTGACGACTCGTGGACTGGGTACTCAAATCAAGGAGTGAACTCAACTCGAGGAGAAATGTAGAGTCGACCCGAGGAGTAGCTTGTCGACTCGTTTACTGGGTACTCGACTCGAGGAGTGAACTCAACTCGAGGAGAAACGTAGAGTCGGCACGAGGAGTAGCTTGTCGACTCGTGAAATCGGTACTCGACTCGAGAAGCGAACTCAATTCGAGGAGAAACGTAGAGTCGGCACGAGAAGTACCCTGTCGACTCGTTGACTGGGTACTGGACTGGAGGAGTGAACTCAACTCGAGGAGAAACGTAGAGTCGACACGAGGAGTAGCTTGTCGACTCGTGGACTGGGTACTCGACTCGAGGAGTGAACTCAACTCGAGGAGAAACGTAGAGTCGGCACGAGGAGTAGCTTGTCGACTCAGTGACTCGGTACTCGACTCGAGGAGGGAACTCAACTCGAGGACAAACGTAGAGTCGGCACGAGGAGTAGCCTGTTGAGTCGTGGATTGGGTACTCGACTCGAGGAGTGAACTCAACTCGAGGAGAAACATAGAGTCGGCACGAGGAGTAGCTTGTCGACTCGTGGACTCGGTACTCGACTCGAGGAGGGAACTCAACTCGAGGAGAAACGTAGAGTCGGCACGAGGAGTAGCTTGTCGACTTGTGGACCCGGTACTCGACTCGAGGAGGGAACTCAACTCGAGGAGAAACGTAGAGTCGGCTCGAGGAGTAGCTTGTCGACTCGTAGACTCGGTACTCGACTCGAGGAGCAAACTCAACTGGAGGAGAAACGTAGAGTCGGCACGAGGAGTAGCTTGTCGACTCGTGGACTCGGTACTAGACTCGAGGAGGGAACTCAACTCGAGGAGAGACGTAGAGTTGGCACGAGGAGTAGCCTGTTGAGTCGTGGACTGGGTACTCGACTCGAGGAGGGAACTCAACTCGAGGAGAAACGTAGAGTCGGCACGAGGACTAGCTTGTCGACTCGCGGACTCGGTACTCGACTCGAGGAGCGAACTCAACTCGAGGAGAGACGTAGAGCCGGCACGAGGAGTAGCTTGTCGACTCGTGGACTGGGTACTCAACTCGAGGAGAAACATAGAGTCGGCACGAGGAGTAGCTTGTCGACTCGTGGACTCGGTACTAGACTGGAGGAGGGAACTCAACTCGAGGAGAGACGTAGAGTTGGCACGAGGAGTAGCCTGTTGAGTCGTGGACTGGGTACTCGACTCGAGGAGGGAACTCAACTCGAGGAGAAACGTAGAGTCGGCACGAGGACTATCTTGTCGACTCGCGGACTCGGTACTCGACTCGAGGAGCGAACTCAACTCGAGGAGAAACGTAGAGTCGACACGAGGAGTAGCTTGTCGACTCGTGGACTGGGTACTCGACTCGAGGAGCGAACTCAACTCGAGGAGAAACGTAGAGCCGGCACGAGGAGTAGCTTGTCGACTCGTGGACTGGGTACTCGACTCGAGGAGCGAACTCAACTCGAGGAGAAACGTAGAGCCGGCAAGAGGAGTAGCTTGACGACTCGTGGACTGGGTACTCAAATCAAGGAGTGAACTCAACTCGAGGAGAAATGTAGAGTCGACCCGAGGAGTAGCTTGTCGACTCGTTTACTGGGTACTCGACTCGAGGAGTGAACTCAACTCGAGGAGAAACGTAGAGTCGGCACGAGGAGTAGCTTGTCGACTCGTGAAATCGGTACTCGACTCGAGAAGCGAACTCAACTCGAGGTGAAACGTAGAGTCGGCACGAGGAGTACCCTGTCGACTCGTTGACTGGGTACTCGACTGGAGGAGTGAACTCAACTCGAGGAGAAACGTAGAGTCGACACGAGGAGTAGCTTGTCGACTCGTGGACTGGGTACTCGACTCGAGGAGTGAACTCAACTCGAGGAGAAACGTAGAGTCGGCACGAGGAGTAGCTTGTCGACTCAGTGACTCCGTACTCGACTCGAGGAGGGAACTCAACTCGAGGAGAAAGGTAGAGTCGGCACGAGGAGTAGCCTGTTGAGTCGTGGATTGGGTACTCGACTCGAGGAGTGAAATCAACTCGAGGAGAAACAGAGAGTCGGCACGAGGAGTAGCTTGTCGACTCGTGGACTCGGTACTCGACTCGAGGAGGGAACTCAACTCGAGGAGAAACGTAGAGTTGGCACGAGGAGTAGCTTGTCGACTCGTGGACTCGGTACTCGACTCGAGGAGGGAACTCAACTCGAGGAGAAACGTAGAGTCGGCTCGAGGAGTAGCTTGTCGACTCGTGGACTCGGTACTCGACTCGAGGAGCAAACTCAACTGGAGGAGAAACGTAGAGTCGGCATGAGGAGTAGCTTGTCGACTCGTGGACTCGGTACTAGACTCGAGGAGGGAACTCAACTCGAGGAGAGACGTAGAGTTGGCACGAGGAGTAGCCTGTTGAGTCGTGGACTGGGTACTCGACTCGAGGAGGGAACTCAACTCGAGGAGAAACGTAGAGTCGGCACGAGGACTAGCTTGTCGACTCGCGGACTCGGTACTCGACTCGAGGAGCGAACTCAACTCGAGGAGAGACGTAGAGCCGGCACGAGGAGCAGCTTGTCGACTCGTGGACTGGGTACTCAACTCGAGGAGAAACATAGAGTCGGCACGAGGAGTAGCTTGTCGACTCGTGGACTCGGTACTAGACTCGAGGAGGGAACTCAACTCGAGGAGAGACGTAGAGTTGGCACGAGGAGTAGCCTGTTGAGTCGTGGACTGGGTACTCGACTCGAGGAGGGAACTCAACTCGAGGAGAAACGTAGAGTCGGCACGAGGACTAGCTTGTCGACTCGCGGACTCGGTACTCGACTCGAGGAGCGAACTCAACTCGAGGAGAGACGTAGAGCCGGCACGAGGAGTAGCTTGTCGACTCGTGGACTGGGTACTCAACTCGAGGAGTGAACTCAACTCGAGGGGAAACGTAGAGTCGACACGAGGAGTAGCTTGTCGACTCGTTTACTGGGTACTCGACTGGAGGAGTGAACTCAACTCGAGGAGAAAAGTAGAGTCGGCACGAGGAGTAGCTTGTCGACTCGTGAAATCGGTACTCCACTCGAGGAGCGAACTCAACTCGAGTAGAAACGTAGAGTCGGCACGAGGAGTAGCCTGTCGACTCGTGGACTGGGTACTCGACTCGAGGATGAACTCAGTTCGAGGAGAAACGTAGAGTCGACACGAGGAGTAGATTGTCGACTCGTGGACTGAGTACTCGACTCGAGGAGTGAACTCAACTCGAGGAGAAACGTAGAGTCGGCACGAGGAGTAGCTTGTCGACTCAGTGACTCGGTACTCGACTCGAGGAGGGAACTCAACTCGAGGAGAAATGTAGAGTCGGCACGAGGAGTAGCCTGTTGAGTCGTGGATTGGGTACTCGACTCGAGGAGCGAACTCAACTCGAGGAGAAACATAGAGTCGGCACGAGGAGTAGCTTGTCGACTCGTGGACTCGGTACTCGACTCGAGGAGGGAACTCAACTCGAGGAGAAACGTAGAGTCGGCACGAGGAGTAGCTTGTCGACTCGTTTACTGGGTACTCGACTCGAGGAGGGAACTCAACTCGAGGAGAAACGTAGAGTCGGCACCAGGAGTAGCTTGTCGACTCGTGGACTCGGTACTCGACTCGAGGAGCAAACTCAACTGGAGGTGAAACGTAGAGTCGGCACGAGGAGTACCTTGTCGACTCGTGGACTCGGTACTAGACTCGAGGAGGGAACTCAACTCGAGGAGAGACGTAGAGTTGGCACGAGGAGTAGCCTGTTGCGTCGTGGACTGGGTACTCGACTCGAGGAGGGAACTCAACTCGAGGAGAAACGTAGAGTCGGCACGAGAACTAGCTTGTCGACTCGCGGACTCGGTACTCGACTCGAGGAGCGAACTCAACTCGAGGAGAGACGTAGAGCCGGCACGAGGAGTAGCTTGTCGACTCGTGGACTGGGTACTCAACTCGAGGAGTGAACTCAACTCGAGGGGAAACGTAGAGTCGACCCGAGGAGTAGCTTGTCGACTCGTTTACTGGGTACTCGACTCGAGGAGTGAACTCAACTCGAGGAGAAAAGTAGAGTCGGCACGAGGAGTAGCTTGTCGACTCGTGAAATAGGTACTCGACTCGAGGAGCGAACTCAACTCGAGGAGAAACGTAGAGTCGGCACGAGGAGTAGCCTGTCGACTCGTGGACTGGGTACTCGACTCGAGGATGAACTCAGCTCGAGGAGAAACGTAGAGTCGACACGAGGAGTAGCTTGTCGACTCGTGGACTGGGTACTCGACTCGAGGAGTGAACTCAACTCGAGGAGAAACGTAGAGTCGGCACGAGGAGTAGCTTGTCGACTCAGTGACTCGGTACTCGACTCGAGGAGGGAACTCAACTCGAGGAGAAACGTAGAGTCGGCACGAGGAGTAGCCTGTTGAGTCGTGGATTGGGTACTCGACTCGAGGAGTGAACTCAACTCGAGGAGAAACATAGAGTCGGCACGAGGAGTAGCTTGTCGACTCGTGGACTCGGTACTCGACTCGAGGAGGGAACTCAACTCGAGGAGAAACGTAGAGTCGGCACGAGGAGTAGCTTGTCGACTCGTTTACTGGGTACTCGACTCGAGGAGGGAACTCAACTCGAGGAGAAACGTAGAGTCGGCACCAGGAGTAGCTTGTCGACTCGTGGACTCGGTACTCGACTCGAGGAGCAAACTCAACTGGAGGAGAAACGTAGAGTCAGCACGAGGAGTACCTTGTCGACTCGTGGACTCGGTACTAGACTCGAGGAGGGAACTCAACTCGAGGAGAGACGTAGAGTTGGCACGAGGAGTAGCCTGTTGAGTCGTGGACTGGGTACTCGACTCAAGGAGTGAACTCAACTCGAGGAGAAACGTAGAGTCGGCACGAGGACTAGCTTGTCGACTCGCGGACTCGGTACTCGACTCGAGGAGCGAACTCAACTCGAGGAGAGACGTAGAGCCGGCACGAGGAGTAGCTTGTCGACTCGTGGACTGGGTACTCAGCTCGAGGAGTGAACTCAACTCGAGGGGAAACGTAGAGTCGACCCGAGGAGTAGCTTGTCGACTCGTTTACTGGGTACTCGACTCGAGGAGTGAACTCAACTCGAGGAGAAAAGTAGAGTCGGCACGAGGAGTAGCTTGTCGACTCGTGAAATCGGTACTCGACTCGAGGAGCGAACTCAACTCGAGGAGAAACGTAGAGTCGGCACGAGGAGTAGCCTGTCGACTCGTGGACTGGGTACTCGACTCGAGGATGAACTCAGCTCGAGGAGAAACGTAGAGTCGACACGAGGAGTAGCTTGTCGACTCGTGGACTGGGTACTCGACTCGAGGAGTGAACTCAACTCGAGGAGAAACGTAGAGTCGGCACGAGGAGTAGCTTGTCGACTTAGTGACTCGGTACTCGACTTGAGGAGGGAACTCAACTGGAGGAGAAACGTAGAGTCGGCACGAGGAGTAGCCTGTTGAGTCGTGGATTGGGTACTCGACTCGAGGAGTGAACTCAACTCGAGGAGAAACATAGAGTCGGCACGAGGAGTAGCTTGTCGACTCGTGGACTCGGTACTCGACTCGAGGTGGGAACTCAACTCGAGGAGAAACGTAGAGTCGGCACGAGGAGTAGCTTGTCGACTCGTGGACTCGGTACTCGACTCGAGGAGGGAACTCAACTCGAGGAGAAACGTAGAGTCGGCACCAGGAGTAGCTTTTCGAGTCGTGGACTCGGTACTCGACTCGAGGAGCAAACTCAACTAGAGGAGAAACGTAGAGTCGGCACGAGGAGTAGCTTGTCGACTCGTGGACTCGGTACTAGACTCGAGGAGGGAACTCAACTCGAGGAGAGACATAGAGTTGGCACGAGGAGTAGCCTGTTGAGTCGTGGACTGGGTACTCGACTTGAGGAGTGAACTCAACTCAAGGAGAAATGTAGAGCCGGCACGAGGAGTAGGTTGTCGACTCGTGGACTGGGTACTCGACTCGAGGAGTGAACTCAACTCGAGGAGAAACGTAGAGCCGGCACGAGGAGTAGCTTGTCGACTCGTGAACTGGGTACTCGACTCGAGGAGTGAACTCAACTCGAGGAGAAACGTAGAGTCGGCACGAGGAGTAGCCTGTCGACTCGTGGACTGGGTACTCGACTCGAGGATGAACTCAGCTCGAGGAGAAACGTAGAGTTGGCACGAGGAGTAGCTTGTCGACTCGTGGACTGGGTACTCGACTCGAGGAGTGAACTCAACTCGAGGAGAAACGTAGAGCCGGCACGAGGAGTAGCTTGTCGACTCGTGAACTGGGTACTCGACTCGAGGAGTGAACTCAACTCGAGGAGAAACGTAGAGTCGGCACGAGGAGTAGCCTGTCGACTCGTGGACTGGGTACTCGACTTGAGGAGTGAACTCAACTCAAGGAGAGACGTAGAGTTGGCACGAGGAGTAGCCTGTTGAGTCGTGGACTGGGTACTCGACTTGAGGAGTGAACTCAACTCAAGGAGAAATGTAGAGTCGGCACGAGGAGTAGCTTGTCGACTCGTGGACTGGGTACTCGACTCGAGGAGTGAACTCAACTCGAGGAGAAACGTAGAGCCGGCACGAGGAGTAGCTTGTCGACTCGTGAACTGGGTACTCGACTCGAGGAGTGAACTCAACTCGAGGAGAAACGTAGAGTCGGCACGAGGAGTAGCCTGTCGACTCGTGGACTGGGTACTCGACTCGAGGATGAACTCAGCTCGAGGAGAAACGTAGGGTAGACACGAGGAGTAGCTTGTCGACTCGTAGACTGCGTACTCGACTCGAGGAGTGAACTCAACTCGAGGAGAAACATAGAGTCGGCACGAGGAGTAGCTTGTCGACTCAGTGACTCGGTACTCGACTCGAGGAGGGAACTCAACTCGAGGAGAAACGTAGAGTCGGCACGGGAGTAGCCTGTTGAGTCATGGATTGGGTACTCGACTCGAGGAGTGAACTCAACTCGAGGAGAAACATAGAGTCGGCACGAGGAGTAGCTTGTCGACTCGTGGACTCGGTACTCGACTCGAGGAGGGAACTCAACTCGAGGAGAAACGTAGAGTCGGCACGAGGAGTAGCTTGTCGACTCGTGGACTCGGTACTCGACTCGAGGAGGGAACTCAACTCGAGGAGAAACATAGAGTCGGCACCAAGAGTAGCTTGTCGACTCGTGGACTCGGTCCTCGACTCGAGGAGCAAACTCAACTAGAGGAGAAACGTAGAGTCGGCACGAGGAGTAGCTTGTCGACTCGTGGACTCGGTACTAAACTCGAGGAGGGAACTCAACTCGAGGAGAGATGTAGAGTTGGCACGAGGAGTAGCCTGTTGAGTCGTGGACTGGGTACTCGACTCGAGGAGTGAACTCAACTTGAGGAGAAACGTAGAGTCGGCACCAAGAGTAGCTTGTCGACTCGTGGACTCGGTCCTCGACTCGAGGAGCAAACTCAACTAGAGGAGAAACGTAGAGTCGGCACGAGGAGTAGCTTGTCGACTCGTGGACTCGGTACTAGACTCGAGGAGGGAACTCAACTCGAGGAGAGACGTAGAGTTGGCACGAGGAGTAGCCTGTTGAGTCGTGGACTGGGTACTCAACTTGAGGAGTGAACTCAACTCAAGGAGAAATATAGAGTCGGCACGAGGAGTAGCTTGTCGACTCGTGGACTGGGTACTCGACTCGAGGAGTGAACTCAACTCGAGGAGAAACGTAGAGCCGGCACGAGGAGTAGCTTGTCGACTCGTGAACTGGGTACTCGACTCGAGGAGTGAACTCAACTCGAGGAGAAACGTAGAGTCGGCACGAGGAGTAGCCTGTCGACTCGTGGACTGGGTACTCGACTCGAGGATGAACTCAGCTCGAGGAGAAACGTAGGGTAGACACGAGGAGTAGCTTGTCGACTCGTAGACTGGGTACTCGACTCGAGGAGTGAACTCAACTCGAGGAGAAACATAGAGTCGGCACGAGGAGTAGCTTGTCGACTCAGTGACTCGGTACTCGACTCGAGGAGGGAACTCAACTCGAGGAGAAACGTAGAGTCGGCACGGGAGTAGCCTGTTGAGTCGTGGATTGGGTACTCGACTCGAGGAGTGCACTCAACTCGAGGAGAAACATAGAGTCGGCACGAGGAGTAGCTTGTCGACTCGTGGACTCGGTACTCGACTCGAGGAGGGAACTCAACTCGAGGAGAAACGTAGAGTCGGCACGAGGAGTAGCTTGTCGACTCGTGGACTCGGTACTCGACTCGAGGAGGGAACTCAACTCGAGAAGAAACATAGAGTCGGCACCAAGAGTAGCTTGTCGACTCGTGGACTCGGTCCTCGACTCGAGGAGCAAACTCAACTAGAGGAGAAACGTAGAGTCGGCACGAGGAGTAGCTTGTCGACTCGTGGACTCGGTACTAAACTCGAGGAGGGAACTCAACTCGAGGAGAGATGTAGAGTTGGCACGAGGAGTAGCCTGTTGAGTCGTGGACTGGGTACTCGACTCGAGGAGTGAACTCAACTTGAGGAGAAACGTAGAGTCGGCACGAGGAGTAGCTTGTCGACTCGCGGACTCGGTACTCGACTCGAGGAGCGAACTCAACTCGAGGAGAGACGTAGAGTCGGCACGAGGAGTAGCTTGTCGACTCGTGGAGTCGGTACTCGACTCGAGGAGCGAACTCAACTCGAGGCAAAACGTAGAGTCGGCACGAGGAGTAGCTTGTCGACTCGTGGACTGGGTACTCGACTCGAGGAGTGAACTCAACTCGAGGAGAAACGTAGAGTCGACACGAGGAGTAGCTTGTCGACTCGTGGACTTGGTACTCCACTAGAGGAGTGAACTCAACTCGAGGAGAAACGTAGAGTCGGCATGAGGAGTAGTTTGTTGACTCGTGGACTCGGTACTAGACTCGAGGAGGGAACTCAACTCGAGGAGAGACGTAGAGTCGGCACGAGGAGTAGTTTGTCGACTCGTGGACTGGGTACTTGACTCGAGGAGTGAACTCAACTCGAGGGGAAACGTAGAGTCTGCACGAGGAGTAGCTTGTCGACTCGTGGACTCAGTACTCGACTCGAGGAGCGAACTCAACTCAAGGAGAAACGTAGAGTCGGCACGAGGAGTAGCTTGTCGACTCGTGGACTGGGTACTTGACTCGAGGAGTGAACTCAACTATAGGAGAAACGTAGAGTCATCACGAGGAGTAGCTTGTCGATTCGTGGACTGGGTACTCGACTCGAGGAGCGAACTCAACTCGAGGAGAAACGTAGAGTCGGCACGGGAGTAGCCTGTTGAGTCGTGGATTGGGTACTCGACTCGAGGAGTGAACTCAACTCGAGGAGAAACATAGAGTCGGCACGAGGAGTAGCTTGTCGACTCGTGAACTCGGTACTCGACTCGAGGAGGGAACTCAACTCGAGGAGAAACGTAGAGTCGGCACGAGGAGTAGCTTGTCGACTCGTGGACTCGGTACTCGACTCGAGGAGGGAACTCAACTCGAGGAGAAACGTAGAGTCGGCACCAAGAGTAGCTTGTCGACTCGTGGACTCGGTCCTCGACTCGAGGAGCAAACTCAACTAGAGGAGAAACGTAGAGTCGGCACGAGGAGTAGCTTGTCGACTCGTGGACTCGGTACTAAACTCGAGGAGGGAACTCAACTCGAGGAGAGATGTAGAGTTGGCACGAGGAGTAGCCTGTTGAGTCGTGGACTGGGTACTCGACTCGAGGAGTGAACTCAACTCGAGGAGAAACGTAGAGTCGGCACGAGGAGTAGCTTGTCGACTCGCGGACTCGGTACTCGACTCGAGGAGCGAACTCAACTCGAGGAGAGACGTAGAGTCGGCACGAGGAGTAGCTTGTCGACTCGTGGAGTCGGTACTCGACTCGAGGAGCGAACTCAACTCGAGGAGAAACGTAGAGTCGGCACGAGGAATAGCTTGTCGACTCGTGGACTCGGTACTCGACTCGAGGAGCAAACTCAACTCGAGGCGAAACGTAGAGTCGGCACGAGGAGTAGCTTGTCGACTCGTGGACTGGGTACTCGACTCGAGGAGTGAACTCAACTCGAGGAGAAACATAGAGTCGACACGAGGAGTAGCTTGTCGACTCGTGGACTTGGTACTCCACTAGAGGAGTGAACTCAACTCGAGGAGAAACGTAGAGTCGGCACGAGGAGTAGCTTGTTGACTCGTGGACTCGGTACTAGACTCGAGGAGGGAACTCAACTCGAGGAGAGACGTAGAGTCGGCACGAGGAGTAGTTTGTCGACTCGTGGATTGGGTACTTGACTCGAGGAGTGAACTCAACTCGAGGGGAAACGTAGAGTCTGCACGAGGAGTAGCTTGTCGACTCGTGGACTCGGTACTCGACTCGAGGAGCGAACTCAACTCAAGGAGAAACGTAGAGTCGGCACGAGGAGTAGCTTGTCGACTCGTGGACTCGGTACTCGACTCGAGGAGTGAACTCAACTCGAGGAGAAACGTAGAGCCGGCACGAGGAGTAGCTTGTCGACTCGTGGACTGGGTACTCGACTCGAGGAGTGAACTCAACTCGAGGAGAAGCGTAGAGTCGGCACGAGGAGTAGCCTGTCGACTCGACGACTGGGTACTCGACTCGAGGATGAACTTAGCTCGAGGAGAAACGTAGAGTCGACACGAGGAGTAGCTTCTCGACTCGTGGACTGGGTACTCGACTCGATGAGTGAACTCAACTCGAGGAGAAACGTAGAGTCGGCACGAGGAGTAGCTTGTCAACTCAGTGACTCGGTACTCGACTCGAGGAGGGAACTCAACTCGAGGAGAAACGTAGAGTCGGCACGAGGAGTAGCCTGTTGAGTCGTGGATTGGGTACTCGACTCGAGGAGTGAACTCAACTCGAGGAGAAACATAGAGTCGGCACGAGGAGTAGCTTGTCGACTCGTGGACTCGGTACTCGACTCGAGGAGGGAACTCAACTCGAGGAGAAACGTAGAGTCGGCACGAGGAGTAGCTCGTCGACTCGTGGACTCGGTACTCGACTCGAGGAGGGAACTCAACAAGAGGAGAAACGTAGAGTCGGCACCAGGAGTAGCTTGTCGACTCGTGGACTCGGTACTCGACTCGAGGAGCAAACTCAACTAGAGGAGAAACGTAGAGTCGGCACGAGGAGTAGCCTGTCGACTCGTGGACTGGGTATTCGACTCGAGGATGAACTCAGCTCGAGGAGAAACGTAGGGTCGACACGAGGAGTAGCTTGTCGACTCGTAGACTGGGTACTCGACTCGAGGAGTGAACTCAACTCGAGGAGAAACGTAGAGTCGGCACGAGGAGTAGCTTGTCGACTCAGTGACTCGGTACTCGACTCGAGGAGGGAACTCAACTCGAGGAGAAACGTAGAGTCGGCACGGGAGTAGCCTGTTGAGTCGTGGATTGGGTACTCGACTCGAGGAGTGAACTCAACTCGAGGAGAAACATAGAGTCGGCACGAGGAGTAGCTTGTCGACTCGTGGACTCGGTACTCGACTCGATGAGTGAACTCAACTCGAGGAGAAGCGTAGAGTCGGCACGAGGAGTAGCCTGTCGACTCGAGGACTGGGTACTCGACTCGAGGATGAACTTAGCTCGAGGAGAAACGTAGAGTCGACACGAGGAGTAGCTTCTTGACTCGTGGACTGGGTACTCGACTCGATGAGTGAACTCAACTCGAGGAGAAACGTAGAGTCGGCACGAGGAGTAGCTTGTCAACTCAGTGACTCGGTACTCGACTCGAGGAGGGAACTCAACTCGAGGAGAAATGTAGAGTCGGCACGAGGAGTAGCCTGTTGAGTCGTGGATTGGGTACTCGACTCGAGGAGTGAACTCAACTCGAGGAGAAACATAGAGTCGGCACGAGGAGTAGCTTGTCGACTCGTGGACTCGGTACTCGACTCGAGGAGGGAACTCAACTCGAGGAGAAACGTAGAGTCGGCACGAGGAGTAGCTCGTCGACTCGTGGACTCGGTACTCGACTCGAGGAGGGAACTCAACAAGAGGAGAAACGTAGAGTCGGCACCAGGAGTAGCTTGTCGACTCATGGACTCGGTACTCGACTCGAGGAGCAAACTCAACTAGAGGAGAAACGTAGAGTCGGCACGAGGAGTAGCCTGTCGACTCGTGGACTGGGTATTCGACTCGAGGATGAACTCAGCTCGAGGAGAAACGTAGGGTCGACACGAGGAGTAGCTTGTCGACTCGTAGACTGGGTACTCGACTCGAGGAGTGAACTCAACTCGAGGAGAAACGTAGAGTCGGCACGAGGAGTAGCTTGTCGACTCAGTGACTCGGTACTCGACTCGAGGAGGGAACTCAACTCGAGGAGAAACGTACAGTCGGCACGGGAGTAGCCTGTTGAGTCGTGGATTGGGTACTCGACTCGAGGAGTGAACTCAACTCGAGGAGAAACATAGAGTCGGCACGAGGAGTAGCTTGTCGACTCGTGGACTCGGTACTCGACTCGAGGAGGGAACTCAACTCGAGGAGAAACGTAGAGTCGGCACGAGGAGTAGCTTGTCGACTCGTGGACTCGGTACTCGACTCGAGGAGGGAACTCAACTCGAGGAGAAACGTAGAGTCGGCACCAAGAGTAGCTTGTCGACTCGTGGACTCGGTCCTCGACTCGAGGAGCAAACTCAACTAGAGGAGAAACGTAGAGTCGGCACGAGGAGTAGCTTGTCGACTCGTGGACTCGGTACTAGACTCGAGGAGGGAACTCAACTCGAGGAGAGACGTAGAGTTGGCACGAGGAGTAGCCTGTTGAGTCGTGGACTGGGTACTCGACTTGAGGAGTGAACTCAACTCAAGGAGAAATGTAGAGTCGGCACGAGGAGTAGCTTGTCGACTCGTGGACTGGGTACTCGACTCGAGGAGTGAACTCAACTCGAGGAGAAACGTAGAGCCGGCACGAGGAGTAGCTTGTCGACTCGTGAACTGGGTACTCGACTCGAGGAGTGAACTCAACTCGAGGAGAAACGTAGAGTCGGCACGAGGAGTAGCCTGTCGACTCGTGGACTGGGTACTCGACTCGAGGATGAACTCAGCTCGAGGAGAAACGTAGGGTCGACACGAGGAGTAGCTTGTCGACTCGTAGACTGGGTACTCGACTCGAGGAGTGAACTCAACTCGAGGAGAAACGTAGAGTCGGCACGAGGAGTAGCTTGTCGACTCAGTGACTCGGTACTCGACTCGAGGAGGGAACTCAACTCGAGGAGAAACGTAGAGTCGGCACGGGAGTAGCCTGTTGACTCGTGGATTGGGTACTCGACTCGAGGAGTGAACTCAACTCGAGGAGAAACATAGAGTCGGCACGAGGAGTAGCTTGTCGACTCGTGGACTGGGTACTTGACTCGAGGAGTGAACTCAACTCGAGGAGAAACGTAGAGTCGGCACAAGGAGTAGCTTGTCGACTCAGTGACTCGGTACTCGACTCGAGGAGCGAACTCAAGTCGAGGAGAAACGTAGAGTCGGCACGAGGAGTAGCCT
The DNA here is from genome assembly GCF_054948205.1 of Urtica dioica subsp. dioica. Classification (NCBI taxonomy): domain Eukaryota; kingdom Viridiplantae; phylum Streptophyta; class Magnoliopsida; order Rosales; family Urticaceae; genus Urtica; species Urtica dioica. The sequence goes on from NC_142758.1 coordinate 28,464,547, forward strand.
GTTGAGTCGTGGACTGGGTACTCGACTCGAGGAGTGAACTCAACTCGAGGAGAAACATAGAGTCGGCACGAGGAGTAGCTTGTCGACTCGTGCACTCGGTACTCGACTCGAGGAGGGAACTCAACTCGAGGAGAAACGTAGAGTCGGCACGAGGAGTAGCTTGTCGACTCGTGGACTCGGTACTCGACTCGAGGAGGTAACTCAACTCGAGGAGAAACGTAGAGTCTGCATGAGGAGTAGCTTGTCGACTCGTGGACTGGGTACTCGACTCGAGGAGTGAACTCAACTCGAGGAGAAACGTAGAGTCGGCACGAGGAGTAGCTTGTCGACTCGTGGACTCGGTACTCGACTCGCGGAGCGAACTCAACTCGAGGAGAGACGTAGAGTCGGCACGAGGAGTAGCTTGTCGACTCGTGGACTGGGTACTCGACTCGAGGAGTGAACTCAACTCGAGGAGAAACGTAGAGTCGGTACGAGGAGTAGCTTGTCGACTCGTGGACTCGGTACTCGACTCGAGGAGCAAACTCAACTCAAGGAGAAGCGTAGAGTCGGCACGAGGAGTAGCTTGTCGACTCGTGGACTGGGTACTTGACTCGAGGAGTAAACTCAACTCGAGGAGAAACGTAGAGTCTGCACGAGGAGTAGCTTGTCGACTCGTGGACTCGGTACTCGACTCGAGGAGCGAACTCAACTCAAGGAGAAACGTAGAGTCGGCACGAGGAGTAGCTTGTCGACTCGTGGACTGGGTACTTGACTCGAGGAGTGAACTCAACTCGAGGAGAAACGTAGAGTCGGCACGAGGAGTAGCTTGTCGACTCGTGGACTCGGTACTAGGCTCGAGGAGGGAACTCAACTCGAGGAGAGACGTAGAGTCGGCACGAGGAGTAGTTTGTCGACTCGTGGACTGGGTACTTGACTCGAGGAGTGAACTCAACTCGAGGAGAAACGTAGAGTCGGCACGAGGAGTAGCTTGTCGACTCGTGGACTCGGTACTCGACTCGAGGAGCGAACTCAACTCAAGGAGAAACGTAGACTCGGCACGAGGAGTAGCTTGTCGACTCGTGGACTGGGTACTTGACTCGAGGAGTGAACTCAACTCGAGGAGAAACGTAGAATCGGCACGAGGAGTAGCCTGTCGACTCGTGGACTGGGTACTCGACTCGAGGAGTGATACCAACTCGAGGAGAAATGAAGAGTCGACAGGAGGAGTAGCTTGTCGACTCGTGGACTGGGTACTCGACTCGAGGAGTGAACTCAACTCGATGAGAAACGTTGAGTCGGCACAAGGAGTAGCTTGTCGACTCAGTGACTCGGTACTCGACTCGAGGAGCGAACTCAAGTCGAGGAGAAACGTAGAGTCGGCACAAGGAGTAGCTTGTCGACTCGTGGACTCGGTACTCGACTCGAGGAGGGAACTCAACTCGAGGAGAAACGTAGAGTCGGCACGAGGAGTATCGTGTCGACTCCGGGACTCGGTACTCGACTCGAGGAAGGAACTCAACTCGAGGAGAAACGTAGAGTCTGCACGAGGAGTAGCTTGTCGACTCGTGGACTGGGTACTCGACTCGAGGAGCGAACTCAACTCGAGGAGAAACGTAGAGTCGGCACGAGGAGTAGCTTGTCGACTCGTGGACTCGGTACTCGACTCGCGGAGCGAACTCAACTCGAGGAGAGACGTAGAGTCGGCACGAGGAGTAGCTTGTCGACTCGTGGACTCGGTACTCGACTCGAGGAGCGAAATCAACTCGAGGAGAAACGTAGAGTCGGCACGAGGAATAGCTTGTCGACTCGTGGACTCGGTACTCGACTCGAGGAGCGAACTCAACTCGAGGAGAAACGTAGAGTCGGCACGAGGAGTAGCTTGTCGACTCGTGGACTGGGTACTTGACTCGAGGAGTGAACTCAACTCGAGGAGAAACGTAGAGTCGGCACGAGGAGTAGCTTGTCGACTCGTGGACTCGGTACTAGACTCGAGGAGGGAACTTAACTCGAGGAGAGACGTAGAGTCGGCACGAGGAGTAGTTTGTCGACTCGTGGACTGGGTACTTGACTCGAGGAGTGAACTCAACTCGAGGAGAAACGTAGAGTCGGCACGAGGAGTAGCTTGTCGACTCGTGGACTGGGTACTTGACTCGAGGAGTGAACTCAACTCGAGGAGAAACATAGTGTCGGCACGAGGAGTAGCTTGTCGACTCGTGGACTCGGTACTCGACTCGAGGAGGGAACTCAACTCGAGGAGAAACGTAGAGTCGGCACGAGGAGTATCGTGTCGACTCCGGGACTCGGTACTCGACTCGAGGAAGGAACTCAACTCGAGGAGAAACGTAGAGTCTGCACGAGGAGTAGCTTGTCGACTCGTGGACTGGGTACTCGACTCGAGGAGCGAACTCAACTCGAGGAGAAACGTAGAGTCGGCACGAGGAGTAGCTTGTCGACTCGTGGACTCGGTACTCGACTCGCGGAGCGAACTCAACTCGAGGAGAGACGTAGAGTCGGCACGAGGAGTAGCTTGTCGACTCGTGGACTCGGTACTCGACTCGAGGAGCGAAATCAACTCGAGGAGAAACGTAGAGTCGGCACGAGGAATAGCTTGTCGACTCGTGGACTCGGTACTCGACTCGAGGAGCGAACTCAACTCGAGGAGAAACGTAGAGTCGGCACGAGGAGTAGCTTGTCGACTCGTGGACTGGGTACTTGACTCGAGGAGTGAACTCAACTCGAGGAGAAACGTAGAGTCGGCACGAGGAGTAGCTTGTCGACTCGTGGACTCGGTACTAGACTCGAGGAGGGAACTTAACTCGAGGAGAGACGTAGAGTCGGCACGAGGAGTAGTTTGTCGACTCGTGGACTGGGTACTTGACTCGAGGAGTGAACTCAACTCGAGGAGAAACGTAGAGTCGGCACGAGGAGTAGCTTGTCGACTCGTGGACTCGGTACTCGACTCGAGGAGCGAACTCAACTCAAGGAGAAACGTAGAGTCAGCACGAGGAGTAGCTTGTCGACTCGTGGATTGGGTACTTGACTCGAGGAGTGAACTCAACTCGAGGAGAAACGTAGAGTCGACACGAGGAGTAGCTTGTCGACTCGTGGACTCGGTACTAGACTCGAGGAGGGAACTCAACTCGAGGAGAAACGTAGAGTCGACACGAGGAGTAGCTTGTCGACTCGTGGACTCGGTACTAGACTCGAGGAGGGAACTCAACTCGAGGAGAAACGTAGAGTCGGCACAAGGAGTAGCTTGTCGACTCAGTGACTCGGTACTCGACTCGAGGAGCGAACTCAAGTCGAGGAGAAACGTAGAGTCGGCACGAGGAGTAGCTTGTTGAGTCGTGGACTGGGTACTCGACTCGAGGAGTGAACTCAACTCGAGGAGAAACATAGAGTCGGCAAGAGGAGTAGCTTGTCGACTCGTGGACTCGGTACTCGACTCGAGGAGGGAACTCAACTCGAGGAGAAACGTAGAGTCGGCACGAGGAGTAGCTTGTCGACTCCGGGACTCGGTACTCGACTCGAGGAGGGAACTCAACTCGAGGAGAAACGTAGAGTCTGCACGAGGAGTAGCTTGTCGACTCGTGGACTGGGTACTCGACTCGAGGAGCGAACTCAACTCGAGGAGAAACGTAGAGTCGGCACGAGGAGTAGCTTGTCGACTCGTGGACTCGGTACTCGACTCGCGGAGCGAACTCAACTCGAGGAGAGACGTAGAGTCGGCACGAGGAGTAGCTTGTCGACTCGTGGACTCGGTACTCGACTCGAAGAGCGAAATCAACTCGAGGAGAAACGTAGAGTCGGCACGAGGAATAGCTTGTCGACTCGTGGACTCGGTACTCGACTCGAGGAGCGAACTCAACTCGAGTAGAAACGTAGAGTCGGCACGAGGAGTAGCTTGTCGACTCGTGGACTGGGTACTTGACTCGAGGAGTGAACTCAACTCGAGGAGAAACGTAGAGTCGGCACGAGGAGTAGCTTGTCGACTCGTGGACTCGGTACTAGACTCGAGGAGGGAACTCAACTCGAGGAGAGACGTAGAGTCGGCACGAGGAGTAGTTTGTCGACTCGTGGACTGGGTACTTGACTCGAGGAGTGAACTCAACTCGAGGAGAAACGTAGAGTCGGCACGAGGAGTAGCTTGTCGACTCGTGGACTCGGTACTCGACTCGAGGAGCGAACTCAACTCAAGGAGAAACGTAGAGTCGGCACGAGGAGTAGCTTGTCGACTCGTGGACTGGGTACTTGACTCGAGGAGTGAACTCAACTCGAGGAGAAACGTAGAGTCAGCACGAGGAGTAGCTTGTCGACTCGTGGACTCGGTACTAGACTCGAGGAGGGAACTCAACTCGAGGAGAGACGTAGAGTCGGCACGAGGAGTAGTTTGTCGACTCGTGGACTGGGTACTTGACTCGAGGAGTGAACTCAGCTCGAGGAGAAACGTAGAGTCGGCACGAGGAGTAGCTTGTCGACTCGTGGACTCGGTACTCGACTCGAGGAGCGAACTCAACTCAAGGAGAAACGTAGAGTCGGCACGAGGAGTAGCTTTAACTTTAAAACACGTTTTTCAATATAAAAAATTAAAAACTTTTAGAACTGATTCTAATGTGTTTTAACATCATCCCAAACTCATAGAAAATCAACATGGTTTTTAATTTAAAGGCATGAGCAATAAATTAAAAAAAATATAAGATTACTAACCTAGACAAGAGCATGTACATGTAAATAAAAACTAATATGAGCTACTAAAGCTACTAACCTTTCTTGAAGCTTGAACCTTGTAGAAGCTTTTGGAAAGTTGCAACGCTCGTCTCCCCTCGCAGCACGTCTCTCTTTCTTTCCTCGGCACCTCGAGCAACCACGAAAGTTTCTATCACTAAATCACTCGAAAAGAAGGAATCAGTGAGTGGGCACTTTTAAACACTACGACTTGAGAACGAGTCTCGAAGTCGCAGAGCTAAACACTAGGTCGAGTGAGGACCTAGGTGCCAAGACAAGAAATAATCGAAAATAAACTTAGAGAGAGAGAGGATTTTCGGCCAAGTTCTAGAGAGAGAGTCTCTCAAATCTCTTAAACTTGGATGAATGAAAATGAGAAGAATGAGGCTCCTATTTATAGGAGAGGTCTCACCTTCAATAAGGTAGTTTCCTCTTCTATAAAATGAGCCAATTTCCTCTTTCTTTTCCTTGAGAAGCTCGGCCAAAATAGACTTCATTAAGTCTTGGAATAGTTTCCTATTTTGTTCCATGCCTTGCCTTGTCTCTCTCTTGGCCGAATTCCATATAGCATCCTCATGCAAATTTGTTTCCTCTTTTTCTTTTGGCAAGTATCTTGATACATTTATGCACAAAATAATCTCTCTATCTTGGGTATTATGGGCGCCCAACATGTTCTAGAAAAGGCTTCTAGAATTTTCTTCACTTGTTCATGACAACATAAGAAAAGGCCCATTTAGAATTTTCAAATAAAATTCTCATGAAATGAAATTAATTCACAAGGCCCAATGATCAAGTCATGGCCGAGTGAAACATGTCATAAAATGACCTTGTCAAAAAATTTATTGACATTCATTTCATCCTTTGTCTCAAAAGACAAAAATACCCTTTTGACTATTTTCGTTCTTGTTTTGGCTTAGCTTCCAGTTTAACTATTCCTATCGATGTGATTCGTGACAGTGACCTCATGGACCCAAATGAACAAAGCTTTAGCTAAACACTTGGACTCAAAAGTTCACAAACCTTTTCCAAGTTTAGCTTAATGCCAACTGACTCCACTAAAGAGCTGACACTGAAAATCTCTCGGTTCAAATGAATTTATTTTCTACTCAAGAATTCACCTAATTATGATGAGCGGATCCACTGAATATTATCTATGTTTACCCTTCATGAATGTCATCAGCTAGTCGAGATTTACTAAATTACCATTTTACCCTTCTAGCTGTTATTTCCTCAACTCCTTTGTCGCTTGTGAATAAGTTAGAAACAATGTATTGACGTGGAGCTAACAAGTCACATTGTTTCATCCAAAAGAGTCAGGACTCAATTTGGACACTGGCCAGTTCATTTATTCACACTCCAAGGAACAAAGCATGAGGTGACATACATTGCATTTCAGCAATCTTGTACATGAATTCCATATCTATGAGAACTTCACAAAGTTACTCATGACAGACTCACAACATAGTACTTCACCAATAGGCCTTGTTCGGAATCACATAGTGAGTCCGAACTTTGACTTTCTCAAATGAGAATACTAAGGTGTGAAATGGCATGTCTCATTTCAGGATTAAGGTAAGCATGATGCAATTCATACATAGTGACTTCGAGACATAAGAGGTTAAATGGTTTGTTCTTATATTGTCTCTAGAAGTGCACTGGTCAATTCAGTATCTTCGGAAGATACCTAGAAGAACTATAGAGTCCCAAACTCTCAATGCCTCATAACCAGGCATCATAGATTCTTCTAACAATCATACTGAGGTCAATAGTCCTTTGACCCTAAGATGGCGAATATATCGTTTTAAGCAAACTACGAAGAGTTTGTTCATGCAAATCTACATTTGTCTCTTCGCAAGTTGTTAAGTTTGTTTACGGACTAAAAGACTATGGTTTTATCATAAAGCTTCAGACAAGGAAGATTGAATGAACGTTTCAACTTTATTAATGAATGAATAGGCAATTACAAGCAAGAGTCTTCATGAGACTTTATTACATCAAATGTTCAAAATAAAGACTACAACTCTTCTTGTGGGCACCATTGACAACAAACTCCCACTTGACTCAAAGAAGGTGTGTGTAGTCCTTCATGCCTAATCCCTCACGATGTTGGTCGAAGACCTTGTTCGCTAGGGCCTTGGTGAATGGATCTGCGAGGTTGTCCACCGTTGAGATCTTCTTCACTTCCACGTCTCCGCGCTGCACGATCTCTCGAATCAAATGGTATTTCCTCTCAATATGCTTAGAGCGCTTATGGCTTCTAGGTTCCGTTGAGTTAGCGACAGCCCCACTATTATCACAATAAAGGGTCATGGGATCGTCGACGTTTGGAACAATTTCCAAATACTTAAGGAACTTTCTAAGCCATACAGCCTCTTTGGATGCTTCACAAGCAGCCACATATTCTGCTTCCATTGTGGAGTCAGCAATGCAAGATTGCTTAATACTTCTCCACACAACAGCTCCACCATTAAGGATGAACACAGATCCCGAAGTGGATTTCTTGGAATCCTTATCCGCTTGAAAATCGGAGTCGGTATATCCCGTCATAGTCAGGTCAGTACCTGAGTATGTAAGCATCAAGTTCCTAGTTCTTCGAAGATACTTAAGAACATGCTTAACAGCAATCCAGTGCTCGGGTCCAGGGTTGGATTGGAAACGGCTAACTACGCCAACGGCGAAACAGATGTCAGGTCTAGTGCAAAGCATAGCATACATAAGGCTTCCTACGGCAGAGGCGTAAGGAATTTTTCTCATGTCTTCAATCTCTTGTGCAGTCTTGGGAGACTGGTCCTTAGAGAGTGAAACTCCATGCCTAAAGGGTGTTTGACCCCTCTTGCAGTCTTGCATCGAGAAGCGATCCATCACCTTATCAATATAAGATGCTTGAGAGAGCGACAGGGTCCGGTTTTTCCTATCTCGAAAGATTTGGATCACCAGAATGTACGCGGCTTCTCCTAGATCCTTCATATCGAATTGCTTTGCTAGCCAGACCTTAACCTCAGATAACTTACCCACGTCATTACCAATGAGTAGTATATCATCGACATATAGTACCAGAAACACAACTTTGCCTTCGTGTATTAACTTGTAAACACAAGGCTCATCTATTGACTGTTCAAAGCCGAAGCTCTTTACAGTTTCATCGAATCTAATATTCCATGACCTAGATGCTTGCTTTAGTCCATAAATAGACTTAAGCAACTCACAAACCTTGGTCTCTTGACCTTTATCCACGAAACCGTCTGGTTGAGCCATGTAAATGCGCTCGTCAAGATTGCCATTCAGAAAGGCTGTCTTGACATCCATTTGCCAGATCTCATAGTCGAGAGCTGCAGCTATGGATAGAAGTATGCGGATGGATTTAAGCATCGCGACTGGCGAGAAGGTTTCTTCATAGTCAATCCCTTCTTGTTGGGTATAACCCTTTGCCACAAGTCGTGCTTTGAACGTCTCGACGTTCCCATCAGGACCCCTTTTCTTCTTGTATATCCACTTTATCCCTTCAGGAAGGTCTACAAGTTTCCAGACTTTGTTGACATACATCGAGTACATTTCAACTTTCATGGCGTCAAGCCAAAGGTTTGATTCAGAACAAGCCATCGCTTGGCTATAGGAAACAGGGTCATCCATGTCGGAGACGGCTACAAGAGAGTCTCCATAAGACATGTACCTGTCAGGCTGTTGAACAGCCCTCCCACTACGTCTAAGTACTACTTGACGAGATTCTGATGAGTTAGGTTGTGTTTCAGTTGGGGTAAGAACAGTTCTTAAAGATGAGGTAGAAGCTTCCTCACCCAACTTTTCTTCAAGCACAATTTTGCTTCTAGGTTTTGCATCTTTCATAAAGTCCTCCTCGAGGAAACGAGCATTCGTGCTAACGAAAGTCTTATCGTCCTCGGGACTATAGAAAGTAAAACCTTTGGTTTCCTTCGGATATCCTACAAACAGGCACAATTCTGACCTACTAGCCAACTTGCTAGTCTTTTGCCTCAGCACGTGTGCAGGGCAACCCCAAATTCGGATGCGGCCAAGATTCACTTTACGGCCAGTCCATCGTTCATAAGGAGTACCAGGAACCGTTTTAGACGGAACTTGGTTAAGAATGTAAGCGGCTGTTTCGTGGGCATATCCCCAAAAGGAAAGCGGGAGTGATGAGTAACTCATCATCGATCTAACCATCTCCATAAGAGTTCGGTTTCTTCTCTCTGACACTCCGTTTTGTTGAGGTGTGCCAGGTGCGGTAAGCTGAGAAGCGATACCTTCTTCTTTAAGAAAGTCATCAAACTCTCCAGACATATACTCACCACCTCGATCAGATCGAAGGGTTTTGATCACTTTGCCAGTTTGCTTTTCCACTAAAGCCCTAAAGACCTTAAATACGTTAAAGGTCTCGGATTTGTGTTTAAGCAAATAGACAAACCCATATCTTGAGTAATCATCAGTGAAGGTAACGAAGTATTCGTATCCTCCACGTGCCTGTTGGTTGAGCGGACCACATACATCAGAATGTATTAGTTCCAGCAACTTAGTGGCTCTTCGACCCTTATCGGAGAAAGGTCGCTTAGTCATTTTTCCTTCTATGCAGGATTCACAAGTAGGTAGTGAACCTATTGCAGAGGCTTGGAGTGGACCATCCCTCACAAGTCTCTTAATCCTATCTAGACTGATATGACCAAGTCTTAAGTGCCAGAGGTATGTTGATTTTGTTAGATCAGAGGATTCAGAAAGTTTGATCCTCTTTGGCTCCCTAATTAGATCATTATCTATTTCGGTGTCTAAAAGAGAAGGTTGAGTGGGATAGATGTAGAAAAGAGCATTCTTCATACATGCATCAGTGACAAAAGAATTATCAGGAAACGAAATACGAATTCCATTCTTGATGAACTTTAAACAATAATCTTGCTCACGAAGACGAGCAACGGATATTAAGTTCTTACCAAAGGTAGGAACAAAATAAACATTATTCAAGTTTAAAGTGCGGTCTTCAAAAGACAGCGTCACGGAACCCACAGCCTTCGCGGACACCAGGCTCCCATCACCCCATTTGAAACAGAACTCGCCTTCCTCTAAGCTTTTGGTTTTCTTGAAACCATTCAAGGAACAACAAATATGGTTAGTAGCAGCGGAGTCAAGAATCCACGTTGATACATTATCAGCTACTAAGCATGCTTCGGTTACTAGTACAATACTATGTTCCTTTGCTTTGAGATAGGCAGGACAGTTCTTTTTATCGGCTTTGTAAGGTCTGTTCTTAGTTCCAGAGGCGGAGGCTTTTTGCTCAGTAGCATGTGCCTCTCCTTGATTCCTCTTTCTCTTAGTGAGACCTACAGCAGTGTGAAGTTCCATCATAAGCTTGGTAACAATGTACTTTAGCTTGTTAATGGAGTAGTTCATCTTGGAGGTATCAAGAGATGCGGGGAGAGTTTCTAAGATCACATCTATGACATTCTTCCCATCAATCTCAGATCCTAGGATTTCCATTTTATTCAGAAAACTAATGATCAGTATCATGAAGTCTCCAACAGGAGTCCTAGCCAGCATATGACAGTTCATAAACTGTCGGACTGCTTGTAGCCTTATTTGACGCCTTTGCCCTCCAAACATCTCAAAGGGATTGTAGAGCATGTCAGCGGCAGTCTCGATGTCACGATGTTGCTCTTTCAGCATATTGTTCATAGATGCCAAGATATAGCACCTCACAATCTCATCGGATCGAAGCCAGGCCGCTAAGGCGTCATTGTCCTCTTGAGTTGAATCATCATTCGTCAGAGGAGGACACGGGGTGGTGAGTACCCATTTGTGCTTGTTAACGGTAGGTATTATGTCGAGGTTACGTTTCGAATCTACGTAGTTTTCGTTTTCGAGTTTGTTCGAGGAAAGAAAGATAGAGAGATGGTTGAGAGACATATTGCCTATATAAGTTGAAACAAGTTTATGATTAGTCTTTGGTTTAGGATTTAAGTTTTATTAAGACTTTTATAAAATCCAAAGGTGTTATAAACCAAACGATAATTTACTCCCTCAAGAGAAGGCCGCAAAAAATCTCCTTTTATAAGTAAATGACACATCATTAATGCTAAGCCAAGATGTCAATACATCTATTTTGACTAGCGACCTTTTAAATTGGTTTGATCACTCACATCCTTTCGCAGAGCCTCAAGGGAGGATACTAGGGATTGAGCCTAAGCGTGCAACCAACCACTTAGTCCAAAAGATCAGCTTTGAAAAACAATCCCCCAAGGGGAGGCCTTGCCATCATTGCATCACTCTCGGACGTAGCTCATTGAGCAATGATCGAAGCAATAACGCCTTGGAGTACTCACATTTAAGTGAGGGTCGCAAGAGCGGCTCTTAGTCCCACGTTATTGCATCTTTCACTAGTGTTGGGGATCGCGGGTTACAAACAACGAATATAACCCTCCCACTTAGTTTTTGGAGTTGGTTCATCGACTCTTATAAGTTCGGAAACAAATTTCCTAGTTAGAGAGCGACAGAGCGGACAACTAGAAGAGAATCCTAGATCGACATGTTTAGAGCAGTATTAGTGCATAAAGGCACAAGGGACATACTCGATCTTTTCCTATTTTCTATTTCGGGAAAGTGCGTGAGGGAAGTGTGAACTTCAACTCACTCGAACACTTGAAAGTTTGAGATTACACATCCTTTTATTTTTCGGCTTGTCTACAAGGAGACCTCCCACTCAAATTTTCAAGAGCATATAGATTTTGAACATATGTGATATAGATATAGTTTTGAAAACATTTTGAAAACTTATTCTATTTGGATGACAAAATATTTTCAAGTTTGAAAGTGAAAAGGATTTTTCAAAATTCAAACTAGTTTTGTAAAAATTCAATTTCAATTAATCTTTCAAAAATCAAAACTTTTAATCTTTGCACATCATGTTTATAATCATATGAAAAACATTTTTGCTCAATAAAATTTTCTCATTAGAGTTCTATAACTCATGGTAGTGGGGTTTGAAAATCCGGATTTCTTAAAAACTGGAGTTTCAGACAGCCGCGCACCTCGGAGTAAAATCGCCATATCTGGCGGCTCCGATGTCCTTTTGAGCCGAAACCGGTGGCATTAGACAGAGGACAGACAGAGCTTTAATTTGATTCAAGAATCATTAAATTTCGATTTCTGAGCAGAGAGTTATGCCACTTTTAATGCGGGTTTACTCCAGCTCGAAGAAAAAGAAATAAATTAAAGCTTGGTCCTACTTAGGTGCAAAAAAGAATCAAGTGTAACGGAACGTTTTAAGATGTTGTTTAAAGCTTTTATTTGTGTTTTATTAGCAAGGTAATAACAAGGCATAAAAGAAATAACAACAAGCATAAAACGATTCAAGTAAAAATAAGAAACTAGCAAGATAACAAAACTAGTCACAAAATTTTACTCGAAAATTCTCAAACCTTTAAAACACGTTTTTCAATATAAAAAATTAAAAACTTTTAGAACTGATTCTAATGTGTTTTAACATCATCCCAAACTCATAGAAAATCAACATGGTTTTTAATTTAAAGGCATGAGCAATAAATTAAAAAAAATATAAGATTACTAACCTAGACAAGAGCATGTACAAGTAAATAAAAACTAATATGAGCTACTAAAGCTACTAACCTTTCTTGAAGCTTGAACCTTGTAGAAGCTTTTGGAAAGTTGCAACGCTCGTCTCCCCTCGCAGCACGTCTCTCTTTCTTTCCTCGGCACCTCGAGCAACCACGAAAGTTTCTATCACTAAATCACTCGAAAAGAAGGAATCAGTGAGTGGGCACTTTTAAACACTACGACTTGAGAACGAGTCTCGAAGTCGCAGAGCTAAACACTAGGTCGAGTGAGGACCTAGGTGCCAAGACAAGAAATAATCGAAAATAAACTTAGAGAGAGAGAGGATTTTCGGCCAAGTTCTAGAGAGAGAGTCTCTCAAATCTCTTAAACTTGGATGAATGAAAATGAGAAGAATGAGGCTCCTATTTATAGGAGAGGTCTCACCTTCAATAAGGTAGTTTCCTCTTCTATAAAATGAGCCAATTTCCTCTTTCTTTTCCTTGAGAAGCTCGGCCAAAATAGACTTCATTAAGTCTTGGAATAGTTTCCTATTTTGTTCCATGCCTTGCCTTGTCTCTCTCTTGGCCGAATTCCATATAGCATCCTCATGCAAATTTGTTTCCTCTTTTTCTTTTGGCAAGTATCTTGATACATTTATGCACAAAATAATCTCTCTATCTTGGGTATTATGGGCGCCCAACATGTTCTAGAAAAGGCTTCTAGAATTTTCTTCACTTGTTCATGACAACATAAGAAAAGGCCCATTTAGAATTTTCAAATAAAATTCTCATGAAATGAAATTAATTCACAAGGCCCAATGATCAAGTCATGGCCGAGTGAAACATGTCATAAAATGACCTTGTCAAAAAATTTATTGACATTCATTTCATCCTTTGTCTCAAAAGACAAAAATACCCTTTTGACTATTTTCGTTCTTGTTTTGGCTTAGCTTCCAGTTTAACTATTCCTATCGATGTGATTCGTGACAGTGACCTCATGGACCCAAATGAACAAAGCTTTAGCTAAACACTTGGACTCAAAAGTTCACAAACCTTTTCCAAGTTTAGCTTAATGCCAACTGACTCCACTAAAGAGCTGACACTGAAAATCTCTCGGTTCAAATGAATTTATTTTCTACTCAAGAATTCACCTAATTATGATGAGCGGATCCACTGAATATTATCTATGTTTACCCTTCATGAATGTCATCAGCTAGTCGAGATTTACTAAATTACCATTTTACCCTTCTAGCTGTTATTTCCTCAACTCCTTTGTCGCTTGTGAATAAGTTAGAAACAATGTATTGACGTGGAGCTAACAAGTCACATTGTTTCATCCAAAAGAGTCAGGACTCAATTTGGACACTGGCCAGTTCATTTATTCACACTCCAAGGAACAAAGCATGAGGTGACATACATTGCATTTCAGCAATCTTGTACATGAATTCCATATCTATGAGAACTTCACAAAGTTACTCATGACAGACTCACAACATAGTACTTCACCAATAGGCCTTGTTCGGAATCACATAGTGAGTCCGAACTTTGACTTTCTCAAATGAGAATACTAAGGTGTGAAATGGCATGTCTCATTTCAGGATTAAGGTAAGCATGATGCAATTCATACATAGTGACTTCGAGACATAAGAGGTTAAATGGTTTGTTCTTATATTGTCTCTAGAAGTGCACTGGTCAATTCAGTATCTTCGGAAGATACCTAGAAGAACTATAGAGTCCCAAACTCTCAATGCCTCATAACCAGGCATCATAGATTCTTCTAACAATCATACTGAGGTCAATAGTCCTTTGACCCTAAGATGGCGAATATATCGTTTTAAGCAAACTACGAAGAGTTTGTTCATGCAAATCTACATTTGTCTCTTCGCAAGTTGTTAAGTTTGTTTACGGACTAAAAGACTATGGTTTTATCATAAAGCTTCAGACAAGGAAGATTGAATGAACGTTTCAACTTTATTAATGAATGAATAGGCAATTACAAGCAAGAGTCTTCATGAGACTTTATTACATCAAATGTTCAAAATAAAGACTACAACTCTTCTTGTGGGCACCATTGACAACAAACTCCCACTTGACTCAAAGAAGGTGTGTGTAGTCCTTCATGCCTAATCCCTCACGATGTTGGTCGAAGACCTTGTTCGCTAGGGCCTTGGTGAATGGATCTGCGAGGTTGTCCACCGTTGAGATCTTCTTCACTTCCACGTCTCCGCGCTGCACGATCTCTCGAATCAAATGGTATTTCCTCTCAATATGCTTAGAGCGCTTATGGCTTCTAGGTTCCGTTGAGTTAGCGACAGCCCCACTATTATCACAATAAAGGGTCATGGGATCGTCGACGTTTGGAACAATTTCCAAATACTTAAGGAACTTTCTAAGCCATACAGCCTCTTTGGATGCTTCACAAGCAGCCACATATTCTGCTTCCATTGTGGAGTCAGCAATGCAAGATTGCTTAATACTTCTCCACACAACAGCTCCACCATTAAGGATGAACACAGATCCCGAAGTGGATTTCTTGGAATCCTTATCCGCTTGAAAATCGGAGTCGGTATATCCCGTCATAGTCAGGTCAGTACCTGAGTATGTAAGCATCAAGTTCCTAGTTCTTCGAAGATACTTAAGAACATGCTTAACAGCAATCCAGTGCTCGGGTCCAGGGTTGGATTGGAAACGGCTAACTACGCCAACGGCGAAACAGATGTCAGGTCTAGTGCAAAGCATAGCATACATAAGGCTTCCTACGGCAGAGGCGTAAGGAATTTTTCTCATGTCTTCAATCTCTTGTGCAGTCTTGGGAGACTGGTCCTTAGAGAGTGAAACTCCATGCCTAAAGGGTGTTTGACCCCTCTTGCAGTCTTGCATCGAGAAGCGATCCATCACCTTATCAATATAAGATGCTTGAGAGAGCGACAGGGTCCGGTTTTTCCTATCTCGAAAGATTTGGATCACCAGAATGTACGCGGCTTCTCCTAGATCCTTCATATCGAATTGCTTTGCTAGCCAGACCTTAACCTCAGATAACTTACCCACGTCATTACCAATGAGTAGTATATCATCGACATATAGTACCAGAAACACAACTTTGCCTTCGTGTATTAACTTGTAAACACAAGGCTCATCTATTGACTGTTCAAAGCCGAAGCTCTTTACAGTTTCATCGAATCTAATATTCCATGACCTAGATGCTTGCTTTAGTCCATAAATAGACTTAAGCAACTCACAAACCTTGGTCTCTTGACCTTTATCCACGAAACCGTCTGGTTGAGCCATGTAAATGCGCTCGTCAAGATTGCCATTCAGAAAGGCTGTCTTGACATCCATTTGCCAGATCTCATAGTCGAGAGCTGCAGCTATGGATAGAAGTATGCGGATGGATTTAAGCATCGCGACTGGCGAGAAGGTTTCTTCATAGTCAATCCCTTCTTGTTGGGTATAACCCTTTGCCACAAGTCGTGCTTTGAACGTCTCGACGTTCCCATCAGGACCCCTTTTCTTCTTGTATATCCACTTTATCCCTTCAGGAAGGTCTACAAGTTTCCAGACTTTGTTGACATACATCGAGTACATTTCAACTTTCATGGCGTCAAGCCAAAGGTTTGATTCAGAACAAGCCATCGCTTGGCTATAGGAAACAGGGTCATCCATGTCGGAGACGGCTACAAGAGAGTCTCCATAAGACATGTACCTGTCAGGCTGTTGAACAGCCCTCCCACTACGTCTAAGTACTACTTGACGAGATTCTGATGAGTTAGGTTGTGTTTCAGTTGGGGTAAGAACAGTTCTTAAAGATGAGGTAGAAGCTTCCTCACCCAACTTTTCTTCAAGCACAATTTTGCTTCTAGGTTTTGCATCTTTCATAAAGTCCTCCTCGAGGAAACGAGCATTCGTGCTAACGAAAGTCTTATCGTCCTCGGGACTATAGAAAGTAAAACCTTTGGTTTCCTTCGGATATCCTACAAACAGGCACAATTCTGACCTACTAGCCAACTTGCTAGTCTTTTGCCTCAGCACGTGTGCAGGGCAACCCCAAATTCGGATGCGGCCAAGATTCACTTTACGGCCAGTCCATCGTTCATAAGGAGTACCAGGAACCGTTTTAGACGGAACTTGGTTAAGAATGTAAGCGGCTGTTTCGTGGGCATATCCCCAAAAGGAAAGCGGGAGTGATGAGTAACTCATCATCGATCTAACCATCTCCATAAGAGTTCGGTTTCTTCTCTCTGACACTCCGTTTTGTTGAGGTGTGCCAGGTGCGGTAAGCTGAGAAGCGATACCTTCTTCTTTAAGAAAGTCATCAAACTCTCCAGACATATACTCACCACCTCGATCAGATCGAAGGGTTTTGATCACTTTGCCAGTTTGCTTTTCCACTAAAGCCCTAAAGACCTTAAATACGTTAAAGGTCTCGGATTTGTGTTTAAGCAAATAGACAAACCCATATCTTGAGTAATCATCAGTGAAGGTAACGAAGTATTCGTATCCTCCACGTGCCTGTTGGTTGAGCGGACCACATACATCAGAATGTATTAGTTCCAGCAACTTAGTGGCTCTTCGACCCTTATCGGAGAAAGGTCGCTTAGTCATTTTTCCTTCTATGCAGGATTCACAAGTAGGTAGTGAACCTATTGCAGAGGCTTGGAGTGGACCATCCCTCACAAGTCTCTTAATCCTATCTAGACTGATATGACCAAGTCTTAAGTGCCAGAGGTATGTTGATTTTGTTAGATCAGAGGATTCAGAAAGTTTGATCCTCTTTGGCTCCCTAATTAGATCATTATCTATTTCGGTGTCTAAAAGAGAAGGTTGAGTGGGATAGATGTAGAAAAGAGCATTCTTCATACATGCATCAGTGACAAAAGAATTATCAGGAAACGAAATACGAATTCCATTCTTGATGAACTTTAAACAATAATCTTGCTCACGAAGACGAGCAACGGATATTAAGTTCTTACCAAAGGTAGGAACAAAATAAACATTATTCAAGTTTAAAGTGCGGTCTTCAAAAGACAGCGTCACGGAACCCACAGCCTTCGCGGACACCAGGCTCCCATCACCCCATTTGAAACAGAACTCGCCTTCCTCTAAGCTTTTGGTTTTCTTGAAACCATTCAAGGAACAACAAATATGGTTAGTAGCAGCGGAGTCAAGAATCCACGTTGATACATTATCAGCTACTAAGCATGCTTCGGTTACTAGTACAATACTATGTTCCTTTGCTTTGAGATAGGCAGGACAGTTCTTTTTATCGGCTTTGTAAGGTCTGTTCTTAGTTCCAGAGGCGGAGGCTTTTTGCTCAGTAGCATGTGCCTCTCCTTGATTCCTCTTTCTCTTAGTGAGACCTACAGCAGTGTGAAGTTCCATCATAAGCTTGGTAACAATGTACTTTAGCTTGTTAATGGAGTAGTTCATCTTGGAGGTATCAAGAGATGCGGGGAGAGTTTCTAAGATCACATCTATGACATTCTTCCCATCAATCTCAGATCCTAGGATTTCCATTTTATTCAGAAAACTAATGATCAGTATCATGAAGTCTCCAACAGGAGTCCTAGCCAGCATATGACAGTTCATAAACTGTCGGACTGCTTGTAGCCTTATTTGACGCCTTTGCCCTCCAAACATCTCAAAGGGATTGTAGAGCATGTCAGCGGCAGTCTCGATGTCACGATGTTGCTCTTTCAGCATATTGTTCATAGATGCCAAGATATAGCACCTCACAATCTCATCGGATCGAAGCCAGGCCGCTAAGGCGTCATTGTCCTCTTGAGTTGAATCATCATTCGTCAGAGGAGGACACGGGGTGGTGAGTACCCATTTGTGCTTGTTAACGGTAGGTATTATGTCGAGGTTACGTTTCGAATCTACGTAGTTTTCGTTTTCGAGTTTGTTCGAGGAAAGAAAGATAGAGAGATGGTTGAGAGACATATTGCCTATATAAGTTGAAACAAGTTTATGATTAGTCTTTGGTTTAGGATTTAAGTTTTATTAAGACTTTTATAAAATCCAAAGGTGTTATAAACCAAACGATAATTTACTCCCTCAAGAGAAGGCCGCAAAAAATCTCCTTTTATAAGTAAATGACACATCATTAATGCTAAGCCAAGATGTCAATACATCTATTTTGACTAGCGACCTTTTAAATTGGTTTGATCACTCACATCCTTTCGCAGAGCCTCAAGGGAGGATACTAGGGATTGAGCCTAAGCGTGCAACCAACCACTTAGTCCAAAAGATCAGCTTTGAAAAACAATCCCCCAAGGGGAGGCCTTGCCATCATTGCATCACTCTCGGACGTAGCTCATTGAGCAATGATCGAAGCAATAACGCCTTGGAGTACTCACATTTAAGTGAGGGTCGCAAGAGCGGCTCTTAGTCCCACGTTATTGCATCTTTCACTAGTGTTGGGGATCGCGGGTTACAAACAACGAATATAACCCTCCCACTTAGTTTTTGGAGTTGGTTCATCGACTCTTATAAGTTCGGAAACAAATTTCCTAGTTAGAGAGCGACAGAGCGGACAACTAGAAGAGAATCCTAGATCGACATGTTTAGAGCAGTATTAGTGCATAAAGGCACAAGGGACATACTCGATCTTTTCCTATTTTCTATTTCGGGAAAGTGCGTGAGGGAAGTGTGAACTTCAACTCACTCGAACACTTGAAAGTTTGAGATTACACATCCTTTTATTTTTCGGCTTGTCTACAAGGAGACCTCCCACTCAAATTTTCAAGAGCATATAGATTTTGAACATATGTGATATAGATATAGTTTTGAAAACATTTTGAAAACTTATTCTATTTGGATGACAAAATATTTTCAAGTTTGAAAGTGAAAAGGATTTTTCAAAATTCAAACTAGTTTTGTAAAAATTCAATTTCAATTAATCTTTCAAAAATCAAAACTTTTAATCTTTGCACATCATGTTTATAATCATATGAAAAACATTTTTGCTCAATAAAATTTTCTCATTAGAGTTCTATAACTCATGGTAGTGGGGTTTGAAAATCCGGATTTCTTAAAAACTGGAGTTTCAGACAGCCGCGCACCTCGGAGTAAAATCGCCATATCTGGCGGCTCCGATGTCCTTTTGAGCCGAAACCGGTGGCATTAGACAGAGGACAGACAGAGCTTTAATTTGATTCAAGAATCATTAAATTTCGATTTCTGAGCAGAGAGTTATGCCACTTTTAATGCGGGTTTACTCCAGCTCGAAGAAAAAGAAATAAATTAAAGCTTGGTCCTACTTAGGTGCAAAAAAGAATCAAGTGTAACGGAACGTTTTAAGATGTTGTTTAAAGCTTTTATTTGTGTTTTATTAGCAAGGTAATAACAAGGCATAAAAGAAATAACAACAAGCATAAAACGATTCAAGTAAAAATAAGAAACTAGCAAGATAACAAAACTAGTCACAAAATTTTACTCGAAAATTCTCAAACCTTTAAAACACGTTTTTCAATATAAAAAATTAAAAACTTTTAGAACTGATTCTAATGTGTTTTAACATCATCCCAAACTCATAGAAAATCAACATGGTTTTTAATTTAAAGGCATGAGCAATAAATTAAAAAAAATATAAGATTACTAACCTAGACAAGAGCATGTACAAGTAAATAAAAACTAATATGAGCTACTAAAGCTACTAACCTTTCTTGAAGCTTGAACCTTGTAGAAGCTTTTGGAAAGTTGCAACGCTCGTCTCCCCTCGCAGCACGTCTCTCTTTCTTTCCTCGGCACCTCGAGCAACCACGAAAGTTTCTATCACTAAATCACTCGAAAAGAAGGAATCAGTGAGTGGGCACTTTTAAACACTACGACTTGAGAACGAGTCTCGAAGTCGCAGAGCTAAACACTAGGTCGAGTGAGGACCTAGGTGCCAAGACAAGAAATAATCGAAAATAAACTTAGAGAGAGAGAGGATTTTCGGCCAAGTTCTAGAGAGAGAGTCTCTCAAATCTCTTAAACTTGGATGAATGAAAATGAGAAGAATGAGGCTCCTATTTATAGGAGAGGTCTCACCTTCAATAAGGTAGTTTCCTCTTCTATAAAATGAGCCAATTTCCTCTTTCTTTTCCTTGAGAAGCTCGGCCAAAATAGACTTCATTAAGTCTTGGAATAGTTTCCTATTTTGTTCCATGCCTTGCCTTGTCTCTCTCTTGGCCGAATTCCATATAGCATCCTCATGCAAATTTGTTTCCTCTTTTTCTTTTGGCAAGTATCTTGATACATTTATGCACAAAATAATCTCTCTATCTTGGGTATTATGGGCGCCCAACATGTTCTAGAAAAGGCTTCTAGAATTTTCTTCACTTGTTCATGACAACATAAGAAAAGGCCCATTTAGAATTTTCAAATAAAATTCTCATGAAATGAAATTAATTCACAAGGCCCAATGATCAAGTCATGGCCGAGTGAAACATGTCATAAAATGACCTTGTCAAAAAATTTATTGACATTCATTTCATCCTTTGTCTCAAAAGACAAAAATACCCTTTTGACTATTTTCGTTCTTGTTTTGGCTTAGCTTCCAGTTTAACTATTCCTATCGATGTGATTCGTGACAGTGACCTCATGGACCCAAATGAACAAAGCTTTAGCTAAACACTTGGACTCAAAAGTTCACAAACCTTTTCCAAGTTTAGCTTAATGCCAACTGACTCCACTAAAGAGCTGACACTGAAAATCTCTCGGTTCAAATGAATTTATTTTCTACTCAAGAATTCACCTAATTATGATGAGCGGATCCACTGAATATTATCTATGTTTACCCTTCATGAATGTCATCAGCTAGTCGAGATTTACTAAATTACCATTTTACCCTTCTAGCTGTTATTTCCTCAACTCCTTTGTCGCTTGTGAATAAGTTAGAAACAATGTATTGACGAGGAGCTAACAAGTCACATTGTTTCATCCAAAAGAGTCAGGACTCAATTTGGACACTGGCCAGTTCATTTATTCACACTCCAAGGAACAAAGCATGAGGTGACATACATTGCATTTCAGCAATCTTGTACATGAATTCCATATCTATGAGAACTTCACAAAGTTACTCATGACAGACTCACAACATAGTACTTCACCAATAGGCCTTGTTCGGAATCACATAGTGAGTCCGAACTTTGACTTTCTCAAATGAGAATACTAAGGTGTGAAATGGCATGTCTCATTTCAGGATTAAGGTAAGCATGATGCAATTCATACATAGTGACTTCGAGACATAAGAGATTAAATGGTTTGTTCTTATATTGTCTCTAGAAGTGCACTGGTCAATTCAGTATCTTCGGAAGATACCTAGAAGAACTATAGAGTCCCAAACTCTCAATGCCTCATAACCAGGCATCATAGATTCTTCTAACAATCATACTGAGGTCAATAGTCCTTTGACCCTAAGATGGCGAATATATCGTTTTAAGCAAACTACGAAGAGTTTGTTCATGCAAATCTACATTTGTCTCTTCGCAAGTTGTTAAGTTTGTTTATGGACTAAAAGACTATGGTTTTATCATAAAGCTTCAGACAAGGAAGATTGAATGAACGTTTCAACTTTATTAATGAATGAATAGGCAATTACAAGCAAGAGTCTTCATGAGACTTTATTACATCAAATGTTCAAAATAAAGACTACAACTCTTCTTGTGGGCACCATTGACAACACTCGGTACTCGACTCGAGGAGGGAACTCAACTCGAGGAGAAACGTAGAGCCTGCACGAGGAGTAGCTTGTCGACTCGTGGACTGGGTACTCGACTCGAGGAGCGAACTCAACTCGAGGAGAAACGTAGAGTCGGCACGAGGAGTAGCTTGTCGACTCGTGGACTCGGTACTTGACTCGCGGAGCGAACTCAACTCGAGGAGAGACGTAGAGTCGGCACGAGGAGTAGCTTGTCGACTCGTGGACTCGGTACTCGACTCGAGGAGCGAAATCAACTCGAGGAGATACGTAGAGTCGGCACGAGGAATAGCTTGTCGACTCGTGGACTCGGTACTCGACTCGAGGAGCGAACTCAACTCGAGGAGAAACGTAGAGTCGGCACGAGGAGTAGCTTGTCGACTCGTGGACTGGGTACTTGACTCGAGGAGTGAACTCAACTCGAGGAGAAACGTAGAGTCGGCACGAGGAGTAGCTTGTCGACTCGTGGACTCGGTACTAGACTCGAGGAAAAAACTCAACTCAAGGAGAAACGTAGAGTCGGCACGAGGAGTAGTTTGTCGACTCGTGGACTGGGTACTTGACTCGAGGAGTGAACTCAACTCGAGGAGAAACGTAGAGTCGGCACGAGGAGTAGCTTGTCGACTCGTGGACTCGGTACTCGACTCGAGGAGCGAACTCAACTCAAGGAGAAACGTAGAGTCGGCACGAGGAGTAGCTTGTCGACTCGTGGACTGGGTACATGACTCGAGGAGTGAACTCAACTCGAGGAGAAACGTAGAGTCGGCACGAGGAGTAGCTTGTCGACTCGTGGACTCGGTACTAGACTCGAGGAGGGAACTCAACTCGAGGAGAGACGTAGAGTCGGCACGAGGAGTAGTTTGTCGACTCGTGGACTGGGTACTTGACTCGAGGAGTGAACTCAACTCGAGGAGAAACGTAGAGTCGGCACGAGGAGTAGCTTGTCGACTCGTGGACTCGGTACTCGACTCGAGGAGCGAACTCAACTCAAGGAGAAACGTAGAGTCGGCACGAGGAGTAGCTTGTCGACTCGTGGACTGGGTACTTGACTCGAGGAGTGAACTCAACTCGAGGAGAAACGTAGAGTCGGCACGAGGAGTAGCTTGTCGACTCGTGGACTCGGTACTAGACTCGAGGAGGGAACTCAACTCGAGGAGAGACGTAGAGTCGGCACGAGGAGTAGTTTGTCGACTCGTGGACTGGGTACTTGACTCGAGGAGTGAACTCAACTCGAGGAGAAACGTAGAGTCGGCACGAGGAGTAGCTTATCGACTCGTGGACTCGGTACTCGACTCGAGGAGCGAACTCAACTCAAGGAGAAACGTAGAGTCGGCACGAGGAGTAGCTTGTCGACTCGTGGACTGGGTACTTGACCCGAGGAGTGAACTCAACTCGAGGAGAAACGTAGAGTCGGCACGAGGAGTAGCTTGTCGACTCGTGGACTCGGTACTAGACTCGAGGAGGGAACTCAACTCGAGGAGAGATGTAGAGTCGGCACGAGGAGTAGTTGGTCGACTCGTGGACTGGGTACTTGACTCGAGGAGTGAACTCAACTCGAGGAGAAACGTAGAGTCGGCACGAGGAGTAGCTTGTCGACTCGTGAACTCGGTACTCGACTCGAGGAGCGAACTCAACTCAAGGAGAAACATAGAGTCGGCTCGAGGAGTAGCTTGTCGACTCGTGGACTGGGTACTTGACTCGAGGAGTGAACTCAACTCGAGGAGAAACGTAGAGTCGGCACGAGGAGTAGCTTGTCGACTCGTGGACTCGGTACTAGACTCGAGGAGGGAACTCAACTCGAGGAGAGACGTAGAGTCGGCACGAGGAGTAGTTTGTCAACTCGTGGACTGGGTACTTGACTCGAGGAGTGAACTCAACTCGAGGAGAAACGTAGAGTCGGCACGAGGAGTAGCTTGTCGACTCGTGGACTGGGTACTTGACTCGAGGAGCGAACTCAACTCAAGGAGAAACGTAGAGTCGGCACGAGGAGTAGCTTGTCGACTCGTGGACTGGGTACTTGACTCGAGGAGTGAACTCAACTCGAGGAGAAACGTAGAGTCGGCACGAGGAGTAGCTTGTCGACTCGTGGACTCGGTACTGGACTCGAGGAGGGAACTCAACTCGAGGAGAGACATAGAGTCGGCACGAGGAGTAGTTTGTCGACTCGTGGACTGGGTACTTGACTCGAGGAGCAAACTCAACTCAAGGAAAAACGTAGAGTCGGAACGAGGAGTAGCTTGTCGACTCGTGGACTGGGTACTTGACTCGAGGAGCGAACTCAACTCAAGGAGAAACGTAGAGTCGGCACGAGGAGTAGCTTGTCGACTCGTGGACTGGGTACTTGACTCGAAGAGTGAACTCAACTCGAGGAGAAACGTAGAGTCGGCACGAGGAGTAGCTTGTCGACTCGTGGACTCGGTACTCGACTCGAGGAGCGAACTCAACTCGAGGAGAAACATAGAGTCTGCACGAGGAGTAGCTTGTCGACTCGTGGACTGGGTACTCGACTCGAGGAGCGAACTCAACTCGAGGAGAAACGTAGAGTCTGTATGAGGAGTAGCTTGTCGACTCGTGGACTCGGTACTCGACTCGCGGAGCGAACTCAACTCGAGGAGAAACGTAGAGTCGGCACGAGGAGTAGCTTGTCGACTCGTGGACTGGGTACTTGACTCGAAGAGTGAACTCAACTCGAGGAGAAACGTAGAGTCGGCACGAGGAGTAGCTTGTCGACTCGTGGACTCGGTACTCGACTCGAGGAGGGAACTCAACTCGAGGAGAAACATAGAGTCTGCACGAGGAGTAGCTTGTCGACTCGTGGACTCGGTACTAGACTCGAGGAGGGAACTCAACTCGAGGAGAGACGTAGAGTCGGCACGAGGAGTAGTTTGTCGACTCGTGGACTGGGTACTTGACTCGAGGAGCGAACTCAACTCAAGGAAAAACGTAGAGTCGGAACGAGGAGTAGCTTGTCGACTCGTGGACTCGGTACTCGACTCGTGGAGCGAACTCAACTCGAGGAGAAACGTAGAGTCGGCACGAGGAGTAGCTTGTCGACTCGTGGACTGGGTACTTGACTCGAAGAGTGAACTCAACTCGAGGAGAAACGTAGAGTCGGCACGAGGAGTAGCTTGTCGACTCGTGGACTCGGTACTCGACTCGAGGAGGGAACTCAACTCGAGGAGAAACATAGAGTCTGCACGAGGAGTAGCTTGTCGACTCGTGGACTGGGTACTCGACTCGAGGAGCGAACTCAACTCGAGGAGAAACGTAGAGTCTGTACGAGGAGTAGCTTGTCGACTCGTGGACTCGGTACTTGACTCGCGGAGCGAACTCAACTCGAGGAGAAACGTAGAGTCGACACGAGGAGTAGCTTGTCGACTTGTGGACTGGGTACTCGACTCGAGGAGTGAACTCAACTCGAGGAGAAACGTAGAGTCGATACGAGGAGTAGCTTGTCGACTCGTGGACTCGGTACTCGACTCGAGGAGCGAACTCAACTCAAGGAGAAACGTAGAGTCGGCACGAGGAGTAGCTTGTCGACTTGTGGACTGGGTACTTGACTCGAGGAGTGAACTCAACTCGAGGAGAAACGTAGAGTCGGCACGAGGAGTAGCTTGTCGACTCGTGGACACGGTACTCGACTCGAGGAGCGAACTCAACTCGAGGAGAAACGTAGAGTCGGCACGAGGAGTAGCTTGTCGACTCGTGGACTGGGTACTCGACTCGAGGAGCGAACTCAACTCGAGGAGAAACGTAGAGTCGGCACGAGGAGTAGCTTGTCGACTCCGGGACTCGGTACTCGACTCGAGGAGGGAACTCAACTCGAGGAGAAACGTAGAGTCTGCACGAGGAGTAGCTTGTCGACTCGTGGACTGGGTACTCGACTCGAGGAGCGAACTCAACTCGAGGAGAAACGTAGAGTCGGCACGAGGAGTAGCTTGTCGACTCGTGGACTCGGTACTAGACTCGAGGAGGGAACTCAACTCGAGGAGAGACGTAGAGTCGGCACGAGGAGTAGTTTGTCGACTCGTGGACTGGGTACTTGACTCGAGGAGTGAACTCAACTCGAGGAGAAACGTAGAGTCGGCACGAGGAGTAGCTTATCGACTCGTGGACTCGGTACTCGACTCGAGGAGCGAACTCAACTCAAGGAGAAACGTAGAGTCGGCACGAGGAGTAGCTTGTGGACTCGTGGACTGGGTACTTGACTCGAGGAGTGAACTCAACTCGAGGAGAAACGTAGAGTCGGCACGACGAGTAGCTTGTCGACTCGTGGACTCGGTACTAGACTCGAGGAGGGAACTCAACTCGAGGAGAGACGTAGAGTCGGCACGAGGAGTAGTTTGTCGACTCGTGGACTGGGTACTTGGCACGAGGAGTAGCTTGTCGACTCGTGGACTCGGTACTCGACTCGAGGAGCGAACTCAACTCAAGGAGAAACGTAGAGTCGGCACGAGGAGTAGCTTGTCGACTTGTGGACTGGGTACTTGACTCGAGGAGTGAACTCAACTCGAGGAGAAACGTAGAGTCGGCACGAGGAGTAGCTTGTCGACTCGTGGACACGGTACTCGACTCGAGGAGCGAACTCAACTCGAGGAGAAACGTAGAGTCGGCACGAGGAGTAGCTTGTCGACTCGTGGACTGGGTACTCGACTCGAGGAGCGAACTCAACTCGAGGAGAAACGTAGAGTCGGCACGAGGAGTAGCTTGTCGACTCCGGGACTCGGTACTCGACTCGAGGAGGGAACTCAACTCGAGGAGAAACGTAGAGTCTGCACGAGGAGTAGCTTGTCGACTCGTGGACTGGGTACTCGACTCGAGGAGCGAACTCAACTCGAGGAGAAACGTAGAGTCGGCACGAGGAGTAGCTTGTCGACTCGTGGACTCGGTACTAGACTCGAGGAGGGAACTCAACTCGAGGAGAGACGTAGAGTCGGCACGAGGAGTAGTTTGTCGACTCGTGGACTGGGTACTTGACTCGAGGAGTGAACTCAACTCGAGGAGAAACGTAGAGTCGGCACGAGGAGTAGCTTATCGACTCGTGGACTCGGTACTCGACTCGAGGAGCGAACTCAACTCAAGGAGAAACGTAGAGTCGGCACGAGGAGTAGCTTGTGGACTCGTGGACTGGGTACTTGACTCGAGGAGTGAACTCAACTCGAGGAGAAACGTAGAGTCGGCACGACGAGTAGCTTGTCGACTCGTGGACTCGGTACTAGACTCGAGGAGGGAACTCAACTCGAGGAGAGACGTAGAGTCGGCACGAGGAGTAGTTTGTCGACTCGTGGACTGGGTACTTGACTCGAGGAGTGAACTCAACTCGAGGAGAAACGTAGAGTCGGCACGAGGAGTAGCTTGTCGACTCGTGAACTCGGTACTCGACTCGAGGAGCGAACTCAACTCAAGGAGAAACGTAGAGTCGGCACGAGGAGTAGCTTGTCGACTCGTGGACTGGGTACTTGACTCGAGGAGTGAACTCAACTCGAGGAGAAACGTAGAGTCGGCACGAGGAGTAGCTTGTCGACTCGTGGACTCGGTACTAGACTCGAGGAGGGAACTCAACTCGAGGAGAGACGTAGAGTCGGCACGAGGAGTAGTTTGTCGACTCGTGGACTGGGTACTTGACTCGAGGAGTGAACTCAACTCAAGGAAAAACGTAGAGTCGGAACGAGGAGTAGCTTGTCGACTCGTGGACTGGGTACTTGACTCGAGGAGCGAACTCAACTCAAGGAGAAACGTAGAGTCGGCACGAGGAGTAGCTTGTCGACTCGTGGACTGGGTACTTGACTCGAAGAGTGAACTCAACTCGAGGAGAAACGTAGAGTCGGCACGAGGAGTAGCTTGTCGACTCGTTGACTCTGTACTCGACTCGAGGAGCGAACTCAACTCGAGGAGAAACATAGAGTCTGCACGAGGAGTAGCTTGTCGACTCGTGGACTGGGTACTCGACTCGAGGAGCGAACTCAACTCGAGGAGAAACGTAGAGTCGGCACGAGGAGTAGCTTGTCGACTCGTGGACTGGGTACTTGACTCGAAGAGTGAACTCAACTCGAGGAGAAACGTAGAGTCGGCACGAGGAGTAGCTTGTCGACTCGTGGACTCGGTACTCGACTCGAGGAGAGAACTCAACTCGTGGAGAAACATAGAGTCTGCACGAGGAGTAGCTTGTCGACTCGTGGACTGGGTACTCGACTCGAGGAGCGAACTCAACTCGAGGAGAAACGTAGAGTCTGTACGAGGAGTAGCTTGTCGACTCGTGGACTCGGTACTCGACTCGCGGAGCGAACTCAACTCGAGGAGAAACGTAGAGTCGGCACGAGGAGTAGCTTGTCGACTTGTGGACTGGGTACTCGACTCGAGGAGTGAACTCAACTCGAGGAGAAACGTAGAGTCGATACGAGGAGTAGCTTGTCGACTCGTGGACTCGGTACTCGACTCGAGGAGCGAACTCAACTCAAGGAGAAACGTAGAGTCGGCACGAGGAGTAGCTTGTCGACTCGTGGACTGGGTACTTGACTCGAGGAGTGAACTCAACTCGAGGAGAAACGTAGAGTCGGCACGAGGAGTAGCTTGTCGACTCGTGGACTCGGTACTCGACTCGCGGAGCGAACTCAACTCGAGGAGAAACGTAGAGTCGGCACGAGGAGTAGCTTGTCGACTCGTGGACTCGGTACTCGACTCGCGGAGCGAACTCAACTCGAGGAGAAACGTAGAGTCGGCACGAGGAGTAGCTTGTCGACTTGTGGACTGGGTACTCGACTCGAGGAGTGAACTCAACTCGAGGAGAAACGTAGAGTCGATACGAGGAGTAGCTTGTCGACTCGTGGGCTCGGTACTCGACTCGAGGAGCGAACTCAACTCGAGGAGAAACGTAGAGTCTGTACGAGGAGTAGCTTGTCGACTCGTGGACTCGGTACTCGACTCGCGGAGCGAACTCAACTCGAGGAGAAACGTAGAGTCGGCACGAGGAGTAGCTTGTCGACTTGTGGACTGGGTACTCGACTCGAGGAGTGAACTCAACTCGAGGAGAAACGTAGAGTCGATACGAGGAGTAGCTTGTCGACTCCTGGACTCGGTACTCGACTCGAGGAGCGAACTCAACTCAAGGAGAAACGTAGAGTCGGCACGAGGAGTAGCTTGTCGACTCGTGGACTGGGTACTTGACTCGAGGAGTGAACTCAACTCGACGAGAAACGTAGAGTCGGCACGAGGAGTAGCTTGTCGACTCGTGGACTGGGTACTCGACTCGAGGAGCGAACTCAACTCGAGGAGAAACGTAGAGTCGGCACGAGGAGTAGCTTGTCGACTCCGGGACTCGGTACTCGACTCGAGGAGGGAACTCAACTCGAGGAGAAACGTAGAGTCTGCACGAGGAGTAGCTTGTCGACTCGTGGACTGGGTACTCGACTCGAGGAGCGAACTCAACTCGAGGAGAAACGTAGAGTCGGCACGAGGAGTAGCTTGTCGACTCGTGGACTCGGTACTAGACTCGAGGAGGGAACTCAACTCGAGGAGAGACGTAGAGTCGGCACGAGGAGTAGTTTGTCGACTCGTGGACTGGGTACTTGACTCGAGGAGTGAACTCAACTCTAGGAAAAACGTAGAGTTGGGACGAGGAGTAGCTTGTCGACTCGTGGACTAGGTACTTGACTCGAGTAGCGAACTCAACTCAAGGAGAAACGTAGAGTCGGCACGAGGAGTAGCTTGTCGACTCGTGGACTGGGTACTTGACTCGAAGAGTGAACTCAACTCGAGGAGAAACGTAGAGTCGGCACGAGGAGTAGCTTGTCGACTCGTGGACTCTGTACTCGACTCGAGGAGCGAACTCAACTCGAGGAGAAACATAGAGTCTGCACGAGGAGTAGCTTGTCGACTCGTGGACTGGGTACTCGACTCGAGGAGCGAACTCAACTCGAGGAGAAACGTAGAGTCTGTACGAGGAGTAGCTTGTCGACTCGTGGACTCGGTACTCGACTCGCGGAGCTAACTCAACTCGAGGAGAAACGTAGAGTCGGCACGAGGAGTAGCTTGTCGACTCGTGGACACGGTACTCGACTCGAGGAGCGAACTCAACTCGAGGAGAAACGTAGAGTCGGCGCGAGGAGTAGCTTATCGACTCGTGGACTCGGTACTCGACTCGAGGAGCGAACTCAACTCAAGGAGAATCGTAGAGTCGGCACGAGGAGTAGCTTGTCGACTCCGGGACTCGGTACTCGACTCCAGGAGGGAACTCAACTCGAGGAGAAACGTAGAGTCGGCACGAGGAGTAGCTTGAAGACTCGTGGACTCGGTACTAGACTCGAGGAGGGAACTCAACTCGAGGAGAGACGTAGAGTCTGCACGAGGAGTAGTTTGTCGACTCGTGGACTGGGTACTCGACTCGAGGAGCGAACTCAACTCGAGGAGAAACGTAGAGTCGGCACGAGGAGTAGCTTGTCGACTTGTGGACTGGGTACTCGACTCGAGGAGTGAACTCAACTCGAGGAGAAACGTAGAGTCGATACGAGGAGTAGCTTGTCGACTCGTGGACTCGGTACTCGACTCGAGGAGCGAACTCAACTCGAGGAGAAACGTAGAGTCTGTACGAGGAGTAGCTTGTCGACTCGTGGACTCGGTACTCGACTCGCGGAGCGAACTCAACTCGAGGAGAAACGTAGAGTCGGCACGAGGAGTAGCTTGTCGACTTGTGGACTGGGTACTCGACTCGAGGAGTGAACTCAACTCGAGGAGAAACGTAGAGTCGATACGAGGAGTAGCTTGTCGACTCGTGGACTCGGTACTCGACTCGAGGAGCGAACTCAACTCAAGGAGAAACGTAGAGTCGGCACGAGGAGTAGCTTGTCGACTCGTGGACTGGGTACTCGACTCGAGGAGCGAACTCAACTCTAGGAGAAACGTAGAGTCGGCACGAGGAGTAGCTTGTCGACTCCGGGACTCGGTACTCGACTCGAGGAGGGAACTCAACTCGAGGAGAAACGTAGAGTCTGCACGAGGAGTAGCTTGTCGACTCGTGGACTGGGTACTCGACTCGAGGAGCGAACTCAACTCGAGGAGAAACGTAGAGTCGGCACGAGGAGTAGCTTGTCGACTCGTGGACTCGGTACTAGACTCGAGGAGGGAACTCAACTCGAGGAGAGACGTAGAGTCGGCACGAGGAGTAGTTTGTCGACTCGTGGACTGGGTACTTGACTCGAGGAGTGAACTCAACTCGAGGAGAAACGTAGAGTCGGCGCGAGGAGTAGCTTATCGACTCGTGGACTCGGTACTCGACTCGAGGAGCGAACTCAACTCAAGGAGAAATGTAGAGTCGGCACGAGGAGTAGCTTGTCGACTCGTGGACTGGGTACTCGACTCGAGGAGTGAACTCAACTCGAGGAGAAACGTAGAGTCGGCACGAGGAGTAGCTTGAAGACTCGTGGACTCGGTACTAGACTCGAGGAGGGAACTCAACTCGAGGAGAGACGTAGAGTCTGCACGAGGAGTAGTTTGTCGACTCGTGGACTGGGTACTCGACTCGAGGAGCGAACTCAACTCGAGGAGAAACGTAGAGTCTGTACGAGGAGTAGCTTGTCGACTCGTGGACTCGGTACTCGACTCGCGGAGCTAACTCAACTCGAGGAGAAACGTAGAGTCGGCACGAGGAGTAGCTTGTCGACTCGTGGACTGGGTACTTGACTCGAAGAGTGAACTCAACTCGAGGAGAAACGTAGAGTCGGCACGAGGAGTAGCTTGTCGACTCGTGGACTCGGTACTCGACTCGAGGAGGGAACTCAACTCGTGGAGAAACATAGAGTCTGCACGAGGAGTAGCTTGTCGACTCGTGGACTGGGTACTCGACTCGAGGAGCGAACTCAACTCGAGGAGAATCGTAGAGTCGGCACGAGGAGTAGCTTGTCGACTCCGGGACTCGGTACTCGACTCCAGGAGGGAACTCAACTCGAGGAGAAACGTAGAGTCGGCACGAGGAGTAGCTTGTCGACTCGTGGACTGGGTACTCGACTCGAGGAGCGAACTCAACTCGAGGAGAAACGTAGAGTCGGCACGAGGAGTAGCTTGTCGACTCGTGGACTCGGTACTAGACTCGAGGAGGGAACTCAACTCGAGGAGAGACGTAGAGTCGGCACGAGGAGTAGTTTGTCGACTCGTGGACTGGGTACTTGACTCGAGGAGTGAACTCAACTCGAGGAGAAACGTAGAGTCGGCGCGAGGAGTAGCTTATCGACTCGTGGACTCGGTACTCGACTCGAGGAGCGAACTCAACTCAAGGAGAAACGTAGAGTCGGCACGAGGAGTAGCTTGTCGACTCGTGGACTGGGTACTCGACTCGAGGAGTGAACTCAACTCGAGGAGAAACGTAGAGTCGGCACGAGGAGTAGCTTGAAGACTCGTGGACTCGGTACTAGACTCGAGGAGGGAACTCAACTCGAGGAGAGACGTAGAGTCTGCACGAGGAGTAGTTTGTCGACTCGTGGACTGGGTACTCGACTCGAGGAGCGAACTCAACTCGAGGAGAAACGTAGAGTCTGTACGAGGAGTAGCTTGTCGACTCGTGGACTCGGTACTCGACTCGCGGAGCTAACTCAACTCGAGGAGAAACGTAGAGTCGGCACGAGGAGTAGCTTGTCGACTCGTGGACTGGGTACTTGACTCGAAGAGTGAACTCAACTCGAGGAGAAACGTAGAGTCGGCACGAGGAGTAGCTTGTCGACTCGTGGACTCTGTACTCGACTCGAGGAGCGAACTCAACTCGAGGAGAAACATAGAGTCTGCACGAGGAGTAGCTTGTCGACTCGTGGACTGGGTACTCGACTCGAGGAGCGAACTCAACTCGAGGAGAAACGTAGAGTCTGTACGAGGAGTAGCTTGTCGACTCGTGGACTCGGTACTCGACTCGCGGAGCTAACTCAACTCGAGGAGAAACGTAGAGTCGGCACGAGGAGTAGCTTGTCGACTCGTGGACTGGGTACTTGACTCGAAGAGTGAACTCAACTCGAGGAGAAACTTAGAGTCGGCACGAGGAGTAGCTTGTCGACTCGTGGACTCGGTACTCGACTCGAGGAGGGAACTCAACTCGTGGAGAAACATAGAGTCTGCACGAGGAGTAGCTTGTCGACTCGTGGACTGGGTACTCGACTCGAGGAGCGAACTCAACTCGAGGAGAAACGTAGAGTCTGTACGAGGAGTAGCTTGTCGACTCGTGGACTCGGTACTCGACTCGCGGAGCGAACTCAACTCGAGGAGAAACGTAGAGTCGGCACGAGGAGTAGCTTGTCGACTTGTGGACTGGGTACTCGACTCGAGAAGTGAACTCAACTCGAGGAGAAACGTAGAGTCGATACGAGGAGTAGCTTGTCGACTCGTGGACTCGGTACTCGACTCGAGGAGCGAACTCAACTCAAGGAGAAACGTAGAGTCGGCACGAGGAGTAGCTTGTCGACTCGTGGACTGGGTACTTGACTCGAGGAGTGAACTCAACTCGAGGAGAAACATAGAGTCGGCACGAGGAGTAGCTTGTCGACTCGTGGACTCGGTACTCGACTCGAGGAGCGAACTCAACTCGAGGAGAAACGTAGAGTCGGCACGAGGAGTAGCTTGTCGACTCGTGGACTGGGTACTCGACTCGAGGAGCGAACTCAACTCGAGGAGAAACGTAGAGTCGGCACGAGGAGTAGCTTGTCGACTCCGGGACTCGGTACTCGACTCGAGGAGGGAACTCAACTCGAGGAGAAACGTAGAGTCTGCACGAGGAGTAGCTTGTCGACTCGTGGACTGGGTACTCGACTCGAGGAGCGAACTCAACTCGAGGAGAAACGTAGAGTCGGCACGAGGAGTAGCTTGTCGACTCGTGGACTCGGTACTAGACTCGAGGAGGGAACTCAACTCGAGGAGAGACGTAGAGTCGGCACGAGGAGTAGTTTGTCGACTCGTGGACTGGGTACTTGACTCGAGGAGTGAACTCAACTCGAGGAGAAACGTAGAGTCGGCGCGAGGAGTAGCTTATCGACTCGTGGACTCGGTACTCGACTCGAGGAGCGAACTCAACTCAAGGAGAAACGTAGAGTCGGCACGAGGAGTAGCTTGTCGACTCGTGGACTGGGTACTCGACTCGAGGAGTGAACTCAACTCGAGGAGAAACGTAGAGTCGGCACGAGGAGTAGCTTGAAGACTCGTGGACTCGGTACTAGACTCGAGGAGGGAACTCAACTCGAGGAGAGACGTAGAGTAGGCACGAGGAGTAGTTTGTCGACTCGTGGACTGGGTACTTGACTCGAGGAGTGAACTCAACTCGAGGAGAAACATAGAGTCGGCACGAGGAGTAGCTTGTCGACTCGTGAACTCGGTACTCGACTCGAGGAGCGAACTCAACTCAAGGAGAAACGTAGAGTCGGCACGAGGAGTAGCTTGTCGACTCGTGGACTGGGTACTTGACTCGAGGAGTGAACTCAACTCGAGGAGAAACGTAGAGTCGGCACTAGGAGTAGCTTGTCGACTCGTGGACTCGGTACTAGACTCGAGGAGGGAACTCAACTCGAGGAGAGACGTAGAGTCGGCACGAGGAGTAGTTTGTCGACTCGTGGACTGGGTACTTGACTCGAGGAGTGAACTCAACTCAAGGAAAAACGTAGAGTCGGAACGAGGAGTAGCTTGTCGACTTGTGGACTGGGTACTCGACTCGAGGAGTGAACTCAACTCGAGGAGAAACGTAGAGTCGATACGAGGAGTAGCTTGTCGACTCGTGGACTCGGTACTCGACTCGAGGAGCGAACTCAACTCAAGGAGAAACGTAGAGTCGGCACGAGGAGTAGCTTGTCGACTCGTGGACTGGGTACTTGACTCGAGGAGTGAACTCAACTCGAGGAGAAACATAGAGTCGGCACGAGGAGTAGCTTGTCGACTCGTGGACTCGGTACTCGACTCGAGGAGCGAACTCAACTCGAGGAGAAACGTAGAGTCGGCACGAGGAGTAGCTTGTCGACTCGTGGACTGGGTACTCGACTCGAGGAGTGAACTCAACTCGAGGAGAAATGTAGAGTCGGCACGAGGAGTAGCTTGTCGACTCCGGGACTCGGTACTCGACTCGAGGAGGGAACTCAACTCGAGGAGAAACGTAGAGTCTGCACGAGGAGTAGCTTGTCGACTCGTGGACTGGGTACTCGACTCGAGGAGCGAACTCAACTCGAGGAGAAACGTAGAGTCGGCACGAGGAGTAGCTTGTCGACTCGTGGACTCGGTACTAGACTCGAGGAGGGAACTCAACTCGAGGAGAGACGTAGAGTCGGCACGAGGAGTAGTTTGTCGACTCGTGGACTGGGTACTTGACTCGAGGAGTGAACTCAACTCGAGGAGAAACGTAGAGTCGGCGCGAGGAGTAGCTTATCGACTCGTGGACTCGGTACTCGACTCGAGGAGCGAACTCAACTCAAGGAGAAACGTAGAGTCGGCACGAGGAGTAGCTTGTCGACTCGTGGACTGGGTACTCGACTCGAGGAGTGAACTCAACTCGAGGAGAAACGTAGAGTCGGCACGAGGAGTAGCTTGAAGACTCGTGGACTCGGTACTAGACTCGAGGAGGGAACTCAACTCGAGGAGAGACGTAGAGTCGGCACGAGGAGTAGTTTGTCGACTCGTGGACTGGGTACTTGACTCGAGGAGTGAACTCAACTCGAGGAGAAACGTAGAGTCGGCACGAGGAGTAGCTTGTCGACTCGTGAACTCGGTACTCGACTCGAGGAGCGAACTCAACTCAAGGAGAAACGTAGAGTCGGCACGAGGAGTAGCTTGTCGACTCGTGGACTGGGTACTTGACTCGAGGAGTGAACTCAACTCGAGGAGAAACGTAGAGTCGGCACGAGGAGTAGCTTGTCGACTCGTGGACTCGGTACTAGACTCGAGGAGGGAACTCAACTCGAGGAGAGACGTAGAGTCGGCACGAGGAGTAGTTTGTCGACTCGTGGACTGGGTACTTGACTCGAGGAGTGAACTCAACTCAAGGAAAAACGTAGAGTCGGAACGAGGAGTAGCTTGTCGACTCGTGGACTGGGTACTTGACTCGAGGAGCGAACTCAACTCAAGGAGAAACGTAGAGTCGGCACGAGGAGTAGCTTGTCGACTCGTGGACTGGGTACTTGACTCGAAGAGTGAACTCAACTTGAGGAGAAACGTAGAGTCGGCACGAGGAGTAGCTTGTCGACTCGTGGACTCGGTACTCGACTCGAGGAGCGAACTCAACTCAAGGAGAAACGTAGAGTCGGAACGAGGAGTAGATTGTCGACTCATGGACTGGGTACTCGACTCGAGGAGTGAACTCAACTCGAGGAGAAACGTAGAGTCGTCACGAGGCGTAGCTTGTAGACTCATGGACTCAGTACTCGACTCGAGGAGCGAACTCAACTCGAGGAGAAACGTAGAGTCGGCACGAGGAGTAGCCTGTTGAGTCGTGGATTGGGTACTCGACTCGAGGAGTGAACTCAACTCGAGGAGAAACGTAGAGTCGGCACGAGGAGTAGCTTGTCGACTCGTGAAATCGGTACTCAACTCGAGGAGCGAACTCAACTCGAGGAGAAACGTAGAGTCGGCACGAGGAGTAGCCTGTTGAGTCGTGGACTGGGTATTCGACTCGAGGAGTAAACTCAACTCGAGGAGAAACATAGAGTCGGCACGAGGAGTAGCTTGTCGACTCGTGGACTCGGTACTCGACTCGAGGAGGGAACTCAACTCGAGGAGAAACGTAGAGTCGGCACGAGGAGTAGCTTGTCGACTCGTGGACTCGGTACTCGACTCGAGGAGGGAACTCAACTCGAGGAGAAACATAGAGTCTGCACGAGGAGTAGCTTGTCGACTCGTGGACTGGGTACTCGACTCGAGGAGCGAACTCAACTCGAGGAGAAACGTAGAGTCTGTACGAGGAGTAGCTTGTCGACTCGTGGACTCGGTACTCGACTCGCGGAGGGAACTCAACTCGAGGAGAAACGTAGAGTCGGCACGAGGAGTAGCTTGTCGACTCGTGGACTGGGTACTCGACTCGAGGAGTGAACTCAACTCAAGGAGAAATGTAGAGTCGGCACGAGGAGTAGCTTGTCGACTCGTGGACTGGGTACTTGACTCGAGGATTGAACTCAACTCGAGGAGAAACGTAGAGTCGGCACGAGGAGTAGCTTGTCGACTCGTGGACTCGGTACTCGACTCGAGGAGCGAACTCAACTCGAGGAGAAACGTAGAGTCGGCACGAGGAGTAGCTTGTCGACTCCGGGACTCGGTACTCGACTCGAGGAGGGAACTCAACTCGAGGAGAAACGTAGAGTCTGCACGAGGAGTAGCTTCTCGACTCGTGGACTGGGTACTCGACTCGAGGAGAAACGTAGAGTCGGCACGAGGATTAGCTTGTCGACTCGTGGACTCGGTACTAGACTCGAGGAGAGAACTCAACTCGAGGAGAGACGTAGAGTCGGCACGAGGAGTAGTTTGTCGACTCGTGGACTGGGTACTTGACTCGAGGAGTGAACTCAACTCGAGGAGAAACGTAGAGTCGGCACGAGGAGTAGCTTATCGACTCGTGGACTCGGTACTCGACTCGAGGAGCGAACTCAACTCAAGGAGAAACGTAGAGTCGGCACGAGGAGTAGCTTGTCGACTCGTGGACTGGGTACTCGAATCGAGTCGAGGAGAAACGTAGAGTCGGCACGAGGAGTAGCTTGTCGACTCGTGGACTCGGTACTAGACTCGAGGAGGGACTCAACTCGAGGAGAGACGTAGAGTCGGCACGAGGAGTAGTTTGTCGACTCGTGGACTGGGTACTTGACTCGAGGAGTGAACTCAACTCGAGGAGAAACGTAGAGTCGGCACGAGGAGTAGCTTGTCGACTCGTGAACTCGGTACTCGACTCGAGGAGCGAACTCAACTCAAGGAGAAACGTAGAGTCGGCACGAGGAGTAGCTTGTCGACTCGTGGACTGGGTACTTGACTCGAGGAGTGAACTCAACTCGAGGAGAAACGTAGAGTCGGCACGAGGAGTAGCTTGTCGACTCGTGGACTCGGTACTAGACTCGAGGAGGGAACTCAACTCGAGGAGAGACGTAGAGTCGGCACGAGGAGTAGTTTGTCGACTCGTGGACTGGGTACTTGACTCGAGGAGTGAACTCAACTCAAGGAAAAACGTAGAGTCGGAACGAGGAGTAGCTTGTCGACTCCTGGACTGGGTAATTGACTCGAGGAGCGAACTCAACTCAAGGAGAAACGTAGAGTCGGCACGAGGAGTAGCTTGTCGACTCGTGGACTGGGTACTTGACTCGATGAGTGAACTCAACTCGAGGAGAAACGTAGAGTCGGCACGAGGAGTAGCTTGTCGACTCGTGGACTCGGTACTCGACTCGAGGAGGGAACTCAACTCGAGGAGAAACATAGAGTCTGCACGAGGAGTAGCTTGTCGACTCGTGGACTGGGTACTCGACTCGAGGAGCGAACTCAACTCGAGGAGAAACGTAGAGTCTGTACGAGGAGTAGCTTGTCGACTCGTGGACTCGGTACTCGACTCGCGGAGGGAACTCAACTCGAGGAGAAACGTAGAGTCGGCACGAGGAGTAGCTTGTCGACTCGTGGACTGGGTACTCGACTCGAGGAGTGAACTCAACTCAAGGAGAAATGTAGAGTCGGCACGAGGAGTAGCTTGTCGACTCGTGGACTGGGTACTTGACTCGAGGATTGAACTCAACTCGAGGAGAAACGTAGAGTCGGCACGAGGAGTAGCTTGTCGACTCGTGGACTCGGTACTCGACTCGAGGAGCGAACTCAACTCGAGGAGAAACGTAGAGTCGGCACGAGGAGTAGCTTGTCGACTCCGGGACTCGGTACTCGACTCGAGGAGGGAACTCAACTCGAGGAGAAACGTAGAGTCTGCACGAGGAGTAGCTTCTCGACTCGTGGACTGGGTACTCGACTCGAGGAGAAACGTAGAGTCGGCACGAGGATTAGCTTGTCGACTCGTGGACTCGGTACTAGACTCGAGGAGAGAACTCAACTCGAGGAGAGACGTAGAGTCGGCACGAGGAGTAGTTTGTCGACTCGTGGACTGGGTACTTGACTCGAGGAGTGAACTCAACTCGAGGAGAAACGTAGAGTCGGCACGAGGAGTAGCTTATCGACTCGTGGACTCGGTACTCGACTCGAGGAGCGAACTCAACTCAAGGAGAAACGTAGAGTCGGCACGAGGAGTAGCTTGTCGACTCGTGGACTGGGTACTCGAATCGAGTCGAGGAGAAACGTAGAGTCGGCACGAGGAGTAGCTTGTCGACTCGTGGACTCGGTACTAGACTCGAGGAGGGACTCAACTCGAGGAGAGACGTAGAGTCGGCACGAGGAGTAGTTTGTCGACTCGTGGACTGGGTACTTGACTCGAGGAGTGAACTCAACTCGAGGAGAAACGTAGAGTCGGCACGAGGAGTAGCTTGTCGACTCGTGAACTCGGTACTCGACTCGAGGAGCGAACTCAACTCAAGGAGAAACGTAGAGTCGGCACGAGGAGTAGCTTGTCGACTCGTGGACTGGGTACTTGACTCGAGGAGTGAACTCAACTCGAGGAGAAACGTAGAGTCGGCACGAGGAGTAGCTTGTCGACTCGTGGACTCGGTACTAGACTCGAGGAGGGAACTCAACTCGAGGAGAGACGTAGAGTCGGCACGAGGAGTAGTTTGTCGACTCGTGGACTGGGTACTTGACTCGAGGAGTGAACTCAACTCAAGGAAAAACGTAGAGTCGGAACGAGGAGTAGCTTGTCGACTCCTGGACTGGGTAATTGACTCGAGGAGCGAACTCAACTCAAGGAGAAACGTAGAGTCGGCACGAGGAGTAGCTTGTCGACTCGTGGACTGGGTACTTGACTCGATGAGTGAACTCAACTCGAGGAGAAACGTAGAGTCGGCACGAGGAGTAGCTTGTCGACTCGTGGACTCGGTACTCGACTCGAGGAGCGAACTCAACTCAAGGAGAAACGTAGAGTCGGCACGAGGAGTAGATTGTCGACTCATGGACTGGGTACTCGACTCGAGGAGTGAACTCAACTCGAGGAGAAACGTAGAGTAGTCACGAGGAGTAGCTTGTCGACTCATGGACTCAGTACTCGACTCGAGGAGCGAACTCAACTCGAGGAGAAACTTAGAGTCGGCACGAGGAGTAGCTTGTCGACTCGTGGACTGGGTACTCGACTCGAGGAGCGAACTCAACTTGAGGAGAAACGTAGAGCCGGCACGAGGAGTAGCTTGTCGACTCGTGGACTGGGTACTCGACTCGAGGAGTGAACTCAACTCGAGGAGAAACATAGAGTCGACACGAGGAGTAGCTTGTCGACTCGTTTACTGGATACTCGACTCGAGGAGTGAACTCAACTCGAGGAGAAACGTAGAATCGGCAGGAGGAGTAGCTTGTCGACTCGTGAAATCGGTACTCAACTCGAGGAGCGAACTCAACTCGAGGAGAAACATAGAGTCGGCACGAGGAGTAGCCTATCGACTCGTGGACTGGGTACTCGACTCGAGGAGTGAACTCAACTCGAGGAGAAACCTAGAGTCGACAGGAGGAGTAGCTTGTCGACTCATGGACTCAGTACTCGTCTCGAGGAGCGAACTCAACTCGAGGAGAAACGTAGAGTCGGCACGAGGAGTAGCTTGTCGACTCGTTGACTCGGTACTCGACTCGAGGAGCGAACTCAACTCGAGGAGAAACGTAGAGTCGGCACGAGGAGTAGCTTGTCGACTCGTGGACTGGGTACTCGACTCGAGGAGCGAACTCAACTCGAGGAGAAACGTAGAGTCGGCACGAGGAGTAGCTTGTCGACTCCGGGACTCGGTACTCGACTCGAGGAGGGAACTCAACTCGAGGAGAAACGTAGAGTCTGCACAAGGAGTAGCTTGTCGACTCGTGGACTGGGTACTCGACTCGAGGAGCGAACTCAACTCGAGGAGAAACGTAGAGTCGGCACGAGGAGTAGCTTGTCGACTCGTGGACTCGGTACTAGACTCGAGGAGGGAACTCAACTCGAGGAGAGACGTAGAGTCGGCACGAGGAGTAGTTTGTCGACTCGTGGACTGGGTACTTGACTCGAGGAGTGAACTCAACTCGAGGAGAAACGTAGAGTCGGCACGAGGAGTAGCTTATCGACTCGTGGACTCGGTACTCGACTCGAGGAGCGAACTCAACTCAAGGAGAAACGTAGAGTCGGCACGAGGAGTAGCTTGTCGACTCGTGGACTGGGTACTTGACTCGAGGAGTGAACTCAACTCGAGGAGAAACGTAGAGTCGGCACGAGGAGTAGCTTGTTGACTCGTGGACTCGGTACTAGACTCGAGGAGGGAACTCAACGAGAGGAGAGACGTAGAGTCGGCACGAGGAGTAGTTTGTCGACTCGTGGACTGGGTACTTGACTCGAGGAGTGAACTCAACTCGAGGAGAAACGTAGAGTCGGCACGAGGAGTAGCTTATCGACTCGTGGACTCGGTACTCGACTCGAGGAGCGAACTCAACTCAAGGAGAAACGTAGAGTCGGCACGAGGAGTAGCTTGTCGACTCGTGGACTGGGTACTTGACTCGAGGAGTGAACTCAACTCGAGGAGAAACGTAGAGTCGGCACGAGGAGTAGCTTGTCGACTCCGGGACTCGGTACTCGACTCGAGGAGGGAACTCAACTCGAGGAGAAACGTAGAGTCTGCACAAGGAGTAGCTTGTCGACTCGTGGACTGGGTACTCGACTCGAGGAGCGAACTCAACTCGAGGAGAAACGTAGAGTCGGCACGAGGAGTAGCTTGTCGACTCGTGGACTCGGTACTAGACTCGAGGAGGGAACTCAACTCGAGGAGAGACGTAGAGTCGGCACGAGGAGTAGTTTGTCGACTCGTGGACTGGGTACTTGACTCGAGGAGTGAACTCAACTCGAGGAGAAACGTAGAGTCGGCACGAGGAGTAGCTTATCGACTCGTGGACTCGGTACTCGACTCGAGGAGCGAACTCAACTCAAGGAGAAACGTAGAGTCGGCACGAGGAGTAGCTTGTCGACTCGTGGACTGGGTACTTGACTCGAGGAGTGAACTCAACTCGAGGAGAAACGTAGAGTCGGCACGAGGAGTAGCTTGTCGACTCGTGGACTCGGTACTAGACTTGAGGAGGGAACTCAACTCGAGGAGAGACGTAGAGTCGACACGAGGAGTAGTTTGTCGACTCGTGGACTGGGTACTTGACTCGAGGAGTGAACTCAACTCGAGGAGAAACGTAGAGTCGGCACGAGGAGTAGCTTGTCGACTCGTGAACTCGGTACTCGACTCGAGGAGCGAACTCAACTCAAGGAGAAACGTAGAGTCGGCACGAGGAGTAGCTTGTCGACTCGTGGACTGGGTACTTGACTCGAGGAGTGAACTCAACTCGAGGAGAAACGTAGAGTCGGCACGAGGAGTAGCTTGTCGACTCCGGGACTCGGTACTCGACTCGAGGAGGGAACTCAACTCGAGGAGAAACGTAGAGTCTGCACAAGGAGTAGCTTGTCGACTCGTGGACTGGGTACTCGACTCGAGGAGCGAACTCAACTCGAGGAGAAACGTAGAGTCGGCACGAGGAGTAGCTTGTCGACTCGTGGACTTGGTACTAGACTCGAGGAGGGAACTCAACTCGAGGAGAGACGTAGAGTCGGCACGAGGAGTAGTTTGTCGACTCGTGGACTGGGTACTTGACTCGAGGAGTGAACTCAACTCGAGGAGAAACGTAGAGTCGGCACGAGGAGTAGCTTATCGACTCGTGGACTCGGTACTCGACTCGAGGAGCGAACTCAACTCAAGGAGAAACGTAG
This sequence comes from Urtica dioica subsp. dioica, assembly GCF_054948205.1. Lineage (NCBI taxonomy): Eukaryota > Viridiplantae > Streptophyta > Magnoliopsida > Rosales > Urticaceae > Urtica > Urtica dioica. Next base: position 28,507,313 of record NC_142758.1, read on the forward strand.
AGTCGGCACGAGGAGTAGCTTGTCGACTCGTGGACTGGGTACTTGACTCGAGGAGTGAACTCAACTCGAGGAGAAACGTAGAGTCGGCACGAGGAGTAGCTTGTCGACTCGTGGACTCGGTACTAGACTCGAGGAGGGAACTCAACTCGAGGAGAGACGTAGAGTCGGCACGAGGAGTAGTTTGTCGACTCGTGGACTGGGTACTTGACTCGAGGAGTGAACTCAACTCGAGGAGAAACGTAGAGTCGGCACGAGGAGTAGCTTGTCGACTCGTGAACTCGGTACTCGACTCGAGGAACGAACTCAACTCAAGGAGAAACGTAGAGTCGGCACGAGGAGTAGCTTGTCGACTCGTGGACTGGGTACTTGACTCGAGGAGTGAACTCAACTCGAGGAGAAACGTAGAGTCGGCACGAGGAGTATCTTGTCGACTCGTGGACTCGGTACTAGACTCGAGGAGGGAACTCAACTCGAGGAGAGACGTAGAGTCGGCACGAGGAGTAGTTTGTCGACTCGTGGACTGGGTACTTGACTCGAGGAGTGAACTCAACTCGAGGAGAAACGTAGAGTCGGCACGAGGAGTAGCTTGTCGACTCATGAACTCGGTACTCGACTCGAGGAGCGAACTCAACTCAAGGAGAAACGTAGAGTCGGCACGAGGAGTAGCTTGTCGACTCGTGGACTGGGTACTTGACTCGAGGAGTGAACTCAACTCGAGGAGAAACGTAGAGTCGGCACGAGGAGTATCTTGTCGACTCGTGGACTCGGTACTAGACTCGAGGAGGGAACTCAACTCGAGGAGAGACGTAGAGTCGGCACGAGGAGTAGTTTGTCGACTCGTGGACTGGGTACTTGACTCGAGGAGTGAACTCAACTCAAGGAAAAACGTAGAGTCGGAACGAGGAGTAGCTTGTCGACTCGTGGACTGGGTACTTGACTCGAGGAGCGAACTCAACTCAAGGAGAAACGTAGAGTCGGCACGAGGAGTAGCATGTCGACTCGTGGACTGGGTACTTGACTCGAAGAGTGAACTCAACTCGAGGAGAAACGTAGAGTCGGCACGAGGAGTAGCTTGTCGACTCGTGGACTCGGTACTCGACTCGAGGAGCGAACTCAACTCAAGGAGAAACGTAGAGTCGGCACGAGGAGTAGATTGTCGACTCATGGACTGGGTACTCGACTCGAGGAGTGAACTCAACTCGAGGAGAAACGTAGAGTCGTCACGAGGAGTAGCTTGTCGACTCATGGACTCAGTACTCGACTCGAGGAGCAAACTCAACTCGAGGAGAAACGTAGAGTCGGCACGAGGAGTAGCTTGTCGACTCGTGGACTGGGTACTCGACTCGAGGAGCGAACTCAACTTGAGGAGAAACGTAGAGCCGGCACGAGGAGTAGCTTGTCGACTCGTGGACTGGGTACTCGACTCGAGGAGTGAACTCAACTCGAGGAGAAACGTAGAGTCGACACGAGGAGTAGCTTGTCGACTCGTTTACTGGGTACTCGACTCGAGGAGTGAACTCAACTCGAGGAGAAACGTAGAGTCGGCAGGAGGAGTAGCTTGTCGACTCGTGAAATCGGTACTCAACTCGAGGAGCGAACTCAACTCGAGGAGAAACGTAGAGTCGGCACGAGGAGTAGCCTATCGACTCGTGGACTGGGTACTCGACTCGAGGAGTGAACTCAACTCGAGGAGAAACCTAGAGTCGACAGGAGGAGTAGCTTGTCGACTCATGGACTCAGTACTCGACTCGAGGAGCGAACTCAACTCGAGGAGAAACGTAGAGTCGGCACGAGGAGTAGCTTGTCGACTCGTGGACTTGGTACTCGACTCGAGGAGCGAACTCAACTCGAGGAGAAACGTAGAGTCGGCACGAGGAGTAGCTTATCGACTCCGGGACTCGGTACTCGACTCGAGGAGGGAACTCAACTCGAGGAGAAACGTAGAGTCTGCACAAGGAGTAGCTTGTCGACTCGTGGACTGGGTACTCGACTCGAGGAGGGAACTCAAATCGAGGAGAAACGTAGAGTCTGCACGAGGAGTAGCTTCTCGACTCGTGGACTGGGTACTCGACTCGAGGAGAAACGTAGAGTCGGCACGAGGATTAGCTTGTCGACTCGTGGACTCGGTACTAGACTCGAGGAGAGAACTCAACTCGAGGAGAGACGTAGAGTCGGCACGAGGAGTAGTTTGTCGACTCGTGGACTGGGTACTTGACTCGAGGAGTGAACTCAACTCGAGGAGAAACGTAGAGTCGGCACGAGGAGTAGCTTATCGACTCGTGGACTCGGTACTCGACTCGAGGAGCGAACTCAACTCAAGGAGAAACGTAGAGTCGGCACGAGGAGTAGCTTGTCGACTCGTGGACTGGGTACTCGAATCGAGTCGAGGAGAAACGTAGAGTCGGCACGAGGAGTAGCTTGTCGACTCGTGGACTCGGTACTAGACTCGAGGAGGGAACTCAACTCGAGGAGAGACGTAGAGTCGGCACGAGGAGTAGTTTGTCGACTCGTGGACTGGGTACTTGACTCGAGGAGTGAACTCAACTCGAGGAGAAACGTAGAGTCGGCACGAGGAGTAGCTTGTCGACTCGTGAACTCGGTACTCGACTCGAGGAGCGAACTCAACTCAAGGAGAAACGTAGAGTCGGCACGAGGAGTAGCTTGTCGACTCGTGGACTGGGTACTTGACTCGAGGAGTGAACTCAACTCGAGGAGAAACGTAGAGTCGGCACGAGGAGTAGCTTGTCGACTCGTGGACTCGGTACTAGACTCGAGGAGGGAACTCAACTCGAGGAGAGACGTAGAGTCGGCACGAGGAGTAGTTTGTCGACTCGTGGACTGGGTACTTGACTCGAGGAGTGAACTCAACTCAAGGAAAAACGTAGAGTCGGAACGAGGAGTAGCTTGTCGACTCCTGGACTGGGTAATTGACTCGAGGAGCGAACTCAACTCAAGGAGAAACGTAGAGTCGGCACGAGGAGTAGCTTGTCGACTCGTGGACTGGGTACTTGACTCGATGAGTGAACTCAACTCGAGGAGAAACGTAGAGTCGGCACGAGGAGTAGCTTGTCGACTCGTGGACTCGGTACTCGACTCGAGGAGCGAACTCAACTCAAGGAGAAACGTAGAGTCGGCACGAGGAGTAGATTGTCGACTCATGGACTGGGTACTCGACTCGAGGAGTGAACTCAACTCGAGGAGAAACGTAGAGTAGTCACGAGGAGTAGCTTGTCGACTCATGGACTCAGTACTCGACTCGAGGAGCGAACTCAACTCGAGGAGAAACGTAGAGTCGGCACGAGGAGTAGCTTGTCGACTCGTGGACTGGGTACTCGACTCGAGGAGCGAACTCAACTTGAGGAGAAACGTAGAGCCGGCACGAGGAGTAGCTTGTCGACTCGTGGACTGGGTACTCGACTCGAGGAGTGAACTCAACTCGAGGAGAAACGTAGAGTCGACACGAGGAGTAGCTTGTCGACTCGTTTACTGGATACTCGACTCGAGGAGTGAACTCAACTCGAGGAGAAACGTAGAATCGGCAGGAGGAGTAGCTTGTCGACTCGTGAAATCGGTACTCAACTCGAGGAGCGAACTCAACTCGAGGAGAAACATAGAGTCGGCACGAGGAGTAGCCTATCGACTCGTGGACTGGGTACTCGACTCGAGGAGTGAACTCAACTCGAGGAGAAACCTAGAGTCGACAGGAGGAGTAGCTTGTCGACTCATGGACTCAGTACTCGACTCGAGGAGCGAACTCAACTCGAGGAGAAACGTAGAGTCGGCACGAGGAGTAGCTTGTCGACTCGTTGACTCGGTACTCGACTCGAGGAGCGAACTCAACTCGAGGAGAAACGTAGAGTCGGCACGAGGAGTAGCTTGTCGACTCGTGGACTGGGTACTCGACTCGAGGAGCGAACTCAACTCGAGGAGAAACGTAGAGTCGGCACGAGGAGTAGCTTGTCGACTCCGGGACTCGGTACTCGACTCGAGGAGGGAACTCAACTCGAGGAGAAACGTAGAGTCTGCACAAGGAGTAGCTTGTCGACTCGTGGACTGGGTACTCGACTCGAGGAGCGAACTCAACTCGAGGAGAAACGTAGAGTCGGCACGAGGAGTAGCTTGTCGACTCGTGGACTCGGTACTAGACTCGAGGAGGGAACTCAACTCGAGGAGAGACGTAGAGTCGGCACGAGGAGTAGTTTGTCGACTCGTGGACTGGGTACTTGACTCGAGGAGTGAACTCAACTCGAGGAGAAACGTAGAGTCGGCACGAGGAGTAGCTTATCGACTCGTGGACTCGGTACTCGACTCGAGGAGCGAACTCAACTCAAGGAGAAACGTAGAGTCGGCACGAGGAGTAGGTTGTCGACTCGTGGACTGGGTACTTGACTCGAGGAGTGAACTCAACTCGAGGAGAAACGTAGAGTCGGCACGAGGAGTAGCTTGTTGACTCGTGGACTCGGTACTAGACTCGAGGAGGGAACTCAACGAGAGGAGAGACGTAGAGTCGGCACGAGGAGTAGTTTGTCGACTCGTGGACTGGGTACTTGACTCGAGGAGTGAACTCAACTCGAGGAGAAACGTAGAGTCGGCACGAGGAGTAGCTTGTCGACTCGTGAACTCGGTACTCGACTCGAGGAGCGAACTCAACTCAAGGAGAAACGTAGAGTCGGCACGAGGAGTAGCTTGTCGACTCGTGGACTGGGTACTTGACTCGAGGAGTGAACTCAACTCGAGGAGAAACGTAGAGTCGGCACGAGGAGTAGCTTGTCGACTCCGGGACTCGGTACTCGACTCGAGGAGGGAACTCGACTCGAGGAGAAACGTAGAGTCTGCACAAGGAGTAGCTTGTCGACTCGTGGACTGGGTACTCGACTCGAGGAGCGAACTCAACTCGAGGAGAAACGTAGAGTCGGCACGAGGAGTAGCTTGTCGACTCGTGGACTCGGTACTAGACTCGAGGAGGGAACTCAACTCGAGGAGAGACGTAGAGTCGGCACGAGGAGTAGTTTGTCGACTCGTGGACTGGGTACTTGACTCGAGGAGTGAACTCAACTCGAGGAGAAACGTAGAGTCGGCACGAGGAGTAGCTTATCGACTCGTGGACTCGGTACTCGACTCGAGGAGCGAACTCAACTCAAGGAGAAACGTAGAGTCGGAACGAGGAGTAGCTTCTCGACTCGTGGACTGGGTACTTGACTCGAGCAGTGAACTCAACTCGAGGAGAGACGTAGAGTCGGCACGAGGAGTAGCTTGTCGACTCGTGGACTCGGTACTAGACTTGAGGAGGGAACTCAACTCGAGGAGAGACGTAGAGTCGACACGAGGAGTAGTTTGTCGACTCGTGGACTGGGTACTTGACTCGAGGAGTGAACTCAACTCGAGGAGAAACGTAGAGTCGGCACGAGGAGTAGCTTGTCGACTCGTGAACTCGGTACTCGACTCGAGGAGCGAACTCAACTCAAGGAGAAACGTAGAGTCGGCACGAGGAGTAGCTTGTCGACTCGTGGACTGGGTACTTGACTCGAGGAGTGAACTCAACTCGAGGAGAAACGTAGAGTCGGCACGAGGAGTAGCTTGTCGACTCCGGGACTCGGTACTCGACTCGAGGAGGGAACTCAACTCGAGGAGAAACGTAGAGTCTGCACAAGGAGTAGCTTGTCGACTCGTGGACTGGGTACTCGACTCGAGGAGCGAACTCAACTCGAGGAGAAACGTAGAGTCGGCACGAGGAGTAGCTTGTCGACTCGTGGACTGGGTACTTGACTCGAGGAGTGAACTCAACTCGAGGAGAAACGTAGAGTCGGCACGAGGAGTAGCTTGTCGACTCGTGGACTTGGTACTAGACTCGAGGAGGGAACTCAACTCGAGGAGAGACGTAGAGTCGGCACGAGGAGTAGTTTGTCGACTCGTGGACTGGGTACTTGACTCGAGGAGTGAACTCAACTCGAGGAGAAACGTAGAGTCGGCACGAGGAGTAGCTTATCGACTCGTGGACTCGGTACTCGACTCGAGGAGCGAACTCAACTCAAGGAGAAACGTAGAGTCGGCACGAGGAGTAGCTTGTCGACTCGTGGACTGGGTACTTGACTCGAGGAGTGAACTCAACTCGAGGAGAAACGTAGAGTCGGCACGAGGAGTAGCTTGTCGACTCGTGGACTCGGTACTAGACTCGAGGAGGGAACTCAACTCGAGGAGAGACGTAGAGTCGGCACGAGGAGTAGTTTGTCGACTCGTGGACTGGGTACTTGACTCGAGGAGTGAACTCAACTCGAGGAGAAACGTAGAGTCGGCACGAGGAGTAGCTTGTCGACTCGTGAACTCGGTACTCGACTCGAGGAACGAACTCAACTCAAGGAGAAACGTAGAGTCGGCACGAGGAGTAGCTTGTCGACTCGTGGACTGGGTACTTGACTCGAGGAGTGAACTCAACTCGAGGAGAAACGTAGAGTCGGCACGAGGAGTATCTTGTCGACTCGTGGACTCGGTACTAGACTCGAGGAGGGAACTCAACTCGAGGAGAGACGTAGAGTCGGCACGAGGAGTAGTTTGTCGACTCGTGGACTGGGTACTTGACTCGAGGAGTGAACTCAACTCGAGGAGAAACGTAGAGTCGGCACGAGGAGTAGCTTGTCGACTCGTGAACTCGATACTCGACTCGAGGAGCGAACTCAACCCAAGGAGAAACGTAGAGTCGGCACGAGGAGTAGCTTGTCGACTCGTGGACTGGGTACTTGACTCGAGGAGTGAACTCAACTCGAGGAGAAACGTAGAGTCGGCACGAGGAGTATCTTGTCGACTCGTGGACTCGGTACTAGACTCGAGGAGGGAACTCAACTCGAGGAGAGACGTAGAGTCGGCACGAGGAGTAGTTTGTCGACTCGTGGACTGGGTACTTGACTCGAGGAGTGAACTCAACTCAAGGAAAAACGTAGAGTCGGAACGAGGAGTAGCTTGTCGACTCGTGGACTGGGTACTTGACTCGAGGAGCGAACTCAACTCAAGGAGAAACGTAGAGTCGGCACGAGGAGTAGCATGTCGACTCGTGGACTGGGTACTTGACTCGAAGAGTGAACTCAACTCGAGGAGAAACGTAGAGTCGGCACGAGGAGTAGCTTGTCGACTCGTGGACTCGGTACTCGACTCGAGGAGCGAACTCAACTCAAGGAGAAACGTAGAGTCGGCACGAGGAGTAGATTGTCGACTCATGGACTGGGTACTCGACTCGAGGAGTGAACTCAACTCGAGGAGAAACGTAGAGTCGTCACGAGGAGTAGCTTGTCGACTCATGGACTCAGTACTCGACTCGAGGAGCAAACTCAACTCGAGGAGAAACGTAGAGTCGGCACGAGGAGTAGCTTGTCGACTCGTGGACTGGGTACTCGACTCGAGGAGCGAACTCAACTTGAGGAGAAACGTAGAGCCGGCACGAGGAGTAGCTTGTCGACTCGTGGACTGGGTACTCGACTCGAGGAGTGAACTCAACTCGAGGAGAAACGTAGAGTCGACACGAGGAGTAGCTTGTCGACTCGTTTACTGGGTACTCGACTCGAGGAGTGAACTCAACTCGAGGAGAAACGTAGAGTCGGCAGGAGGAGTAGCTTGTCGACTCGTGAAATCGGTACTCAACTCGAGGAGCGAACTCAACTCGAGGAGAAACGTAGAGTCGGCACGAGGAGTAGCCTATCGACTCGTGGACTGGGTACTCGACTCGAGGAGTGAACTCAACTCGAGGAGAAACCTAGAGTCGACAGGAGGAGTAGCTTGTCGACTCATGGACTCAGTACTCGACTCGAGGAGCGAACTCAACTCGAGGAGAAACGTAGAGTCGGTACGAGGAGTAGCTTGTCGACTCGTGGACTGGGTACTCGACTCGAGGAGCGAACTCAACTCGAGGAGAAACGTAGAGTCGGCACGAGGAGTAGCTTATCGACTCCGGGACTCGGTACTCGACTCGAGGAGGGAACTCAACTCGAGGAGAAACGTAGAGTCTGCACAAGGAGTAGCTTGTCGACTCGTGGACTGGGTACTCGACTCGAGGAGCGAACTCAACTCGAGGAGAAACGTAGAGTCGGCACGAGGAGTAGCTTGTCGACTCGTGGACTCGGTACTAGACTCGAGGAGGGAACTCAATTCGAGGAGAGACGTAGAGTCGGCACGAGGAGTAGTTTGTCGACTCGTGGACTGGGTATTTGACTCGAGGAGTGAACTCAACTCGAGGAGAAACGTAGAGTCGGCATGAGGAGTAGCTTATCGACTCGTGGACTCGGTACTCGACTCGAGGAGCGAACTCAACTCAAGGAGAAACGTAGAGTCGGCACGAGGAGTAGCTTGTCGACTCGTGGACTGGGTACTTGACTCGAGGAGTGAACTCAACTCGAGGAGAAACGTAGAGTCGGCACGAGGAGTAGCTTGTCGACTCGTGGACTCGGTACTAGCCTCGAGGAGGGAACTCAACTCGAGGAGAGACGTAGAGTCGGCACGAGGAGTAGTTTGTCGACTCGTGGACTGGGTACTTGACTCGAGGAGTGAACTCAACTCGAGGAGAAACGTAGAGTCGGCACGAGGAGTAGCTTGTCGACACGTGAACTCGGTACTCGACTCGAGGAGCGAACTCAACTCAAGGAGAAACGTAGAGTCGGCACGAGGAGTAGCTTGTCGACTCGTGGACTGGGTACTTGACTCGAGGAGTGAACTCAACTCGAGGAGAAACGTAGAGTCGGCACGAGAAGTAGTTTGTCGACTCGTGGACTCGGTACTAGACTCGAGGAGGGAACTCAACTCGAGGAGAGACGTAGAGTCGGCACGAGGAGTAGTTTGTCGACTCGTGGACTGGGTACTTGACTCGAGGAGTGAACTCAACTCAAGGAAAAACGTAGAGTCGGAACGAGGAGTAGATTGTCGACTCATGGACTGGGTACTCGACTCGAGGAGTGAACTCAACTCGAGGAGAAACGTAGAGTCGTCACGAGGAGTAGCTTGTCGACTCATGGACTCAGTACTCGACTCGAGGAGCTAACTCAACTCGAGGAGAAACGTAGAGTCGGCACGAGGAGTAGCTTGTCGACTCGTGGACTGGGTACTCGACTCGAGGAGCGAACTCAACTCGAGGAGAAACGTAGAGTCGGCACGAGGAGTAGCCTATCGACTCGTGGACTGGGTACTCGACTCGAGGAGTGAACTCAACTCGAGGAGAAACCTAGAGTCGATAGGAGGAGTAGCTTGTCGACTCATGGACTCAGTACTCGACTCGAGGAGCGAACTCAACTCGAGGAGAAACGTAGAGTCGGCACGAGGAGTAGCTTGTCGACTCGTGGACTGGGTACTCGACTCGAGGAGCGAACTCAACTCGAGGAGAAACGTAGAGTCGGCACGAGGAGTAGCTTATCGACTCCGGGACTCGGTACTCGACTCGAGGAGGGAACTCAACTCGAGGAGAAACGTAGAGTCTGCACAAGGAGTAGCTTGTCGACTCATGGACTCAGTACTCGACTCGAGGAGCGAACTCAACTCGAGGAGAAACGTAGAGTCGGCACGAGGAGTAGCTTGTCGACTCGTGGACTGGGTACTCGACTCGAGGAGCGAACTCAAGTTGAGGAGAAACGTAGAGCCGGCACGAGGAGTAGCTTGTCGACTCGTGGACTGGGTACTCGACTCGAGGAGTGAACTCAACTCGAGGAGAAACGTAGAGTCGACACGAGGAGTAGCTTGTCGACTCGTTTACTGGGTACTCGACTCGAGGAGTGAACTCAACTCGAGGAGAAACGTAGAGTCGGCAGGAGGAGTAGCTTGTCGACTCGTGAAATCGGTACTCAACTCGAGGAGCGAACTCAACTCGAGGAGAAACGTAGAGTCGGCACGAGGAGTAGCCTATCGACTCGTGGACTGGGTACTCGACTCGAGGAGTGAACTCAACTCGAGGAGAAACCTAGAGTCGACAGGAGGAGTAGCTTGTCGACTCATGGACTCAGTACTCGACTCGAGGAGCGAACTAAACTCGAGGAGAAACGTAGAGTCGGCACGAGGAGTAGCTTGTCGACTCGTGGACTGGGTACTCGACTCGAGGAGCGAACTCAACTCGAGGAGAAACGTAGAGTCGGCACGAGGAGTAGCTTATCGACTCCGGGACTCGGTACTCGACTCGAGGAGGGAACTCAACTCGAGGAGAAACATAGAGTCTGCACAAGGAGTAGCTTGTCGACTCGTGGACTGGGTACTCGACTCGAGGAGCGAACTCAACTCGAGGAGAAACATAGAGTCGGCACGAGGAGTAGCTTGTCGACTCGTGGACTCGGTACTAGACTCGAGGAGGGAACTCAACTCGAGGAGAGACGTAGAGTCGGCACGAGGAGTAGTTTGTCGACTCGTGGACTGGGTATTTGACTCGAGGAGTGAACTCAACTCGAGGAGAAACGTAGAGTCGGCACGAGGAGTAGCTTATCGACTCGTGGACTCGGTACTCGACTCGAGGAGCGAACTCAACTCAAGGAGAAACGTAGAGTCGGCACGAGGAGTAGCTTGTCGACTCGTGGACTGGGTACTTGACTCGAGGAGTGAACTCAACTCGAGGAGAAACGTAGAGTCGGCACGAGGAGTAGTTTGTCGACTCGTGGACTGGGTACTTGACTCGAGGAGTGAACTCAACTCGAGGAGAAACGTAGAGTCGGCACGAGGAGTAGCTTGTCGACACGTGAACTCGGTACTCGACTCGAGGAGCGAACTCAACTCAAGGAGAAACGTAGAGTCGGCACGAGGAGTAGCTTGTCGACTCGTGGACTGGGTACTTGACTCGAGGAGTGAACTCAACTCGAGGAGAAACGTAGAGTCGGCACGAGAAGTAGCTTGTCGACTCGTGGACTCGGTACTAGACTCGAGGAGGGAACTCAACTCGAGGAGAGACGTAGAGTCGGCACGAGGAGTAGTTTGTCGACTCGTGGACTGGGTACTTGACTCGAGGAGTGAACTCAACTCAAGGAAAAACGTAGAGTCGGAACGAGGAGTAGCTTGTCGACTCGTGGACTGGGTACTTGACTCGAGGAGCGAACTCAACTCAAGGAGAAACGTAGAGTCGGCACGAGGAGTAGCTTGTCGACTCGTGGACTGGGTACTTGACTCGAAGAGTGAACTCAACTCGAGGAGAAGTGTAGAGTCGGCACGAGGAGTAGCTTGTCGACTCGTGGACTCGGTACTCGACTCGAGGAGCGAACTCAACTCAAGGAGAAACGTAGAATCGGCACGAGGAGTAGATTGTCGACTCATGGACTGGGTACTCGACTCGAGGAGTGAACTCAACTCGAGGAGAAACGTAGAGTCGTCACGAGGAGTAGCTTGTCGACTCATGGACTCAGTACTCGACTCGAGGAGCGAACTCAACTCGAGGAGAAACGTAGAGTCGGCACGAGGAGTAGCTTCTCGACTCGTGGACTGGGTACTCGACTCGAGGAGCGAACTCAACTTGAGGAGAAACGTAGAGCCGGCACGAGGAGTAGCTTGTCGACTCGTGGACTGGGTACTCGACTCGAGGAGTGAACTCAACTCGAGGAGAAACGTAGAGTCGACACGAGGAGTAGCTTGTCGACTCGTTTACTGGGTACTCGACTCGAGGAGTGAACTCAACTCGAGGAGAAACGTAGAGTCGGCAGGAGGAGTAGCTTGTCGACTCGTGAAATCGGTACTCAACTCGAGGAGCGAACTCAACTCGAGGAGAAACGTAGAGTCGGCACGAGGAGTAGCCTATCGACTCGTGGACTGGGTACTCGACTCGAGGAGTGAACTCAACTCGAGGAGAAACCTAGAGTCGATAGGAGGAGTAGCTTGTCGACTCATGGACTCAGTACTCGACTCGAGGAGCGAACTCAACTCGAGGAGAAACGTAGAGTCGGCACGAGGAGTAGCTTGTCGACTCGTGGACTGGGTACTCGACTCGAGGAGCGAACTCAACTCGAGGAGAAACGTAGAGTCGGCACGAGGAGTAGCTTATCGACTCCGGGACTCGGTACTCGACTCGAGGAGGGAACTCAACTCGAGGAGAAACGTAGAGTCTGCACAAGGAGTAGCTTGTCGACTCGTGGACTGGGTACTCGACTCGAGGAGCGAACTCAACTCGAGGAGAAACGTAGAGTCGGCACGAGGAGTAGCTTGTCGACTCGTGGACTCGGTACTAGACTCGAGGAGGGAACTCAACTCGAGGAGAGACGTAGAGTCGGCACGAGGAGTAGTTTGTCGACTCGTGGACTTGGTATTTGACTCGAGGAGTGAACTCAACTCGAGGAGAAACGTAGAGTCGGCACGAGGAGTAGCTTATCGACTCGTGGACTCGGTACTCGACTCGAGGAGCGAACTCAACTCAAGGAGAAACGTAGAGTCGGCACGAGGAGTAGCTTGTCGACTCGTGGACTGGGTACTTGACTCGAGGAGTGAACTCAACTCGAGGAGAAACGTAGAGTCGGCACGAGGAGTAGCTTGTCGACTCGTGGACTCGGTACTAGACTCGAGGAGGGAACTCAACTCGAGGAGAGACGTAGAGTCGGCACGAGGAGTAGTTTGTCGACTCGTGGACTGGGTACTTGACTCGAGGAGTGAACTCAACTCGAGGAGAAACGTAGAGTCGGCACGAGGAGTAGCTTGTCGACACGTGAACTCGGTACTCGACTCGAGGAGCGAACTCAACTCAAGGAGAAACGTAGAGTCGGCACGAGGAGTAGCTTGTCGACTCGTGGACTGGGTACTTGACTCGAGGAGTGAACTCAACTCGAGGAGAAACGTAGAGTCGGCACGAGAAGTAGCTTGTCGACTCGTGGACTCGGTACTAGACTCGAGGAGGGAACTCAACTCGAGGAGAGACGTAGAGTCGGCACGAGGAGTAGTTTGTCGACTCGTGGACTGGGTACTTGACTCGAGGAGTGAACTCAACTCAAGGAAAAACGTAGAGTCGGAATGAGGAGTAGATTGTCGACTCATGGACTGGGTACTCGACTCGAGGAGTGAACTCAACTCGAGGAGAAACGTAGAGTCGTCACGAGGAGTAGCTTGTCGACTCATGGACTCAGTACTCGACTCGAGGAGCGAACTCAACTCGAGGAGAAACGTAGAGTCGGCACGAGGAGTAGCTTGTCGACTCGTGGACTGGGTACTCGACTCGAGGAGCGAACTCAACTTGAGGAGAAACGTAGAGCCGGCACGAGGAGTAGCTTGTCGACTCATGGACTGGGTACTCGACTCGAGGAGTGAACTCAACTCGAGGAGAAACGTAGAGTCGTCACGAGGAGTAGCTTGTCGACTCATGGACTCAGTACTCGACTCGAGGAGCGAACTCAACTCGAGGAGAAACGTAGAGTCGGCACGAGGAGTAGCTTGTCGACTCGTGGACTGGGTACTCGACTCGAGGAGCGAACTCAACTTGAGGAGAAACGTAGAGCCGGCACGAGGAGTAGCTTGTCGACTCGTGGACTGGGTACTCGACTCGAGGAGTGAACTCAACTCGAGGAGAAACGTAGAGTCGACACGAGGAGTAGCTTGTCGACTCGTTTACTGGGTACTCGACTCGAGGAGTGAACTCAACTCGAGGAGAAACGTAGAGTCGGCAGGAGGAGTAGCTTGTCGACTCGTGAAATCGGTACTCAACTCGAGGAGCGAACTCAACTCGAGGAGAAACGTAGAGTCGGCACGAGGAGTAGCCTATCGACTCGTGGACTGGGTACTCGACTCGAGGAGTGAACTCAACTCGAGGAGAAACCTAGAGTCGACAGGAGGAGTAGCTTGTCGACTCATGGACTCAGTACTCGACTCGAGGAGCGAACTCAACTCGAGGAGAAACGTAGAGTCGGCACGAGGAGTAGCTTGTCGACTCGTGGACTGGGTACTCGACTCGAGGAGCGAACTCAACTTGAGGAGAAACGTAGAGTCGGCACGAGGAGTAGCTTATCGACTCCGGGACTCGGTACTCGACTCGAGGAGGGAACTCAACTCGAGGAGAAACGTAGAGTCTGCACAAGGAGTAGCTTGTCGACTCGTGGACTGGGTACTCGACTCGAGGAGCGAACTCAACTCGAGGAGAAACGTAGAGTCGGCACGATGAGTAGCTTGTCGACTCGTGGACTCGGTACTAGACTCGAGGAGGGAACTCAACTCGAGGAGAGACGTAGAGTCGGCACGAGGAGTAGTTTGTCGACTCGTGGACTGGGTATTTGACTCGAGGAGTGAACTCAACTCGAGGAGAAACGTAGAGTCGGCACGAGGAGTAGCTTATCGACTCGTGGACTCGGTACTCGACTCGAGGAGCGAACTCAACTCAAGGAGAAACGTAGAGTCGGCACGAGGAGTAGCTTGTCGACTCGTGGACTGGGTACTTGACTCGAGGAGTGAACTCAACTCGAGGAGAAACGTAGAGTCGGCACGAGGAGTAGCTTGTCGACTCGTGGACTCGGTACTAGACTCGAGGAGGGAACTCAACTCGAGGAGATACGTAGAGTCGGCACGAGGAGTAGTTTGTCGACTCGTGGACTGGGTACTTGACTCGAGGAGTGAACTCAACTCGAGGAGAAACGTAGAGTCGGCACGAGGAGTAGCTTGTCGACACTTGAACTCGGTACTCGACTCGAGGAGCGAACTCAACTCAAGGAGAAACGTAGAGTCGGCACGAGGAGTAGCTTGTCGACTCGTGGACTGGGTACTTGACTCGAGGAGTGAACTCAACTCGAGGAGAAACGTAGAGTCGGCACGAGAAGTAGCTTGTCGACTCGTGGACTCGGTACTAGACTCGAGGAGGAAACTCAACTCGAGGAGAGACGTAGAGTCGGCACGAGGAGTAGTTTGTCGACTTGTGGACTGGGTACTTGACTCGAGGAGAGACGTAGAGTCGGCACGAGGAGTAGTTTGTCGACTCATGGACTGGGTACTCGACTCGAGGAGTGAACTCAACTCGAGGAGAAACGTAGAGTCGTCACGAGGAGTAGCTTGTCGACTCATGGACTCAGTACTCGACTCGAGGAGCGAACTCAACTCGAGGAGAAACGTAGAGTCGGCACGAGGAGTAGCTTGTCGACTCGTGGACTGGGTACTCGACTCGAGGAGCGAACTCAACTTGAGGAGAAACGTAGAGCCGGCACGAGGAGTAGCTTGTCGACTCATGGACTGGGTACTCGACTCGAGGAGTGAACTCAACTCGAGGAGAAACGTAGAGTCGTCACGAGGAGTAGCTTGTCGACTCATGGACTCAGTACTCGACTCGAGGAGCAAACTCAACTCGAGGAGAAACGTAGAGTCGGCACGAGGAGTAGCTTGTCGACTCGTGGACTGGGTACTCGACTCGAGGAGCGAACTCAACTTGAGGAGAAACGTAGAGCCGGCACGAGGAGTAGCTTGTCGACTCGTGGACTGGGTACTCGACTCGAGGAGTGAACTCAACTCGAGGAGAAACGTAGAGTCGACACGAGGAGTAGCTTGTCGACTCGTTTACTGGGTACTCGACTCGAGGAGTGAACTCAACTCGAGGAGAAACGTAGAGTCGGCAGGAGGAGTAGCTTGTCGACTCGTGAAATCGGTACTCAACTCGAGGAGCGAACTCAACTCGAGGAGAAACGTAGAGTCGGCACGAGGAGTAGCCTATCGACTCGTGGACTGGGTACTCGACTCGAGGAGTGAACTCAACTCGAGGAGAAACCTAGAGTCGACAGGAGGAGTAGCTTATCGACTCATGGACTCAGTACTCGACTCGAGGAGCGAACTCAACTCGAGGAGAAACGTAGAGTCGGCACGAGGAGTAGCTTGTCGACTCGTGGACTGGGTACTCGACTCGAGGAGCGAACTCAACTCGAGGAGAAACGTAGAGTCGGCACGAGGAGTAGCTTATCGACTCCGGGACTCGGTACTCGACTCGAGGAGGGAACTCAACTCGAGGAGAAACGTAGAGTCTGCACAAGGAGTAGCTTGTCGACTCGTGGACTGGGTACTCGACTCGAGGAGCGAACTCAACTCGAGGAGAAACGTAGAGTTGGCACGAGGAGTAGCTTGTCGACTCGTGGACTCGGTACTAGACTCGAGGAGGGAACTCAACTCGAGGAGAGACGTAGAGTCGGCACGAGGAGTAGTTTGTCGACTCGTGGACTGGGTATTTGACTCGAGGAGTGAACTCAACTCGAGGAGAAACGTAGAGTCGGCACGAGGAGTAGCTTATCGACTCGTGGACTCGGTACTCGACTCGAGGAGCGAACTCAACTCAAGGAGAAACGTAGAGTCGGCACGAGGAGTAGCTTGTCGACTCGTGGACTGGGTACTTGACTCGAGGAGTGAACTCAACTCGAGGAGAAACGTAGAGTCGGCACGAGGAGTAGCTTGTCGACTCGTGGACTCGGTACTAGACTCGAGGAGGGAACTCAACTCGAGGAGATACGTAGAGTCGGCACGAGGAGTAGTTTGTCGACTCGTGGACTGGGTACTTGACTCGAGGAGTGAACTCAACTCGAGGAGAAACGTAGAGTCGGCACGAGGAGTAGCTTGTCGACACGTGAACTCGGTACTCGACTCGAGGAGCGAACTCAACTCAAGGAGAAACGTAGAGTCGGCACGAGGAGTAGCTTGTCGACTCGTGGACTGGGTACTTGACTCGAGGAGTGAACTCAACTCGAGGAGAAACGTAGAGTCGGCACGAGAAGTAGCTTGTCGACTCGTGGACTCGGTACTAGACTCGAGGAGGGAACTCAACTCGAGGAGAGACGTAGAGTCGGCACGAGGAGTAGTTTGTCGACTTGTGGACTGGGTACTTGACTCGAGGAGTGAACTCAACTCAAGGAAAAACGTAGAGTCAGAACGAGGAGTAGCTTGTCGACTCGTGGACTGGGTACTTGACTCGAGGAGCGAACTCAACTCAAGGAGAAACGTAGAGTCGGCACGAGGAGTATCTTGTCGACTCGTGGACTGGGTACTTGACTCGAAGAGTGAACTCAACTCGAGGAGAAGTGTAGAGTCGGCACGAGGAGTAGCTTGTCGACTCGTGGACTCGGTACTCGACTCGAGGAGCGAACTCAACTCAAGGAGAAACGTAGAATCGGCACGAGGAGTAGATTGTCGACTCATGGACTGGGTACTCGACTCGAGGAGTGAACTCAACTCGAGGAGAAACGTAGAGTCGTCACGAGGAGTAGCTTGTCGACTCATGGACTCAGTACTCGACTCGAGGAGCGAACTCAACTCGAGGAGAAACGTAGAGTCGGCACGAGGAGTAGCTTGTCGACTCGTGGACTGGGTACTCGACTCGAGGAGCGAACTCAACTTGAGGAGAAACGTAGAGCCGGCACGAGGAGTAGCTTGTCGACTCGTGGACTGGGTACTCGACTCGAGGAGTGAACTCAACTCGAGGAGAAACGTAGAGTCGACACGAGTAGTAGCTTGTCGACTCGTTTACTGGGTACTCGACTCGAGGAGTGAACTCAACTCGAGGAGAAACGTAGAGTCGGCACAAGGAGTAGCTTGTCGACTCGTGAAATCGGTACTCAACTCGAGGAGCGAACTCAACTCGAGGAGAAACGTAGAGTCGGCACGAGGAGTAGCCTATCGACTCGTGGACTGGGTACTCGACTCGAGGAGTGAACTCAACTCGAGGAGAAACCTAGAGTCGACAGGAGGAGTAGCTTGTCGACTCATGGACTCAGTACTCGACTCGAGGAGCGAACTCAACTCTAGGAGAAACGTAGAGTCGGCACGAGGAGTAGCTTGTCGACTCGTGGACTGGGTACTCGACTCGAGGAGTGAACTCAACTCGAGGAGAAACGTAGAGTCGGCAGGAGGAGTAGCTTGTCGACTCGTGAAATCGGTACTCAACTCGAGGAGCGAACTCAACTCGAGGAGAAACGTAGAGTCGGCACGAGGAGTAGCCTATCGACTCGTGGACTGGGTACTCGACTCGAGGAGTGAACTCAACTCGAGGAGAAACCTAGAGTCGACAGGAGGAGTAGCTTGTCGACTCATGGACTCAGTACTCGACTCGAGGAGCGAACTCAACTCGAGGAGAAACGTAGAGTCGGCACGAGGAGTAGCTTGTCGACTCGTGGACTGGGTACTCGACTCGAGGAGCGAACTCAACTCGAGGAGAAACGTAGAGTCGGCACGAGGAGTAGCTTATCGACTCCGGGACTCGGTACTCGACTCGAGGAGGGAACTCAACTCGAGGAGAAACGTAGAGT
Organism: Urtica dioica subsp. dioica; assembly: GCF_054948205.1. Classification (NCBI taxonomy): domain Eukaryota; kingdom Viridiplantae; phylum Streptophyta; class Magnoliopsida; order Rosales; family Urticaceae; genus Urtica; species Urtica dioica. The sequence continues at coordinate 28,525,492 of NC_142758.1, forward strand.
CTGCACAAGGAGTAGCTTGTCGACTCGTGGACTGGGTACTCGACTCGAGGAGCGAACTCAACTCGAGGAGAAACGTAGAGTCGGCACGAGGAGTAGCTTGTCGACTCGTGGACTCGGTACTAGACTCGAGGAGGGAACTCAACTCGAGGAGAGACGTAGAGTCGGCACGAGGAGTAGTTTGTCGACTCGTGGACTGGGTATTTGACTCGAGGAGTGAACTCAACTCGAGGAGAAACGTAGAGTCGGCACGAGGAGTAGCTTATCGACTCGTGGACTCGGTACTCGACTCGAGGAGCGAACTCAACTCAAGGAGAAACGTAGAGTCGGCACGAGGAGTAGCTTGTCGACTCGTGGACTGGGTACTTGACTCGAGGAGTGAACTCAACTCGAGGAGAAACGTAGAGTCGGCACGAGGAGTAGCTTGTCGACTCGTGGACTCGGTACTAGACTCGAGGAGGGAACTCAACTCGAGGAGATACGTAGAGTCGGCACGAGGAGTAGTTTGTCGACTCGTGGACTGGGTACTTGACTCGAGGAGTGAACTCAACTCGAGGAGAAACGTAGAGTCGGCACGAGGAGTAGCTTGTCGACACGTGAACTCGGTACTCGACTCGAGGAGCGAACTCAACTCAAGGAGAAACGTAGAGTCGGCACGAGGAGTAGCTTGTCGACTCGTGGACTGGGTACTTGACTCGAGGAGTGAACTCAACTCGAGGAGAAACGTAGAGTCGGCACGAGAAGTAGCTTGTCGACTCGTGGACTCGGTACTAGACTCGAGGAGGGAACTCAACTCGAGGAGAGACGTAGAGTCGGCACGAGGAGTAGTTTGTCGACTCGTGGACTGGGTACTTGACTCGAGGAGTGAACTCAACTCAAGGAAAAACGTAGAGTCAGAACGAGGAGTAGCTTGTCGACTCGTGGACTGGGTACTTGACTCGAGGAGCGAACTCAACTCAAGGAGAAACGTAGAGTCGGCACGAGGAGTAGCTTGTCGACTCGTGGACTGGGTACTTGACTCGAAGAGTGAACTCAACTCGAGGAGAAGTGTAGAGTCGGCACGAGGAGTAGCTTGTCGACTCGTGGACTCGGTACTCGACTCGAGGAGCGAACTCAACTCAAGGAGAAACGTAGAATCGGCACGAGGAGTAGATTGTCGACTCATGGACTGGGTACTCGACTCGAGGAGTGAACTCAACTCGAGGAGAAACGTAGAGTCGTCACGAGGAGTAGCTTGTCGACTCATGGACTCAATACTCGACTCGAGGAGCGAACTCAACTCGAGGAGAAACGTAGAGTCGGCACGAGGAGTAGCTTGTCGACTCGTGGACTGGGTACTCGACTCGAGGAGCGAACTCAACTTGAGGAGAAACGTAGAGCCGGCACGAGGAGTAGCTTGTCGACTCGTGGACTGGGTACTCGACTCGAGGAGTGAACTCAACTCGAGGAGAAACGTAGAGGCGACACGAGTAGTAGCTTGTCGATTCGTTTACTGGGTACTCGACTCGAGGAGTGAACTCAACTCGAGGAGAAACGTAGAGTCGGCACGAGGAGTAGCTTGTCGACTCGTGAAATCGGTACTCAACTCGAGGAGCGAACTCAACTCGAGGAGAAACGTAGAGTCGGCACGAGGAGTAGCCTATCGACTCGTGGACTGGGTACTCGACTCGAGGAGTGAACTCAACTCGAGGAGAAACCTAGAGTCGACAGGAGGAGTAGCTTGTCGACTCATGGACTCAGTACTCGACTCGAGGAGCGAACTCAACTCTAGGAGAAACGTAGAGTCGGCACGAGGAGTAGCTTGTCGACTCGTGGACTGGGTACTCGACTCGAGGAGCGAACTCAACTTGAGGAGAAACGTAGAGCCGGCACGAGGAGTAGCTTGTCGACTCGTGGACTGCGTACTCGACTCGAGGAGTGAACTCAACTCGAGGAGAAACGTAGAGTCGACACGAGGAGTAGCTTGTCGACTCGTTTACTGGGTACTCGACTCGAGGAGTGAACTCAACTCGAGGAGAAACGTAGAGTCGGCACGAGGAGTAGCTTGTCGACTCGTGAAATCGGTACTCAACTCGAGGAGCGAACTCAACTCGAGGAGAAACGTAGAGTCGGCACGAGGAGTAGCCTATCGACTCGTGGACTGGGTACTCGACTCGAGGAGTGAACTCAACTCGAGGAGAAACCTAGAGTCGACAGGAGGAGTAGCTTGTCGACTCGTGGACTGGGTACTCGACTCGAGGAGTGAACTCAACTCGAGGAGAAACCTAGAGTCGACAGGAGGAGTAGCTTGTCGACTCGTGGACTGGGTACTCGACTCGAGGAGTGAACTCAACTCGAGGAGAAACGTAGAGGCAACACGAGTAGTAACTTGTCGATTAGTTTACTGGGTACTCGACTCGAGGAGTGAACTCAACTCGAGGAGAAACGTAGAGTCGGCACGAGGAGTAGCTTGTCGACTCGTGAAATCGGTACTCAACTCGAGGAGCGAACTCAACTCGAGGAGAAACGTAGAGTCGGCACGAGGAGTAGCCTATCGACTCGTGGACTGGGTACTCGACTCGAGGAGTGAACTCAACTCGAGGAGAAACCTAGAGTCGACAGGAGGAGTAGCTTGTCGACTCATGGACTCAGTACTCGACTCGAGGAGCGAACTCAACTCTAGGAGAAACGTAGAGTCGGCACGAGGAGTAGCTTGTCGACTCGTGGACTGGGTACTCGACTCGAGGAGCGAACTCAACTTGAGGAGAAACGTAGAGCCGGCACGAGGAGTAGCTTGTCGACTCGTGGACTGGGTACTCGACTCGAGGAGTGAACTAAACTCGAGGAGAAACGTAGAGTCGAAACGAGGAGTAGCTTGTCGACTCGTTTACTGGGTACTCGACTCGAGGAGTGAACTCAACTCGAGGAGAAACGTAGAGTCGGCACGAGGAGTAGCTTGTCGACTCGTGAAATCGGTACTCAACTCGAGGAGCGAACTCAACTCGAGGAGAAACGTAGAGTCGGCACGAGGAGTAGCCTATCGACTCGTGGACTGGGTACTCGACTCGAGGAGTGAACTCAACTCGAGGAGAAACCTAGAGTCGACAGGAGGAGTAGCTTGTCGACTCGTGGACTGGGTACTCGACTCGAGGAGTGAACTCAACTCGAGGAGAAACGTATAGTCGGCACAAGGAGTAGCTTGTCGACTCAGTGACTCGGTACTCGACTCGAGGAGCGAACTCAAGTCGAGGAGAAACGTAGAGTCGGCACGAGGAGTAGCCTGTTGAGTTGTGGACTGGGTATTCGACTCGAGCAGTAAACTCAACTCGAGGAGAAACATAGAGTCGGCACGAGGAGTAGCTTGTCGACTCGTGGACTCGGTACTCGACTCGAGGAGGGAACTCAACTCGAGGAGAAACGTAGAGTCGGCACGAGGAGTAGCTTGTCGACTCGTGGACTCGGTACTCGACTCGAGGAGGGAACTCAACTCGAGGAGAAACATAGAGTCTGCACGAGGAGTAGCTTGTCGACTCGTGGACTGGGTACTCGACTCGAGGAGCGAACTCAACTCGAGGAGAAACGTAGAGTCTGTACGAGGAGTAGCTTGTCGACTCGTGGACTCGGTACTCGACTCACAGAGCGAACTCAACTCGAGGAGAGACGTAGAGTCGGCATGAGGAGTAGCTTGTCGACTCGTGGACTGGGTACTCGACTCGAGGAGTGAACTCAACTCGAGGAGAAACGTAGAGTCGATACGAGGAGTAGCTTGTCGACTCGTGGACTCGGTACTGGACTCGAGGAGCGAACTCAACTCAAGGAGAAACGTAGAGTCGGCACGAGGAGTAGCTTGTCGACTCGTGGACTGGGTACTCGACTCGAGGAGCGAACTCAACTCGAGGAGAAACGTAGAGCCGTCACGAGGAGTAGCTTGTCGACTCGTGGACTGGGTACTCGACTCGAGGAGTGAACTCAACTCGAGGAGAAACGTAGAGTCGACACGAGGAGTAGCTTGTCGACTCGTGGACTGGGTACTCGACTCGAGGAGTGAACTCAACTCGAGGAGAAACGTAGAGTCGGCACGAGGAGTAGCTTGTCGACTCGTGGACTCGGTACTCGACTCGAGGAGCGAACTCAACTCGAGGAGAAACGTAGAGTCGGCACGAGGAGTAGCCTGTCGACTCGTGGACTGGGTACTCGACTAGATGAGTGAACTCAACTCGAGGAGAAACGTAGAGTCGGCACGAGGAGTAGCTTGTCGACTCGTGGACTCGGTACTCGACTCGAGGAGCGAACTTAACTCGAGGAGAAACGTAGATTCAGCACGAGGAGTAGCGTGTTGAGTCGTGGACTGGGTACTCGACTCGAGGAGTGAACTCAACTCGAGGAGAAACGTAGAGTCGGCACGAGGAATAGCTTGTCGACTCGTGGACTCGGTACTCGACTCGAGGAGCGAACTCAACTCGAGGAGAAACGTAGAGTTGGCACGAGGAGTAGCTTGTCGACTCGTGGACTCGGTACTCGACTCGAGGAGCGAACTCAAGTCGAGGAGAAACGTAGAGTCGGCACGAGGAGTAGGCTGTCGACTCGTGGGCTGGGTACTCGACTGGATGAGTGAACTCAACTCGAGGAGAAACGTAGAGTCGGCACGAGGAGTAGCTTGTCGACTCGTGGACTCGGTACTCGACTCGAGGAGCGAACTCAACTCGAGGAGAAACGTAGAGTCGGCACGAGGAATAGCTTGTCGACTCGTGGACTGGGTACTCGACTCGAGGAGCGAACTCAACTCGAGGAGAAACGTAGAGTCGGCACGAGGAGTAGCTTGTCGACTCGTGGACTCGGTACTCGACTCGAGGAGCGAACTCAACTCTAGGAGAAACGTAGAGTCGGCACGAGGAGTAGCTTGTCGACTCGTGGACTGGGTACTTGACTCGAGGAGTGAACTCAACTCGAGGAGAAACGTAGAGTCGGCACGAGGAGTAGCTTATCGACTCGTGGACTCGGTACTAGACTCGAGGAGGGAACTCAACTCGAGGAGAGACGTAGAGTCGGCGCGAGGAGTAGTTTGTCGACTCGTGGACTGGGTACTTGACTCGAGGAGTGAACTCAACTCGAGGAGAAACGTAGAGTCGGTACGAGGAGTAGCTTGTCGACTCGTGGACTCGGTACTCGACTCGCGGAGCGAACTCAACTCGAGGAGAGACGTAGAGTCTGCATGAGGAGTAGCTTGTCGACTCATGGACTGGGTACTCGACTCGAGGAGTGAACTCAACTCGAGGAGAAACGTAGAGTCGGTACGAGGAGTAGCTTGTCGACTCGTGGACTCGGTACTCGACTCGAGGAGCGAACTCAACTCAAGGAGAAACGTAGAGTCGGCACGAGGAGTAGCTTGTCGACTCTTGCACTGGGTACTTGACTCGAGGAGTGAACTCAACTCGAGGAGAAACGTAGAGTCGGCACGAGGAGTAGCTTGTCAACTCGTGGACTCGGTACTCGACTCGAGGAGCGAACTCAACTCAAGGAGAAACGTAGATTCGGCACGAGGAGTAGCTTGTCGACTCGTGGACTGGGTACTCGACTCGAGGAGCGAACTCAACTCGAGGAGAAACGTAGAGCCGTCACGAGGAGTAGCTTGTCGACTCGTGGACTGGGTACTCGACTCGAGGAGAAACGTAGAGTCGACACGAGGAGTAGCTTGTCGACTCGTGGACTGGGTACTCGACTCGAGGAGTGAACTCAAGTCGAGGAGAAACGTAGAATCGGCACGAGGAGTAGCTTGTCGACTCGTGGACTCGGTACTCGACTCGAGGAGCGAACTCAACTCGAGGAGAAACGTAGAGTCGGCACGAGGAGTAGCCTGTCGACTCGTGGACTGGGTACTCGACTCGATGAGTGAACTCAACTCGAGGAGAAACGTAGAGTCGGCACGAGGAGTAGCTTGTCGACTCGTGGACTCGGTACTCGACTCGAGGAGCGAACTTAACTCGAGGAGAAACGTAGATTCTGCACGAGGAGTAGCCTGTTGAGTCGTGGACTGGGTACTCGACTCGAGGAGTGAACTCAACTCGAGGAGAATCGTAGAGTCGGCACGAGGAATAGCTTGTCGACTCGTGGACTCGGTACTCGACTCGAGGAGCGAACTCAACTCAAGGAGAAACGTAGAGTCGGCACGAGGAGTAGCTTGTCGACTCGTGGACTCGGTACTTGACTCGAGGAGCGAACTCAACTCGAGGAGAAACGTAGAGTCGGCACGAGGAGTAGCTTGTCGACTCGTGGACTCGGTACTCGACTCGAGGAGCAAACTCAACTCAAGGAGAAACGTAGAGTCGGCACGAGGAGTAGCTTGTCGACTCTTGGACTGGGTACTTGACTCGAGGAGTGAACTCAACTCGAGGAGAAACGTAGAGTCGGCACGAGGAGTAGCTTGTCAACTCGTGGACTCGGTACTCGACTCGAGGAGCGAACTCAACTCAAGGAGAAACGTAGAGTCGGCACGAGGAGTAGCTTGTCGACTCGTGGACTGGGTACTCGACTCGAGGAGCGAACTCAACTCGAGGAGAAACGTAGAGCCGTCACGAGGAGTAGCTTGTCGACTCGTGGACTGGGTACTCGACTCGAGGAGAAACGTAGAGTCGACACGAGGAGTAGCTTGTCGACTCGTGGACTGGGTACTCGACTCGAGGAGTGAACTCAAGTCGAGGAGAAACGTAGAATCGGCACGAGGAGTAGCTTGTCGACTCGTGGACTCGGTACTCGACTCGAGGAGCGAACTCAACTCGAGGAGAAACGTAGAGTCGGCACGAGGAGTAGCCTGTCGACTCGTGGACTGGGTACTTGACTCGATGAGTGAACTCAACTCGAGGAGAAACGTAGAGTCGGCACGAGGAGTAGCTTGTCGACTCGTGGACTCGGTACTCGACTCGAGGAGCGAACTTAACTCGAGGAGAAACGTAGATTCTGCATGAGGAGTAGCCTGTTGAGTCGTGGACTGGGTACTCGACTCGAGGAGTGAACTCAACTCGAGGAGAATCGTAGAGTCGGCACGAGGAATAGCTTGTCGACTCGTGGACTCGGTACTCGACTCGAGGAGCGAACTCAACTCGAGGAGAAACGTAGAGTCGGCACGAGGAGTAGCTTGTCGACTCGTGGACTCGGTACTTGACTCGAGGAGCGAACTCAACTCGAGGAGAAACGTAGAGTCGGCACGAGGAGTAGCTTGTCGACTCGTGGACTCGGTACTCGACTCGAGGAGCGAACTCAACTCAAGGAGAAACGTAGAGTCGGCACGAGGAGTAGCTTGTCGACTCGTGGACTGGGTACTTGACTCGAGGAGTGAAGTCAACTCGAGGAGAAACGTAGAGTCGGCAGGAGGAGTAGCTTGTCGACTCGTGGACTCGGTACTCGACTCGAGGAGCGAACTCAACTCGAGGAGAAACGTAGAGTCGGCACGAGGAGTAGCTTGTCGACTCATGGACTGGGTACTCGACTCGAGGAGCGAACTCAACTCGAGGAGAAACGTAGAGCCGTCACGAGGAGTAGCTTGTGGACTCGTGGACTCGGTACTCGACTCGAGGAGCGAACTCAACTCTAGGAGAAACGTAGAGTCGGCACGAGGAGTAGCTTGTCGACTCATGGACTGGGTACTCGACTCGAGGAGCGAACTCAACTCGAGGAGAAACGTAGAGTCGGCACGAGGAGTAGCTTGTCGACTCGTGGACTCGGTACTCGACTCGAGGAGCGAACTCAACTCTAGGAGAAACGTAGAGTCGGCACGAGGAGTAGCTTGTCGACTCGTGGACTGGGTACTTGACTCGAGGAGTGAACTCAACTCGAGGAGAAACGTAGAGTCGGCACGAGGAGTAGCTTATCGACTCGTGGACTCGGTACTAGACTCGAGGAGGGAACTCAACTCGAGGAGAGACGTAGAGTCGGCACGAGGAGTAGTTTGTCGACTCGTGGACTGGGTACTTGACTCGAGGAGTGAACTCAACTCGAGGAGAAACGTAGAGTCGGTACGAGGAGTAGCTTGTCGACTCGTGGACTCGGTACTCGACTCGCGGAGCGAACTCAACTCGAGGAGAGACGTAGAGTCTGCATGAGGAGTAGCTTGTCGACTCATGGACTGGGTACTCGACTCGAGGAGTGAACTCAACTCGAGGAGAAACGTAGAGTCGGTACGAGGAGTAGCTTGTCGACTCGTGGACTCGGTACTCGACTCGAGGAGCGAACTCAACTCAAGGAGAAACGTAGAGTCGGCACGAGGAGTAGCTTGTCGACTCTTGCACTGGGTACTTGACTCGAGGAGTGAACTCAACTCGAGGAGAAACGTAGAGTCGGCACGAGGAGTAGCTTGTCAACTCGTGGACTCGGTACTCGACTCGAGGAGCGAACTCAACTCAAGGAGAAACGTAGAGTCGGCACGAGGAGTAGCTTGTCGACTCGTGGACTGGGTACTCGACTCGAGGAGCGAACTCAACTCGAGGAGAAACGTAGAGCCGTCACGAGGAGTAGCTTGTCGACTCGTGGACTGGGTACTCGACTCGAGGAGAAACGTAGAGTCGACACGAGGAGTAGCTTGTCGACTCGTGGACTGGGTACTCGACTCGAGGAGTGAACTCAAGTCGAGGAGAAACGTAGAATCGGCACGAGGAGTAGCTTGTCGACTCGTGGACTCGGTACTCGACTCGAGGAGCGAACTCAACTCGAGGAGAAACGTAGAGTCGGCACGAGGAGTAGCCTGTCGACTCGTGGACTGGGTACTCGACTCGATGAGTGAACTCAACTCGAGGAGAAACGTAGAGTCGGCACGAGGAGTAGCTTGTCGACTCGTGGACTCGGTACTCGACTCGAGGAGCGAACTTAACTCGAGGAGAAACGTAGATTCTGCACGAGGAGTAGCCTGTTGAGTCGTGGACTGGGTACTCGACTCGAGGAGTGAACTCAACTCGAGGAGAATCGTAGAGTCGGCACGAGGAATAGCTTGTCGACTCGTGGACTCGGTACTCGACTCGAGGAGCGAACTCAACTCAAGGAGAAACGTAGAGTCGGCACGAGGAGTAGCTTGTCGACTCGTGGACTCGGTACTTGACTCGAGGAGCGAACTCAACTCGAGGAGAAACGTAGAGTCGGCACGAGGAGTAGCTTGTCGACTCGTGGACTCGGTACTCGACTCGAGGAGCAAACTCAACTCAAGGAGAAACGTAGAGTCGGCACGAGGAGTAGCTTGTCGACTCTTGGACTGGGTACTTGACTCGAGGAGTGAACTCAACTCGAGGAGAAACGTAGAGTCGGCACGAGGAGTAGCTTGTCAACTCGTGGACTCGGTACTCGACTCGAGGAGCGAACTCAACTCAAGGAGAAACGTAGAGTCGGCACGAGGAGTAGCTTGTCGACTCGTGGACTGGGTACTCGACTCGAGGAGCGAACTCAACTCGAGGAGAAACGTAGAGCCGTCACGAGGAGTAGCTTGTCGACTCGTGGACTGGGTACTCGACTCGAGGAGAAACGTAGAGTCGACACGAGGAGTAGCTTGTCGACTCGTGGACTGGGTACTCGACTCGAGGAGTGAACTCAAGTCGAGGAGAAACGTAGAATCGGCACGAGGAGTAGCTTGTCGACTCGTGGACTCGGTACTCGACTCGAGGAGCGAACTCAACTCGAGGAGAAACGTAGAGTCGGCACGAGGAGTAGCCTGTCGACTCGTGGACTGGGTACTCGACTCGATGAGTGAACTCAACTCGAGGAGAAACGTAGAGTCGGCACGAGGAGTAGCTTGTCGACTCGTGGACTCGGTACTCGACTCGAGGAGCGAACTTAACTCGAGGAGAAACGTAGATTCTGCATGAGGAGTAGCCTGTTGAGTCGTGGACTGGGTACTCGACTCGAGGAGTGAACTCAACTCGAGGAGAATCGTAGAGTCGGCACGAGGAATAGCTTGTCGACTCGTGGACTCGGTACTCGACTCGAGGAGCGAACTCAACTCGAGGAGAAACGTAGAGTCGGCACGAGGAGTAGCTTGTCGACTCGTGGACTCGGTACTTGACTCGAGGAGCGAACTCAACTCGAGGAGAAACGTAGAGTCGGCACGAGGAGTAGCTTGTCGACTCGTGGACTCGGTACTCGACTCGAGGAGCGAACTCAACTCAAGGAGAAACGTAGAGTCGGCACGAGGAGTAGCTTGTCGACTCGTGGACTGGGTACTTGACTCGAGGAGTGAAGTCAACTCGAGGAGAAACGTAGAGTCGGCAGGAGGAGTAGCTTGTCGACTCGTGGACTCGGTACTCGACTCGAGGAGCGAACTCAACTCGAGGAGAAACGTAGAGTCGGCACGAGGAGTAGCTTGTCGACTCATGGACTGGGTACTCGACTCGAGGAGCGAACTCAACTCGAGGAGAAACGTAGAGCCGTCACGAGGAGTAGCTTGTGGACTCGTGGACTGGGTACTCGACTCGAGGAGTGAACTCAACTCGAGGAGAAACGTAGAGTCGACACGAGGAGTAGCTTGTCGACTCGTGGACTGGGTACTCGACTCGAGGAGTGAACTCAACTCGAGGAGAAACGTAGAGTCGGCACGAGGAGTAGCTTGTCGACTCGTGGACTCGGTACTCGACTCGAGGAGCGAACTCAACTCGAGGAGAAACGTAGAGTCGGCACGAGGAGTAGCCTGTCGACTCGTGGACTGGGTACTCGACTCGATGAGTGAACTCAACTCGAGGAGAAACGTAGAGTCGGCACGAGGAGTAGCTTGTCGACTCGTGGACTCGGTACTTGACTCGAGGAGCGAACTTAACTCGAGGAGAAACGTAGATTCAGCACGAGGAGTAGCCTGTTGAGTCGTGGACTGGGTACTCGACTCGAGGAGTGAACTCAACTCGAGGAGAAACGTAGAGTCGGCACGAGGAATAGCTTGTCGACTCGTGGACTCGGTACTCGACTCGAGGAGCGAACTCAACTCGAGGAGAAACGTAGAGTCGGCACGAGGAGTAGCTTGTCGACTCGTGGACTCGGTACTCGACTCGAGGAGCGAACTCAACTCGAGGAGAAACGTAGAGTCGGCACGAGGAGTAGGTTGTCGACTCGTGGACTGGGTACTCGACTGGATGAGTGAACTCAACTCGAGGAGAAACGTAGAGTCGGCACGAGGAGTGGCTTGTCGACTCGTGGACTCGGTACTCGACTCGAGGAGCGAACTCAACTCGAGGAGAGACGTAGAGTCGGCACGAGGAGTAGCTTGTCGACTCGTGGACTCGGTACTCGACTCGAGGAGCGAACTCAACTCGAGGAGAAACGTAGAGTCGGCACGAGGAGTAGCTTGTCGACTCGTGGACTGGGTACTCGACTCGAGGAGCGAACTCAACTCGAGGAGAAACGTAGAGCCGTCACGAGGAGTAGCTTGTCGACTCGTGGACTGGGTACTCGACTCGAGGAGAAACGTAGAGTCGACACGAGGAGTAGCTTGTCGACTCGTGGACTGGGTACTCGACTCGAGGAGTGAACTCAAGTCGAGGAGAAACGTAGAATCGGCACGAGGAGTAGCTTGTCGACTCGTGGACTCGGTACTCGACTCGAGGAGCGAACTCAACTCGAGGAGAAACGTAGAGTCGGCACGAGGAGTAGCCTGTCGACTCGTGGACTGGGTACTCGACTCGATGAGTGAACTCAATTCGAGGAGAAACGTAGAGTCGGCACGAGGAGTAGCTTGTCGACTCGTGGACTCGGTACTCGACTCGAGGAGCGAACTTAACTCGAGGAGAAACGTAGATTCTGCATGAGGAGTAGCCTGTTGAGTCGTGGACTGGGTACTCGACTCGAGGAGTGAACTAAACTCGAGGAGAATCGTAGAGTCGGCACGAGGAATAGCTTGTCGACTCGTGGACTCGGTACTCGACTCGAGGAGCGAACTCAACTCGAGGAGAAACGTAGAGTCGGCACGAGGAGTAGCTTGTCGACTCGTGGACTCGGTACTTGACTCGAGGAGCGAACTCAACTCGAGGAGAAACGTAGAGTCGGCACGAGGAGTAGCTTGTCGACTCGTGGACTCGGTACTCGACTCGAGGAGCGAACTCAACTCAAGGAGAAACGTAGAGTCGGCACGAGGAGTAGCTTGTCGACTCGTGGACTGGGTACTTGACTCGAGGAGTGAAGTCAACTCGAGGAGAAACGTAGAGTCGGCAGGAGGAGTAGCTTGTCGACTCGTGGACTCGGTACTCGACTCGAGGAGCGAACTCAACTCGAGGAGAAACGTAGAGTCGGCACGAGGAGTAGCTTGTCGACTCATGGAATGGGTACTCGACTCGAGGAGCGAACTCAACTCGAGGAGAAACGTAGAGCCGTCACGAGGAGTAGCTTGTGGACTCGTGGACTGGGTACTCGACTCGAGGAGTGAACTCAACTCGAGGAGAAACGTAGAGTCGACACGAGGAGTAGCTTGTCGACTCGTGGACTGGGTACTCGACTCGAGGAGTGAACTCAACTCGAGGAGAAACGTAGAGTCGGCACGAGGAGTAGCTTGTCGACTCGTGGACTCGGTACTCGACTCGAGGAGCGAACTCAACTCGAGGAGAAACGTAGAGTCGGCACGAGGAGTAGCCTGTCGACTCGTGGACTGGGTACTCGACTCGATGAGTGAACTCAACTCGAGGAGAAACGTAGAGTCGGCACGAGGAGTAGCTTGTCGACTCGTGGACTCGGTACTTGACTCGAGGAGCGAACTTAACTCGAGGAGAAACGTAGATTCAGCACGAGGAGTAGCCTGTTGAGTCGTGGACTGGGTACTCGACTCGAGGAGTGAACTCAACTCGAGGAGAAACGTAGAGTCGGCACGAGGAATAGCTTGTCGACTCGTGGACTCGGTACTCGACTCGAGGAGCGAACTCAACTCGAGGAGAAACGTAGAGTCGGCACGAGGAGTAGCTTGTCGACTCGTGGACTCGGTACTCGACTCGAGGAGCGAACTCAACTCGAGGAGAAACGTAGAGTCGGCACGAGGAGTAGGTTGTCGACTCGTGGACTGGGTACTCGACTGGATGAGTGAACTCAACTCGAGGAGAAACGTAGAGTCGGCACGAGGAGTGGCTTGTCGACTCGTGGACTCGGTACTCGACTCGAGGAGCAAACTCAACTCGAGGAGAGACGTAGAGTCGGCACGAGGAGTAGCTTGTCGACTCGTGGACTCGGTACTCGACTCGAGGAGCGAACTCAACTCGAGGAGAAACGTAGAGTCGGCACGAGGAATAGCTTGTCGACTCGTGGACTCGGTACTCGACTCGAGGAGCGAACTCAACTCGAGGAGAAACGTAGAGTCGGCACGAGGAGTAGCTTGTCGACTCGTGGACTCGGTACTCGACTCGAGGAGCGAACTCAACTCTAGGAGAAACGTAGAGTCGGCAGGAGGAGTAGCTTGTCGACTCGTGGACTCGGTACTCGACTCGAGGAGCGAACTCAACTCGAGGAGAAACGTAGAGTCGGCACGAGGAGTAGCTTGTCGACTCGTGGACTCGGTACTCGACTCGAGGAGCGAACTCAAATAGAGGAGAAACGTAGAGTCGGCACGAGGAATAGCTTGTCGACTCGTGGACTCGGTACTCGACTCGAGGAGCGAACTCAACTCTAGGAGAAACGTAGAGTCGGCAGGAGGAGTAGCTTGTCGACTCGTGGACTCGGTACTCGACTCGAGGAGCGAACTCAACTCGAGGAGAAACGTAGAGTCGGCACGAGGAGTAGCTTGTCGACTCGTGGACTCGGTACTCGACTCGAGGAGCGAACTCAACTCGAGGAGAAACGTAGAGTCGATACGAGGAGTAGCTTGTCGACTCGTGGACTCGGTACTCGACTCGAGGAGCGAACTCAACTCGAGGAGAAACGTAGAGTCGGCACGAGGAGTAGCTTGTCGACTCGTGGACTGGGTACTTGACTCGAGGAGTGAACTTTACTCGAGGAGAAACGTAGAGTCGGCACGAGGAGTAGCTTGTCGACTCGTGGACTGGGTACTCGACTCGAGGAGCGAACTCAACTCGAGGAGAAACGTAGAGCCGTCACGAGGAGTAGCTTGTCGACTCGTGGACTGGGTACTCGACTCGAGGAGTGAACTCAACTCGAGGAGAAACGTAGAGTCGACACGAGGAGTAGCTTGTCGACTCGTGGACTGGGTACTCGACTCGAGGAGTGAACTCAACTCGAGGAGAAACGTAGAGTCGGCACGAGGAGTAGCTTGTCGACTCGTGGACTAGGTACTCGACTCGAGGAGCGAACTCAACTCGAGGAGAAACGTAGAGTCGGCACGAGGAGTAGCCTGTCGACTCGTGGACTGCGTACTCGACTCGATGAGTGAACTCAACTCGAGGAGAAACGTAGAGTCGGCAGGAGGAGTAGCTTGTCGACTCGTGGACTCGGTACTCGACTCGAGGAGCGAACTTAACTCGAGGAGGAACGTAGATTCAGCACGAGGAGTAGCCTGTTGAGTCGTGGACTGGGTACTCGACTCGAGGAGTGAACTCAACTCGAGGAGAAACGTAGAGTCGGCACGAGGAATAGCTTGTCGACTCGTGGACTCGGTACTCGACTCGAGGAGCGAACTCAACTCGAGGAGAAACGTAGAGTCGGCACGAGGAGTAGCCTGTCGACTCGTGGACTGGGTACTCGACTGGATGAGTGAACTCAACTCGAGGAGAAACGTAGAGTCGGCACGAGGAGTAGCTTGTCGACTCGTGGACTCGGTACTCGACTCGAGGAGCGAACTCAACTCGAGGAGAGACATAGAGTCGGCACGAGGAGTAGCTTGTCGACTCGTGGACTCGGTACTCGACTCGAGGAGCGAACTCAACTCGAGGAGAAACGTAGAGTCGGCACGAGGAATAGCTTGTCGACTCGTGGACTCGGTACTCGACTCGAGGAGCGAACTCAACTCGAGGAGAAACGTAGAGTCGGCACGAGGAGTAGCTTGTCGACTCGTGGACTCGGTACTCGACTCGAGGAGCGAACTCAACTCTAGGAGAAACGTAGAGTCGGCACGAGGAGTAGCTTGGCGACTCGTGGACTGGGAACTTGACTCGAGGAGTGAACTCAACTCGAGGAGAAACGTAGAGTCGGCACGAGAAGTAGCTTATCGACTCGTTGACTCGGTACTAGACTCGAGGAGGGAACTCAACTCGAGGAGAGACGTAGAGTCGGCACGAGGAGTAGTTTGTCGACTCGTGGACTGGGTACTTGACTCGAGGAGTGAACTCAACTCGAGGAGAAACGTAGAGTCGGCACGAGGAGTAGCTTGTCGACTCGTGGACTAGGTACTCGACTCGAGGAGCGAACTCAACTCGAGGAGAAACGTAGAGTCGGCACGAGGAGTAGCCTGTCGACTCGTGGACTGCGTACTCGACTCGATGAGTGAACTCAACTCGAGGAGAAACGTAGAGTCGGCACGAGGAGTAGCTTGTCGACTCGTGGACTCGGTACTCGACTCGAGGAGCGAACTTAACTCGAGGAGGAACGTAGATTCAGCACGAGGAGTAGCCTGTTGAGTCGTGGACTGGGTACTCGACTCGAGGAGTGAACTCAACTCGAGGAGAAACGTAGAGTCGGCACGAGGAATAGCTTGTCGACTCGTGGACTCGGTACTCGACTCGAGGAGCGAACTCAACTCGAGGAGAAACGTAGAGTCGGCACGAGGAGTAGCCTGTCGACTCGTGGACTGGGTACTTGACTGGATGAGTGAACTCAACTCGAGGAGAAACGTAGAGTCGGCACGAGGAGTAGCTTGTCGACTCGTGGACTCGGTACTCGACTCGAGGAGCGAACTCAACTCGAGGAGAGACATAGAGTCGGCACGAGGAGTAGCTTGTCGACTCGTGGACTCGGTACTCGACTCGAGGAGCGAACTCAACTCGAGGAGAAACGTAGAGTCAGCACGAGGAATAGCTTGTCGACTCGTGGACTCGGTACTCGACTCGAGGAGCGAACTCAACTCGAGGAGAAACGTAGAGTCGGCACGAGGAGTAGCTTGTCGACTCGTGGACTCGGTACTCGACTCGAGGAGCGAACTCAACTCTAGGAGAAACGTAGAGTCGGCACGAGGAGTAGCTTGGCGACTCGTGGACTGGGAACTTGACTCGAGGAGTGAACTCAACTCGAGGAGAAACGTAGAGTCGGCACGAGAAGTAGCTTATCGACTCGTTGACTCGGTACTAGACTCGAGGAGGGAACTCAACTCGAGGAGAGACGTAGAGTCGGCACGAGGAGTAGTTTGTCGACTCGTGGACTGGGTACTTGACTCGAGGAGTGAACTCAACTCGAGGAGAAACGTAGAGTCGGTACGAGGAGTAGCTTGTCGACTCGTGGACTGGGTACTCGACTCGAGGAGTGAACTCAACTCGAGGAGAAACGTAGAGTCGGTACGAGGAGTAGCTTGTCGACTCGTGGACTCGGTACTCGACTCGAGGAGCGAACTCAACTCGAGGAGAAACGTAGAGTCGGCACGAGGAGTAGCTTGTCGACTCGTGGACTGGGTACTCGACTCGAGGAGCGAACTTAACTCGAGGAGAAACGTAGATTCAGAACGAGGAGTAGCCTGTTGAGTCGTGGACTGGGTACTCGACTCGAGGAGTGAACTCAACTCGAGGAGAAACGTAGAGTCGGCACGAGGAATAGCTTGTCGACTCGTGGACTCGGTACTCGACTCGAGGAGCGAACTTAACTCGAGGAGGAACGTAGATTCAGCACGAGGAGTAGCCTGTTGAGTCGTGGACTGGGTACTCGACTCGAGGAGTGAACTCAACTCGAGGAGAAACGTAGAGTCGGCACGAGGAATAGCTTGTCGACTCGTGGACTCGGTACTCGACTCGAGGAGCGAACTCAACTCGAGGAGAAACGTAGAGTCGGCACGAGGAGTAGCTTGTCGACTCGTGGACTGGGTACTTGACTCGAGGAGTGAACTTAACTCGAGGAGAAACGTAGAGTCGGCACGAGGAGTAGCTTGTCGACTCGTGGACTGGGTACTCGACTCGAGGAGCGAACTCAACTCGAGGAGAAACGTAGAGCCGTCACGAGGAGTAGCTTGTCGACTCGTGGACTGGGTACTCGACTCGAGGAGTGAACTCAACTCGAGGAGAAACGTAGAGTCGACACGAGGAGTAGCTTGTCGACTCGTGGACTGGGTACTCGACTCGAGGAGTGAACTCAACTCGAGGAGAAACGTAGAGTCGGCACGAGGAGTAGCTTGTCGACTCGTGGACTAGGTACTCGACTCGAGGAGCGAACTCAACTCGAGGAGAAACGTAGAGTCGGCACGAGGAGTAGCCTGTCGACTCGTGGACTGCGTACTCGACTCGATGAGTGAACTCAACTCGAGGAGAAACGTAGAGTCGGCACGAGGAGTAGCTTGTCGACTCGTGGACTCGGTACTCGACTCGAGGAGCGAACTTAACTCGAGGAGGAACGTAGATTCAGCACGAGGAGTAGCCTGTTGAGTCGTGGACTGGGTACTCGACTCGAGGAGTGAACTCAACTCGAGGAGAAACGTAGAGTCGGCACGAGGAATAGCTTGTCGACTCGTGGACTCGGTACTCGACTCGAGGAGCGAACTCAACTCGAGGAGAAACGTAGAGTCGGCACGAGGAGTAGCCTGTCGACTCGTGGACTGGGTACTCGACTGGATGAGTGAACTCAACTCGAGGAGAAACGTAGAGTCGGCACGAGGAGTAGCTTGTCGACTCGTGGACTCGGTACTCGACTCGAGGAGCGAACTCAACTCGAGGAGAAACGTAGAGTCGGCACGAGGAGTAGCTTGTCGACTCGTGGACTGGGTACTTGACTCGAGGAGTGAACTTAACTCGAGGAGAAACGTAGAGTCGGCACGAGGAGTAGCTTGTCGACTCGTGGACTGGGTACTCGACTCGAGGAGCGAACTCAACTCGAGGAGAAACGTAGAGCCGTCACGAGGAGTAGCTTGTCGACTCGTGGACTGGGTACTCGACTCGAGGAGTGAACTCAACTCGAGGAGAAACGTAGAGTCGACACGAGGAGTAGCTTGTCGACTCGTGGACTGGGTACTCGACTCGAGGAGTGAACTCAACTCGAGGAGAAACGTAGAGTCGGCACGAGGAGTAGCTTGTCGACTCGTGGACTAGGTACTCGACTCGAGGAGCGAACTCAACTCGAGGAGAAACGTAGAGTCGGCACGAGGAGTAGCCTGTCGACTCGTGGACTGCGTACTCGACTCGATGAGTGAACTCAACTCGAGGAGAAACGTAGAGTCGGCACGAGGAGTAGCTTGTCGACTCGTGGACTCGGTACTCGACTCGAGGAGCGAACTTAACTCGAGGAGGAACGTAGATTCAGCACGAGGAGTAGCCTGTTGAGTCGTGGACTGGGTACTCGACTCGAGGAGTGAACTCAACTCGAGGAGAAACGTAGAGTCGGCACGAGGAATAGCTTGTCGACTCGTGGACTCGGTACTCGACTCGAGGAGCGAACTCAACTCGAGGAGAAACGTAGAGTCGGCACGAGGAGTAGCCTGTCGACTCGTGGACTGGGTACTCGACTGGATGAGTGAACTCAACTCGAGGAGAAACGTAGAGTCGGCACGAGGAGTAGCTTGTCGACTCGTGGACTCGGTACTCGACTCGAGGAGCGAACTCAACTCGAGGAGAGACATAGAGTCGGCACGAGGAGTAGCTTGTCGACTCGTGGACTCGGTACTCGACTCGAGGAGCGAACTCAACTCGAGGAGAAACGTAGAGTCGGCACGAGGAATAGCTTGTCGACTCGTGGACTCGGTACTCGACTCGAGGAGCGAACTCAACTCGAGGAGAAACGTAGAGTCGGCACGAGGAGTAGCTTGTCGACTCGTGGACTCGGTACTCGACTCGAGGAGCGAACTCAACTCTAGGAGAAACGTAGAGTCGGCACGAGGAGTAGCTTGGCGACTCGTGGACTGGGAACTTGACTCGAGGAGTGAACTCAACTCGAGGAGAAACGTAGAGTCGGCACGAGAAGTAGCTTATCGACTCGTTGACTCGGTACTAGACTCGAGGAGGGAACTCAACTCGAGGAGAGACGTAGAGTCGGCACGAGGAGTAGTTTGTCGACTCGTGGACTGGGTACTTGACTCGAGGAGTGAACTCAACTCGAGGAGAAACGTAGAGTCGGTACGAGGAGTAGCTTGTCGACTCGTGGACTGGGTACTCGACTCGAGGAGTGAACTCAACTCGAAGAGAAACGTAGAGTCGCTACGAGGAGTAGCTTGTCGACTCGTGGACTCGGTACTCGACTCGAGGAGCGAACTCAACTCGAGGAGAAACGTAGAGTCGGCACGAGGAGTAGCTTGTCGACTCGTGGACTGGGTACTCGACTCGAGGAGTGAACTCAACTCGAGGAGAAACGTAGAGTCGACACGAGGAGTAGCTTGTCGACTCGTGGACTGGGTACTCGACTCGAGGAGTGAACTCAACTCGAGGAGAAACGTAGAGTCGGCACGAGGAGTAGCTTGTCGACTCGTGGACTCGGTACTCGACTCGAGGAGCGAACTCAACTCGAGGAGAAACGTAGAGTCGGCACGAGGAGTAGCCTGTCGACTCGTGGACTGGGTACTCGACTCGATGAGTGAACTCAACTCGAGGAGAAACGTAGAGTCGGCACGAGGAGTAGCTTGTCGACTCGTGGACTCGGTACTCGACTCGAGGAGCGAACTTAACTCGAGGAGAAACGTAGATTCAGAACGAGGAGTAGCCTGTTGAGTCGTGGACTGGGTACTCGACTCGAGGAGTGAACTCAACTCGAGGAGAAACGTAGAGTCGGCACGAGGAATAGCTTGTCGACTCGTGGACTCGGTACTCGACTCGAGGAGCGAACTCAACTCGAGGAGAAACGTAGAGTCGGAACGAGGAGTAGCTTGTCGACTCGTGGACTCGGTACTCGACTCGAGGAGCGAACTCAACTCGAGGAGAAACGTAGAGTCGGCACGAGGAGTAGGCTGTCGACTCGTGGACTGGGTACTCGACTGGATGAGTGAACTCAACTCGAGGA
Organism: Urtica dioica subsp. dioica; assembly: GCF_054948205.1. Lineage (NCBI taxonomy): Eukaryota > Viridiplantae > Streptophyta > Magnoliopsida > Rosales > Urticaceae > Urtica > Urtica dioica. Next base: position 28,545,478 of record NC_142758.1, read on the forward strand.
GAAACGTAGAGTCGGCACGAGGAGTAGCTTGTCGACTCGTGGACTCGGTACTCGACTCGAGGAGCGAACTCAACTCGAGGAGAGACGTAGAGTCGGCACGAGGAGTAGCTTGTCGACTCGTGGACTCGGTACTCGACTCGAGGAGCGAACTCAACTCGAGGAGAAACGTAGAGTCGGCACGAGGAATAGCTTGTCGACTCGTGGACTCGGTACTCGACTCGAGGAGCGAACTCAACTCGAGGAGAAACGTAGAGTCGGCACGAGGAGAAGCTTGTCGACTCGTGGACTCGGTACTCGACTCGAGGAGCGAACTCAACTCTAGGAGAAACGTAGAGTCGGCACGAGGAGTAGCTTGTCGACTCGTGGACTGGGTACTTGACTCGAGGAGTGAACTCAACTCGAGGAGAAACGTAGAGTCGGCACGAGGAGTAGCTTATCGACTCGTGGACTCGGTACTAGACTCGAGGAGGGAACTCAACTCGAGGAGAGACGTAGAGTCGGCACGAGGAGTAGTTTGTCGACTCGTGGACTGGGTACTTGACTCGAGGAGTGAACTCAACTCGAGGAGAAACGTAGAGTCGGTACGAGGAGTAGCTTGTCGACTCGTGGACTCGGTACTCGACTCGCGGAGCGAACTCAACTCGAGGAGAGACGTAGAGTCGGCATGAGGAGTAGCTTGTCGACTCATGGACTGGGTACTCGACTCGAGGAGTGAACTCAACTCGAGGAGAAACGTAGAGTCGGTACGAGGAGTAGCTTGTCGACTCGTGGACTCGGTACTCGACTCGAGGAGCGAACTCAACTCAAGGAGAAACGTAGAGTCGGCACGAGGAGTGCTTGTCGACTCGTGGACTCGGTACTTGACTCGAGGAGTGAACTCAACTCGAGGAGAAACGTAGAGTCGGCACGAGGAGTAGCTTGTCGACTCGTGGACTCGGTACTCGACTCGAGGAGAAACGTAGAGTCTACACGAGGAGTAGCTTGTCGACTCGTGGACTGGGTACTCGACTCGAGGAGTGAACTCAACTCGAGGAGAAACGTAGAGTCGGCACGAGGAGTAGCTTGTCGACTCGTGGACTCGGTACTCGACTCGAGGAGCGAACTCAACTCGAGGAGAAACGTAGAGTCGGCACGAGGAGTAGCCTGTCGACTCGTGGACTCGGTACTCGACTCGAGGAGCGAACTCAACTCTAGGAGAAACGTAGAGTCGGCACGAGGAGTAGCTTGGCGACTCGTGGACTGGGAACTTGACTCGAGGAGTGAACTCAACTCGAGGAGAAACGTAGAGTCGGCACGAGAAGTAGCTTATCGACTCGTTGACTCGGTACTAGACTCGAGGAGGGAACTCAACTCGAGGAGAGACGTAGAGTCGGCACGAGGAGTAGTTTGTCGACTCGTGGACTGGGTACTTGACTCGAGGAGTGAACTCAACTCGAGGAGAAACGTAGAGTCGGTACGAGGAGTAGCTTGTCGACTCGTGGACTGGGTACTCGACTCGAGGAGTGAACTCAACTCGAAGAGAAACGTAGAGTCGCTACGAGGAGTAGCTTGTCGACTCGTGGACTCGGTACTCGACTCGAGGAGCGAACTCAACTCGAGGAGAAACGTAGAGTCGGCACGAGGAGTAGCTTGTCGACTCGTGGACTGGGTACTCGACTCGAGGAGTGAACTCAACTCGAGGAGAAACGTAGAGTCGACACGAGGAGTAGCTTGTCGACTCGTGGACTGGGTACTCGACTCGAGGAGTGAACTCAACTCGAGGAGAAACGTAGAGTCGGCACGAGGAGTAGCTTGTCGACTCGTGGACTCGGTACTCGACTCGAGGAGCGAACTCAACTCGAGGAGAAACGTAGAGTCGGCACGAGGAGTAGCCTGTCGACTCGTGGACTGGGTACTCGACTCGATGAGTGAACTCAACTCGAGGAGAAACGTAGAGTCGGCACGAGGAGTAGCTTGTCGACTCGTGGACTCGGTACTCGACTCGAGGAGCGAACTTAACTCGAGGAGAAACGTAGATTCAGAACGAGGAGTAGCCTGTTGAGTCGTGGACTGGGTACTCGACTCGAGGAGTGAACTCAACTCGAGGAGAAACGTAGAGTCGGCACGAGGAATAGCTTGTCGACTCGTGGACTCGGTACTCGACTCGAGGAGCGAACTCAACTCGAGGAGAAACGTAGAGTCGGAACGAGGAGTAGCTTGTCGACTCGTGGACTCGGTACTCGACTCGAGGAGCGAACTCAACTCGAGGAGAAACGTAGAGTCGGCACGAGGAGTAGGCTGTCGACTCGTGGACTGGGTACTCGACTGGATGAGTGAACTCAACTCGAGGAGAAACGTAGAGTCGGCACGAGGAGTAGCTTGTCGACTCGTGGACTCGGTACTCGACTCGAGGAGCGAACTCAACTCGAGGAGAGACGTAGAGTCGGCACGAGGAGTAGCTTGTCGACTCGTGGACTCGGTACTCGACTCGAGGAGCGAACTCAACTCGAGGAGAAACGTAGAGTCGGCACGAGGAATAGCTTGTCGACTCGTGGACTCGGTACTCGACTCGAGGAGCGAACTCAACTCGAGGAGAAACGTAGAGTCGGCACGAGGAGAAGCTTGTCGACTCGTGGACTCGGTACTCGACTCGAGGAGCGAACTCAACTCTAGGAGAAACGTAGAGTCGGCACGAGGAGTAGCTTGTCGACTCGTGGACTGGGTACTTGACTCGAGGAGTGAACTCAACTCGAGGAGAAACGTAGAGTCGGCACGAGGAGTAGCTTATCGACTCGTGGACTCGGTACTAGACTCGAGGAGGGAACTCAACTCGAGGAGAGACGTAGAGTCGGCACGAGGAGTAGTTTGTCGACTCGTGGACTGGGTACTTGACTCGAGGAGTGAACTCAACTCGAGGAGAAACGTAGAGTCGGTACGAGGAGTAGCTTGTCGACTCGTGGACTCGGTACTCGACTCGCGGAGCGAACTCAACTCGAGGAGAGACGTAGAGTCGGCATGAGGAGTAGCTTGTCGACTCATGGACTGGGTACTCGACTCGAGGAGTGAACTCAACTCGAGGAGAAACGTAGAGTCGGTACGAGGAGTAGCTTGTCGACTCGTGGACTCGGTACTCGACTCGAGGAGCGAACTCAACTCAAGGAGAAACGTAGAGTCGGCACGAGGAGTGCTTGTCGACTCGTGGACTCGGTACTTGACTCGAGGAGTGAACTCAACTCGAGGAGAAACGTAGAGTCGGCACGAGGAGTAGCTTGTCGACTCGTGGACTCGGTACTCGACTCGAGGAGAAACGTAGAGTCTACACGAGGAGTAGCTTGTCGACTCGTGGACTGGGTACTCGACTCGAGGAGTGAACTCAACTCGAGGAGAAACGTAGAGTCGGCACGAGGAGTAGCTTGTCGACTCGTGGACTCGGTACTCGACTCGAGGAGCGAACTCAACTCGAGGAGAAACGTAGAGTCGGCACGAGGAGTAGCCTGTCGACTCGTGGACTGGGTACTCGACTCGATGAGTGAACTCAACTCGAGGAGAAACGTAGAGTCGGCACGAGGAGTAGCTTGTCGACTCGTGGACTCGGTACTCGACTCGAGGAGCGAACTTAACTCGAGGAGAAACGTAGATTCTGCACGAGGAGTAGCCTGTTGAGTCGAGGACTGGGTACTCGACTCGAGGAGTGAACTCAACTCGAGGAGAATCGTAGAGTCGGCGCGAGGAATAGCTTGTCGACTCGTGGACTCGGTACTCGACTCGAGGAGCGAACTCAACTCGAGGAGAAACGTAGAGTCGGCACGAGGAGTAGCTTGTCGACTCGTGGACTCGGTACTCGACTCGAGGAGCGAACTCAACTCGAGGAGAAACGTAGAGTCGGCACGAGGAGTAGCCTGTCGACTCGTGGACTGGGTACTCGACTGGATGAGTGAACTCAACTTGAGGAGAAACGTAGAGTCGGCACGAGGAGTAGCTTGTCGACTCGTGGACTCGGTACTCGACTCGAGGAGCAAACTCAACTCAAGGAGAGACGTAGAGTCGGCACGAGGAGTAGCTTGTCGACTCGTGGACTCGGTACTCGACTCGAGGAGCGAACTCAACTCCAGGAGAAACGTAGAATCGGCACGAGGAATAGCTTGTCGACTCGTGGACTCGGTACTCGACTCGAGGAGCGAACTCAACTCGAGGAGAAACGTAGAGTCGATACGAGGAGTAGCTTGTCGACTCGTGGACTCGGTACTCGACTCGAGGAGCGAACTCAACTCAAGGAGAAACGTAGAGTCGGCACGAGGAGTAGCTTGTCGACTCGTGGACTGGGTACTTGACTCGAGGAGTGAACTTAACTCGAGGAGAAATGTAGAGTCGGCACGAGGAGTAGCTTGTCGACTCGTGGACTGGGTACTCGACTCGAGGAGCGAACTCAACTCGAGGAGAAACGTAGAGTCGGCACGAGGAGTAGCTTGTCGACTCGTGGACTAGGTACTCGACTCGAGGAGCGAACTCAACTCGAGGAGAAACGTAGAGTCGGCACGAGGAGTAGCCTGTCGACTCGTGGACTGCGTACTCGACTCGATGAGTGAACTCAACTCGAGGAGAAACGTAGAGTCGGCACGAGGAGTAGCTTGTCGACTCGTGGACTCGGTACTCGACTCGAGGAGCGAACTTAACTCGAGGAGGAACGTAGATTCAGCACGAGGAGTAGCCTGTTGAGTCGTGGACTGGGTACTCGACTCGAGGAGTGAACTCAACTCGAGGAGAAACGTAGAGTCTGTTGGAATTGATCTAGGGTTTAAGAAAAAGATTAAACGCTTCGGAAAGCGGCGGAATTTTAAAAAATTTCTTTTCAAGTAAAAACAGTTTTTACTAACCTAGACAAAGAAGCAAGTACATGTAATTAAAAATCAATATGAGCTATGAGTTTACTAACCTTTCTTGAAGCTTGAACTTTGAGAAGCTTTTGGAAAGTTGCAACGCTCGTCTCCCTCGCAGCACGTCTCTCTTGCTTTCCTCGCCAACTCGAGCAACCACGAAAGTTTCTATCACATGAATCACTCGAGAATAAAGGAATTAGTGAGTGGGCACTTTTAAACACGACGACTCGAGAACAAGTCTCAAAGTCGAAGAGCTAAAACCACTAGGTCAAATGAGGACCTAGGTGCCAAAACAAAAACAAAAATAACTAGAGAGAGAGAGGAGAAATCGGCCACAAGGTCTAGAGAGAGAGTCTCTCAATCTCTAACTTATGTGGAATGAATCAAATGAGAGGAATGAGGTGGGGTATTTATAGGAGGAGGATTACCTTCAAAAGGTAGTTTCCTCATACCCCTTGCACGTCCAAATGAGCTTCTAGAAGCCTTTGGATTTGTTTCCTCATTTGCTTTCTCTCTTATTGGCCGAAAATGCAGTTTCCTTCTAAAGGAAATTTGTTTCCTCTTTTTCTTTTGGCAAGTATCTTCATACATCAATGCACAAAATAAACTCTCTTTTTCTCTATGGGGCTGCACGAAATTAGTCTCCCATTCTCTTGGGTTGGACGGCCAAAGGGCTTCCAGAAAGCCTTTCTAGATTTTTCTTTACTTGTTCATGACAACATAAGAAAAGCCCATTGAGAATTTTCAAGTAAAATTCTATGAAATGAAATTAATCCACAAGGCCCAATGAACACATCATGGCCAAGTGATCTAGGCCATCATATGACCATGTCAAAAAAATTTATTGACATTCATTTCATGCTATGTCCAAAAAGACAAATTTACCCTTTTGACAATTTTCGTAAAACTTGTCTCGTTCTTGTTTTGACTTAGCTTCTAGTTTAACTATTCCTACTCGATATGATTTGTGACAGTGACCTCATGGATCCAAATGAACAAAGCTTGAGCTAAACACTTGGACTCAAAAGTTCACAAACCTTTTCCAAGTTTAGCTTAATGCCAACTGACTCCACTAAAGAGTTGACACTGAAAATCTCTCGGTTCAAATGAATTTATTTTCTACTCGAGAATTCAACCTAATTATGATGAGCGGATCCACTGAATATTATCTATGCTACCCTTCATGAATGTCATCAGCTAGTCGGGATTTACTAAATTACCATTTTACCCTTCTAGCTGTTATTTCCTCAACTCCTTTGTCGCTTGTGAATAAGTTAGAAACAATGTATTGACGAGGAGCTAACAAGTCACATTGTTTCATCCAAAAGAGTCAGGACTCAATTTGGACACTGGCCAGTTCATTTATTCACACTCCAAGGAACAAAGCATGAGGTGACATACATTGCATTTCAGCAATCTTGTACATGAATTCCATATCTATGAGAACTTCACAAAGTTACTCATGACAGACTCACAACTTAGTACTTCACCAATAGGCCTTGTTCGGAATCACATAGTGAGTCCGACCTTTGACTTTCTCAAATGAGAATACTAAGGTGTGAAATGGCATGTCTCATTTCAGGATTAAGGTAAGCATGATGCAATTCATACATAGTGACTTCGAGACATAAGAGGTTAAATGGTTTGTTCTTATATTGTCTCTAGAAGTGCACTGGTCAATTCAGTACCTTCGGAAGATACCTAGAAGAACTATAGAGTCCCCAACTCTCAATGCCTCATAACCAGACATCATAGATTCTTCTAACAATCATACTGAGGTCAATAGTCCTTTGACCCTAAGATTGCGAATATATCGTTTTAAGCAAACTACGAAGAGTTCGTTCATGCAAATCTACATTTGTCTCTTCGTAAGTTGTTAAGTTTGTTTATGGACTAAAAGACTAAGGTTTTATCATAAAGCTTCAAACAAAGAAAGAATGAATGAACGTTTCAACTTTATTAATGAAGAATAAGCAATTACAAGCAAGAGTCTTCGTAAGACTATATGACATCAAATGTACATAAATAGACACTACTACTCTTCTTGTGGGCACCATTGACAACAAACTCCCACTTGACTCAAAGAAGATGTGAGTAGTCCTTGATGCCTAATCCCTCTCGATGTTGGTCGAAGACCAGGTTCGCTAGGGCCTTGGTGAATGGATCTGCCAGAGATCTACTTCACCTCCACGTCTCCGCGTTGCGCGATCTCTCGAATCAAATGGTATTTCCTCTCAATATGCTTAGAGCGCTTATGGCTTTGAGGTTCCTTTGAGTTAGCGACAGCCCCACTATTATCACAATAAAGGGTCATGGGCTCGTCGACGTTTGGAACAACTTCCAAATACTTAAGGAATTTTCTAAGCCATACAGCCTCTTTGGATGCTTCACAAGCAGCCACATATTCTGCTTCCATTGTGGAGTCAGCAATGCAAGATTGCTTAATACTTCTCCACACAACAACTCCACCATTAAGGATGAACACAGATCCTGAAGTGGATTTCCTGGAATCCTTATCCGCTTGAAAATCGGAGTCGGTATATCCCGTCATAGTCAGGTCAGTACCTGAGTATGTAAGCATCAAGTTCCTAGTTCTTCGAAGATACTTAAGAACATGCTTAACAGCAATCCAGTGCTCGGGTCCAGGGTTGGATTGGAAACGGCTAACTACGCCAACGGCGAAACATATATCAGGTCTAGTGCAAAGCATAGCATACATGAGGCTTCCTACGGCAGAGGCGTAAGGAATCTTCCTCATGTCTTCAATCTCTTGTGCAGTCTTGGGAGACTGGTCCTTAGAGAGTGAAACTCCATGCCTAAAGGGTGTTTGACCCCTCTTGCAGTCTTGCATCGAGAAGCGATCCATCAGCTTATCAATATAAGATGCTTGAGAGAGTTCCGGTTTTTCCTATCTCAAAAGATTTGGATTCCCAGAATGTACGCGGCTTCTCCTAGATCCTTCATATCGAATTGCTTTGCTAGCCAGACCTTAACCTCAGATAACTTACCCACGTCATTACCAATGAGTAGTATATCATCGACATATAGTACCAGAAACACAACTTTGCCTTCGTGTATTAACTTGTAAACACAAGGCTCATCTATTGACTGTTCAAAGCCGAAGCTCTTTACAGTTTCATCGAATCTAATATTCCATGACCTAGATGCTTGCTTTAGTCCATAAATGGATTTAAGCAACTCACAAACCTTGGTCTCTTGACCTTTATCCACGAAACCGTCTGGTTGAGCCATGTAAATGCGCTCGTCAAGATTGCCATTCAGAAAGGCTGTCTTGACATCCATTTGCCAGATCTCATAGTCGAGAGCTGCAGCTATGGATAGGAGTATGCGGATGGATTTAAGCATTGCGACTGGCGAGAAGGTTTCTTCATAGTCAATCCCTTCTTGTTGGGTATAACCCTTCGCCACAAGTCGTGCTTTGAACGTCTCGACGTTCCCATCAGGACCCCTTTTCTTCTTGTATATCCACTTACACCCTACGGGTTTAATCCCTTCAGGAAGGTCTACAAGTTTCCAGACTTTGTTGACATACATCGAGTGCATTTCAACTTTCATGGCGTCAAGCCAAATGTTTGATTCAGAACAAGCCATCGCTTGGCTATAGGAAACAGGGTCATCCATGTCGGAGACGGCTACAAGAGAGTCTCCATAAGACATGTACCTGTCAGGCTTTTGAGTAGCCCTCCCACTACGTCGAAGTACTACTTGACGAGATTCTGATGAGTTAGGTTGTGTTTCAGTTGGGGTAAGAACAGTTCTTACAGATGAGGTAGAAGCTTCCTCACCCAACTTTTCTTCAAGCACAATTTTGCTTCTAGGTTTCGTATCCTTCATAAAGTCCTCCTCGAGGAAACGAGCATTCGTGCTAACGAAAGTCTTATCGTCCTCGGGACTATAGAAAATGAAACCTTTAGTTTCCTTTGGATATCCCACAAACAGGCACAATTCTGACCTACTAGCCAACTTGCTAGTCTTTTGCCTTAGCACATGTGCAGGGCAACCCCAAATTCGGATGTGGCCCAAACTTACTTTACGGCCAGTCCATCTTTCATAAGGAGTACCAGGAACCGTTTTCGACGGAACTTGGTTCAGAATGTAAGCGGCTGTTTCGAGGGCATATCCCCAAAAGGAAAGCGGGAGTGATGAGTAACTCATCATCGATCTAACCATCTCCATAAGAGTTCGGTTTCTTCTCTCTGACACTCCGTTTTGTTGAGGTGTGCCAGGTGCGGTAAGCTGAGAAGCGATACCTTCTTCTTTAAGAAAGTCATCGAACTCTCCAGACATATACTCACCACCTCGATCAGATCGAAGGGTTTTGATCACTTTGCCAGTTTGCTTTTCCACTAAAGCCCTAAAGACCTTAAATACGTTAAAGGTCTCGGATTTGTGTTTGAGCAAATAGACAAACCCATATCGTGAGTAATCATCAGTGAAGGTAACGAAGTATTCGTATCCTCCACGTGCCTGTTGGCTGAGCGGACCACATACATCAGAATGTATTAGTTCCAGCAACTCAGTGGCTCTTCGACCCTTATCGGAGAAAGGTCGCTTAGTCATTTTTCCTTCTATGCAGGATTCACAAGTAGGTAGTGAACCTATTGCAGAGGCTTGGAGTGGACCATCCCTCACAAGTCTCTTAATCCTAGCTAGACTGATATGACCAAGTCTTAAGTGCCAGAGGTATGTTGATTTTGTTAGATCGGAGGATTCAGAAAGTTTGATCCTCTTTGGCTCCCTAATTAGATCGTTATCTATTTCGGTGTCTAAAAGAGAAGGTTGAGTGGGATAGATGTAGAAAAGAGCATTCTTCATACATGCATCAGTGACAAAAGAATTATCAGGAAACGAAATACGAATTCCATTCTTAATAAACTTTAAACAATAATCTTGCTCACGAAGACGAGCAACGGATATTAAGTTCTTCCCAAAGGTAGGAACAAAATAAACATTATTCAAGTTTAAAGTGCGGTCTTCAAAAGACAGCGTCACGGATCCCACAGCCTTTGCAGACACCAGGCTCCCATCACCCCATTTGAAACAGAACTCGCCTTCCTCTAAGCTTTTGGTTTTCTTGAAACCATTCAAGGAACAACAAATATGGTTAGTAGCAGCGGAGTCAAGAATCCACGTTGATACATTATCAGCTACTAAGCATGCTTCGGTAACTAGTACAATACTATGTTCCTTTGCTTTGAGATTGGCAGGACAGTTCTTTTTATCGGCCTTGTAAGGTCTCTTCACAGTTCTAGAGGCGGAGGCTTTTTGCTCAGTAGCATGTGCCTCTCCTTGATTCCTCTTTCTCTTAGTGAGACCTACAGCAGTGTGAAGTTCCTTCATACGCTTGGTAACAATGTACTCTAGCTTGTTTATGGAGTAGTTCATCTTGGAGGTATCAAGAGATGCGGGGAGAGTTTCTAAGATCATATCTATGACATTCTTCCCATCAGTCTCAGATCCTAGGATTTCCATTTTATTTAGAAAACTAATAATCAGTATCATAAAGTCTCTAACAGGAGTCCTAGCCTTCATATGACAGTTCATAAACTGTCGGACTGCTTTTTGCCTTGCTTGACGCCTTTGCCCCCCAACTATATCAAGGAGATTGTAGAGCATTTCGGCGGCAGTCTCGATGTCACGATGTTGCTCTATCAGCATACTGTTCATAGATGCCAAGATATAGCACCTCACAATCTCATCGGATCGAAGCCAGGCCGCTAAGGCGTCATTGTCCTCTTGAGTCGAATCATCATTCGTCAGAGGAGGACACGGGGTGGTGAGTACCCATTTGTGCTTGGTAAGGATTATGTCGAGGTTAAGTTTCGAGTCTATGTAGTTTTCGTTTTCGAGTTTGTTCGAGGAAAGAATGAAAGAGAGAGAGTTGGGAGACATATTGCCTATAAAAGTTGAAACAAGTTTATGATTAGTCTTTGGTTTAGGATTTAAGTTTGTTTAAGACTTTATAAAATCCAAAGGTGTTATAAACCAAACGATAATTTACTCCTTCGAGGGAAGGCCGCAAAAAATCTCCATTTATAAGTAAATGACACATCATTAATGCTTAGCCAAGATGTCAATACATCAACATTGACTAGCCACCTTGTAAATTGGTTTGATCACTCACATCCTTTCGCAGGGCCTCGAGGGAGGATTACTAGGGATTGAGTCTAAGTGTGTAACCAACCACTTAGTCCAAGAGATCGACTTTGAAAAACAATCCACCGAGGGGAGGCCTTGCCATCATCGTCTCACTCTCGGACGTAGCTCATTGAGCAATGATCAGAGCAAAGCGCCCTTGAGTACTCTCATTTAAGAGAGGGCCACGAGGGTGACTCTTAGTCCGGCGACACTTGCACTTTTCATTAGTGTTGGGGATCGTGGGTTACAAACAACAAGTATAACCCTCCCACTTAGTTTTTGGAGTTGGTTCATCGACTCTTTTAAGTTCGGAAACAAATTTCCTAGTTAGAGAGCGACAGAGCGGACAACTAGAAGAGAATCCTAGATCGACATGTTCAGAGCAGTATTAGTGCATAAAGGCACAAGGTACATACTCGATCTTTTCCTATTTTCTATTTCGGGAAAGTGCGTGAGGGAAGTGTGAACTTCAACTCACTCGAACACTTGAAAGTTTGAGATTACACATCTTTTTATTTTTCGGCTTGTCTACAAGGAGACCTCCCACTCAAATTTTCAAGAGCATATAGATTTTGAACATATGTGATATAGATATAGTTTTGAAAACATTTTGAAAACTTATTTGATATGGGTGACAAAATATTTTTCAAGTTTGAAAGTGAAAACGGTTTTTCAAAATTCAAACTAGTTTTGTAAAAACTCAATTTCAATTAATCTTTCAAAAATCAAAACTTTTAATCTTTACACATCATGTTTATAATCATATGAAAAACATTTTTGCTCAAGAAAATTTTCTCATTAGAGTTCTATAACTCATGGTAGTGGGGTTTGAAAATCCGGATTTCTAAAAAACTGGAGTTTCAGACAGCCGCGTACCTCGGAGTAAAATCGCCATATCTGGCGGCTCCGATGTCCTTTTGAGCCGAAACCGGTGGCATTGGACAGAGGACAGACAGAGCTTTAATTTGATTCAAGAATCATTAAATTTAGATCTCTGAGCAGAGAGGTATGCCACTTTTAATGCGGGTTTACTCCAGCTCGAAGAAAAAGAAATAAATTAAAGCTTGGTCCTTTTTAGGTGCGAAAAGGAATCGAGTGTAACGGAACGTTTTATGAAGGTTGTTAAAGCTTTTATTTGTGTTTTTATTAGCAAGGTAATAACAAGGCATAAAAGAAATAACAACAAGCATAAAACGATTCAAGTAAAAATAAGAAACTAGCAAGATAACAAAACTAGTCACAAAATTTTACTCGAAATTTCTCAAACCTTTAAAACACGTTTTTCAATATAAAAAATTAAAAACTTTTAGAACTGATTCTAATGCGTTTTAAAAACATCCCAAAATCATAGAAAAACAACATGGTTTTTAATTTAAAGGCATGAGCAATAAATTAAAAAACAATCTAAGATTACAATTCTAACTTGTCACAAAATTAGTAAACTTTCGAAAACGATTTTCAAGCTCATAATTTTAAAAAACATGTACATGCTAATCTTTGACCATAGCTCTGATACCATTTGTTGGAATTGATCTAGGGTTTAAGAAAAAGATTAAACGCTTCGGAAAGCGGCGGAATTTTAAAAAATTTCTTTTCAAGTAAAAACAGTTTTTACTAACCTAGACAAAGAAGCAAGTACATGTAATTAAAAATCAATATGAGCTATGAGTTTACTAACCTTTCTTGAAGCTTGAACTTTGAGAAGCTTTTGGAAAGTTGCAACGCTCGTCTCCCTCGCAGCACGTCTCTCTTGCTTTCCTCGCCAACTCGAGCAACCACGAAAGTTTCTATCACATGAATCACTCGAGAATAAAGGAATTAGTGAGTGGGCACTTTTAAACACGACGACTCGAGAACAAGTCTCAAAGTCGAAGAGCTAAAACCACTAGGTCAAATGAGGACCTAGGTGCCAAAACAAAAACAAAAATAACTAGAGAGAGAGAGGAGAAATCGGCCACAAGGTCTAGAGAGAGAGTCTCTCAATCTCTAACTTATGTGGAATGAATCAAATGAGAGGAATGAGGTGGGGTATTTATAGGAGGAGGATTACCTTCAAAAGGTAGTTTCCTCATACCCCTTGCACGTCCAAATGAGCTTCTAGAAGCCTTTGGATTTGTTTCCTCATTTGCTTTCTCTCTTATTGGCCGAAAATGCACTTTCCTTCTAAAGGAAATTTGTTTCCTCTTTTTCTTTTGGCAAGTATCTTCATACATCAATGCACAAAATAAACTCTCTTTTTCTCTATGGGGCTGCACGAAATTAGTCTCCCATTCTCTTGGGTTGGACGGCCAAAGGGCTTCCAGAAAGCCTTTCTAGATTTTTCTTTACTTGTTCATGACAACATAAGAAAAGCCCATTGAGAATTTTCAAGTAAAATTCTATGAAATGAAATTAATCCACAAGGCCCAATGAACACATCATGGCCAAGTGATCTAGGCCATCATATGACCATGTCAAAAAAATTTATTGACATTCATTTCATGCTATGTCCAAAAAGACAAATTTACCCTTTTGACAATTTTCGTAAAACTTGTCTCGTTCTTGTTTTGACTTAGCTTCTAGTTTAACTATTCCTACTCGATATGATTTGTGACAGTGACCTCATGGATCCAAATGAACAAAGCTTGAGCTAAACACTTGGACTCAAAAGTTCACAAACCTTTTCCAAGTTTAGCTTAATGCCAACTGACTCCACTAAAGAGTTGACACTGAAAATCTCTCGGTTCAAATGAATTTATTTTCTACTCGAGAATTCAACCTAATTATGATGAGCGGATCCACTGAATATTATCTATGCTACCCTTCATGAATGTCATCAGCTAGTCGGGATTTACTAAATTACCATTTTACCCTTCTAGCTGTTATTTCCTCAACTCCTTTGTCGCTTGTGAATAAGTTAGAAACAATGTATTGACGAGGAGCTAACAAGTCACATTGTTTCATCCAAAAGAGTCAGGACTCAATTTGGACACTGGCCAGTTCATTTATTCACACTCCAAGGAACAAAGCATGAGGTGACATACATTGCATTTCAGCAATCTTGTACATGAATTCCATATCTATGAGAACTTCACAAAGTTACTCATGACAGACTCACAACTTAGTACTTCACCAATAGGCCTTGTTCGGAATCACATAGTGAGTCCGACCTTTGACTTTCTCAAATGAGAATACTAAGGTGTGAAATGGCATGTCTCATTTCAGGATTAAGGTAAGCATGATGCAATTCATACATAGTGACTTCGAGACATAAGAGGTTAAATGGTTTGTTCTTATATTGTCTCTAGAAGTGCACTGGTCAATTCAGTACCTTCGGAAGATACCTAGAAGAACTATAGAGTCCCCAACTCTCAATGCCTCATAACCAGACATCATAGATTCTTCTAACAATCATACTGAGGTCAATAGTCCTTTGACCCTAAGATTGCGAATATATCGTTTTAAGCAAACTACGAAGAGTTCGTTCATGCAAATCTACATTTGTCTCTTCGTAAGTTGTTAAGTTTGTTTATGGACTAAAAGACTAAGGTTTTATCATAAAGCTTCAAACAAAGAAAGAATGAATGAACGTTTCAACTTTATTAATGAAGAATAAGCAATTACAAGCAAGAGTCTTCGTAAGACTATATGACATCAAATGTACATAAATAGACACTACTACTCTTCTTGTGGGCACCATTGACAACAGAGTCGGCACGAGGAATAGCTTGTCGACTCGTGGACTCGGTACTCGACTCGAGGAGCGAACTCAACTCGAGGAGAAACGTAGAGTCGGCACGAGGAGTAGCCTGTCGACTCGTGGACTGGGTACTCGACTGGATGAGTGAACTCAACTCGAGGAGAAACGTAGAGTCGGCACGAGGAGTAGCTTGTCGACTCGTGGACTCGGTACTCGACTCGAGGAGCGAACTCAACTCGAGGAGAGACATAGAGTCGGCACGAGGAGTAGCTTGTCGACTCGTGGACTCGGTACTCGACTCGAGGAGCGAACTCAACTCGAGGAGAAACGTAGAGTCGGCACGAGGAATAACTTGTCGACTCGTGGACTCGGTACTCGACTCGAGGAGCGAACTCAACTCGAGGAGAAACGTAGAGTCGGCACGAGGAGTAGCTTTTCGACTCGTGGACTCGGTACTCGACTCAAGGAGCGAACTCAACTCTAGGAGAAACGTAGAGTCGGCACGAGGAGTAGCTTGGCGACTCGTGGACTGGGAACTTGACTCGAGGAGTGAACTCAACTCGAGGAGAAACGTAGAGTCGGCACGAGAAGTAGCTTATCGACTCGTTGACTCGGTACTAGACTCGAGGAGGGAACTCAACTCGAGGAGAGACGTAGAGTCGGCACGAGGAGTAGTTTGTCGACTCGTGGACTGGGTACTTGACTCGAGGAGTGAACTCAACTCGAGGAGAAACGTAGAGTCGGTACGAGGAGTAGCTTGTCGACTCGTGGACTGGGTACTCGACTCGAGGAGTGAACTCAACTCGAGGAGAAACGTAGAGTCGGTACGAGGAGTAGCTTGTCGACTCGTGGACTCGGTACTCGACTCGAGGAGCGAACTCAACTCGAGGAGAAACGTAGAGTCGGCACGAGGAGTAGCTTGTCGACTCGTGGACTGGGTACTCGACTCGAGGAGTGAACTCAACTCGAGGAGAAACATAGAGTCGACACGAGGAGTAGCTTGTCGACTCGTGGACTGGGTACTCGACTCGAGGAGTGAATGTTGTCGGCCCGTCTAGGGCCGACGAGGAAAAAGACATTACTTCGACCCGCGCGACCGGCGCGAGGCCTTTGACGGCGGAGCCTTGCCTCAGCCATTGGCCGGCCCAAACCAATGGCCGGCCCAAGTTCCAGCCGGCCAATGGCCGGCCATATGCTCAGCCGGCCCATGGCCGGCCCAAGGGTGTCACTCGGCCATTGGCCGAGTGAAAGCCTCAGCAGGCTAATGGCCGGCCCAGTCCACTCGGCCAGTGGCCGAGGCAAAGTTTCAGTCGGCCAATGGCCGACCCAAAGGTCTCACTCGGCCATTGGCCGAGGCAAAGCTTCAGCCGGCCAATGGCCGGCCCAGTCCACTCGGCCATTGGCCGAGGCAAAGTTTCAGTCGGCCAATGGCCGACCCAAAGGTCTCACTCGGCCATTGGCCGAGGCAAAGCTTCAGCCGGCCAATGGCCGGCCCAGTCCACTCGGCCATTGGCCGAGGCAAAGTTTCACTCGGCCATTGGCCGAGGCAAAGCTTCAGCCGGCCAATGGCCGGCCCAGTTCACTCGGCCATTGGCCGAGGCAAAGCTTCAGTCGGCCAATGGCCGACCCAAGGGTCTCACTCGGCCATTGGCCGAGGCAAAGCTTCAGCCGGCCAATGGCCGGCCCAGTTCACTCGGCCATTGGCCGAGGCAAAGCTTCAGTCGGCCAATGGCCGACCCAACCTTGCTCACTCGGCCAAGGGGTCTTCAAACCACCCCTTGGCTGCCTATAAATACAAGGGTCCCTCCCTTGACCCAGGTAATCCATTTTTGAGTCCCGAAACGCTGCCGAACTCGTGCCTCGCTCGTTTCGCTCATCTTTGGCCTCTAAACACCCCTAAAACCTCTATACTCCACCTCAATCACACTAATGTTGAGCGTCGGAGAGGTAAACAGGGGCACCCCCCCTGTTTCCCCTTTGTAGTTCACAAGCTCTTGTTTGCTTTTCAGGTATCGAGACGAGGTGAGCTACACCCACAGCTAAGGGACGACTTGGGATACCAAGTCCGACACGCTCGAGTCAAGACGAGACCACTTGGTCCGGCCTTGGGTCTAACCGTCTTTGGCTCCTAAATCGTTGTCCGAAAAACAGCGACAACATTTTGGCGCTAGAAGGAGGGGATCTCTCGACCTTGACGACGCATTCCCTCTACCAGTTTTCTCCCTTCGTTCTCACGACTCTCGAGAAATGAGTCATCTACCCACTACCTCTGCGGGTACCCGAGCGACGAGCTCGAGGTACGACCTCCGAAACCTCGCGCACCGTCTTGAAGGGCAACCTCGCGATAGCGAGAGCCAGCCCCAAGACCCGGTGAACGACCCCGAGGCCGAGCTCCGAGAGGACACGGCCCGGCGGCTCGCGGAGCTCCTTGACCGTCCCGGCGTTGACAGCTCCCTCATCGCCGGTCTCCTCGGCTACGACGTCGAGGATCGATCAGCTTAAGATTACTCCGACCCCGAGTACGTGGAGGAGTCGAGGACCGACGAGGCCACCCCTAGCCTCGCTCAAGCGCGACCCGAGAGGGCCAACGGTGCGTTGGCCGATCCTTTGTGCCCGGCGCGACAACAGGCACGGTCACAGTCCCGGGGACTCGCCCCCTCGGTCTCAAGAGGTGGCCGGACACGGCCCCTCGCCGAGGAGAGAGCGACTCTGGTCGACGATGGAGCCGATAGCCGAAGCGCTCGCCGGACGACCCGGCCAAGGGCGACCTCGCCTCGTCACGCACCAAGCGTGGACCTTAGAGAGCGCTTGACGGCGAAGAGAAACTCCCGAGGGGAGGATCTCCGCCAAAGGCTAAATTCTCGAAGGGACGCGCTCCCCGCCGCAACTCTTGGCCGACCTCAGGCCAATGTCGTGGACCAAGCGTCCAATGAACGCCGACCGGTGACCCCCGTGGCCCCGACGATTGGCCTTGCCAACGGGCTTGATATGGTCACAATGATCCAGAGCCTCCAAAACCAAATCATCGAGATGAGGGAATCAGGGAGGCAAAGGCCGTACGGAGGGATCGAGGAATCATACTCTCCCTTCGCCGCACAGGTCCTCGCGCAGCCCTGCGTGGGAAACTTTAAGTTACCGTCCATTCCCCCCTATGATGGACGCACGGACCCCCACTACCACGTCCAACACTATGAGACGTGGATGACGATGCAAGGGCAGACGGACGCCACCCTCTGCCAAGCCTTCAGCCTGACCCTCACAGGGTCAGGCTTTGAGTGGTTCCAAAGTTTGAGGCCTGGAAGCATCCCGTCCTTCCGGGCCTTGCGAGAGGCTTTCCTCGCTCGCTTTGCCACGCTTGTGGCACAAAAAAAATCGAAGACCCACCTCCTCTCCATTCGACAGGGGAGAGATGAGACGTTGAGACAATACCTCGCCCGCTTCACCGAGGAGTCTCACAAAGTCGAGGGCTTCGACGACAGGGACGCCATCACGGCGATTACCGAGGGGGTTCGCACGAGCGACTTCCTCAAGTCCATTGTCGGGCAAGTCCCACGAGACATGGCGGAGCTGATGACGAGAGCCCGCACACATATGGGAATCGAGGACTATCTCGATGGCCGCGATGGCCGGAAGTCAGGAGGACAAGGTGGTCGCCACCGCGAAGAACGGGACGAAGATCGCCCCGACCCTCAAAGCAAGAGGAGCAAGGGAGGCCGTGCCCCTAACGGTCGCCCCCTCTCCGGTCCGAGATCGTCGCACGTTGATAACTTCCAAGCGTTATCGACGTACACCCCGCTGAGCACTCCGCAAGAGCGGATCCTAGCTCTGCACCGCGACAAGCTAGGAAGTCCGGCTCCTCTAGCGAAGGATCCCGCGAAGAGGGATCGGAACAAGTTCTGTGAGTACCACCAGGATCACGGGCATCTGACGTCCGAGTGCTATCATCTTAGGCGTCAGATCGAGGCCCTGATTCAAGTCGGGAAATTAAAAGAGTATGTCCTAAGAACGGTCGGGGCGGCCACGGTGCACGAAGGCCGTCCACGGCGGGGAAGAAAGGGTCCGGCGACGGTGACTGACATGAACCAGGCAGCGATTGAACAACCGGAGAGCTCACAGCTGCATGTCGTGGGCTAAGCCCGTCCCCTTTTCTCATTATGTCATTTTATTTCCGGTTTTAAGACAATCTCGAATTTCAATAAGGCCGATGGCCCAGGGATGTAATTTTTGACTATTTCCGTATGGTAATTAGATTACATTTCACCTTGTTGCGTTATAATTTCTAGTCTCCTCTACGAGTACACAAGAAACTCGGGGGGCTAATGGGAAACAATGCTCAACGAAACTAAAAGCTCACTCGTTCAACAAAAAAAAAAAACAACAAAAAAGACGTGCTAATCGATTATGCCTTCGTTGGCAAATCGAGAAAAGTAAGACGCGCACTAAACAACAAAGACGTGCTAATCGATTATGCCTTCGTTGGCAAATCGAGAACGTAAGACGCGCACCATACGACGAAGACGTGCTAATCGATTATGCCTTCGTTGGCAAGTCGAGAAAAGTAAGACGCGCACCATACGACGAAGACGTGCTAATCGATTATGCCTTCGTTGGCAAGTCGAGAAAAGTAAGACGCGCACCATACGACGAAGACGTGCTAATCGATTATGCCTTCGTTGGCAAATCGAGAACATAAGACGCGCACAATACAACAAAGACGCGCAAATCGATTATGCCTTCGTTGGCAAATCGAGAACATAAGACGCGCACAATACAACAAAGACGCGCAAATCGATTATGCCTTCGTTGGCAAATCGAGAACATAAGACGCGCACAATACAACAAAGACGTGCTAATCGATTATGCCTTCGTTGGCAAATCGAGAACATAAGACGCGCACCATACGACGAAGACGTGCTAATCGATTATGCCTTCGTTGGCAAATCGAGAACGTAAGACGCGCACCATACGACGAAGACGTGCTAATCGATTATGCCTTCGTTGGCAAATCGAGAAAAGTAGGACGCGCACTACACCAAAAAGACGTGCAAATCGATTATGCCTTCGTTGGCAAATCGAGAAAAGTAAGACGCGCACTACACAAAAAAGACGTGCAAATCGATTACGCCTTCGTTGGCGAGTCGAGAAAAGTAAGACGCGCACCACACAGAGAAGACGCGCAAATCGATTATGCCCTCATTGGCAAGTCGAGAAAACAAGACGCGCACAACACAATAAAGCCGTGCTAACCGATCACGCCCTCATTGGTAGATCAAGAAAATGAGCCACGCACGATCAACCCGAAACAAAAAGTCGTCCCTCGCGACGCACAAAGGCCGTCCCTCGCGACACGAGAAGGCCATTACTCATGACGCAAACCCGAGAGCGTTCATCCCGCATCCGTATAAAAGCGCAGATTTTGAATTTCCACTCGATCTACGCTCGACCGGAAACTCGGGGGGCTAATGTTGTCGGCCCGTCTAGGGCCGACGAGGAAAAAGACATTACTTCGACCCGCGCGACCGGCGCGAGGCCTTTGACGGCGGAGCCTTGCCTCAGCCATTGGCCGGCCCAAACCAATGGCCGGCCCAAGTTCCAGCCGGCCAATGGCCGGCCATATGCTCAGCCGGCCCATGGCCGGCCCAAGGGTGTCACTCGGCCATTGGCCGAGTGAAAGCCTCAGCAGGCTAATGGCCGGCCCAGTCCACTCGGCCAGTGGCCGAGGCAAAGTTTCAGTCGGCCAATGGCCGACCCAAAGGTCTCACTCGGCCATTGGCCGAGGCAAAGCTTCAGCCGGCCAATGGCCGGCCCAGTCCACTCGGCCATTGGCCGAGGCAAAGTTTCAGTCGGCCAATGGCCGACCCAAAGGTCTCACTCGGCCATTGGCCGAGGCAAAGCTTCAGCCGGCCAATGGCCGGCCCAGTCCACTCGGCCATTGGCCGAGGCAAAGTTTCACTCGGCCATTGGCCGAGGCAAAGCTTCAGCCGGCCAATGGCCGGCCCAGTTCACTCGGCCATTGGCCGAGGCAAAGCTTCAGTCGGCCAATGGCCGACCCAAGGGTCTCACTCGGCCATTGGCCGAGGCAAAGCTTCAGCCGGCCAATGGCCGGCCCAGTTCACTCGGCCATTGGCCGAGGCAAAGCTTCAGTCGGCCAATGGCCGACCCAACCTTGCTCACTCGGCCAAGGGGTCTTCAAACCACCCCTTGGCTGCCTATAAATACAAGGGTCCCTCCCTTGACCCAGGTAATCCATTTTTGAGTCCCGAAACGCTGCCGAACTCGTGCCTCGCTCGTTTCGCTCATCTTTGGCCTCTAAACACCCCTAAAACCTCTATACTCCACCTCAATCACACTAATGTTGAGCGTCGGAGAGGTAAACAGGGGCACCCCCCCTGTTTCCCCTTTGTAGTTCACAAGCTCTTGTTTGCTTTTCAGGTATCGAGACGAGGTGAGCTACACCCACAGCTAAGGGACGACTTGGGATACCAAGTCCGACACGCTCGAATCAAGACGAGACCACTTGGTCCGGCCTTGGGTCTAACCGTCTTTGGCTCCTAAATCGTTGTCCGAAAAACAGCGACAACAGTGAACTCAACTCGAGGAGAAACGTAGAGTCGGCACGAGGAGTAGCTTGTCGACTCGTGGACTCGGTACTCGACTCGAGGAGCGAACTCAACTCGAGGAGAAACGTAGAGTCGGCACGAGGAGTAGCCTGGCGACTCGTGGACTGGGTACTCGACTCGATGAGTGAACTCAACTCGAGGAGAAACGTAGAGTCGGCACGAGGAGTAGCTTGTCGACTCGTGGACTCGGTACTCGACTCGAGGAGCGAACTTAACTCGAGGAGAAACGTAGATTCAGAACGAGGAGTAGCCTGTTGAGTCGTGGACTGGGTACTCGACTCGAGGAGTGAACTCAACTCGAGGAGAAACGTAGAGTCGGCACGAGGAATAGCTTGTCGACTCGTGGACTCGGTACTCGACTCGAGGAGCGAACTCAACTCGAGGAGAAACGTAGAGTCGGCACGAGGAGTAGCTTGTCGACTCGTGGACTCGGTACTCGACTCGAGGAGCGAACTCAACTCGAGGAGAAACGTAGAGTCGGCACGAGGAGTAGGCTGTCGACTCGTGGACTGGGTACTCGACTGGATGAGTGAACTCAACTCGAGGAGAAACGTAGAGTCGGCACGAGGAGTAGCTTGTCGACTCGTGGACTCGGTACTCGACTCGAGGAGCGAACTCAACTCGAGGAGAGACGTAGAGTCGGCACGAGGAGTAGCTTGTCGACTCGTGGACTCGGTACTCGACTCGAGGAACGAACTCAACTCGAGGAGAAACGTAGAGTCGGCACGAGGAATAGCTTGTCGACTCGT
The DNA here is from genome assembly GCF_054948205.1 of Urtica dioica subsp. dioica. Classification (NCBI taxonomy): domain Eukaryota; kingdom Viridiplantae; phylum Streptophyta; class Magnoliopsida; order Rosales; family Urticaceae; genus Urtica; species Urtica dioica. The sequence continues at coordinate 28,567,541 of NC_142758.1, forward strand.
GGACTCGGTACTCGACTCGAGGAGCGAACTCAACTCGAGGAGAAACGTAGAGTCGGCACGAGGAGTAGCTTGTCGACTCGTGGACTCGGTACTCGACTCGAGGAGCGAACTCAACTCTAGGAGAAACGTAGAGTCGGCACGAGGAGTAGCTTGTCGACTCGTGGACTGGGTACTTGACTCGAGGAGTGAACTCAACTCGAGGAGAAACGTAGAGTCGGCACGAGGAGTAGCTTATCGACTCGTGGACTCGGTACTAGACTCGAGGAGGGAACTCAACTCGAGGAGAGACGTAGAGTCGGCACGAGGAGTAGTTTGTCGACTCGTGGACTGGGTACTTGACTCGAGGAGTGAACTCAACTCGAGGAGAAACGTAGAGTCGGTACGAGGAGTAGCTTGTCGACTCGTGGACTCGGTACTCGACTCGCGGAGCGAACTCAACTCGAGGAGAGACGTAGAGTCGGCATGAGGAGTAGCTTGTCGACTCATGGACTGGGTACTCGACTCGAGGAGTGAACTCAACTCGAGGAGAAACGTAGAGTCGGTACGAGGAGTAGCTTGTCGACTCGTGGACTCGGTACTCGACTCGAGGAGCGAACTCAACTCAAGGAGAAACGTAGAGTCGGCACGAGGAGTGCTTGTCGACTCGTGGACTCGGTACTTGACTCGAGGAGTGAACTCAACTCGAGGAGAAACGTAGAGTCGGCACGAGGAGTAGCTTGTCGACTCGTGGACTCGGTACTCGACTCGAGGAGAAACGTAGAGTCTACACGAGGAGTAGCTTGTCGACTCGTGGACTGGGTACTCGACTCGAGGAGTGAACTCAACTCGAGGAGAAACGTAGAGTCGGCACGAGGAGTAGCTTGTCGACTCGTGGACTCGGTACTCGACTCGAGGAGCGAACTCAACTCGAGGAGAAACGTAGAGTCGGCACGAGGAGTAGCCTGTCGACTCGTGGACTGGGTACTCGACTCGATGAGTGAACTCAACTCGAGGAGAAACGTAGAGTCGGCACGAGGAGTAGCTTGTCGACTCGTGGACTCGGTACTCGACTCGAGGAGCGAACTTAACTCGAGGAGAAACGTAGATTCTGCACGAGGAGTAGCCTGTTGAGTCGTGGACTGGGTACTCGACTCGAGGAGTGAACTCAACTCGAGGAGAATCGTAGAGTCGGCACGAGGAGTAGCCTGTCGACTCGTGGACTCGGTACTCGACTCGCGGAGCGAACTCAACTCGAGGAGAAACGTAGAGTCGATACGAGGAGTAGCTTGTCGACTCGTGGACTCGGTACTCGACTCGAGGAGCGAACTCAACTCAAGGAGAAACGTAGAGTCGGCACGAGGAGTAGCTTGTCGACTCGTGGACTGGGTACTTGACTCGAGGAGTGAACTCAACTCGAGGAGAAACGTAGAGTCGGCACGAGGAGTAGCTTGTCGACTCGTGGACTGGGAACTCGACTCGAGGAGCGAACTCAACTCGAGGAGAAACGTAGAGCCGTCACGAGGAGTAGCTTGTCGACTCGTGGACTGGGTACTCGACTCGAGGAGTGAACTGAACTCGAGGAGAAACGTAGAGTCGACACGAGGAGTAGCTTGTCGACTCGTGGACTGGGTACTCGACTCGAGGAGTGAACTCAACTCGAGGAGAAACGTAGAGTCGGTACGAGGAGTAGCTTGTCGACTCGTGGACTGGGTACTCGACTCGAGGAGTGAACTCAACTCGAGGAGAAACGTAGAGTCGGTACGAGGAGTAGCTTGTCGACTCGTGGACTCGGTACTCGACTCGAGGAGCGAACTCAACTCGAGGAGAAACGTAGAGTCGGCACGAGGAGTAGCTTGTCGACTCGTGGACTCGGTACTCGACTCGAGGAGCGAACTTAACTCGAGGAGAAACGTAGATTCAGCACGAGGAGTAGCCTGTTGAGTCGTGGACTGGGTACTCGATTCGAGGAGTGAACTCAACTCGAGGAGAATCGTAGAGTCGGCACGAAGAATAGCTTGTCGACTTGTGGACTCGGGACTCGACTCGAGGAGCGAACTCAACTCGAGGAGAAACGTAGAGTCGGCACGAGGAGTAGCTTGTCGACTCGTGGACTCGGTACTCGACTCGAGGAGCGAACTCAACTCGAGGAGAAACGTAGAGTCGGCACGAGGAGTAGCTTGTCGACTCGTGGACTGGGTACTCGACTCGAGGAGCGAACTCAACTCGAGGAGAAACGTAGAGCCGTCACGAGGAGTAGCTTGTCGACTCGTGGACTGGGTACTCGACTCGAGGAGTGAACTCAACTCGAGGAGAAACGTAGAGTCCGCACGAGGAGTAGCTTGTCGACTCGTGGACTCGGTACTCGACTCGAGGAGCGAACTCAACTCGAGGAGAAACGTAGAGTCGGCACGAGGAGTAGCCTGTCGACTCGTGGACTGGGTACTCGACTCGATGAGTGAACTCAACTCGAGGAGAAACGTAGAGTCGGCACGAGGAGTAGCTTGTCGACTCGTGGACTCGGTACTCGACTCGAGGAGCGAACTTAACTCGAGGAGAAACGTAGATTCAGCACGAGGAGTAGCCTGTTGAGTCGTGGACTGGGTACTCGATTCGAGGAGTGAACTCAACTCGAGGAGAATCGTAGAGTCGGCACGAAGAATAGCTTGTCGACTCGTGGACTCGGGACTCGACTCGAGGAGCGAACTCAACTCGAGGAGAAACGTAGAGTCGGCACGAGGAGTAGCTTGTCGACTCGTGGACTCGGTACTCGACTCGAGGAGCGAACTCAACTCGAGGAGAGACGTAGAGTCAGCACGAGGAGTAGCTTGTCGACTCGTGGACTCGGTACTCGACTCGAGGAGCGAACTCAACTCGAGGAGAAACGTAGAGTCGGCACGAGGAATAGCTTGTCGACTCGTGGACTCGGTACTCGACTCGAGGAGCGAACTAAACTCTAGGAGAAACGTAGAGTCGGCACGAGGAGTAGCTTGTCGACTCGTGGACTGGGTACTTGACTCGAGGAGTGAACTCAACTCGAGGAGAAACGTAGAGTCGGCACGAGAAGTAGCTTATCGACTCGTGGACTCGGTACTAGACTCGAGGAGGGAACTCAACTCGAGGAGAGACGTAGAGTCGGCACGAGGAGTAGTTTGTCGACTCGTGGACTGGGTACTTGACTCGAGGAGTGAACTCAACTCGAGGAGAAACGTAGAGTCGGTACGAGGAGTAGCTTGTCGACTCGTGGACTGGGTACTCGACTCGAGGAGTGAACTCAACTCGAGGAGAAACGTAGAGTCGGTACGAGGAGTAGCTTGTCGACTCGTGGACTCGGTACTCTACTCGAGGAGCGAACTCAACTCAAGGAGAAACGTAGAATCGGCACGAGGAGTAGCTTGTCGACTCGTGGACTGGGTACTTGAATCGAGGAGTGAACTCAACTCGAGGAGAAACGTAGAGTCGGCACGAGGAGTAGCTTGTCGACTCGTGGACTCGGTACTCGACTCGAGGAGCGAACTCAACTCGAGGAGAAACGTAGAGTCGGCACGAGGAGTAGCTTGTCGACTCGTGGACTGGGTACTCGACTCGAGGAGCGAACTCAACTCGAGGAGAAACGTAGAGTCGGCACGAGGAGTAGCTTGTCGACTCGTGGACTCGGTACTCGACTCGAGGAGCGAACTCAACTCGAGGAGAAACGTAGAGTCGGCACGAGGAGTAGCTTGTCGACTCGTGGACTCGGTACTCGACTCGAGGAGCGAACTCAACTCGAGGAGAAACGTAGAGCCGTCACGAGGAGTAGCTTGCCGACTCGTGGACTGGGTACTGGACTTGAGGAGAAACGTAGAGTCGACACGAGGAGTAGCTTGTCGACTCGTGGACTGGGTACTCGACTTGAGGAGTGAACTCAACTCGAGGAGAAACGTAGAGTCGGCACGAGGAGTAGCTTGTCGACTCGTGGACTCGGTACTCGACTCGAGTAGCGAACTCAACTCGAGGAGAAACGTAGAGTCGGCACGAGGAGTAGCCTGTCGACTCGTGGACTGGGTACTCGACTCGATGAGTGAACTCAACTCGTGGAGAAACGTAGAGTCGGCACGAGGAGTAGCTTGTCGACTCGTGGACTCGGTACTCAAGTCGAGGAGCGAACTTAACTCGAGGAGAAACGTAGATTCTGCACGAGGAATAGCCTGTTGAGTCGTGGACTGGGTACTCGACTCGAGGAGTGAACTCAACTCGAGGAGAATCGTAGAGTCGGCACGAGGAATAGCTTGTCGACTCGTGGACTCGGTACTCGACTCGAGGAGCGAACTCAACTCGAGGAGAAACGTAGAGTCGGCACGAGGAGTAGCTTGTCGACTCGTGGACTCGGTACTCGACTCGAGGAGCGAACTCAACTCGAGGAGAAACGTAGAGTCGGCACGAGGAGTAGCCTGTCGACTCGTGGACTGGGTACTCGACTGGATGAGTGAACTCAACTCGAGGAGAAACGTAGAGTCGGCACGAGGAGTAGCTTGTCGACTCGTGGACTCGGTACTCGACTCGAGGAGCGAACTCAAGTCGAGGAGAGACGTAGAGTCGGCACGAGGAGTAGCTTGTCGACTCGTGGACTCGGTACTCGACTCGAGGAGCGAACTCAACTCGAGGAGAAACGTAGAGTCGGCACGAGGAATAGCTTGTCGACTCGTGGACTCGGTACTCGACTCGAGGAGCGAACTAAACTCGAGGAGAAACGTAGAGCCGGCACGAGGAGTAGCTTGTCGACTCGTGGACTCGGTACTTGACTCGAGGAGCGAACTCAACTCGAGGAGAAACGTAGAGTCGGCACGAGGAGTAGCTTGTCGACTCGTGGACTGGGTACTTGACTCGAGGAGTGAACTCAACTCGAGGAGAAACGTAGAGTCGGCACGAGAAGTAGCTTATCGACTCGTGGACTCGGTACTAGACTCGAGGAGGGAACTCAACTCGAGGAGAGACGTAGAGTCGGCACGAGGAGTAGTTTGTCGACTCGTGGACTGGGTACTCGACTCGAGGAGTGAACTCAACTCGAGGAGAAACGTAGAGTCGGTACGAGGAGTAGCTTGTCGACTCGTGGACTGGGTACTCGACTCGAGGTGAGAACACAACTCGAGGAGAAACGTAGAGTCGGTACGAGGAGTAGCTTGTCGACTCGTGGACTCGGTACTGGACTCGAGGAGCGAACTCAACTCTAGGAGAAACGTAGAGTCGGCACGAGGAGTAGCTTGTCGACTCGTGGACTCGGTACTCGACTCGAGGAGTGAACTCAACTCGAGGAGAAACGTAGAGTCGGCACGAGGAGTAGCTTGTCGACTCGTGGACTCGGTACTCGACTCGAGGAGCGAACTCAACTCGAGGAGAAACGTAGAGTCGGCACGAGGAGTAGCTTGTCGACTCGTGGAATGGGTACTCGACTCGAGGAGCGAACTCAGAGTCGACATGAGGAGTAGCTTGTCGACTCGTGGACTGGGTACTCGACTCGAGGAGTGAACTCAACTCGAGGAGAAACGTAGAGTCGGCACGAGGAGTAGCTTGTCGACTCGTGGACTCGGTACTCGACTCGAGGAGCGAACTCAACTCGAGGAGAAACGTAGAGTCGGCACGAGGAGTAGCCTGTCGACTCGTGGACTGGGTACTCGACTGGATGAGTGAACTCAACTCGAGGAGAAACGTAGAGTCGGCACGAGGAGTAGCTTGTCGACTCGTGGACTCGGTACTCGACTCGAGGAGCGAACTCAAGTCGAGGAGAGACGTAGAGTCGGCACGAGGAGTAGCTTGTCGACTCGTGGACTCGGTACTCGACTCGAGGAGCGAACTCAACTCGAGGAGAAACGTAGAGTCGGCACGAGGAATAGCTTGTCGACTCGTGGACTCGGTACTCGACTCGAGGAGCGAACTAAACTCGAGGAGAAACGTAGAGTCGGCACGAGGAGTAGCTTGTCGACTCGTGGACTCGGTACTTGACTCGAGGAGCGAACTCAACTCGAGGAGAAACGTAGAGTCGGCACGAGGAGTAGCTTGTCGACTCGTGGACTGGGTACTTGACTCGAGGAGTGAACTCAACTCGAGGAGAAACGTAGAGTCGGCACGAGAAGTAGCTTATCGACTCGTGGACTCGGTACTAGACTCGAGGAGGGAACTCAACTCGAGGAGAGACGTAGAGTCGGCACGAGGAGTAGTTTGTCGACTCGTGGACTGGGTACTCGACTCGAGGAGTGAACTCAACTCGAGGAGAAACGTAGAGTCGGTACGAGGAGTAGCTTGTCGACTCGTGGACTGGGTACTCGACTCGAGGTGAGAACACAACTCGAGGAGAAACATAGAGTCGGTACGAGGAGTAGCTTGTCGACTCGTGGACTCGGTACTGGACTCGAGGAGCGAACTCAACTCTAGGAGAAACGTAGAGTCGGCACGAGGAGTAGCTTGTCGACTCGTGGACTCGGTACTCGACTCGAGGAGTGAACTCAACTCGAGGAGAAACGTAGAGTCGGCACGAGGAGTAGCTTGTCGACTCGTGGACTCGGTACTCGACTCGAGGAGCGAACTCAACTCGAGGAGAAACGTAGAGTCGGCACGAGGAGTAGCTTGTCGACTCGTGGACTGGGTACTCGACTCGAGGAGCGAACTCAGAGTCAACACGAGGAGTAGCTTGTCGACTCGTGGACTGGGTACTCGACTCGAGGAGTGAACTCAACTCGAGGAGAAACGTAGAGTCGGCACGAGGAGTAGCTTGTCGACTCGTGGACTCGGTACTCGACTCGAGGAGCGAACTCAACTCGAGGAGAAACGTAGAGTCGGCACGAGGAGTAGCCTGTCGACTCGTGGACTGGGTACTCGACTCGATGAGTGAACTCAACTCGTGGAGAAACGTAGAGTCGGCACGAGGAGTAGCTTGTCGACTCGTGGACTCGGTACTCGAGTCGAGGAGCGAACTTAACTCGAGGAGAAACGTAGATTCTGCACGAGGAGTAGCCTGTTGAGTCGTGGACTGGGTACTCGACTCGAGGAGTGAACTCAACTCGAGGAGAATCGTAGAGTCGGCGCGAGGAATAGCTTGTCGACTCGTGGACTCGGTACTCGACTCGAGGAGCGAACTCAACTCGAGGAGAAACGTAGAGTCGGCACGAGGAGTAGCTTGTCGACTCGTGGACTCGGTACTCGACTCGAGGAGCGAACTCAACTCGAGGAGAAACGTAGAGTCGGCACGAGGAGTAGCCTGTCGACTCGTGGACTGGGTACTCGACTGGATGAGTGAACTCAACTCGAGGAGAAACGTAGAGTCGGCACGAGGAGTAGCTTGTCGACTCGTGGACTCGGTACTCGACTCGAGGAGCGAACTCAAGTCGAGGAGAGACGTAGAGTCGGCACGAGGAGTAGCTTGTCGACTCGTGGACTCGGTACTCGACTCGAGGAGCGAACTCAACTCGAGGAGAAACGTAGAGTCGGCACGAGGAATAGCTTGTCGACTCGTGGACTCGGTACTCGACTCGAGGAGCGAACTAAACTCGAGGAGAAACGTAGAGTCGGCACGAGGAGTAGCTTGTCGACTCGTGGACTCGGTACTTGACTCGAGGAGCGAACTCAACTCGAGGAGAAACGTAGAGTCGGCACGAGGAGTAGCTTGTCGACTCGTGGACTGGGTACTTGACTCGAGGAGTGAACTCAACTCGAGGAGAAACGTAGAGTCGGCACGAGAAGTAGCTTATCGACTCGTGGACTCGGTACTAGACTCGAGGAGGGAACTCAACTCAAGGAGAGACGTAGAGTCGGCACGAGGAGTAGTTTGTCGACTCGTGGACTGGGTACTCGACTCGAGGAGTGAACTCAACTCGAGGAGAAACGTAGAGTCGGTACGAGGAGTAGCTTGTCGACTCGTGGACTGGGTACTCGACTCGAGGAGAGAACACAACTCGAGGAGAAACGTAGAGTCGGTACGAGGAGTAGCTTGTCGACTCGTGGACTCGGTACTGGACTCGAGGAGCGAACTCAACTCTAGGAGAAACGTAGAGTCGGCACGAGGAGTAGCTTGTCGACTCGTGGACTCGGTACTCGACTCGAGGAGTGAACTCAACTCGAGGAGAAACGTAGAGTCGGCACGAGGAGTAGCTTGTCGACTCGTGGACTCGGTACTCGACTCGAGGAGCGAACTCAACTCGAGGAGAAACGTAGAGTCGGCACGAGGAGTAGCTTGTCGACTCGTGGACTGGGTACTCGACTCGAGGAGCGAACTCAGAGTCGACACGAGGAGTAGCTTGTCGACTCGTGGACTGGGTACTCGACTCGAGGAGTGAACTCAACTCGAGGAGAAACGTAGAGTCGGCACGAGGAGTAGCTTGTCAACTCGTGGACTCGGTACTCGACTCGAGGAGCGAACTCAACTCGAGGAGAAACGTAGAGTCGGCACGAGGAATAGCTTGTCGACTCGTGGACTCGGTACTCGACTCGAGGAGCGAACTAAACTCGAGGAGAAACGTAGAGTCGGCACGAGGAGTAGCTTGTCGACTCGTGGACTCGGTACTTGACTCGAGGAGCGAACTCAACTCGAGGAGAAACGTAGAGTCGGCACGAGGAGTAGCTTGTCGACTCGTGGACTGGGTACTTGACTCGAGGAGTGAACTCAACTCGAGGAGAAACGTAGAGTCGGCACGAGAAGTAGCTTATCGACTCGTGGACTCGGTACTAGACTCGAGGAGGGAACTCAACTCGAGGAGAGACGTAGAGTCGGCACGAGGAGTAGTTTGTCGACTCGTGGACTGGGTACTCGACTCGAGGAGTGAACTCAACTCGAGGAGAAACGTAGAGTCGGTACGAGGAGTAGCTTGTCGACTCGTGGACTGGGTACTCGACTCGAGGTGAGAACACAACTCGAGGAGAAACGTAGAGTCGGTACGAGGAGTAGCTTGTCGACTCGTGGACTCGGTACTGGACTCGAGGAGCGAACTCAACTCTAGGAGAAACGTAGAGTCGGCACGAGGAGTAGCTTGTCGACTCGTGGACTCGGTACTCGACTCGAGGAGTAAACTCAACTCGAGGAGAAACGTAGAGTCGGCACGAGGAGTAGCTTGTCGACTCGTGGACTCGGTACTCGACTCGAGGAGCGAACTCAACTCGAGGAGAAACGTAGAGTCGGCACGAGGAGTAGCTTGTCGACTCGTGGACTGGGTACTCGACTCGAGGAGCGAACTCAGAGTCGACACGAGGAGTAGCTTGTCGACTCGTGGACTGGGTACTCGACTCGAGGAGTGAACTAAACTCGAGGAGAAACGTAGAGTCGGCACGAGGAGTAGCTTGTCGACTCGTGGACTCGGTACTCGACTCGAGGAGCGAACTCAACTCGAGGAGAAACGTAGAGTCGGCACGAGGAGTAGCCTGTCGACTCGTGGACTGGGTACTCGACTCGATGAGTGAACTCAACTCGTGGAGAAACGTAGAGTCGGCACGAGGAGTAGCTTGTCGACTCGTGGACTCGGTACTCGAGTCGAGGAGCGAACTTAACTCGAGGAGAAACGTAGATTCTGCACGAGGAGTAGCCTGTTGAGTCGTGGACTGGGTACTCGACTCGAGGAGTGAACTCAACTCGAGGAGAATCGTAGAGTCGCCACGAGGAATAGCTTGTCGACTCGTGGACTCGGTACTCGACTCGAGGAGCGAACTCAACTCGAGGAGAAACGTAGAGTCGGCACGAGGAGTAGCTTGTCGACTCGTGGACTCGGTACTCGACTCGAGGAGCGAACTCAACTCGAGGAGAAACGTAGAGTCGGCACGAGGAGTAGCCTGTCGACTCGTGGACTGGGTACTCGACTGGATGAGTGAACTCAACTCGAGGAGAAACGTAGAGTCGGCACGAGGAGTAGCTTGTCGACTCGTGGACTCGGTACTCGACTCGAGGAGCGAACTCAAGTCGAGGAGAGACGTAGAGTCGGCACGAGGAGTAGCTTGTCGACTCGTGGACTCGGTACTCGACTCGAGGAGCGAACTCAACTCGAGGAGAAACGTAGAGTCGGCACGAGGAATAGCTTGTCGACTCGTGGACTCGGTACTCGACTCGAGGAGCGAACTCAACTCGAGGAGAAACGTAGAGTCGGCACGAGGAGTAGCTTGTCGACTCGTGGACTGGGTACTCGACTCGAGGAGAAACGTAGAGTCGGCACGAGGAGTAGCTTGTCGACTCGTGGACTCGGTACTTGACTCGAGGAGCGAACTCAACTCGAGGAGAAACGTAGAGTCGGCACGAGGAGTAGCTTGTCGACTCGTGGACTGGGTACTTGACTCGAGGAGTGAACTCAACTCGAGGAGAAACGTAGAGTCGGCACGAGAAGTAGCTTATCGACTCGTGGACTCGGTACTAGACTCGAGGAGGGAACTCAACTCGAGGAGAGACGTAGAGTCGGCACGAGGAGTAGTTTGTCGACTCGTGGACTGGGTACTCGACTCGAGGAGTGAACTCAACTCGAGGAGAAACGTAGAGTCGGTACGAGGAGTAGCTTGTCGACTCGTGGACTGGGTACTCGACTCGAGGAGAGAACACAACTCGAGGAGAAACGTAGAGTCGGTACGAGGAGTAGCTTGTCGACTCGTGGACTCGGTACTGGACTCGAGGAGCGAACTCAACTCTAGGAGAAACGTAGAGTCGGCACGAGGAGTAGCTTGTCGACTCGTGGACTCGGTACTCGACTCGAGGAGTGAACTCAACTCGAGGAGAAACGTAGAGTCGGCACGAGGAGTAGCTTGTCGACTCGTGGACTCGGTACTCGACTCGAGGAGCGAACTCAACTCGAGGAGAAACGTAGAGTCGGCACGAGGAGTAGCTTGTCGACTCGTGGACTGGGTACTCGAGTCGAGGAGCGAACTCAGAGTCGACACGAGGAGTAGCTTGTCGACTCGTGGACTGGGTACTCGACTCGAGGAGTGAACTCAACTCGAGGAGAAATGTAGAGTCGGCACGAGGAGTAGCTTGTCGACTCGTGGACTCGGTACTCGACTCGAGGAGCGAACTCAACTCGAGGAGAAACGTAGAGTCGGCACGAGGAGTAGCCTGTCGACTCGTGGACTGGGTACTCGACTCGATGAGTGAACTCAACTCGTGGAGAAACGTAGAGTCGGCACGAGGAGTAGCTTGTCGACTCGTGGACTCGGTACTCGAGTCGAGGAGCGAACTTAACTCGAGGAGAAACGTAGATTCTGCACGAGGAGTAGCCTGTTGAGTCGTGGACTGGGTACTCGACTCGAGGAGTGAACTCAACTCGAGGAGAATCGTAGAGTCGGCACGAGGAATAGCTTGTCGACTCGTGGACTCGGTACTCGACTCGAGGAGCGAACTCAACTCGAGGAGAAACGTAGAGTCGGCACGAGGAGTAGCTTGTCGACTCGTGGACTCGGTACTCGACTCGAGGAGCGAACTCAACTCGAGGAGAAACGTAGAGTCGGCACGAGGAGTAGCTTGTTGACTCGTGGACTCGGTACTCGACTCGAGGAGCGAACTCAACTCGAGGAGAAACGTAGAGTCGGCACGAGGAGTAGCCTGTCGACTCGTGGACTGGGTACTCGACTGGATGAGTGAACTCAACTCGAGGAGAAACGTAGAGTCGGCACGAGGAGTAGCTTGTCGACTCGTGGACTCGGTACTCGACTCGAGGAGCGAAATCAAGTCGAGGAGAGACGTAGAGTCGGCACGAGGAGTAGCTTGTCGACTCGTGGACTCGATACTCGACTCGAGGAGCGAACTCAACTCGAGGAGAAACGTAGAGTCGGCACGAGGAATAGCTTGTCGACTCGTGGACTCGGTACTCGACTCGAGGAGCGAACTAAACTCGAGGAGAAACGTAGAGTCGGCACGAGGAGTAGCTTGTCGACTCGTGGACTGGGTACTTGACTCGAGGAGTGAACTCAACTCGAGGAGAAACGTAGAGTCGGCACGAGAAGTAGCTTATCGACTCGTGGACTCGGTACTAGACTCGAGGAGGGAACTCAACTCGAGGAGAGACGTAGAGTCGGCACGAGGAGTAGTTTGTCGACTCGTGGACTGGGTACTCGACTCGAGGAGTGAACTCAACTCGAGGAGAAACGTAGAGTCGGTACGAGGAGTAGCTTGTCGACTCATGGACTGGGTACTCGACTCGAGGAGAGAACACAACTCGAGGAGAAACGTAGAGTCGGTACGAGGAGTAGCTTGTCGACTCGTGGACTCGGTACTGGACTCGAGGAGCGAACTCAACTCTAGGAGAAACGTAGAGTCGGCACGAGGAGTAGCTTGTCGACTCGTGGACTCGGTACTCGACTCGAGGAGTGAACTCAACTCGAGGAGAAACGTAGAGTCGGCACGAGGAGTAGCTTGTCGACTCGTGGACTCGGTACTCGACTGGAGGAGCGAACTCAACTCGAGGAGAAACGTAGAGTCGGCACGAGGAGTAGCTTGTCGACTCGTGGACTGGGTACTCGACTCGAGGAGCGAACTCAGAGTCGACACGAGGAGTAGCTTGTCGACTCGTGGACTGGGTACTCGACTCGAGGAGTGAACTCAACTCGAGGAGAAACGTAGAGTCGGCACGAGGAATAGCTTGTCGACTCGTGGACTCGGTACTCGACTCGAGGAGCGAACTAAACTCGAGGAGAAACGTAGAGTCGGCACGAGGAGTAGCTTGTCGACTCGTGGACTCGGTACTTGACTCGAGGAGAGAACTCAACTCGAGGAGAAACGTAGAGTCGGCACGAGGAGTAGCTTGTCGACTCGTGGACTGGGTACTTGACTCGAGGAGTGAACTCAACTCGAGGAGAAACGTAGAGTCGGCACGAGAAGTAGCTTATCGACTCGTGGACTCGGTACTAGACTCGAGGAGGGAACTCAACTCGAGGAGAGACGTAGAGTCGGCACGAGGAGTAGTTTGTCGACTCGTGGACTGGGTACTCGACTCGAGGAGTGAACTCAACTCGAGGAGAAACGTAGAGTCGGTACGAGGAGTAGCTTGTCGACTCGTGGACTGGGTACTCGACTCGAGGAGAGAACACAACTCGAGGAGAAACGTAGAGTCGGTACGAGGAGTAGCTTGTCGACTCGTGGACTCGGTACTGGACTCGAGGAGCGAACTCAACTCTAGGAGAAACGTAGAGTCGGCACGAGGAGTAGCTTGTCGACTCGTGGACTCGGTACTCGACTCGAGGAGTGAACTCAACTCGAGGAGAAACGTAGAGTCGGCACGAGGAGTAGCTTGTCGACTCGTGGACTCGGTACTCGACTCGAGGAGCGAACTCAACTCGAGGAGAAACGTAGAGTCGGCACGAGGAGTAGCTTGTCGACTCGTGGACTGGGTACTCGAGTCGAGGAGCGAACTCAGAGTCGACACGAGGAGTAGCTTATCGACTCGTGGACTGGGTACTCGACTCGAGGAGTGAACTCAACTCGAGGAGAAACGTAGAGTCGGCACGAGGAGTAGCTTGTCGACTCGTGGACTCGGTACTCGACTCGAGGAGCGAACTCAACTCGAGGAGAAACGTAGAGTCGGCACGAGGAGTAGCCTGTCGACTCGTGGACTGGGTACTCGACTCGATGAGTGAACTCAACTCGTGGAGAAATGTAGAGTCGGCACGAGGAGTAGCTTGTCGACTCGTGGACTCGGTACTCGAGTCGAGGAGCGAACTTAACTCGAGGAGAAACGTAGATTCTGCACGAGGAGTAGTCTGTTGAGTCGTGGACTGGGTACTCGACTCGAGGAGTGAACTCAACTCGAGGAGAATCGTAGAGTCGGCACGAGGAATAGCTTGTCGACTCGTGGACTCGGTACTCGACTCGAGGAGCGAACTCAACTCGAGGAGAAACGTAGAGTCGGCACGAGGAGTAGCTTGTCGACTCGTGGACTCGGTACTCGACTCGAGGAGCGAACTCAACTCGAGGAGAAACGTAGAGTCGGCACGAGGAGTAGCTTGTCGACTCGTGGACTCGGTACTCGACTCGAGGAGCGAACTCAACTCGAGGAGAAACGTAGAGTCGGCACGAGGAGTAGCCTGTCGACTCGTGGACTGGGTACTCGACTGGATGAGTGAACTCAACTCGAGGAGAAACGTAGAGTCGGCACGAGGAGTAGCTTGTCGACTCGTGGACTCGGTACTCGACTCGAGGAGCGAACTCAAGTCGAGGAGAGACGTAGAGTCGGCACGAGGAGTAGCTTGTCGACTCGTGGACTCGGTACTCGACTCGAGGAGCGAACTCAACTCGAGGAGAAACGTAGAGTCGGCACGAGGAATAGCTTGTCGACTCGTGGACTCGGTACTCGACTCGAGGAGCGAACTAAACTCGAGGAGAAACGTAGAGTCGGCACGAGGAGTAGCTTGTCGACTCGTGGACTCGGTACTTGACTCGAGGAGCGAACTCAACTCGAGGAGAAACGTAGAGTCGGCACGAGGAGTAGCTTGTCGACTCGTGGACTGGGTACTTGACTCGAGGAGTGAACTCAACTCGAGGAGAAACGTAGAGTCGGCACGAGAAGTAGCTTATCGACTCGTGGACTCGGTACTAGACTCGAGGAGGGAACTCAACTCGAGGAGAGACGTAGAGTCGGCACGAGGAGTAGTTTGTCGACTCGTGGACTGGGTACTCGACTCGAGGAGTGAACTCAACTCGAGGAGAAACGTAGAGTCGGTACGAGGAGTAGCTTGTCGACTCGTGGACTGGGTACTCGACTCGAGGAGAGAACACAACTCGAGGAGAAACGTAGAGTCGGTACGAGGAGTAGCTTGTCGACTCGTGGACTCGGTACTGGACTCGAGGAGCGAACTCAACTCTAGGAGAAACGTAGAGTCGGCACGAGGAGTAGCTTGTCGACTCGTGGACTCGGTACTCGACTCGAGGAGTGAACTCAACTCGAGGAGAAACGTATAGTCGGCACGAGGAGTAGCTTGTCGACTCGTGGACTCGGTACTCGACTCGAGGAGCGAACTCAACTCGAGGAGAAACGTAGAGTCGGCACGACGAGTAGCTTGTCGACTCGTGGACTGGGTACTCGACTCGAGGAGCGAACTCAGAGTCGACACGAGGAGTAGCTTGTCGACTCGTGGACTGGGTACTCGACTCGAGGAGTGAACTCAACTCGAGGAGAAACGTAGAGTCGGCACGAGGAATAGCTTGTCGACTCGTGGACTCGGTACTCGACTCGAGGAGCGAACTAAACTCGAGGAGAAACGTAGAGTCGGCACGAGGAGTAGCTTGTCGACTCGTGGACTCGGTACTTGACTCGAGGAGCGAACTCAACTCGAGGAGAAACGTAAGGTCGGCACGAGGAGTAGCTTGTCGACTCGTGGACTGGGTACTTGACTCGAGGAGTGAACTCAACTCGAGGAGAAACGTAGAGTCGGCACGAGAAGTAGCTTATCGACTCGTGGACTCGGTACTAGACTCGAGGAGGGAACTCAACTCGAGGAGAGACGTAGAGTCGGCACGAGGAGTAGTTTGTCGACTCGTGGACTGGGTACTCGACTCGAGGAGTGAACTCAACTCGAGGAGAAACGTAGAGTCGGTACGAGGAGTAGCTTGTCGACTCGTGGACTGGGTACTCGACTCGAGGAGAGAACACAACTCGAGGAGAAACGTAGAGTCGGTACGAGGAGTAGCTTGTCGACTCGTGGACTCGGTACTGGACTCGAGGAGCGAACTCAACTCTAGGAGAAACGTAGAGTCGGCACGAGGAGTAGCTTGTCGACTCGTGGACTCGGTACTCGACTCGAGGAGTGAACTCAACTCGAGGAGAAACGTAGAGTCGGCACGAGGAGTAGCTTGTCGACTCGTGGACTCGGTACTCGACTCGAGGAGCGAACTCAACTCGAGGAGAAACGTAGAGTCGGCACGAGGAGTAGCTTGTCGACTCGTGGACTGGGTACTCGAGTCGAGGAGCGAACTCAGAGTCGACACGAGGAGTAGCTTGTCGACTCGTGGACTGGGTACTCGACTCGAGGAGTGAACTCAACTCGAGGAGAAACGTAGAGTCGGCACGAGGAGTAGCTTGTCGACTCATGGACTCGGTACTCGACTCGAGGAGCGAACTCAACTCGAGGAGAAACGTAGAGTCGGCACGAGGAGTAGCCTGTCGACTCGTGGACTGGGTACTCGACTCGATGAGTGAACTCAACTCGTGGAGAAACGTAGAGTCGGCACGAGGAGTAGCTTGTCGACTCGTGGACTCGGTACTCGAGTCGAGGAGCGAACTTAACTCGAGGAGAAACGTAGATTATGCACGAGGAGTAGCCTGTTGAGTCGTGGACTGGGTACTCGACTCGAGGAGTGAACTCAACTCGAGGAGAATCGTAGAGTCGGCACGAGGAATAGCTTGTCGACTCGTGGACTCGGTACTCGACTCGAGGAGCGAACTCAACTCGAGGAGAAACGTAGAGTCGGCACGAGGAGTAGCTTGTCGACTCGTGGACTCGGTACTCGACTCGAGGAGCGAACTCAACTCGAGGAGAAACGTAGAGTCGGCACGAGGAGTAGCTTGTCGACTCGTGGACTCGGTACTCGACTCGAGGAGCGAACTCAACTCGAGGAGAAACGTAGAGTCGGCACGAGGAGTAGCCTGTCGACTCGTGGACTGGGTACTCGACTGGATGAGTGAACTCAACTCGAGGAGAAATGTAGAGTCGGCACGAGGAGTAGCTTGTCGACTCGTGGACTCGGTACTCGACTCGAGGAGCGAACTCAAGTCGAGGAGAGACGTAGAGTCGGCACGAGGAGTAGCTTGTCGACTCGTGGACTCGGTACTCGACTCGAGGAGCGAACTCAACTCGAGGAGAAACGTAGAGTCGGCACGAGGAATAGCTTGTCGACTCGTGGACTCGGTACTCGACTCGAGGAGCGAACTAAACTCGAGGAGAAACGTAGAGTCGGCACGAGGAGTAGCTTGTCGACTCGTGGACTCGGTACTTGACTCGAGGAGCGAACTCAACTCGAGGAGAAACGTAGAGTCGGCACGAGGAGTAGCTTGTCGACTCGTGGACTGGGTACTTGACTCGAGGAGTGAACTCAACTCGAGGAGAAACGTAGAGTCGGCACGAGAAGTAGCTTATCGACTCGTGGACTCGGTACTAGACTCGAGGAGGGAACTCAACTCGAGGAGAGACGTAGAGTCGGCACGAGGAGTAGTTTGTCGACTCGTGGACTGGGTACTCGACTCGAGGAGTGAACTCAACTCGAGGAGAAACGTAGAGTCGGTACGAGGAGTAGCTTGTCGACTCGTGGACTGGGTACTCGACTCGAGGAGAGAACACAACTCGAGGAGAAACGTAGAGTCGGTACGAGGAGTAGCTTGTCGACTCGTGGACTCGGTACCGGACTCGAGGAGCGAACTCAACTCTAGGAGAAACGTAGAGTCGGCACGAGGAGTAGCTTGTCGACTCGTGGACTGGGTACTTGACTCGAGGAGTGAACTCAACTCGAGGAGAAACGTAGAGTCGGCACGAGAAGTAGCTTATCGACTCGTGGACTCGGTACTAGACTCGAGGAGGGAACTCAACTCGAGGAGAGACGTAGAGTCGGCACGAGGAGTAGTTTGTCGACTCGTGGACTGGGTACTCGACTCGAGGAGTGAACTCAACTCGAGGAGAAACGTAGAGTCGGTACGAGGAGTAGCTTGTCGACTCGTGGACTGGGTACTCGACTCGAGGAGAGAACACAACTCGAGGAGAAACGTAGAGTCGGTACGAGGAGTAGCTTGTCGACTCGTGGACTCGGTACTGGACTCGAGGAGCGAACTCAACTCTAGGAGAAACGTAGAGTCGGCACGAGGAGTAGCTTGTCGACTCGTGGACTCGGTACTCGACTCGAGGAGTGAACTCAACTCGAGGAGAAACGTAGAGTCGGCACGAGGAGTAGCTTGTCGACTCGTGGACTCGGTACTCGACTCGAGGAGCGAACTCAACTCGAGGAGAAACGTAGAGTCGGCACGAGGAGTAGCTTGTCGACTCGTGGACTGGGTACTCGAGTCGAGGAGCGAACTCAGAGTCGACACGAGGAGTAGCTTGTCGACTCGTGGACTGGGTACTCGACTCGAGGAGTGAACTCAACTCGAGGAGAAACGTAGAGTCGGCACGAGGAGTAGCTTGTCGACTCATGGACTCGGTACTCGACTCGAGGAGCGAACTCAACTCGAGGAGAAACGTAGAGTCGGCACGAGGAGTAGCCTGTCGACTCGTGGACTGGGTACTCGACTCGATGAGTGAACTCAACTCGTGGAGAAACGTAGAGTCGGCACGAGGAGTAGCTTGTCGACTCGTGGACTCGGTACTCGAGTCGAGGAGCGAACTTAACTCGAGGAGAAACGTAGATTCTGCACGAGGAGTAGCCTGTTGAGTCGTGGACTGGGTACTCGACTCGAGGAGTGAACTCAACTCGAGGAGAATCGTAGAGTCGGCACGAGGAATAGCTTGTCGACTCGTGGACTCGGTACTCGACTCGAGGAGCGAACTCAACTCGAGGAGAAACGTAGAGTCGGCACGAGGAGTAGCTTGTCGACTCGTGGACTCGGTACTCGACTCGAGGAGCGAACTCAACTCGAGGAGAAACGTAGAGTCGGCACGAGGAGTAGCTTGTCGACTCGTGGACTCGGTACTCGACTCGAGGAGCGAACTCAACTCGAGGAGAAACGTAGAGTCGGCACGAGGAGTAGCCTGTCGACTCGTGGACTGGGTACTCGACTGGATGAGTGAACTCAACTCGAGGAGAAATGTAGAGTCGGCACGAGGAGTAGCTTGTCGACTCGTGGACTCGGTACTCGACTCGAGGAGCGAACTCAAGTCGAGGAGAGACGTAGAGTCGGCACGAGGAGTAGCTTGTCGACTCGTGGACTCGGTACTCGACTCGAGGAGCGAACTCAACTCGAGGAGAAACGTAGAGTCGGCACGAGGAATAGCTTGTCGACTCGTGGACTCGGTACTCGACTCGAGGAGCGAACTAAACTCGAGGAGAAACGTAGAGTCGGCACGAGGAGTAGCTTGTCGACTCGTGGACTCGGTACTTGACTCGAGGAGCGAACTCAACTCGAGGAGAAACGTAGAGTCGGCACGAGGAGTAGCTTGTCGACTCGTGGACTGGGTACTTGACTCGAGGAGTGAACTCAACTCGAGGAGAAACGTAGAGTCGGCACGAGAAGTAGCTTATCGACTCGTGGACTCGGTACTAGACTCGAGGAGGGAACTCAACTCGAGGAGAGACGTAGAGTCGGCACGAGGAGTAGTTTGTCGACTCGTGGACTGGGTACTCGACTCGAGGAGTGAACTCAACTCGAGGAGAAACGTAGAGTCGGTACGAGGAGTAGCTTGTCGACTCGTGGACTGGGTACTCGACTCGAGGAGAGAACACAACTCGAGGAGAAACGTAGAGTCGGTACGAGGAGTAGCTTGTCGACTCGTGGACTCGGTACCGGACTCGAGGAGCGAACTCAACTCTAGGAGAAACGTAGAGTCGGCACGAGGAGTAGCTTGTCGACTCGTGGACTCGGTACTCGACTCGAGGAGTGAACTCAACTCGAGGAGAAACGTATAGTCGGCACGAGGAGTAGCTTGTCGACTCGTGGACTCGGTACTCGACTCGAGGAGCGAACTCAACTCGAGGAGAAACGTAGAGTCGGCACGACGAGTAGCTTGTCGACTCGTGGACTGGGTACTCGACTCGAGGAGCGAACTCAGAGTCGACACGAGGAGTAGCTTGTCGACTCGTGGACTGGGTACTCGACTCGAGGAGTGAACTCAACTCGAGGAGAAACGTAGAGTCGGCACGAGGAATAGCTTGTCGACTCGTGGACTCGGTACTCGACTCGAGGAGCGAACTAAACTCGAGGAGAAACGTAGAGTCGGCACGAGGAGTAGCTTGTCGACTCGTGGACTCGGTACTTGACTCGAGGAGCGAACTCAACTCGAGGAGAAACGTAGAGTCGGCACGAGGAGTAGCTTGTCGACTCGTGGACTGGGTACTTGACTCGAGGAGTGAACTCAACTCGAGGAGAAACGTAGAGTCGGCACGAGAAGTAGCTTATCGACTCGTGGACTCGGTACTAGACTCGAGGAGGGAACTCAACTCGAGGAGAGACGTAGAGTCGGCACGAGGAGTAGTTTGTCGACTCGTGGACTGGGTACTCGACTCGAGGAGTGAACTCAACTCGAGGAGAAACGTAGAGTCGGTACGAGGAGTAGCTTGTCGACTCGTGGACTGGGTACTCGACTCGAGGAGAGAACACAACTCGAGGAGAAACGTAGAGTCGGTACGAGGAGTAGCTTGTCGACTCGTGGACTCGGTACTGGACTCGAGGAGCGAACTCAACTCTAGGAGAAACGTAGAGTCGGCACGAGGAGTAGCTTGTCGACTCGTGGACTCGGTACTCGACTCGAGGAGTGAACTCAACTCGAGGAGAAACGTAGAGTCGGCACGAGGAGTAGCTTGTCGACTCGTGGACTCGGTACTCGACTCGAGGAGCGAACTCAACTCGAGGAGAAACGTAGAGTCGGCACGAGGAGTAGCTTGTCGACTCGTGGACTGGGTACTCGAGTCGAGGAGCGAACTCAGAGTCGACACGAGGAGTAGCTTGTCGACTCGTGGACTGGGTACTCGACTCGAGGAGTGAACTCAACTCGAGGAGAAACGTAGAGTCGGCACGAGGAGTAGCTTGTCGACTCGTGGACTCGGTACTCGACTCGAGGAGCGAACTCAACTCGAGGAGAAACGTAGAGTCGGCACGAGGAGTAGCCTGTCGACTCGTGGACTGGGTACTCGACTCGATGAGTGAACTCAACTCGTGGAGAAACGTAGAGTCGGCACGAGGAGTAGCTTGTCGACTCGTGGACTCGGTACTCGAGTCGAGGAGCGAACTTAACTCGAGGAGAAACGTAGATTCTGCACGAGGAGTAGCCTGTTGAGTCGTGGACTGGGTACTCGACTCGAGGAGTGAACTCAACTCGAGGAGAATCGTAGAGTCGGCACGAGGAATAGCTTGTCGACTCGTGGACTCGGTACTCGACTCGAGGAGCGAACTCAACTCGAGGAGAAACGTAGAGTCGGCACGAGGAGTAGCTTGTCGACTCGTGGACTCGGTACTCGACTCGAGGAGCGAACTCAACTCGAGGAGAAACGTAGAGTCGGCACGAGGAGTAGCCTGTCGACTCGTGGACTGGGTACTCGACTGGATGAGTGAACTCAACTCGAGGAGAAACGTAGAGTCGGCACGAGGAGTAGCTTGTCGACTCGTGGAATCGGTACTCGACTCGAGGAGCGAACTCAAGTCGAGGAGAGACGTAGAGTCGGCACGAGGAGTAGCTTGTCGACTCGTGGACTCGGTACTCGACTCGAGGAGCGAACTCAACTCGAGGAGAAACGTAGAGTCGGCACGAGGAATAGCTTGTCGACTCGTGGACTCTGTACTCGACTCGAGGAGCGAACTAAACTCGAGGAGAAACGTAGAGTCGGCACGAGGAGTAGCTTGTCGACTCGTGGACTCGGTACTTGACTCAAGGAGCGAACTCAACTCGAGGAGAAACGTAGAGTCGGCACGAGGAGTAGCTTGTCGACTCGTGGACTGGGTACTTGACTCGAGGAGTGAACTCAACTCGAGGAGAAACGTAGAGTCGGCACGAGAAGTAGTTTATCGACTCGTGGACTCGGTACTAGACTCGAGGAGGGAACTCAACTCGAGGAGAGACGTAGAGTCG
The DNA here is from genome assembly GCF_054948205.1 of Urtica dioica subsp. dioica. Taxonomy (NCBI): domain Eukaryota; kingdom Viridiplantae; phylum Streptophyta; class Magnoliopsida; order Rosales; family Urticaceae; genus Urtica; species Urtica dioica. The sequence continues at coordinate 28,589,207 of NC_142758.1, forward strand.
GCACGAGGAGTAGTTTGTCGACTCGTGGACTGGGTACTCGACTCGAGGAGTGAACTCAACTCGAGGAGAAACGTAGAGTCGGTACGAGGAGTAGCTTGTCGACTCGTGGACTGGGTACTCGACTCGAGGAGAAACGTAGAGTCGGTACGAGGAGTAGCTTGTCCACTCGTGGACTCGGTACTGGACTCGAGGAGCGAACTCAGCTCGAGGAGAAACGTAGAGTCGGCACGAGGAGTAGCTTGTCGACTCGTGGACTCGGTACTTGACTCGAGGAGCGAACTCAACTCTAGGAGAAACGTAGAGTCGGCACGAGGAGTAGCTTGTCGACTCGTGGACTGGGTACTTGACTCGAGGAGTGAACTCAACTAGAGGAGAAACGTAGAGTCGGCACGAGAAGTAGCTTATCGACTCGTGGACTCGGTACTAGACTCGAGGAGGGAACTCAACTCGAGGAGAGACGTAGAGTCGGCACGAGGAGTAGTTTGTCGACTCGTGGACTGGGTACTTGACTCGAGGAGTGAACTCAACTCGAGGAGAAACGTAGAGTCGGTACGAGGAGTAGCTTGTCGACTCGTGGACTGGGTACTCGACTCGAGGAGAGAACACAACTCGAGGAGAAACGTAGAGTCGGTACGAGGAGTAGCTTGTCGACTCGTGGACTCGGTACTGGACTCGAGGAGCGAACTCAACTCTAGGAGAAACGTAGAGTCGGCACGAGGAGTAGCTTGTCGACTCGTGGACTGGGTACTTGACTCGAGGAGTGAACTCAACTCGAGGAGAAACGTAGAGTCGGCACGAGGAGTAGCTTGTCGACTCGTGGACTCGGTACTCGACTCGAGGAGCGAACTCAACTCGAGGAGAAACGTAGAGTCGGCACGAGGAGTAGCTTGTCGACTCGTGGACTGGGTACTCGACTCGAGGAGAGAACACAACTCGAGGAGAAACGTAGAGTCGGTACGAGGAGTAGCTTGTCGACTCGTGGACTCGGTACTGGACTCGAGGAGAAACGTAGAGTCGACACGAGGAGTAGCTTGTCGACTCGTGGACTGGGTACTCGACTCGAGGAGTGAACTCAACTCGAGGAGAAACGTAGAGTCGGCACGAGGAGTAGCTTGTCGACTCGTGGACTCGGTACTCGACTCGAGGAGCGAACTCAACTCGAGGAGAAACGTAGAGTCGGCACGAGGAGTAGCCTGTCGACTCGTGGACTGTGTACTCGACTCGATGAGTGAACTCAACTCGAGGAGAAACGTAGAGTCGGCACGAGGAGTAGCTTGTCGACTCGTGGACTCGGTACTCGACTCGAGGAGCGAACTTAACTCGAGGAGAAACGTAGATTCTGCACGAGGAGTAGCCTGTTGAGTCGTGGACTGGGTACTCGACTCGAGGAGTGAACTCAACTCGAGGAGAATCGTAGAGTTGGCACGAGGAATAGCTTGTCGACTCGTGGACTCGGTACTCGACTCGAGGAGCGAACTCAACTCGAGGAGAAACGTAGAGTCGGCACGAGGAGTAGCTTGTCGACTCGTGGACTCGGTACTCGACTCGAGGAGCGAACTCAACTCGAGGAGAAACGTAGAGTCGGCACGAGGAGTAGCCTGTCGACTCGTGGACTGGGTACTCGACTGGATGAGTGAACTCAACTCGAGGAGAAACGTAGAGTCGGCACGAGGAGTAGCTTGTCGACTCGTGGACTCGGTACTCGACTCGAGGAGCGAACTCAACTCGAGGAGAGACGTAGAGTCGGCACGAGGAGTAGCTTGTCGACTCGTGGACTCGGTACTCGACTCGAGGAGCGAACTCAACTCGAGGAGAAACGTAGAGTCGGCACGAGGAATAGCTTGTCGACTCGTGGACTCGGTACTCGACTCGAGGAGCGAACTCAACTCTAGGAGAAACGTAGAGTCGGCACGAGGAATAGCTTGTCGACTCGTGGACTCGGTACTCGACTCGAGGAGCGAACTCAACTCGAGGAGAAACGTAGAGTCGGCACGAGGAGTAGCTTGTCGACTCGTGGACTCGGTACTTGACTCGAGGAGCGAACTCAACTCTAGGAGAAACGTAGAGTCGGCACGAGGAGTAGCTTGTCGACTCGTGGACTGGGTACTTGACTCGAGGAGTGAACTCAACTCGAGGAGAAACGTAGAGTCGGCACGAGAAGTAGCTTATCGACTCGTGGACTCGGTACTAGACTCGAGGAGGGAACTCAACTCGAGGAGAGATGTAGAGTCGGCACGAGGAGTAGTTTGTCGACTCGTGGACTGGGTACTTGACTCGAGGAGTGAACTCAACTCGAGGAGAAACGTAGAGTCGGTACGAGGAGTAGCTTGTCGACTCGTGGACTGGGTACTCGACTCGAGGAGAGAACACAACTCGAGGAGAAACGTAGAGTCGGTACGAGGAGTAGCTTGTCGACTCGTGGACTCGGTACTGGACTCGAGGAGCGAACTCAACTCTAGGAGAAACGTAGAGTCGGCACGAGGAGTAGCTTGTCGACTCGTGAACTGGGTACTTGACTCGAGGAGTGAACTCAACTCGAGGAGAAACGTAGAGTCGGCACGAGGAGTAGCTTGTCGACTCGTGGACTCGGTACTCGACTCGAGGAGCGAACTCAACTCGAGGAGAAACGTAGAGTCGGCACGACGAGTAGCTTGTCGACTCGTGGACTGGGTACTCGACTCGAGGAGCGAACTCAACTCGAGGAGAAACGTAGAGCCGTCACGAGGAGTAGCTTGTCGACTCGTGGACTGGGTACTCGACTCGAGGAGAAACGTAGAGTCGACACGAGGAGTAGCTTGTCGACTCGTGGACTGGGTACTCGACTCGAGGAGTGAACTCAACTCGAGGAGAAACGTAGAGTCGGCACGAGGAGTAGCTTGTCGACTCGTGGACTCGGTACTCGACTCGAGGAGCGAACTCAACTCGAGGAGAAACGTAGAGTCGGCACGAGGAGTAGCCTGTCGACTCGTGGACTGGGTACTCGACTCGATGAGTGAACTCAACTCGAGGAGAAACGTAGAGTCGGCACGAGGAGTAGCTTGTCGACTCGTGGACTCGGTACTCGACTCGAGGAGCGAACTTAACTCGAGGAGAAACGTAGAGTCGGCACGAGGAGTAGCCTGTCGACTCGTGGACTGGGTACTCGACTCGATGAGTGAACTCAACTCGAGGAGAAACGTAGAGTCGGCACGAGGAGTAGCTTGTCGACTCGTGGACTCGGTACTCGACTCGAGGAGCGAACTTAACTCGAGGAGAAACGTAGATTCTGCACGAGGAGTAGCCTGTTGAGTCGTGGACTGGGTACTCGACTCGAGGAGTGAACTCAACTCGAGGAGAATCGTAGAGTCGGCACGAGGAATAGCTTGTCGACTCGTGGACTCGGTACTCGACTCGAGGAGCGAACTCAACTCGAGGAGAAACGTAGAGTCGGCACGAGGAGTAGCTTGTCGACTCGTGGACTGGGTACTTGACTCGAGGAGTGAACTCAACTCGAGGAGAAACGTAGAGTCGGCACGAGAAGTAGCTTATCGACTCGTGGACTCGGTACTAGACTCGAGGAGGGAACTCAACTCGAGGAGAGACGTAGAGTCGGCACGAGGAGTAGTTTGTCGACTCGTGGACTGGGTACTCGACTCGAGGAGTGAACTCAACTCGAGGAGAAACGTAGAGTCGGTACGAGGAGTAGCTTGTCGACTCGTGGACTGGGTACTCGACTCGAGGAGAGAACACAACTCGAGGAGAAACGTAGAGTCGGTACGAGGAGTAGCTTGTCGACTCGTGGACTCGGTACTGGACTCGAGGAGCGAACTCAACTCTAGGAGAAACGTAGAGTCGGCACGAGGAGTAGCTTGTCGACTCGTGGACTCGGTACTCGACTCGAGGAGTGAACTCAACTCGAGGAGAAACGTAGAGTCGGCACGAGGAGTAGCTTGTCGACTCGTGGACTCGGTACTCGACTCGAGGAGCGAACTCAACTCGAGGAGAAACGTAGAGTCGGCACGAGGAGTAGCTTGTCGACTCGTGGACTGGGTACTCGAGTCGAGGAGCGAACTCAGAGTCGACACGAGGAGTAGCTTGTCGACTCGTGGACTGGGTACTCGACTCGAGGAGTGAACTCAACTCGAGGAGAAACGTAGAGTCGGCACGAGGAGTAGCTTGTCGACTCGTGGACTCGGTACTCGACTCGAGGAGCGAACTCAACTCGAGGAGAAACGTAGAGTCGGCACGAGGAGTAGCCTGTCGACTCGTGGACTGGGTACTCGACTCGATGAGTGAACTCAACTCGTGGAGAAACGTAGAGTCGGCACGAGGAGTAGCTTGTCGACTCGTGGACTCGGTACTCGAGTCGAGGAGCGAACTTAACTCGAGGAGAAACGTAGATTCTGCACGAGGAGTAGCCTGTTGAGTCGTGGACTGGGTACTCGACTCGAGGAGTGAACTCAACTCGAGGAGAATCGTAGAGTCGGCACGAGGAATAGCTTGTCGACTCGTGGACTCGGTACTCGACTCGAGGAGCGAACTCAACTCGAGGAGAAACGTAGAGTCGGCACGAGGAGTAGCTTGTCGACTCGTGGACTCGGTACTCGACTCGAGGAGCGAACTCAACTCGAGGAGAAACGTAGAGTCGGCACGAGGAGTAGCCTGTCGACTCGTGGACTGGGTACTCGACTGGATGAGTGAACTCAACTCGAGGAGAAACGTAGAGTCGGCACGAGGAGTAGCTTGTCGACTCGTGGAATCGGTACTCGACTCGAGGAGCGAACTCAAGTCGAGGAGAGACGTAGAGTCGGCACGAGGAGTAGCTTGTCGACTCGTGGACTCGGTACTCGACTCGAGGAGCGAACTCAACTCGAGGAGAAACGTAGAGTCGGCACGAGGAATAGCTTGTCGACTCGTGGACTCGGTACTCGACTCGAGGAGCGAACTAAACTCGAGGAGAAACGTAGAGTCGGCACGAGGAGTAGCTTGTCGACTTGTGGACTCGGTACTTGACTCAAGGAGCGAACTCAACTCGAGGAGAAACGTAGAGTCGGCACGAGGAGTAGCTTGTCGACTCGTGGACTGGGTACTTGACTCGAGGAGTGAACTCAACTCGAGGAGAAACGTAGAGTCGGCACGAGAAGTAGTTTATCGACTCGTGGACTCGGTACTAGACTCGAGGAGGGAACTCAACTCGAGGAGAGACGTAGAGTCGGCACGAGGAGTAGTTTGTCGACTCGTGGACTGGGTACTCGACTCGAGGAGTGAACTCAACTCGAGGAGAAACGTAGAGTCGGTACGAGGAGTAGCTTGTCGACTCGTGGACTGGGTACTCGACTCGAGGAGAAACGTAGAGTCGGTACGAGGAGTAGCTTGTCGACTCGTGGACTCGGTACTGGACTCGAGGAGCGAACTCAACTCTAGGAGACACGTAGAGTCGGCACGAGGAGTAGCTTGTCGACTCGTGGACTCGGTACTCGACTCGAGGAGTGAACTCAACTCGAGGAGAAACGTAGAGTCGGCACGAGGAGTAGCTTGTCGACTCGTGGACTCGGTACTCGACTCGAGGAGCGAACTCAACTCGAGGAGAAACGTAGAGTCGGCACGAGGAGTAGCTTGTCGACTCGTGGACTCGGTACTCGACTCGAGGAGCGAACTCAGAGTCGACACGAGGAGTAGCTTGTCGACTCGTGGACTGGGTACTCGACTCGAGGAGTGAACTCAACTCGAGGAGAAACGTAGAGTCGGCACGAGGAGTAGCTTGTCGACTCGTGGACTCGGTACTCGACTCGAGGAGCGATCTCAACTCGAGGAGAAACGTAGAGTCGGCACGAGGAGTAGCCTATCGACTCGTGGACTGGGTACTCGACTCGATGAGTGAACTCAACTCGTGGAGAAACGTAGAGTCGGCACGAGGAGTAGCTTGTCGACTCGTGGACTCGGTACTCGAGTCGAGGAGCGAACTTAACTTGAGGAGAAACGTAGATTCTGCACGAGGAGTAGCCTGTTGAGTCGTGGACTGGGTACTCGACTCGAGGAGTGAACTCAACTCGAGGAGAATCGTAGAGTCGGCACGAGGAATAGCTTGTCGACTCGTGGACTCGGTACTCGACTCGAGGAGCGAACTCAACTCGAGGAGAAACGTAGAGTCGGCACGAGGAGTAGCTTGTCGACTCGTGGACTCGGTACTCGACTCGAGGAGCGAACTCAACTCGAGGAGAAACGTAGAGTCGGCACGAGGAGTAGCCTGTCGACTCGTGGACTGGGTACTCGACTGGATGAGTGAACTCAACTCGAGGAGAAACGTAGAGTTGGCACGAGGAGTAGCTTGTCGACTCGTGGACTCGGTACTCGACTCGAGGAGCGAACTCAAGTCGAGGAGAGACGTAGAGTCGGCACGAGGAGTAGCTTGTCGACTCGTGGACTCGGTACTCGACTCGAGGAGCGAACTCAACTCGAGGAGAAACGTAGAGTCGGCACGAGGAATAGCTTGTCGACTCGTGGACTCGGTACTCGACTCGAGGAGCGAACTCAACTCGAGGAGAAACGTAGAGTCGGCACGAGGAGTAGCTTGTCGACTCGTGGACTCGGTACTTGACTCGAGGAGCGAACTCAACTCTAGGAGAAACGTAGAGTCGGCACGAGGAGTAGCTTGTCGACTCGTGGACTGGGTACTTGACTCGAGGAGTGAACTCAACTAGAGGAGAAACGTAGAGTCGGCACGAGAAGTAGCTTATCGACTCGTGGACTCGGTACTAGACTCGAGGAGGGAACTCAACTCGAGGAGAGACGTAGAGTCGGCACGAGGAGTAGTTTGTCGACTCGTGGACTGGGTACTTGACTCGAGGAGTGAACTCAACTCGAGGAGAAACGTAGAGTCGGTACGAGGAGTAGCTTGTCGACTCGTGGACTGGGTACTCGACTCGAGGAGAGAACACAACTCGAGGAGAAACGTAGAGTCGGTACGAGGAGTAGCTTGTCGACTCGTGGACTCGGTACTGGACTCGAGGAGCGAACTCAACTCTAGGAGAAACGTAGAGTCGGCACGAGGAGTAGCTTGTCGACTCGTGGACTGGGTACTTGACTCGAGGAGTGAACTCAACTCGAGGAGAAACGTAGAGTCGGCACGAGGAGTAGCTTGTCGACTCGTGGACTCGGTACTCGACTCGAGGAGCGAACTCAACTCGAGGAGAAACGTAGAGTCGGCACGAGGAGTAGCTTGTCGACTCGTGGACTGGGTACTCGACTCGAGGAGAGAACACAACTCGAGGAGAAACGTAGAGTCGGTACGAGGAGTAGCTTGTCGACTCGTGGACTCGGTACTGGACTCGAGGAGAAACGTAGAGTCGACACGAGGAGTAGCTTGTCGACTCGTGTACTGGGTACTCGACTCGAGGAGTGAACTCAACTCGAGGAGAAACGTAGAGTCGGCACGAGGAGTAGCTTGTCGACTCGTGGACTCGGTACTCGACTCGAGGAGCGAACTCAACTCGAGGAGAAACGTAGAGTCGGCACGAGGAGTAGCCTGTCGACTCGTGGACTGGGTACTCGACTCGATGAGTGAACTCAACTCGAGGAGAAACGTAGAGTCGGCACGAGGAGTAGCTTGTCGACTCGTGGACTCGGTACTCGACTCGAGGAGCGAACTTAACTCGAGGAGAAACGTAGATTCTGCACGAGGAGTAGCCTGTTGAGTCGTGGACTGGGTACTCGACTCGAGGAGTGAACTCAACTCGAGGAGAATCGTAGAGTCGGCACGAGGAATAGCTTGTCGACTCGTGGACTCGGTACTCGACTCGAGGAGCGAACTCAACTCGAGGAGAAACGTAGAGTCGGCACGAGGAGTAGCTTGTCGACTCGTGGACTCGGTACTCGACTCGAGGAGCGAACTCAACTCGAGGAGAAACGTAGAGTCGGCACGAGGAGTAGCCTGTCGACTCGTGGACTGGGTACTCGACTGGATGAGTGAACTCAACTCGAGGAGAAACGTAGAGTCGGCACGAGGAGTAGCTTGTCGACTCGTGGACTCGGTACTCGACTCGAGGAGCGAACTCAACTCGAGGAGAGACGTAGAGTCGGCACGAGGAGTAGCTTGTCGACTCGTGGACTCGGTACTCGACTCGAGGAGCGAACTCAACTCGAGGAGAAACGTAGAGTCGGCACGAGGAGTAGCTTGTCGACTCGTGGACTGGGTACTCGACTCGAGGAGAGAACACAACTCGAGGAGAAACGTAGAGTCGGTACGAGGAGTAGCTTGTCGACTCGTGGACTCGGTACTGGACTCGAGGAGAAACGTAGAGTCGACACGAGGAGTAGCTTGTCGACTCGTGTACTGGGTACTCGACTCGAGGAGTGAACTCAACTCGAGGAGAAACGTAGAGTCGGCACGAGGAGTAGCTTGTCGACTCGTGGACTCGGTACTCGACTCGAGGAGCGAACTCAACTCGAGGAGAAACGTAGAGTCGGCACGAGGAGTAGCCTGTCGACTCGTGGACTGGGTACTCGACTCGATGAGTGAACTCAACTCGAGGAGAAACGTAGAGTCGGCACGAGGAGTAGCTTGTCGACTCGTGGACTCGGTACTCGACTCGAGGAGCGAACTTAACTCGAGGAGAAACGTAGATTCTGCACGAGGAGTAGCCTGTTGAGTCGTGGACTGGGTACTCGACTCGAGGAGTGAACTCAACTCGAGGAGAATCGTAGAGTCGGCACGAGGAATAGCTTGTCGACTCGTGGACTCGGTACTCGACTCGAGGAGCGAACTCAACTCGAGGAGAAACGTAGAGTCGGCACGAGGAGTAGCTTGTCGACTCGTGGACTCGGTACTCGACTCGAGGAGCGAACTCAACTCGAGGAGAAACGTAGAGTCGGCACGAGGAGTAGCCTGTCGACTCGTGGACTGGGTACTCGACTGGATGAGTGAACTCAACTCGAGGAGAAACGTAGAGTCGGCACGAGGAGTAGCTTGTCGACTCGTGGACTCGGTACTCGACTCGAGGAGCGAACTCAACTCGAGGAGAGACGTAGAGTCGGCACGAGGAGTAGCTTGTCGACTCGTGGACTCGGTACTCGACTCGAGGAGCGAACTCAACTCGAGGAGAAACGTAGAGTCGGCACGAGGAATAGCTTGTCGACTCGTGGACTCGGTACTCGACTCGAGGAGCGAACTCAACTCTAGGAGAAACGTAGAGTCGGCACGAGGAATAGCTTGTCGACTCGTGGACTCGGTACTCGACTCGAGGAGCGAACTCAACTCGAGGAGAAACGTAGAGTCGGCACGAGGAGTAGCTTGTCGACTCGTGGACTCGGTACTTGACTCGAGGAGCGAACTCAACTCTAGGAGAAACGTAGAGTCGGCACGAGGAGTAGCTTGTCGACTCGTGGACTGGGTACTTGACTCGAGGAGTGAACTCAACTCGAGGAGAAACGTAGAGTCGGCACGAGAAGTAGCTTATCGACTCGTGGACTCGGTACTAGACTCGAGGAGGGAACTCAACTCGAGGAGAGACGTAGAGTCGGCACGAGGAGTAGTTTGTCGACTCGTGGACTGGGTACTTGACTCGAGGAGTGAACTCAACTCGAGGAGAAACGTAGAGTCGGTACGAGGAGTAGCTTGTCGACTCGTGGACTGGGTACTCGACTCGAGGAGAGAACACAACTCGAGGAGAAACGTAGAGTCGGTACGAGGAGTAGCTTGTCGACTCGTGGACTCGGTACTGGACTCGAGGAGCGAACTCAACTCTAGGAGAAACGTAGAGTCGGCACGAGGAGTAGCTTGTCGACTCGTGGACTGGGTACTTGACTCGAGGAGTGAACTCAACTCGAGGAGAAACGTAGAGTCGGCACGAGGAGTAGCTTGTCGACTCGTGGACTCGGTACTCGACTCGAGGAGCGAACTCAACTCGAGGAGAAACGTAGAGTCGGCACGACGAGTAGCTTGTCGACTCGTGGACTGGGTACTCGACTCGAGGAGCGAACTCAACTCGAGGAGAAACGTAGAGTCGGCACGAGGAGTAGCTTGTCGACTCGTGGACTGGGTACTCGACTCGAGGAGCGAACTCAACTCGAGGAGAAACGTAGAGCCGTCACGAGGAGTAGCTTGTCGACTCGTGGACTGGGTACTCGACTCGAGGAGAAACGTAGAGTCGACACGAGGAGTAGCTTGTCGACTCGTGGACTGGGTACTCGACTCGAGGAGTGAACTCAACTCGAGGAGAAACGTAGAGTCGGCACGAGGAGTAGCTTGTCGACTCGTGGACTCGGTACTCGACTCGAGGAGCGAACTCAACTCGAGGAGAAACGTAGAGTCGGCACGAGGAGTAGCCTGTCGACTCGTGGACTGGGTACTCGACTCGATGAGTGAACTCAACTCGAGGAGAAACGTAGAGTCGGCACGAGGAGTAGCTTGTCGACTCGTGGACTCGGTACTCGACTCGAGGAGCGAACTTAACTCGAGGAGAAACGTAGAGTCGGCACGAGGAGTAGCCTGTCGACTCGTGGACTGGGTACTCGACTCGATGAGTGAACTCAACTCGAGGAGAAACGTAGAGTCGGCACGAGGAGTAGCTTGTCGACTCGTGGACTCGGTACTCGACTCGAGGAGCGAACTTAACTCGAGGAGAAACGTAGATTCTGCACGAGGAGTAGCCTGTTGAGTCGTGGACTGGGTACTCGACTCGAGGAGTGAACTCAACTCGAGGAGAATCGTAGAGTCGGCACGAGGAATAGCTTGTCGACTCGTGGACTCGGTACTCGACTCGAGGAGCGAACTCAACTCGAGGAGAAACGTAGAGTCGGCACGAGGAGTAGCTTGTCGACTCGTGGACTCGGTACTCGACTCGAGGAGCGAACTCAACTCGAGGAGAAACGTAGAGTCGGCACGAGGAGTAGCCTGTCGACTCGTGGACTGGGTACTCGACTGGATGAGTGAACTCAACTCGAGGAGAAACGTAGAGTCGGCACGAGGAGTAGCTTGTCGATTCGTGGACTCGGTACTCGACTCGAGGAGCGAACTCAACTCGAGGAGAGACGTAGAGTCGGCACGAGGAGTAGCTTGTCGACTCGTGGACTCGGTACTCGACTCGAGGAGCGAACTCAACTCGAGGAGAAACGTAGAGTCGGCACGAGGAATAGCTTGTCGACTCGTGGACTCGGTACTCGACTCGAGGAGCGAACTCAACTCGAGGAGAAACGTAGAGTCGGCACGAGGAGTAGCTTGTCGACTCGTGGACTCGGTACTCGACTCGAGGAGCGAACTCAACTCTAGGAGAAACGTAGAGTCGGCACGAGGAGTAGCTTGTCGACTCGTGGACTGGGTACTTGACTCGAGGAGTGAACTCAACTCGAGGAGAAACGTAGAGTCGGCACGAGAAGTAGCATATCGACTCGTGGACTCGGTACTAGACTCGAGGAGGGAACTCAACTCGAGGAGAGACGTAGAGTCGGCACGAGGAGTAGTTTGTCGACTCGTGGACTGGGTACTTGACTCGAGGAGTGAACTCAACTCGAGGAGAAACGTAGAGTCGGCACGAGGAGTAGCTTGTCGACTCGTGGACTCGGTACTCGACTCGAGGAGCGAACTCAACTCGAGGAGAGACGTAGAGTCGGCACGAGGAGTAGTTTGTCGACTCGTGGACTGGGTACTTGACTCGAGGAGTGAACTCAACTCGAGGAGAAACGTAGAGTCGGTACGAGGAGTAGCTTATCGACTCGTGGACTCGGTACTCGACTCGAGGAGCGAACTCAACTCGAGGAGAAACGTAGAGTCGGCACGAGGAATAGCTTGTCGACTCGTGGACTCGGTACTCGACTCGAGGAGCGAACTCAACTCGAGGAGAAACGTAGAGTCGGCACGAGGAGTAGCTTGTCGACTCGTGGACTCGGTACTCGACTCGAGGAGCGAACTCAACTCGAGGAGAAACGTAGAGTCTGCACGAGGAATAGCTTGTCGACTCGTGGACTCGGTACTCGACTCGAGGAGCGAACTCAACTCGAGGAGAAACGTAGAGTCGGCACGAGGAGTAGCTTGTCGACTCGTGGACTCGGTACTCGACTCGAGGAGCGAACTCAACTCGAGGAGAAACGTAGAGTCGGCACGAGGAATAGCTTGTCGACTCGTGGACTCGGTACTCGACTCGAGGAGCGAACTCAACTCGAGGAGAAACGTAGAGTCGGCACGAGGAGTAGCTTGTCGACTCGTGGACTCGGTACTTGACTCGAGGAGCGAACTCAACTCTAGGAGAAACGTAGAGTCGGCACGAGGAGTAGCTTGTCGACTCGTGGACTGGGTACTTGACTCGAGGAGTGAACTCAACTCGAGGAGAAACGTAGAGTCGGCACGAGAAGTAGCTTATCGACTCGTGGACTCGGTACTAGACTCGAGGAGGGAACTCAACTCGAGGAGAGACGTAGAGTCGGCACGAGGAGTAGTTTGTCGACTCGTGGACTGGGTACTTGACTCGAGGAGTGAACTCAACTCGAGGAGAAACGTAGAGTCGGCACGAGGAGTAGCTTGTCGACTCGTGGACTCGGTACTCGACTCGAGGAGCGAACTCAACTCGAGGAGAGACGTAGAGTCGGCACGAGGAGTAGTTTGTCGACTCGTGGACTGGGTACTTGACTCGAGGAGTGAACTCAACTCGAGGAGAAACGTAGAGTCGGTACGAGGAGTAGCTTATCGACTCGTGGACTCGGTACTCGACTCGAGGAGCGAACTCAACTCGAGGAGAAACGTAGAGTCGGCACGAGGAATAGCTTGTCGACTCGTGGACTCGGTACTCGACTCGAGGAGCGAACTCAACTCGAGGAGAAACGTAGAGTCGGCACGAGGAGTAGCTTGTCGACTCGTGGACTCGGTACTCGACTCGAGGAGCGAACTCAACTCGAGGAGAAACGTAGAGTCTGCACGAGGAATAGCTTGTCGACTCGTGGACTCGGTACTCGACTCGAGGAGCGAACTCAACTCGAGGAGAAACGTAGAGTCGGCACGAGGAGTAGCTTGTCGACTCGTGGACTCGGTACTCGACTCGAGGAGCGAACTCAACTCGAGGAGAAACGTAGAGTCGGCACGAGGAATAGCTTGTCGACTCGTGGACTCGGTACTCGACTCGAGGAGCGAACTCAACTCGAGGAGAAACGTAGAGTCGGCACGAGGAGTAGCTTGTCGACTCGTGGACTCGGTACTTGACTCGAGGAGCGAACTCAACTCTAGGAGAAACGTAGAGTCGGCACGAGGAGTAGCTTGTCGACTCGTGGACTGGGTACTTGACTCGAGGAGTGAACTCAACTCGAGGAGAAACGTAGAGTCGGCACGAGAAGTAGCTTATCGACTCGTGGACTCGGTACTAGACTCGAGGAGGGAACTCAACTCGAGGAGAGACGTAGAGTCGGCACGAGGAGTAGTTTGTCGACTCGTGGACTGGGTACTTGACTCGAGGAGTGAACTCAACTCGAGGAGAAACGTAGAGTCGGCACGAGGAGTAGCTTGTCGACTCGTGGACTCGGTACTCGACTCGAGGAGCGAACTCAACTCGAGGAGAGACGTAGAGTCGGCACGAGGAGTAGTTTGTCGACTCGTGGACTGGGTACTTGACTCGAGGAGTGAACTCAACTCGAGGAGAAACGTAGAGTCGGTATGAGGAGTAGCTTGTCGACTCGTGGACTCGGTACTCGACTCGAGGAGCGAACTCAACTCGAGGAGAAACGTAGAGTCGGCACGAGGAATAGCTTGTCGACTCGTGGACTCGGTACTCGACTCGAGGAGCGAACTCAACTCGAGGAGAAACGTAGAGTCGGCACGAGGAGTAGCTTGTCGACTCGTGGACTCGGTACTCGACTCGAGGAGCGAACTCAACTCGAGGAGAAACGTAGAGTCTGCACGAGGAGTAGCTTGTCGACTCGTGGACTCGGTACTCGACTCGAGGAGCGAACTCAACTCGAGGAGAAACGTAGAGTCGGCACGAGGAGTAGCTTGTCGACTCGTGGACTCGGTACGCGACTCGAGGAGCGAACTCAACTCGAGGAGAAACGTAGAGTCGGCACGAGGAATAGCTTGTCGACTCGTGGACTCGGTACTCGACTCGAGGAGCGAACTCAACTCGAGGAGAAACGTAGAGTCGGCACGAGGAGTAGCTTGTCGACTCGTGGACTCGGTACTTGACTCGAGGAGCGAACTCAACTCTAGGAGAAACGTAGAGTCGGCACGAGGAGTAGCTTGTGGACTCGTGGACTGGGTACTTGACTCGAGGAGTGAACTCAACTCGAGGAGAAACGTAGAGTCGGCACGAGAAGTAGCTTATCGACTCGTGGACTCGGTACTAGACTCGAGGAGGGAACTCAACTCGAGGAGAGACGTAGAGTCGGCACGAGGAGTAGTTTGTCGACTCGTGGACTGGGTACTTGACTCGAGGAGTGAACTCAACTCGAGGAGAAACGTAGAGTCGGTACGAGGAGTAGCTTGTCGACTCGTGGTTTGGGTACTCGACTCGAGGAGAGAACACAACTCGAGGAGAAACGTAGAGTCGGTACGAGGAGTAGCTTGTCGACTCGTGGACTCGGTACTGGACTCGAGGAGCGAACTCAACTCTAGGAGAAACGTAGAGTCGGCACGAGGAGTAGCTTGTCGACTCGTGGACTGGGTACTTGACTCGAGGAGTGAACTCAACTCGAGGAGAAACGTAGAGTCGGCACGAGGAGTAGCTTGTCGACTCGTGGACTCGGTACTCGACTCGAGGAGCGAACTCAACTCGAGGAGAAACGTAGAGTCGGCACGAGGAGTAGCTTGTCGACTCGTGGACTGGGTACTCGACTCGAGGAGCGAACTCAACTCGAGGAGAAACGTAGAGCCGTCATGAGGAGTAGCTTGTCGACTCGTGGACTGGGTACTCGACTCGAGGAGAAGCGTAGAGTCGACACGAGGAGTAGCTTGTCGACTCGTGGACTGGGTACTCGACTCGAGGAGTGAACTCAACTCGAGGAGAAACGTAGAGTCGGCACGAGGAGTAGCTTGTCGACTCGTGGACTCGGTACTCGACTCGAGGAGCGAACTCAACTCGAGGAGAAACGTAGAGTCGGCACGAGGAGTAGCTTGTCGACTCGTGGACTGGGTACTCGACTCGATGAGTGAACTCAACTCGAGGAGAAACGTAGAGTCGGCACGAGGAGTAGCTTGTCGACTCGTGGACTCGGTACTCGACTCGAGGAGCGAACTTAACTCGAGGAGAAACGTAGATTCTGCACGAGGAGTAGCCTGTTGAGTCGTGGACTGGGTACTCGACTCGAGGAGTGAACTCAACTCGAGGAGAATCGTAGAGTCGGCACGAGGAATAGCTTGTCGACTCGTGGACTCGGTACTCGACTCGAGGAGCGAACTTAACTCGAGGAGAAACGTAGAGTCGGCACGAGGAGTAGCTTGTCGACTCGTGGACTCGGTACTCGACTCGAGGAGCGAACTCAACTCGAGGAGAAACGTAGAGTCGGCACGAGGAGTAGCCTGTCGACTCGTGGACTGGGTACTCGACTGGATGAGTGAACTCAACTCGAGGAGAAACGTAGAGTCGGCATGAGGAGTAGCTTGTCGACTCGTGGACTCGGTACTCGACTCGAGGAGCGAACTCAACTCGAGGAGAGACGTAGAGTCGGCACGAGGAGTAGCTTGTCGACTCGTGGACTGGGTACTCGACTCGAGGAGCGAACTCAACTCGAGGAGAAACATAGAGCCGTCATGAGGAGTAGCTTGTCGACTCGTGGACTGGGTACTCGACTCGAGGAGAAACGTAGAGTCGACACGAGGAGTAGCTTGTCGACTCGTAGACTGGGTACTCGACTCGAGGAGTGAACTCAACTCGAGGAGAAACGTAGAGTCGGCTAGAGGAGTAGCTTGTCGACTCGTGGACTCGGTACTCGACTCGAGGAGCGAACTCAACTCGAGGAGAAACGTAGAGTCGGCACGAGGAGTAGCCTGTCGACTCGTGGACTGGGTACTCGACTCGATGAGTGAACTCAACTCGAGGAGAAACGTAGAGTCGGCACGAGGAGTAGCTTGTCGACTCGTGGACTCGGTACTCGACTCGAGGAGCGAACTTAACTCGAGGAGAAACGTAGATTCTGCACGAGGAGTAGCCTGTTGAGTCGTGGACTGGGTACTCGACTCGAGGAGTGAACTCAACTCGAGGAGAATCGTAGAGTCGGCACGAGGAATAGCTTGTCGACTCGTGGACTCGGTACTCGACTCGAGGAGCGAACTCAACTCTAGGAGAAACGTAGAGTCGGCACGAGGAGTAGCTTGTCGACTCGTGGACTGGGTACTTGACTCGAGGAGTGAACTCAACTCGAGGAGAAACGTAGAGTCGGCACGAGGAGTAGCTTGTCGACTCGTGGACTCGGTACTCGACTCGAGGAGCGAACTCAACTCGAGGAGAAACGTAGAGTCGGCACGAGGAGTAGCTTGTCGACTCGTGGACTGGGTACTCGACTCGAGGAGCGAACTCAACTCGAGGAGAAACGTAGAGCCGTCATGAGGAGTAGCTTGTCGACTCGTGGACTGGGTACTCGACTCGAGGAGAAGCGTAGAGTCGACACGAGGAGTAGCTTGTCGACTCGTGGACTGGGTACTCGACTCGAGGAGTGAACTCAACTCGAGGAGAAACGTAGAGTCGGCACGAGGAGTAGCTTGTCGACTCGTGGACTCGGTACTCGACTCGAGGAGCGAACTCAACTCGAGGAGAAACGTAGAGTCGGCACGAGGAGTAGCTTGTCGACTCGTGGACTGGGTACTCGACTCGATGAGTGAACTCAACTCGAGGAGAAACGTAGAGTCGGCACGAGGAGTAGCTTGTCGACTCGTGGACTCGGTACTCGACTCGAGGAGCGAACTTAACTCGAGGAGAAACGTAGATTCTGCACGAGGAGTAGCCTGTTGAGTCGTGGACTGGGTACTCGACTCGAGGAGTGAACTCAACTCGAGGAGAATCGTAGAGTCGGCACGAGGAATAGCTTGTCGACTCGTGGACTCGGTACTCGACTCGAGGAGCGAACTTAACTCGAGGAGAAACGTAGAGTCGGCACGAGGAGTAGCTTGTCGACTCGTGGACTCGGTACTCGACTCGAGGAGCGAACTCAACTCGAGGAGAAACGTAGAGTCGGCACGAGGAGTAGCCTGTCGACTCGTGGACTGGGTACTCGACTGGATGAGTGAACTCAACTCGAGGAGAAACGTAGAGTCGGCATGAGGAGTAGCTTGTCGACTCGTGGACTCGGTACTCGACTCGAGGAGCGAACTCAACTCGAGGAGAGACGTAGAGTCGGCACGAGGAGTAGCTTGTCGACTCGTGGACTGGGTACTCGACTCGAGGAGCGAACTCAACTCGAGGAGAAACATAGAGCCGTCATGAGGAGTAGCTTGTCGACTCGTGGACTGGGTACTCGACTCGAGGAGAAACGTAGAGTCGACACGAGGAGTAGCTTGTCGACTCGTAGACTGGGTACTCGACTCGAGGAGTGAACTCAACTCGAGGAGAAACGTAGAGTCGGCTAGAGGAGTAGCTTGTCGACTCGTGGACTCGGTACTCGACTCGAGGAGCGAACTCAACTCGAGGAGAAACGTAGAGTCGGCACGAGGAGTAGCCTGTCGACTCGTGGACTGGGTACTCGACTCGATGAGTGAACTCAACTCGAGGAGAAACGTAGAGTCGGCACGAGGAGTAGCTTGTCGACTCGTGGACTCGGTACTCGACTCGAGGAGCGAACTTAACTCGAGGAGAAACGTAGATTCTGCACGAGGAGTAGCCTGTTGAGTCGTGGACTGGGTACTCGACTCGAGGAGTGAACTCAACTCGAGGAGAATCGTAGAGTCGGCACGAGGAATAGCTTGTCGACTCGTGGACTCGGTACTCGACTCGAGGAGCGAACTTAACTCGAGGAGAAACGTAGAGTCGGCACGAGGAGTAGCTTGTCGACTCGTGGACTCGGTACTCGACTCGAGGAGCGAACTCAACTCGAGGAGAAACGTAGAGTCGGCACGAGGAGTAGCCTGTCGACTCGTGGACTGGGTACTCGACTGGATGAGTGAACTCAACTCGAGGAGAAACGTAGAGTCGGCATGAGGAGTAGCTTGTCGACTCGTGGACTCGGTACTCGACTCGAGGAGCGAACTCAACTCGAGGAGAGACGTAGAGTCGGCACGAGGAGTAGCTTGTCGACTCGTGGACTCGGTACTCGACTCGAGGAGCGAACTCAACTCGAGGAGAAACGTAGAGTCGGCACGAGGAATAGCTTGTCGACTCGTGGACTCGGTACTCGACTCGAGGAGCGAACTCAACTCGAGGAGAAACGTAGAGTCGGCACGAGGAGTAGCTTGTCGACTCGTGGACTCGGTACTCGACTCGAGGAGCGAACTCAACTCTAGGAGAAACGTAGAGTCGGCACGAGGAGTAGCTTGTCGACTCGTGGACTGGGTACTTGACTCGAGGAGTGAACTCAACTCGAGGAGAAACGTAGAGTCGGCACGAGAAGTAGCTTATCGACTCGTGGACTCGGTACTAGACTCGAGGAGGGAACTCAACTCGAGGAGAGACGTAGAGTCGGCACGAGGAGTAGTTTGTCGACTCGTGGACTGGGTACTTGACTCGAGGAGTGAACTCAACTCGAGGAGAAACGTAGAGTCGGCACGAGGAATAGCTTGTCGACTCGTGGACTCGGTACTCGACTCGAGGAGCGAACTTAACTCGAGGAGAAACGTAGAGTCGGCACGAGGAGTAGCTTGTCGACTCGTGGACTCGGTACTCGACTCGAGGAGCGAACTTAACTCGAGGAGAAACGTAGATTCTGCACGAGGAGTAGCCTGTTGAGTCGTGGACTGGGTACTCGACTCGAGGAGTGAACTCAACTCGAGGAGAATCGTAGAGTCGGCACGAGGAATAGCTTGTCGACTCGTGGACTCGGTACTCGACTCGAGGAGCGAACTTAACTCGAGGAGAAACGTAGAGTCGGCACGAGGAGTAGCTTGTCGACTCGTGGACTCGGTACTCGACTCGAGGAGCGAACTCAACTCGAGGAGAAACGTGGAGTCGGCACGAGGAGTAGCCTGTCGACTCGTGGACTGGGTACTCGACTGGATGAGTGAACTCAACTCGAGGAGAAACGTAGAGTCGGCATGAGGAGTAGCTTGTCGACTCGTGGACTCGGTACTCGACTCGAGGAGCGAACTCAACTCGAGGAGAGACGTAGAGTCGGCACGAGGAGTAGCTTGTCGACTCGTGGACTCGGTACTCGACTCGAGGAGCGAACTCAACTCGAGGAGAAACGTAGAGTCGGCACGAGGAATAGCTTGTCGACTCGTGGACTCGGTACTCGACTCGAGGAGCGAACTCAACTCGAGGAGAAACGTAGAGTCGGCACGAGGAGTAGCTTGTCGACTCGTGGACTCGGTACTCGACTCGAGGAGCGAACTCAACTCTAGGAGAAACGTAGAGTCGGCACGAGGAGTAGCTTGTCGACTCGTGGACTGGGTACTTGACTCGAGGAGTGAACTCAACTCGAGGAGAAACGTAGAGTCGGCACGAGAAGTAGCTTATCGACTCGTGGACTCGGTACTAGACTCGAGGAGGGAACTCAACTCGAGGAGAGACGTAGAGTCGGCACGAGGAGTAGCTTGTCGACTCGTGGACTCGGTACTCGACTCGAGGAGCGAACTCAACTCGAGGAGAAACGTAGAGTCGGCACGAGGAATAGCTTGTCGACTCGTGGACTCGGTACTCGACTCGAGGAGCGAACTTAACTCGAGGAGAAACGTAGAGTCGGCACGAGGAGTAGCTTGTCGACTCGTGGACTCGGTACTCGACTCGAGGAGCGAACTCAACTCGAGGAGAAACGTAGAG
Source organism: Urtica dioica subsp. dioica (assembly GCF_054948205.1). NCBI lineage: Eukaryota > Viridiplantae > Streptophyta > Magnoliopsida > Rosales > Urticaceae > Urtica > Urtica dioica. The sequence goes on from NC_142758.1 coordinate 28,609,060, forward strand.
TCGGCACGAGGAGTAGCCTGTCGACTCGTGGACTGGGTACTCGACTCGATGAGTGAACTCAACTCGAGGAGAAACGTAGAGTCGGCACGAGGAGTAGCTTGTCGACTCGTGGACTCGGTACTCGACTCGAGGAGCGAACTTAACTCGAGGAGAAACGTAGATTCTGCACGAGGAGTAGCCTGTTGAGTCGTGGACTGGGTACTCGACTCGAGGAGTGAACTCAACTCGAGGAGAATCGTAGAGTCGGCACGAGGAATAGCTTGTCGACTCGTGGACTCGGTACTCGACTCGAGGAGCGAACTTAACTCGAGGAGAAACGTAGAGTCGGCACGAGGAGTAGCTTGTCGACTCGTGGACTCGGTACTCGACTCGAGGAGCGAACTCAACTCGAGGAGAAACGTAGAGTCGGCACGAGGAGTAGCCTGTCGACTCGTGGACTGGGTACTCGACTGGATGAGTGAACTCAACTCGAGGAGAAACGTAGAGTCGGCATGAGGAGTAGCTTGTCGACTCGTGGACTCGGTACTCGACTCGAGGAGCGAACTCAACTCGAGGAGAGACGTAGAGTCGGCACGAGGAGTAGCTTGTCGACTCGTGGACTCGGTACTCGACTCGAGGAGCGAACTCAACTCGAGGAGAAACGTAGAGTCGGCACGAGGAATAGCTTGTCGACTCGTGGACTCGGTACTCGACTCGAGGAGCGAACTCAACTCGAGGAGAAACGTAGAGTCGGCACGAGGAGTAGCTTGTCGACTCGTGGACTCGGTACTCGACTCGAGGAGCGAACTCAACTCTAGGAGAAACGTAGAGTCGGCACGAGGAGTAGCTTGTCGACTCGTGGACTGGGTACTTGACTCGAGGAGTGAACTCAACTCGAGGAGAAACGTAGAGTCGGCACGAGAAGTAGCTTATCGACTCGTGGACTCGGTACTAGACTCGAGGAGGGAACTCAACTCGAGGAGAGACGTAGAGTCGGCACGAGGAGTAGCTTGTCGACTCGTGGACTCGGTACTCGACTCGAGGAGCGAACTCAACTCGAGGAGAAACGTAGAGTCGGCACGAGGAATAGCTTGTCGACTCGTGGACTCGGTACTCGACTCGAGGAGCGAACTTAACTCGAGGAGAAACGTAGAGTCGGCACGAGGAGTAGCTTGTCGACTCGTGGACTCGGTACTCGACTCGAGGAGCGAACTCAACTCGAGGAGAAACGTAGAGTCGGCACGAGGAGTAGCCTGTCGACTCGTGGACTGGGTACTCGACTGGATGAGTGAACTCAACTCGAGGAGAAACGTAGAGTCGGCATGAGGAGTAGCTTGTCGACTCGTGGACTCGGTACTCGACTCGAGGAGCGAACTCAACTCGAGGAGAGACGTAGAGTCGGCACGAGGAGTAGCTTGTCGACTCGTGGACTCGGTACTCGACTCGAGGAGCGAACTCAACTCGAGGAGAAACGTAGAGTCGGCACGAGGAATAGCTTGTCGACTCGTGGACTCGGTACTCGACTCGAGGAGCGAACTCAACTCGAGGAGAAACGTAGAGTCGGCACGAGGAGTAGCTTGTCGACTCGTGGACTCGGTACTCGACTCGAGGAGCGAACTCAACTCTAGGAGAAACGTAGAGTCGGCACGAGGAGTAGCTTGTCGACTCGTGGACTGGGTACTTGACTCGAGGAGTGAACTCAACTCGAGGAGAAACGTAGAGTCGGCACGAGGAGTAGCTTGTCGACTCGTGGACTCGGTACTCGACTCGAGGAGCGAACTCAACTCGAGGAGAAACGTAGAGTCGGCACGAGGAGTAGCTTGTCGACTCGTGGACTGGGTACTCGACTCGAGGAGCGAACTCAACTCGAGGAGAAACGTAGAGCCGTCATGAGGAGTAGCTTGTCGACTCGTGGACTGGGTACTCGACGCGAGGAGAAGCGTAGAGTCGACACGAGGAGTAGCTTGTCGACTCGTGGACTGGGTACTCGACTCGAGGAGTGAACTCAACTCGAGGAGAAACGTAGAGTCGGCACGAGGAGTAGCTTGTCGACTCGTGGACTCGGTACTCGACTCGAGGAGCGAACTCAACTCGAGGAGAAACGTAGAGTCGGCACGAGGAGTAGCTTGTCGACTCGTGGACTGGGTACTCGACTCGATGAGTGAACTCAACTCGAGGAGAAACGTAGAGTCGGCACGACGAGTAGCTTGTCGACTCGTGGACTCGGTACTCGACTCGAGGAGCGAACTTAACTCGAGGAGAAACGTAGATTCTGCACGAGGAGTAGCCTGTTGAGTCGTGGACTGGGTACTCGACTCGAGGAGTGAACTCAACTCGAGGAGAATCGTAGAGTCGGCACGAGGAATAGCTTGTCGACTCGTGGACTCGGTACTCGACTCGAGGAGCGAACTTAACTCGAGGAGAAACGTAGAGTCGGCACGAGGAGTAGCTTGTCGACTCGTGGACTCGGTACTCGACCCGAGGAGCGAACTCAACTCGAGGAGAAACGTAGAGTCGGCACGAGGAGTAGCCTGTCGACTCGTGGACTGGGTACTCGACTGGATGAGTGAACTCAACTCGAGGAGAAACGTAGAGTCGGCATGAGGAGTAGCTTGTCGACTCGTGGACTCGGTACTCGACTCGAGGAGCGAACTCAACTCGAGGAGAGACGTAGAGTCGGCACGAGGAGTAGCTTGTCGACTCGTGGACTGGGTACTCGACTCGAGGAGCGAACTCAACTCGAGGAGAAACATAGAGCCGTCATGAGGAGTAGCTTGTCGACTCGTGGACTGGGTACTCGACTCGAGGAGAAACGTAGAGTCGACACGAGGAGTAGCTTGTCGACTCGTAGACTGGGTACTCGACTCGAGGAGTGAACTCAACTCGAGGAGAAACGTAGAGTCGGCACGAGGAGTAGCTTGTCGACTCGTGGACTCGGTACTCGACTCGAGGAGCGAACTCAACTCGAGGAGAAACGTAGAGTCGGCACGAGGAGTAGCCTGTCGACTCGTGGACTGGGTACTCGACTCGATGAGTGAACTCAACTCGAGGAGAAACGTAGAGTCGGCACGAGGAGTAGCTTGTCGACTCGTGGACTCGGTACTCGACTCGAGGAGCGAACTTAACTCGAGGAGAAACGTAGATTCTGCACGAGGAGTAGCCTGTTGAGTCGTGGACTGGGTACTCGACTCGAGGAGTGAACTCAACTCGAGGAGAATCGTAGAGTCGGCACGAGGAATAGCTTGTCGACTCGTGGACTCGGTACTCGACTCGAGGAGCGAACTTAACTCGAGGAGAAACGTAGAGTCGGCACGAGGAGTAGCTTGTCGACTCGTGGACTCGGTACTCGACTCGAGGAGCGAACTCAACTCGAGGAGAAACGTAGAGTCGGCACGAGGAGTAGCCTGTCGACTCGTGGACTGGGTACTCGACTGGATGAGTGAACTCAACTCGAGGAGAAACGTAGAGTCGGCATGAGGAGTAGCTTGTCGACTCGTGGACTCGGTACTCGACTCGAGGAGCGAACTCAACTCGAGGAGAGACGTAGAGTCGGCACGAGGAGTAGCTTGTCGACTCGTGGACTCGGTACTCGACTCGAGGAGCGAACTCAACTCGAGGAGAAACGTAGAGTCGGCACGAGGAATAGCTTGTCGACTCGTGGACTCGGTACTCGACTCGAGGAGCGAACTCAACTCGAGGAGAAACGTAGAGTCGGCACGAGGAGTAGCTTGTCGACTCGTGGACTCGGTACTCGACTCGAGGAGCGAACTCAACTCTAGGAGAAACGTAGAGTCGGCACGAGGAGTAGCTTGTCGACTCGTGGACTGGGTACTTGACTCGAGGAGTGAACTCAACTCGAGGAGAAACGTAGAGTCGGTACGAGGAGTAGCTTGGCGACTCGTGGACTGGGTACTCGACTCGAGGAGAGAACTCAACTCGAGGAGAACCGTAGAGTCGGCACGAGGAGTAGCTTGTCGACTCGTGGACTCGGTACTCGACTCGAGGAGCGAACTCAACTCGAGGAGAAACGTAGAGTCGGCACGAGGAGTAGCCTGTCGACTCGTGGACTGGGTACTCGACTGGATGAGTGAACTCAACTCGAGGAGAAACGTAGAGTCGGCACGAGGAGTAGCTTGTCGACTCGTGGACTCGGTACTCAACTCGAGGAGCGAACTCAACTCGAGGAGAGACGTAGAGTCGGCACGAGGAGTAGCTTGTCGACTCGTGGACTCGGTACTCGACTCGAGGAGCGAACTCAACTCGAGGAGAAACGTAGAGTCGGCACGAGGAGTAGCTTGTCGACTCGTGGACTCGGTACTTGACTCGAGGAGCGAACTCAACTCGAGGAGAAACGTAGAGTCGGCACGAGGAGTAGCTTGTCGACTCGTGGACTGGGTACTTGACTCGAGGAGTGAACTCAACTCGAGGAGAAACGTAGAGTCGGCACGACGAGTAGCTTGTCGACTCGTGGACTCGGTACTCGACTCGAGGAGCGAACTTAACTCGAGGAGAAACGTAGATTCTGCACGAGGAGTAGCCTGTTGAGTCGTGGACTGGGTACTCGACTCGAGGAGTGAACTCAACTCGAGGAGAATCGTAGAGTCGGCACGAGGAATAGCTTGTCGACTCGTGGACTCGGTACTCGACTCGAGGAGCGAACTTAACTCGAGGAGAAACGTAGAGTCGGCACGAGGAGTAGCTTGTCGACTCGTGGACTCGGTACTCGACCCGAGGAGCGAACTCAACTCGAGGAGAAACGTAGAGTCGGCACGAGGAGTAGCCTGTCGACTCGTGGACTGGGTACTCGACTGGATGAGTGAACTCAACTCGAGGAGAAACGTAGAGTCGGCATGAGGAGTAGCTTGTCGACTCGTGGACTCGGTACTCGACTCGAGGAGCGAACTCAACTCGAGGAGAGACGTAGAGTCGGCACGAGGAGTAGCTTGTCGACTCGTGGACTGGGTACTCGACTCGAGGAGCGAACTCAACTCGAGGAGAAACATAGAGCCGTCATGAGGAGTAGCTTGTCGACTCGTGGACTGGGTACTCGACTCGAGGAGAAACGTAGAGTCGACACGAGGAGTAGCTTGTCGACTCGTAGACTGGGTACTCGACTCGAGGAGTGAACTCAACTCGAGGAGAAACGTAGAGTCGGCACGAGGAGTAGCTTGTCGACTCGTGGACTCGGTACTCGACTCGAGGAGCGAACTCAACTCGAGGAGAAACGTAGAGTCGGCACGAGGAGTAGCCTGTCGACTCGTGGACTGGGTACTCGACTCGATGAGTGAACTCAACTCGAGGAGAAACGTAGAGTCGGCACGAGGAGTAGCTTGTCGACTCGTGGACTCGGTACTCGACTCGAGGAGCGAACTTAACTCGAGGAGAAACGTAGATTCTGCACGAGGAGTAGCCTGTTGAGTCGTGGACTGGGTACTCGACTCGAGGAGTGAACTCAACTCGAGGAGAATCGTAGAGTCGGCACGAGGAATAGCTTGTCGACTCGTGGACTCGGTACTCGACTCGAGGAGCGAACTTAACTCGAGGAGAAACGTAGAGTCGGCACGAGGAGTAGCTTGTCGACTCGTGGACTCGGTACTCGACTCGAGGAGCGAACTCAACTCGAGGAGAAACGTAGAGTCGGCACGAGGAGTAGCCTGTCGACTCGTGGACTGGGTACTCGACTGGATGAGTGAACTCAACTCGAGGAGAAACGTAGAGTCGGCATGAGGAGTAGCTTGTCGACTCGTGGACTCGGTACTCGACTCGAGGAGCGAACTCAACTCGAGGAGAGACGTAGAGTCGGCACGAGGAGTAGCTTGTCGACTCGTGGACTCGGTACTCAACTCGAGGAGCGAACTCAACTCGAGGAGAAACGTAGAGTCGGCACGAGGAATAGCTTGTCGACTCGTGGACTCGGTACTCGACTCGAGGAGCGAACTCAACTCGAGGAGAAACGTAGAGTCGGCACGAGGAGTAGCTTGTCGACTCGTGGACTCGGTACTCGACTCGAGGAGCGAACTCAACTCTAGGAGAAACGTAGAGTCGGCACGAGGAGTAGCTTGTCGACTCGTGGACTGGGTACTTGACTCGAGGAGTGAACTCAACTCGAGGAGAAACGTAGAGTCGGCACGAGAAGTAGCTTATCGACTCGTGGACTCGGTACTAGACTCGAGGAGGGAACTCAACTCGAGGAGAGACGTAGAGTCGGCACGAGGAGTAGTTTGTCGACTCGTGGACTGGGTACTTGACTCGAGGAGTGAACTCAACTCGAGGAGAAACGTAGAGTCGGTACGAGGAGTAGCTTGGCGACTCGTGGACTGGGTACTCGACTCGAGGAGAGAACTCAACTCGAGGAGAACCGTAGAGTCGGCACGAGGAGTAGCTTGTCGACTCGTGGACTCGGTACTCGACTCGAGGAGCGAACTCAACTCGAGGAGAAACGTAGAGTCGGCACGAGGAGTAGCCTGTCGACTCGTGGACTGGGTACTCGACTGGATGAGTGAACTCAACTCGAGGAGAAACGTAGAGTCGGCACGAGGAGTAGCTTGTCGACTCGTGGACTCGGTACTCGACTCGAGGAGCGAACTCAACTCGAGGAGAGACGTAGAGTCGGCACGAGGAGTAGCTTGTCGACTCGTGGACTCGGTACTCGACTCGAGGAGCGAACTCAACTCGAGGAGAAACGTAGAGTCGGCACGAGGAGTAGCTTGTCGACTCGTGGACTCGGTACTTGACTCGAGGAGCGAACTCAACTCGAGGAGAAACGTAGAGTCGGCACGAGGAGTAGCTTGTCGACTCGTGGACTGGGTACTTGACTCGAGGAGTGAACTCAACTCGAGGAGAAACGTAGAGTCGGCACGAGAAGTAGCTTATCGACTCGTGGACTCGGTACTAGACTCGAGGAGGGAACTCAACTCGAGGAGAGACGTAGAGTCGGCACGAGGAGTAGTTTGTCGACTCGTGGACTGGGTACTTGACTCGAGGAGTGAACTCAACTCGAGGAGAAACGTAGAGTCGGCACGAGGAGTAGCTTGTCGACTCGTGGACTCGGTACTCGACTCGAGGAGCGAACTCAACTCGAGGAGAGACGTAGAGTCGGCACGAGGAGTAGTTTGTCGACTCGTGGACTGGGTACTTGACTCGAGGAGTGAACTCAACTCGAGGAGAAACGTAGAGTCGGTATGAGGAGTAGCTTGTCGACTCGTGGACTCGGTACTCGACTCGAGGAGCGAACTCAACTCGAGGAGAAACGTAGAGTCGGCACGAGGAATAGCTTGTCGACTCGTGGACTCGGTACTCGACTCGAGGAGCGAACTCAACTCGAGGAGAAACGTAGAGTCGGCACGAGGAGTAGCTTGTCGACTCGTGGACTCGGTACTCGACTCGAGGAGCGAACTCAACTCGAGGAGAAACGTAGAGTCTGCACGAGGAGTAGCTTGTCGACTCGTGGACTCGGTACTCGACTCGAGGAGCGAACTCAACTCGAGGAGAAACGTAGAGTCGGCACGAGGAGTAGCCTGTCGACTCGTGGACTGGGTACTCGACTCGATGAGTGAACTCAACTCGAGGAGAAACGTAGAGTCGGCACGAGGAGTAGCTTGTCGACTCGTGGACTCGGTACTCGACTCGAGGAGCGAACTTAACTCGAGGAGAAACGTAGATTCTGCACGAGGAGTAGCCTGTTGAGTCGTGGACTGGGTACTCGACTCGAGGAGTGAACTCAACTCGAGGAGAATCGTAGAGTCGGCACGAGGAATAGCTTGTCGACTCGTGGACTCGGTACTCGACTCGAGGAGCGAACTTAACTCGAGGAGAAACGTAGAGTCGGCACGAGGAGTAGCTTGTCGACTCGTGGACTCGGTACTCGACTCGAGGAGCGAACTCAACTCGAGGAGAAACGTAGAGTCGGCACGAGGAGTAGCCTGTCGACTCGTGGACTGGGTACTCGACTGGATGAGTGAACTCAACTCGAGGAGAAACGTAGAGTCGGCATGAGGAGTAGCTTGTCGACTCGTGGACTCGGTACTCGACTCGAGGAGCGAACTCAACTCGAGGAGAGACGTAGAGTCGGCACGAGGAGTAGCTTGTCGACTCGTGGACTCGGTACTCGACTCGAGGAGCGAACTCAACTCGAGGAGAAACGTAGAGTCGGCACGAGGAATAGCTTGTCGACTCGTGGACTCGGTACTCGACTCGAGGAGCGAACTCAACTCGAGGAGAAACGTAGAGTCGGCACGAGGAGTAGCTTGTCGACTCGTGGACTCGGTACTCGACTCGAGGAGCGAACTCAACTCTAGGAGAAACGTAGAGTCGGCACGAGGAGTAGCTTGTCGACTCGTGGACTGGGTACTTGACTCGAGGAGTGAACTCAACTCGAGGAGAAACGTAGAGTCGGCACGAGAAGTAGCTTATCGACTCGTGGACTCGGTACTAGACTCGAGGAGGGAACTCAACTCGAGGAGAGACGTAGAGTCGGCACGAGGAGTAGTTTGTCGACTCGTGGACTGGGTACTTGACTCGAGGAGTGAACTCAACTCGAGGAGAAACGTAGAGTCGGTACGAGGAGTAGCTTGGCGACTCGTGGACTGGGTACTCGACTCGAGGAGAGAACTCAACTCGAGGAGAACCGTAGAGTCGGCACGAGGAGTAGCTTGTCGACTCGTGGACTCGGTACTCGACTCGAGGAGCGAACTCAACTCGAGGAGAAACGTAGAGTCGGCACGAGGAGTAGCCTGTCGACTCGTGGACTGGGTACTCGACTGGATGAGTGAACTCAACTCGAGGAGAAACGTAGAGTCGGCACGAGGAGTAGCTTGTCGACTCGTGGACTCGGTACTCGACTCGAGGAGCGAACTCAACTCGAGGAGAGACGTAGAGTCGGCACGAGGAGTAGCTTGTCGACTCGTGGACTCGGTACTCGACTCGAGGAGCGAACTCAACTCGAGGAGAAACGTAGAGTCGGCACGAGGAGTAGCTTGTCGACTCGTGGACTCGGTACTTGACTCGAGGAGCGAACTCAACTCGAGGAGAAACGTAGAGTCGGCACGAGGAGTAGCTTGTCGACTCGTGGACTGGGTACTTGACTCGAGGAGTGAACTCAACTCGAGGAGAAACGTAGAGTCGGCACGAGAAGTAGCTTATCGACTCGTGGACTCGGTACTAGACTCGAGGAGGGAACTCAACTCGAGGAGAGACGTAGAGTCGGCACGAGGAGTAGTTTGTCGACTCGTGGACTGGGTACTTGACTCGAGGAGTGAACTCAACTCGAGGAGAAACGTAGAGTCGGTACGAGGAGTAGCTTGGCGACTCGTGGACTGGGTACTCGACTCGAGGAGAGAACTCAACTCGAGGAGAACCGTAGAGTCGGCACGAGGAGTAGCTTGTCGACTCGTGGACTCGGTACTCGACTCGAGGAGCGAACTCAACTCGAGGAGAAACGTAGAGTCGGCACGAGGAGTAGCCTGTCGACTCGTGGACTGGGTACTCGACTGGATGAGTGAACTCAACTCGAGGAGAAACGTAGAGTCGGCACGAGGAGTAGCTTGTCGACTCGTGGACTCGGTACTCAACTCGAGGAGCGAACTCAACTCGAGGAGAGACGTAGAGTCGGCACGAGGAGTAGCTTGTCGACTCGTGGACTCGGTACTCGACTCGAGGAGCGAACTCAACTCGAGGAGAAACGTAGAGTCGGCACGAGGAGTAGCTTGTCGACTCGTGGACTCGGTACTTGACTCGAGGAGCGAACTCAACTCGAGGAGAAACGTAGAGTCGGCACGAGGAGTAGCTTGTCGACTCGTGGACTGGGTACTTGACTCGAGGAGTGAACTCAACTCGAGGAGAAACGTAGAGTCGGCACGACGAGTAGCTTGTCGACTCGTGGACTCGGTACTCGACTCGAGGAGCGAACTTAACTCGAGGAGAAACGTAGATTCTGCACGAGGAGTAGCCTGTTGAGTCGTGGACTGGGTACTCGACTCGAGGAGTGAACTCAACTCGAGGAGAATCGTAGAGTCGGCACGAGGAATAGCTTGTCGACTCGTGGACTCGGTACTCGACTCGAGGAGCGAACTTAACTCGAGGAGAAACGTAGAGTCGGCACGAGGAGTAGCTTGTCGACTCGTGGACTCGGTACTCGACCCGAGGAGCGAACTCAACTCGAGGAGAAACGTAGAGTCGGCACGAGGAGTAGCCTGTCGACTCGTGGACTGGGTACTCGACTGGATGAGTGAACTCAACTCGAGGAGAAACGTAGAGTCGGCATGAGGAGTAGCTTGTCGACTCGTGGACTCGGTACTCGACTCGAGGAGCGAACTCAACTCGAGGAGAGACGTAGAGTCGGCACGAGGAGTAGCTTGTCGACTCGTGGACTGGGTACTCGACTCGAGGAGCGAACTCAACTCGAGGAGAAACATAGAGCCGTCATGAGGAGTAGCTTGTCGACTCGTGGACTGGGTACTCGACTCGAGGAGAAACGTAGAGTCGACACGAGGAGTAGCTTGTCGACTCGTAGACTGGGTACTCGACTCGAGGAGTGAACTCAACTCGAGGAGAAACGTAGAGTCGGCACGAGGAGTAGCTTGTCGACTCGTGGACTCGGTACTCGACTCGAGGAGCGAACTCAACTCGAGGAGAAACGTAGAGTCGGCACGAGGAGTAGCCTGTCGACTCGTGGACTGGGTACTCGACTCGATGAGTGAACTCAACTCGAGGAGAAACGTAGAGTCGGCACGAGGAGTAGCTTGTCGACTCGTGGACTCGGTACTCGACTCGAGGAGCGAACTTAACTCGAGGAGAAACGTAGATTCTGCACGAGGAGTAGCCTGTTGAGTCGTGGACTGGGTACTCGACTCGAGGAGTGAACTCAACTCGAGGAGAATCGTAGAGTCGGCACGAGGAATAGCTTGTCGACTCGTGGACTCGGTACTCGACTCGAGGAGCGAACTTAACTCGAGGAGAAACGTAGAGTCGGCACGAGGAGTAGCTTGTCGACTCGTGGACTCGGTACTCGACTCGAGGAGCGAACTCAACTCGAGGAGAAACGTAGAGTCGGCACGAGGAGTAGCCTGTCGACTCGTGGACTGGGTACTCGACTGGATGAGTGAACTCAACTCGAGGAGAAACGTAGAGTCGGCATGAGGAGTAGCTTGTCGACTCGTGGACTCGGTACTCGACTCGAGGAGCGAACTCAACTCGAGGAGAGACGTAGAGTCGGCACGAGGAGTAGCTTGTCGACTCGTGGACTCGGTACTCGACTCGAGGAGCGAACTCAACTCGAGGAGAAACGTAGAGTCGGCACGAGGAATAGCTTGTCGACTCGTGGACTCGGTACTCGACTCGAGGAGCGAACTCAACTCGAGGAGAAACGTAGAGTCGGCACGAGGAGTAGCTTGTCGACTCGTGGACTCGGTACTCGACTCGAGGAGCGAACTCAACTCTAGGAGAAACGTAGAGTCGGCACGAGGAGTAGCTTGTCGACTCGTGGACTGGGTACTTGACTCGAGGAGTGAACTCAACTCGAGGAGAAACGTAGAGTCGGCACGAGAAGTAGCTTATCGACTCGTGGACTCGGTACTAGACTCGAGGAGGGAACTCAACTCGAGGAGAGACGTAGAGTCGGCACGAGGAGTAGTTTGTCGACTCGTGGACTGGGTACTTGACTCGAGGAGTGAACTCAACTCGAGGAGAAACGTAGAGTCGGTACGAGGAGTAGCTTGGCGACTCGTGGACTGGGTACTCGACTCGAGGAGAGAACTCAACTCGAGGAGAACCGTAGAGTCGGCACGAGGAGTAGCTTGTCGACTCGTGGACTCGGTACTCGACTCGAGGAGCGAACTCAACTCGAGGAGAAACGTAGAGTCGGCACGAGGAGTAGCCTGTCGACTCGTGGACTGGGTACTCGACTGGATGAGTGAACTCAACTCGAGGAGAAACGTAGAGTCGGCACGAGGAGTAGCTTGTCGACTCGTGGACTCGGTACTCGACTCGAGGAGCGAACTCAACTCGAGGAGAGACGTAGAGTCGGCACGAGGAGTAGCTTGTCGACTCGTGGACTCGGTACTCGACTCGAGGAGCGAACTCAACTCGAGGAGAAACGTAGAGTCGGCACGAGGAGTAGCTTGTCGACTCGTGGACTCGGTACTTGACTCGAGGAGCGAACTCAACTCGAGGAGAAACGTAGAGTCGGCACGAGGAGTAGCTTGTCGACTCGTGGACTGGGTACTTGACTCGAGGAGTGAACTCAACTCGAGGAGAAACGTAGAGTCGGCACGAGAAGTAGCTTATCGACTCGTGGACTCGGTACTAGACTCGAGGAGGGAACTCAACTCGAGGAGAGACGTAGAGTCGGCACGAGGAGTAGTTTGTCGACTCGTGGACTGGGTACTTGACTCGAGGAGTGAACTCAACTCGAGGAGAAACGTAGAGTCGGCACGAGGAGTAGCTTGTCGACTCGTGGACTCGGTACTCGACTCGAGGAGCGAACTCAACTCGAGGAGAGACGTAGAGTCGGCACGAGGAGTAGTTTGTCGACTCGTGGACTGGGTACTTGACTCGAGGAGTGAACTCAACTCGAGGAGAAACGTAGAGTCGGTATGAGGAGTAGCTTGTCGACTCGTGGACTCGGTACTCGACTCGAGGAGCGAACTCAACTCGAGGAGAAACGTAGAGTCGGCACGAGGAATAGCTTGTCGACTCGTGGACTCGGTACTCGACTCGAGGAGCGAACTCAACTCGAGGAGAAACGTAGAGTCGGCACGAGGAGTAGCTTGTCGACTCGTGGACTCGGTACTCGACTCGAGGAGCGAACTCAACTCGAGGAGAAACGTAGAGTCTGCACGAGGAGTAGCTTGTCGACTCGTGGACTCGGTACTCGACTCGAGGAGCGAACTCAACTCGAGGAGAAACGTAGAGTCGGCACGAGGAGTAGCTTGTCGACTCGTGGACTCGGTACGCGACTCGAGGAGCGAACTCAACTCGAGGAGAAACGTAGAGTCGGCACGAGGAATAGCTTGTCGACTCGTGGACTCGGTACTCGACTCGAGGAGCGAACTCAACTCGAGGAGAAACGTAGAGTCGGCACGAGGAGTAGCTTGTCGACTCGTGGACTCGGTACTTGACTCGAGGAGCGAACTCAACTCTAGGAGAAACGTAGAGTCGGCACGAGGAGTAGCTTGTGGACTCGTGGACTGGGTACTTGACTCGAGGAGTGAACTCAACTCGAGGAGAAACGTAGAGTCGGCACGAGAAGTAGCTTATCGACTCGTGGACTCGGTACTAGACTCGAGGAGGGAACTCAACTCGAGGAGAGACGTAGAGTCGGCACGAGGAGTAGTTTGTCGACTCGTGGACTGGGTACTTGACTCGAGGAGTGAACTCAACTCGAGGAGAAACGTAGAGTCGGTACGAGGAGTAGCTTGTCGACTCGTGGTTTGGGTACTCGACTCGAGGAGAGAACACAACTCGAGGAGAAACGTAGAGTCGGTACGAGGAGTAGCTTGTCGACTCGTGGACTCGGTACTGGACTCGAGGAGCGAACTCAACTCTAGGAGAAACGTAGAGTCGGCACGAGGAGTAGCTTGTCGACTCGTGGACTGGGTACTTGACTCGAGGAGTGAACTCAACTCGAGGAGAAACGTAGAGTCGGCACGAGGAGTAGCTTGTCGACTCGTGGACTCGGTACTCGACTCGAGGAGCGAACTCAACTCGAGGAGAAACGTAGAGTCGGCACGAGGAGTAGCTTGTCGACTCGTGGACTGGGTACTCGACTCGAGGAGCGAACTCAACTCGAGGAGAAACGTAGAGCCGTCATGAGGAGTAGCTTGTCGACTCGTGGACTGGGTACTCGACTCGAGGAGAAGCGTAGAGTCGACACGAGGAGTAGCTTGTCGACTCGTGGACTGGGTACTCGACTCGAGGAGTGAACTCAACTCGAGGAGAAACGTAGAGTCGGCACGAGGAGTAGCTTGTCGACTCGTGGACTCGGTACTCGACTCGAGGAGCGAACTCAACTCGAGGAGAAACGTAGAGTCGGCACGAGGAGTAGCTTGTCGACTCGTGGACTGGGTACTCGACTCGATGAGTGAACTCAACTCGAGGAGAAACGTAGAGTCGGCACGAGGAGTAGCTTGTCGACTCGTGGACTCGGTACTCGACTCGAGGAGCGAACTTAACTCGAGGAGAAACGTAGATTCTGCACGAGGAGTAGCCTGTTGAGTCGTGGACTGGGTACTCGACTCGAGGAGTGAACTCAACTCGAGGAGAATCGTAGAGTCGGCACGAGGAATAGCTTGTCGACTCGTGGACTCGGTACTCGACTCGAGGAGCGAACTTAACTCGAGGAGAAACGTAGAGTCGGCACGAGGAGTAGCTTGTCGACTCGTGGACTCGGTACTCGACTCGAGGAGCGAACTCAACTCGAGGAGAAACGTAGAGTCGGCACGAGGAGTAGCCTGTCGACTCGTGGACTGGGTACTCGACTGGATGAGTGAACTCAACTCGAGGAGAAACGTAGAGTCGGCATGAGGAGTAGCTTGTCGACTCGTGGACTCGGTACTCGACTCGAGGAGCGAACTCAACTCGAGGAGAGACGTAGAGTCGGCACGAGGAGTAGCTTGTCGACTCGTGGACTGGGTACTCGACTCGAGGAGCGAACTCAACTCGAGGAGAAACGTAGAGCCGTCATGAGGAGTAGCTTGTCGACTCGTGGACTGGGTACTCGACTCGAGGAGAAACGTAGAGTCGACACGAGGAGTAGCTTGTCGACTCGTAGACTGGGTACTCGACTCGAGGAGTGAACTCAACTCGAGGAGAAACGTAGAGTCGGCACGAGGAGTAGCTTGTCGACTCGTGGACTCGGTACTCGACTCGAGGAGCGAACTCAACTCGAGGAGAAACGTAGAGTCGGCACGAGGAGTAGCCTGTCGACTCGTGGACTGGGTACTCGACTCGATGAGTGAACTCAACTCGAGGAGAAACGTAGAGTCGGCACGAGGAGTAGCTTGTCGACTCGTGGACTCGGTACTCGACTCGAGGAGCGAACTTAACTCGAGGAGAAACGTAGATTCTGCACGAGGAGTAGCCTGTTGAGTCGTGGACTGGGTACTCGACTCGAGGAGTGAACTCAACTCGAGGAGAATCGTAGAGTCGGCACGAGGAATAGCTTGTCGACTCGTGGACTCGGTACTCGACTCGAGGAGCGAACTTAACTCGAGGAGAAACGTAGAGTCGGCACGAGGAGTAGCTTGTCGACTCGTGGACTCGGTACTCGACTCGAGGAGCGAACTCAACTCGAGGAGAAACGTAGAGTCGGCACGAGGAGTAGCCTGTCGACTCGTGGACTGGGTACTCGACTGGATGAGTGAACTCAACTCGAGGAGAAACGTAGAGTCGGCATGAGGAGTAGCTTGTCGACTCGTGGACTCGGTACTCGACTCGAGGAGCGAACTCAACTCGAGGAGAGACGTAGAGTCGGCACGAGGAGTAGCTTGTCGACTCGTGGACTCGGTACTCGACTCGAGGAGCGAACTCAACTCGAGGAGAAACGTAGAGTCGGCACGAGGAATAGCTTGTCGACTCGTGGACTCGGTACTCGACTCGAGGAGCGAACTCAACTCGAGGAGAAACGTAGAGTCGGCACGAGGAGTAGCTTGTCGACTCGTGGACTCGGTACTCGACTCGAGGAGCGAACTCAACTCTAGGAGAAACGTAGAGTCGGCACGAGGAGTAGCTTGTCGACTCGTGGACTGGGTACTTGACTCGAGGAGTGAACTCAACTCGAGGAGAAACGTAGAGTCGGCACGAGAAGTAGCTTATCGACTCGTGGACTCGGTACTAGACTCGAGGAGGGAACTCAACTCGAGGAGAGACGTAGAGTCGGCACGAGGAGTAGTTTGTCGACTCGTGGACTGGGTACTTGACTCGAGGAGTGAACTCAACTCGAGGAGAAACGTAGAGTCGGTACGAGGAGTAGCTTGGCGACTCGTGGACTGGGTACTCGACTCGAGGAGAGAACTCAACTCGAGGAGAACCGTAGAGTCGGTACGAGGAGTAGCTTGTCGACTCGTGGACTCGGTACTCGACTCGAGGAGCGAACTCAACTCTAGGAGAAACGTAGAGTCGGCACGAGGAGTAGCTTGTCGTCTCGTGGACTGGGTACTTGACTCGAGGAGTGAACTCAACTCGAGGAGAAACGTAGAGTCGGCACGAGGAGTAGCTTGTCGACTCGTGGACTGGGTACTTGACTCGAGGAGTGATCTCAACTCGAGGAGAAACGTAGAGTCGGCACGAGGAGTAGCTTGTCGACTCGTGGACTGGGTACTCGACTCGAGGGGCGAACTCAACTCGAGGAGAAACGTAGAGCCGTCACGAGGAGTATCTTGTCGACTCGTGGACTGGGTACTCGACTCAAGGAGAAACGTAGAGTCGACACGAGGAGTAGCTTGTCGACTCGTGGACTGGGTACTCGACTCGAGGAGTGAACTCAACTCGAGGAGAAACATAGAGTCGGCACGAGGCGTAGCTTGTCGACTCGTGGACTCGGTACTCGACTCGAGGAGCGAACTCAACTCGAGGAGAAACGTAGAGTCGGCACGAGGAGTAGCCTGTCGACTCGTGGACTGGGTACTCGACTCGATGAGTGAACTCAACTCGAGGAGAAACGTAGAGTCGGCACGAGGAGTAGCTTGTGTTGTCAATGGTGCCCACAAGAAGAGTTGTAGTCTTTATTTTGAACATTTGATGTAATAAAGTCTCATGAAGACTCTTGCTTGTAATTGCCTATTCATTCATTAATAAAGTTGAAACGTTCATTCAATCTTCCTTGTCTGAAGCTTTATGATAAAACCATAGTCTTTTAGTCCATAAACAAACTTAACAACTTACGAAGAGACAAATGTAGATTTGCATGAACAAACTCTTCGTAGTTTGCTTAAAACGATATATTCGCAATCTTAGGGTCAAAGGACTATTGACCTCAGTATGATTGTTAGAAGAATCTATGATGTCTGGTTATGAGGCATTGAGAGTTAGGAACTCTATAGTTCTTCTAGGTATCTTCCGAAGGTACTGAATTGACCAGTGCACTTCTAGAGACAAGATAAGAACAAACCATTTAACCTCTTATGTCTCGAAGTCACTATGTATGAATTGCATCATGCTTACCTTAATCCTGAAATGAGACATGCCATTTCACACCTTAGTATTCTCATTTGAGAAAGTCAAAGTTCGGACTCACTATGTGATTCCGAACAAGGCCTATTGGTGAAGTACTAAGTTGTGAGTCTGTCATGAGTAACTTTGTGAAGTTCTCATAGATATGGAATTCATGTACAAGATTGCTGAAATGCAATGTATGTCACCTCATGCTTTGTTCCTTGGAGTGTGAATAAATGAACTGGCCAGTGTCCAAATTGAGTCTTGACTCTTTTGGATGAAACAATGTGACTTGTTAGCTCCTCGTCAATACATTGTTTCTAACTTATTCACAAGCGACAAAGGAGTTGAGGAAATAACAGCTAGAAGGGTAAAATGGTAATTTAGTAAATCCCGACTAGCTGATGACATTCATGAAGGGTAAACATAGATAATATTCAGTGGATCCGCTCATCATAATTAGGTCGAATTCTTGAGTAGAAAACAAATTCATTTGAACCGAGAGATTTTCAGTGTCAGCTCTTTAGTGGAGTCAGTTGGCATTAAGCTAAACTTGGAAAAGGTTTGTGAACTTTTGAGTCCAAGTGTTTAGCTAAAGCTTTGTTCATTTGGGTCCATGAGGTCACTGTCACGAATCACATCGATAGGAATAGTTAAACTGGAAGCTAAGCCAAAACAAGAACGAAAATAGTTAAAAGGGTATTTTTGTCTTTTGAGACAAAGGATGAAATGAATGTCAATAAATTTTTGGCAAGGTCATTTTATGACATGTTTCACTCGGCCATGACTTGATCATTGGGCCTTGTGAATTAATTTCATTTCATAAGAATTTTATTGAAAATTCTTATTGGGCCTTTTTCATGTTGTCATGAACAAATGGAAAAGCTTCTAGAAGCCTTTTCTAGAAGGCCTTGGGCGCCCAACATACCCAACCAAGAGAGTTTATTTTGTGCATAAATGTATTTAGATACTTGCCAAAAGAAAAAGAGGAAACAAATTTCCCACACATGCTTGTAGGAAATTCGGCCAAGTGAGAAAAGGGAAAGCCAAGGAACAAAAAAGGAAACAAATCCTAGCCTTCTAGAAGGCTGCCTTGGGCGCCTAAGAGGAATGGGAAATAAGGGTTATTTTGCTCATGAATATGTGATATTCTATAGAAGAGGAAACTACCTTATTGAAGGTGAGACCTCTCCTATAAATAGGAGCCTCATTTCCTCACAATTCATTCATCCAAGTTTAAGAGATTTGAGAGACTCTCTCTCTAGAACTTGGCCGAAGTCCTCTTCTCTCTCTCTCTAGTTTATTTTCGGTTTTCGCTTGTCTTGGCACCTAGGTCCTCACTCGACCTAGTCTTTAGCTCTGCGACTTCGAGACTCGTTCTCAAGTCGTAGTGTTTAAAAGTGCCCACTCACTAATTCCTTCTTTTCGAGTGATTTAGTGATAGAAACTTTCGTGGTTGCTCGAGTTGCCGAGGAAAGAAAGAGAGACGTGCTGCGAGGGGAGACGAGCGTTGCAACTTTCCAAAAGCTTCTACAAGGTTCAAGCTTCTAGAAAGGTTAGTAACTTTAATAGCTCATATTAGTTTTTATTTACATGCATATGCTCTTGTCTAGGTTAGTAAAAACTAGTTTTACTTAAAAAGAAAATTTTTAAAATTCCGCCGCTTAACGAAGCGTTAAACTTTTTCTCAAACCCTAGATCGATTCCAACAAATGGTATCAGAGCTATGGTCAAAGGAATGCATGTGCATGTTTTTAAATTATGAGCTTGAAAATCGTTTTCGAAAGTTTACTAATTTTGTGACAAGTTAGAATTGTAATCTTAGATTTTTTTTAATTTATTGCTCTTGTCTCTAAATTAAAAACCATGTTGATTTTCTATGAGTTTGGGATGATGTTAAAACACATTAGAATCAGTTCTAAAAGTTTTAATTTTTTATATTGAAAAACGTGTTTTAAAGGTTTGAGAATTTTCGAGTAAATTTTGTGACTAGTTTTATTT
Organism: Urtica dioica subsp. dioica; assembly: GCF_054948205.1. Taxonomy (NCBI): domain Eukaryota; kingdom Viridiplantae; phylum Streptophyta; class Magnoliopsida; order Rosales; family Urticaceae; genus Urtica; species Urtica dioica. The sequence goes on from NC_142758.1 coordinate 28,628,188, forward strand.
TCTTGCTAGTTTCGTTTATTTACTTGAATCGTTTTATGCATGTTGTTATTTCTTTTATTCTATGTTATTACCCTGCTAATAAAACAAAAATAAAAGCTTTAAACAACATCTTAAAACGTTCCGTTACACTCGATTCTTTTTCGCACCTAAAAGGACAAAGCTTTAATTTATTTCTTTTTCTTCGAGCTGGAATGTAAACCCGCATTAAAAGCGGCATAACTCTCTGCTCAGAAATCGAAATTTAATGATTCTTGAATCAAATTAAAGCTCTGTCTGTCCTCTGTCCAATGCCACCGGTTTCGGCTCAAAAGGACATCGGAGCCGCCAGTTATGGCGATTTTACTCCGAGGTGCGCGGCTGTCTGAAACTCCAGTTTTTTAGAAATCCGGATTTTCAAACCCCACTACCATGAGTTATAGAACTCTAATGAGAAAACTTTCTTGAGCAAAAATGTTTTTCATATGATTATAAACATGATGTGTAAAGATTAAAAGTTTTGATTTTTGAAAGATTAATTGAAATTGAATTTTTACAAAACTAGTTTGAATTTTGAAAAACCGTTTTCACTTTCAAACTTGAAAATATTTTGTCATCCAAATCAAATAAGTTTTCAAAATGTTTTCAAAACTATATCTATATCACATATGTTCAAAATCTATATGCTCTTGAAAATTTGAGTGGGAGGTCTCCTGCTAGACAAGCCGAAAAATAAAAAGATGTGTAATCTCAAACTTTCAAGTGTTCGAGTGAGTTGAAGTTCACACTTCCCTCACGCACTTTCCCGAAATAGAAAATAGGAAAAGATCGAGTATGTCCCTTGTGCCTTTATGCACTAATACTGCTCTGAACATGTCGATCTAGGATTCTCTTCTAGTTGTCTGCTCTGTCGCTCTCTAACTAGGAAATTTGTTTCCGAACTTATAAGAGTCGATGAACCAACTCCAAAAACTAAGTGGGAGGGTTATATTCGTTGTTTGTAACCCGCGATCCCCAACACTAGTGAAAGATGCAATAACGTGGGACTAAGAGCCGCTCTTGCGACCCTCACTTAAATGTGAGTACTCCAAGACGTTATTGCTTCGATCATTGCTCAATGAGCTACGTCCGAGAGTGATGCAATGATGGCAAGGCCTCCCCTTGGGGGATTGTTTTTCAAAGCTGATCTTTTGGACTAAGTGGTTGGTTGCACACTTAGGCTCAATCCCTAGTATCCTTCCTTAAGGCTCTGCGAAAGGATGTGAGTGATCAAACCAATTTACAAGGTGGCTAGTCAAAATAGATGTATTGACATCTTGGCTTAGCATTAATGATGTGTCATTTACTTATAAATGGAGATTTTTTGCGGCCTTCTCTTGAGGGAGTAAATTATCGTTTGGTTTATAACACCTTTGGGTTTTACTAAAGTCTTAATGAAACTTAAATCCTAAACCAAAGACTAATCATAAACTTGTTTCAACTTATATAGGCAATATGTCTCTCAACCATCTCTCTATCTTTCTTTCCTCGATCAAACTCGAAAACGAAAACTACGTAGATTCGAAACGTAACCTCGACATAATACCTACCGTTAACAAGCACAAATGGGTACTCACCACCCCGTGTCCTCCTCTGACGAATGATTCAACTCAAGAGGACAATGACGCCTTAGCGGCCTGGCTTCGATCCGATGAGATTGTGAGGTGCTATATCTTGGCATCTATGAACAATATGCTGAAAGAGCAACATCGTGACTTCGAGACTGCCGCTGACATGCTCTACAATCTCCTTGAGATGTTTGGAGGGCAAAGGCGTCAAGCAAGGCAAAAAGCAGTCCGACAGTTTATGAACTGTCATATGAAGGCTAGGACTCCTGTTAGAGACTTTATGATACTGATCATTAGTTTTCTAAATAAAACGGAAATCCTAGGATCTGAGACTGATGGGAAGAATCTCATAGATATGATCTTAGAAACTCTCCCCGCGTCTCTTGATACCTCCAAGATGAACTACTCCATAAACAAGCTAGAGTACACTGCTACCAAGCTTATGGAGGAACATCACACTGCTGTAGGTTTCACTAAGAGAAAGAGGAATCAAGGAGAGGCACATGCTACTGAGCACAAAGCCTCCGCCTCTAGAACTAAGAAGAGACCTCACAAAGCCGATAAAAAGAACTGTCCTGCCTATCTCAAAGCAAAGGAACATAGTATTGTACTAGTTACCGAAGCATGCTTAGTAGCTGATAATGTATCAACGTGGATTCTTGACTCCGCTGCTACTAACCATATTTGTTGTTCCTTGAATGGTTTCAAGAAAACCAAAAGCTTAGAGGAAGGCGAGTTCTGTTTCAAATGGGGTGATGGGAGCCTGGTGTCTGCAAAGGCTGTGGGATCTGTGACGCTGTCTTTTGAAGACCGCACTTTAAACTTGAATAATGTATATTTTGTTCATACCTTTGGGAAGAACTTAATATCCGTTGCTCGTCTTCGTGAGCAAGATTATTGTTTAAAGTTCATTAAGAATGGAATTCGTATTTCGTTTCCTGATAATTCTTTTGTCACTGATGCATGTATGAAGAATGCTCTTTTCTACATCTATCCCACTCAACCTTCTCTTTTAGACACCGAAATAGATAATGATCTAATTAGGGAGCCAAAGAGGATCAAACTTTCTGAATCCTCCGATCTAACAAAATCAACACACCTATGGCACTTAAGACTTGGTCATATCAGTCTAGAAAGGATTAAGAGACTTGTGAGGGATGGTCCACTAAAAGCCTCTGCAATAGGTTCACTACCTACTTGTGAATCCTGCATAGAAGGAAAAATGACTAAGCGACCTTTCTCTGATAAAGGTCGAAGAGCCACTGAGTTGCTGGAACTAATACATTCTGATGTATGTGGTCCGCTCAGCCAACAGGCACGTGGAGGATACGAATACTTCGTTACCTTCACTGATGATTACTCACGATATGGGTTTGTCTATTTGCTCAAACACAAATCCGAGACCTTTAACGTATTTAAGGTCTTTAGGGCTTTAGTGGAAAAGCAAATTGGCAAAGTGATCAAAACCCTTCGATCTGATCGAGGTGGTGAGTATATGTCTGGAGAGTTCGACGACTTTCTTAAAGAAGAAGGTATTGCTTCTCAGCTTACCGCACCTGGCACACCTCAACAAAACGGAGTGTCAGAGAGAAGAAACCGAACTCTTATGGAGATGGTTAGATCGATGATGAGTTACTCATCACTCCCGCTTTCCTTTTGGGGATATGCCCTCGAAACAGCCGCTTACATTCTGAACCAAGTTCCGTCTAAAACGGTTCCTGGTACTCCTTATGAACGATGGACTGGCCGTAAAGTGAATCTTGGCCGCATCCGAATTTGGGGTTGCCCTGCACACGTGCTAAGGCAAAAGACTAGCAAGTTGGCTAGTAGGTCAGAATTGTGCCTGTTTGTAGGATATCCGAAGGAAACCAAAGGTTTTACTTTCTATAGTCCCGAGGACGATAAGACTTTCGTTAGCACGAATGCTCGTTTCCTCGAAGAGGACTTTATGAAGGATGCGAAACCTAGAAGCAAAATTGTGCTTGAAGAAAAGTTGGGTGAGGAAGCTTCTACCTCATCTGTAAGAACTGTTCTTACCCCAACTGAAACACAACCTAACTCGTCAGAATCTCGTCAAGTAGTACTTAGACGTAGTGGGAGGGCTACTCAAAAGCCTGACAGGTACATGTCTTATGGAGACTCTCTTGTAGCCGTCTCCGACATGGATGACCCTGTTTCGTAGAGCCAAGCGATGGCTTGTTCTGAATCAAACCTTTGGCTTGACGCCATGAAAGTTGAGATGCACTCGATGTATGTCAACAAAGTCTGGAAACTTGTAGACCTTCCTGAAGGGATTAAACCCGTAGGGTGTAAGTGGATATACAAGAAGAAAAGGGGTCCTGATGGGAACGTCGAGACGTTCAAAGCACGACTTGTGGCGAAGGGTTATACCCAACAAGAAGGGATTGACTATGAAGAAACCTTCTCGCCAGTCGCGATGCTTAAATCCATCCGCATACTCCTATCCATAGCTGCAGCTCTCGACTATGAGATCTGGCAAATGGATGTCAAGACAGCCTTTCTGAATGGCAATCTTGACGAGCGCATTTACATGGCTCAACCAGACGGTTTCGTGGATAAAGGTCAAGAGACCAAGGTTTGTGAGTTGCTTAAATCCATTTATGGACTAAAGCAAGCATCTAGGTCATGGAATATTAGATTCGATGAAACTGTAAAGAGCTTCGGCTTTGAACAGTCAATAGATGAGCCTTGTGTTTACAAGTTAATACACGAAGGCAAAGTTGTGTTTCTGGTACTATATGTCGATGATATACTACTCATTGGTAATGACGTGGGTAAATTATCTGAGGTTAAGGTCTGGCTAGCAAAGCAATTCGATATGAAGGATCTAGGAGAAGCCGCGTACATTCTGGGAATCCAAATCTTTCGAGATAGGAAAAACCGGACCCTGTCGCTCTCTCAAGCATCTTATATTGATAAGGTGATGGATCGCTTCTCGATGCAAGACTGCAAGAGGGGTCAAACACCTTTTAGGCATGGAGTTTCACTCTCTAAGGACCAGTCTCCCAAGACTGCACAAGAGATTGAAGACATGAGGAAAATTCCTTACGCCTCTGCCGTAGGAAGCCTCATGTATGCTATGCTTTGCACCCGACCTGATATATGTTTCGCCGTTGGCGTAGTTAGTCGTTTCCAATCCAACCCTGGACCCGAGCACTGGATTGCTGTTAAGCATGTTCTTAAGTATCTTCGAAGAACTAGGAACTTGATGCTTACATACTCAGGTACTGACCTGACTATGACGGGATATACCGACTCCGATTTTCAAGCGGATAAGGATTCCAGGAAATCCACTTCGGGATCTGTGTTTATCCTTAATGGTGGAGCTGTTGTGTGGAGAAGTATTAAGCAATCTTGCATTGCTGACTCCACAATGGAAGCAGAATATGTGGCTGCTTGTGAAGCATCCAAAGAGGCTGTATGGCTTAGAAAGTTCCTTAAGTATTTGGAAGTTGTTCCAAACGTCGACGAGCCCATGACCCTTTATTGTGATAATAGTGGGGCTGTCGCTAACTCAAAGGAACCTAGAAGCCATAAGCGCTCTAAGCATATTGAGAGGAAATACCATTTGATTCGAGAGATCGTGCAGCGCGGAGACGTGGAAGTGAAGAAGATCTCAACGGTGGACAACCTCGCGGATCCATTCACCAAGGCCCTAGCGAACAAGGTCTTCGACCAACATCGTGAGGGATTAGGCATGAAGGACTACACACACCTTCTTTGAGTCAAGTGGGAGTTTGTTGTCAATGGTGCCCACAAGAAGAGTTGTAGTCTTTATTTTGAACATTTGATGTAATAAAGTCTCATGAAGACTCTTGCTTGTAATTGCCTATTCATTCATTAATAAAGTTGAAACGTTCATTCAATCTTCCTTGTCTGAAGCTTTATGATAAAACCATAGTCTTTTAGTCCATAAACAAACTTAACAACTTACGAAGAGACAAATGTAGATTTGCATGAACAAACTCTTCGTAGTTTGCTTAAAACGATATATTCGCAATCTTAGGGTCAAAGGACTATTGACCTCAGTATGATTGTTAGAAGAATCTATGATGTCTGGTTATGAGGCATTGAGAGTTAGGAACTCTATAGTTCTTCTAGGTATCTTCCGAAGGTACTGAATTGACCAGTGCACTTCTAGAGACAAGATAAGAACAAACCATTTAACCTCTTATGTCTCGAAGTCACTATGTATGAATTGCATCATGCTTACCTTAATCCTGAAATGAGACATGCCATTTCACACCTTAGTATTCTCATTTGAGAAAGTCAAAGTTCGGACTCACTATGTGATTCCGAACAAGGCCTATTGGTGAAGTACTAAGTTGTGAGTCTGTCATGAGTAACTTTGTGAAGTTCTCATAGATATGGAATTCATGTACAAGATTGCTGAAATGCAATGTATGTCACCTCATGCTTTGTTCCTTGGAGTGTGAATAAATGAACTGGCCAGTGTCCAAATTGAGTCTTGACTCTTTTGGATGAAACAATGTGACTTGTTAGCTCCTCGTCAATACATTGTTTCTAACTTATTCACAAGCGACAAAGGAGTTGAGGAAATAACAGCTAGAAGGGTAAAATGGTAATTTAGTAAATCCCGACTAGCTGATGACATTCATGAAGGGTAAACATAGATAATATTCAGTGGATCCGCTCATCATAATTAGGTCGAATTCTTGAGTAGAAAACAAATTCATTTGAACCGAGAGATTTTCAGTGTCAGCTCTTTAGTGGAGTCAGTTGGCATTAAGCTAAACTTGGAAAAGGTTTGTGAACTTTTGAGTCCAAGTGTTTAGCTAAAGCTTTGTTCATTTGGGTCCATGAGGTCACTGTCACGAATCACATCGATAGGAATAGTTAAACTGGAAGCTAAGCCAAAACAAGAACGAAAATAGTTAAAAGGGTATTTTTGTCTTTTGAGACAAAGGATGAAATGAATGTCAATAAATTTTTGGCAAGGTCATTTTATGACATGTTTCACTCGGCCATGACTTGATCATTGGGCCTTGTGAATTAATTTCATTTCATAAGAATTTTATTGAAAATTCTTATTGGGCCTTTTTCATGTTGTCATGAACAAATGGAAAAGCTTCTAGAAGCCTTTTCTAGAAGGCCTTGGGCGCCCAACATACCCAACCAAGAGAGTTTATTTTGTGCATAAATGTATTTAGATACTTGCCAAAAGAAAAAGAGGAAACAAATTTCCCACACATGCTTGTAGGAAATTCGGCCAAGTGAGAAAAGGGAAAGCCAAGGAACAAAAAAGGAAACAAATCCTAGCCTTCTAGAAGGCTGCCTTGGGCGCCTAAGAGGAATGGGAAATAAGGGTTATTTTGCTCATGAATATGTGATATTCTATAGAAGAGGAAACTACCTTATTGAAGGTGAGACCTCTCCTATAAATAGGAGCCTCATTTCCTCACAATTCATTCATCCAAGTTTAAGAGATTTGAGAGACTCTCTCTCTAGAACTTGGCCGAAGTCCTCTTCTCTCTCTCTCTAGTTTATTTTCGGTTTTCGCTTGTCTTGGCACCTAGGTCCTCACTCGACCTAGTCTTTAGCTCTGCGACTTCGAGACTCGTTCTCAAGTCGTAGTGTTTAAAAGTGCCCACTCACTAATTCCTTCTTTTCGAGTGATTTAGTGATAGAAACTTTCGTGGTTGCTCGAGTTGCCGAGGAAAGAAAGAGAGACGTGCTGCGAGGGGAGACGAGCGTTGCAACTTTCCAAAAGCTTCTACAAGGTTCAAGCTTCTAGAAAGGTTAGTAACTTTAATAGCTCATATTAGTTTTTATTTACATGCATATGCTCTTGTCTAGGTTAGTAAAAACTAGTTTTACTTAAAAAGAAAATTTTTAAAATTCCGCCGCTTAACGAAGCGTTAAACTTTTTCTCAAACCCTAGATCGATTCCAACAGCTTGTCGACTCCCGGACTCGGTACTCGACTCGAGGAGCGAACTTAACTCGAGGAGAAACGTAGATTCAGCACGAGGAGTAGCCTGTTGAGTCGTGGACTGTTGTCAATGGTGCCCACAAGAAGAGTGGTAATGTCTATTTATGTACATTTGATGTCATATAGTCTTACGAAGACTCTTGCTTGTAATTGCTTATTCATTAATAAAGTTGAAACGTTCATTCAAATTTCCTTGTCTGAAGCTTTATGATAAAACCATAGTCTTTTAGTCCATAAACAAACTAAACAACTTACGAAGAGACAAATGTAGATTTGCATGAACAAACTCTTCGTAGTTTGCTTAAAACGATATATTCGCAATCTTAGGGTCAAAGGACTATTGACCTCAGTATGATTGTTAGAAGAATCTATGATGTCTGGTTATGAGGCATTGAGAGTTAGGAACTCTATAGTTCTTCTAGGTATCTTCCGAAGGTACTGAATTGACCAGTGCACTTCTAGAGACAAGATAAGAACAAACCATTTAACCTCTTATGTCTCGAAGTCACTATGTATGAATTGCATCATGCTTACCTTAATCCTGAAATGAGACATGCCATTTCACACCTTAGTATTCTCATTTGAGAAAGTCAAAGTTCGGACTCACTATGTGATTCCGAACAAGGCCTATTGGTGAGGTACTAAGTTGTGAGTCTGTCATGAGTAACTTTGTGAAGTTCTCATAGATATGGAATTCATGTACAAGATTGCTGAAATGCAATGTATGTCACCTCATGCTTTGTTCCTTGGAGTGTGAATAAATGAACTGGCCAGTGTCCAAATTGAGTCCTGACTCTTTTGGATGAAACAATGTGACTTGTTAGCTCCTCGTCAATACATTGTTTCTAACTTATTCACAAGCGACAAAGGAGTTGAGGAAATAACAGCTAGAAGGGTAAAATGGTAATTTAGTAAATCCCGACTAGCTGATGACATTCATGAAGGGTAAACATAGATAATATTCAGTGGATCCGCTCATCATAATTAGGTCGAATTCTTGAGTAGAAAATAAATTCATTTGAACCGAGAGATTTTCAGTGTCAGCTCTTTAGTGGAGTCAGTTGGCATTAAGCTAAACTTGGAAAAGGTTTGTGAACTTTTGAGTCCAAGTGTTTAGCTAAAGCTTTGTTCATTTGGGTCCATGAGGTCACTGTCACGAATCACATCGATAGGAATAGTTAAACTGGAAGCTAAGTCAAAACAAGAACGAAAATAGTTAAAAGGGTATTTTTGTCTTTTGAGACAAAGGATGAAATGAATGTCAATAAATTTTTTGACAAGTTCATTTGATGACTTAATGTCACTCGGCCATGACTTGATCATTGGGCCTTGTGAATTAATTTCATTTCATAAGAATTTTATTGAAAATTCTTAATGGGCCTTTTTCATGTTGTCATAAACAAATGGAAAAGCTTCTAGAAGGCCTTTCTAGAGTGTAATAGGCGCCCACTACCCAAAGAGAAAGAGAGTTCCTTTTGTGCATTAATGTATGAAGATACTTGCCAAAAGAAAAAGAGGAAACAAATTTCCTATTCAAGGCAATGGGAATTTCGACCAAGACAAGTCAAGGGAGAAGAAAAATAAAAGAGGAAACAAATCCAAGGTGTCATGAAGGCTTATGTGGCCGTGTGACTTGGATAGGAATGGGAAATAAAGGGTTGCTCATAAAGGCTTGGAAAATAAGAGGAAACTACTTCTTTCCAAGGCCAACCCTTCTCCTATAAATAGGACCCTCATTCCCCTCATTTTATTCATTCCACATAAGTTAGAGATTGAGAGCTTCTCTCTCTAGACCTTGTGGTGGCCGAAATCCTCTCTCTCTCTCTTTCTATTTTATTTTCGATTTTTCTTGTTTTGGCACCTAGGTCCTCACTTGACCTAGCGTTTAGCTCTGCGACTTCGAGACTCGTTCTCAAGTCGTAGTGTTTAAAAGTGCCCACTCACTGATTCCTTCTTTTCGAGTGATTTAGTGATAGAAACTTTCGTGGTTGCTCGAGGAGCCGAGGAAAGAAAGAGAGACGTGCTGCGAGGGGAGACGAGCGTTGCAACTTTCCAAAAGCTTCTACAAGGTTCAAGCTTCAAGAAAGGTTAGTAACTTTAATAGCTCATATTGGTTTTTATTTACATGCACATGCTCTTGTCTAGGTTAGTAAAAACTAGTTTTACTTAAAAAGAAATTTTTTAAAATTCCGCCGCTTAACGAAGCGTTAAACTTTTTCTTAAACCCTAGATCGATTCCAACAAATGGTATCAGAGCTATGGTCAAAGGAATGCATGTGCATGTTTTAAAATTATGAGCTTGAAAATCGTTTTCGAAAGTTTACTAATTTTGTGACAAGTTAGAATTGTAATCTTAGATTTTTTTTAATTTATTGCTCATGCCTTTAAATTAAAAACCATGTTGTTTTTCTATGAGTTTGGGATGATGTTAAAACACATTAGAATCAGTTCTAAAAGTTTTTAATTTTTTATATTGAAAAACGTGTTTTAAAGGTTTGAGATTTTTCGAGTAAATTTTGTGACTAGTTTTATTTTCTTGCTAGTTTCGTTTATTTACTTGAATCGTTTTATGCATGTTGTTATTTCTTTTATTCTATGTTATTACCCTGCTAATAAAACACAAATAAAAGCTTTGAACAACTTCATAAAACGTTCCGTTACACTCGATTCTTTTTCGCATCTAAAAGGACAAAGCTTTAATTTATTTCTTTTTCTTCGAGCTGGAATGTAAACCCGCATTAAAAGCGGCATAACTCTCTGCTCAGAAATCGAAATTTAATGATTCTTGAATCAAATTAAAGCTCTGTCTGTCCTCTGTCCAATGCCACCGGTTTCGGCTCAAAAGGACATCGGAGCCGCCAGTTATGGCGATTTTACTCCGAGGTGCGCGGCTGTCTGAAACTCCAGTTTTTTAGAAATCCGGATTTTCAAACCCCACTACCATGAGTTATAGAACTCTAATGAGAAAATTTTCTTGAGCAAAAATGTTTTTCATATGATTATAAACATGATGTGTAAAGATTAAAATTTTTGATTTTTGAAAGACTAATTGAAATTGAATTTTTACAAAACTAGTTTGAATTTTGAAAAACCGTTTTCACTTTCAAACTTGAAAATATTTTGTCATCCAAATCAAATAAGTTTTCAAAATGTTTTCAAAACTATATCTATATCACATATGTACAAAATCTATATGCTCTTGAAATTTTGAGTGGGAGGTCTCTTTGTAGACAAAGCCGAAAAATAAAAAGATGTGTAATCTCAAACTTTCAAGTGTTCGAGTGAGTTGAAGTTCACACTTCCCTCACGCACTTTCCCGAAATAGAAAATAGGAAAAGATCGAGTATGTCCCTTGTGCCTTTATGCACTAATACTGCTCTGAACATGTCGATCTAGGATTCTCTTCTAGTTGTCCGCTCTGTCGCTCTCTAACTAGGAAATTTGTTTCCGAACTTATAAGAGTCGATGAACCAACTCCAAAAACTAAGTGGGAGGGTTATACTTGTTGTTTGTAACCCACGATCCCCAACACTAATGAAAAGTGCAAGTGTCGCCGGACTAAGAGTCACCCTCGTGGCCCTCTCTTAAATGAGAGTACTCAAGGGCGCTTTGCTCTGATCATTGCTCAATGAGCTACGTTCGAGAGTGAGACGATGATGACAAGACCTCCCCTCGGCGGATTGTTTTTCAAAGTCAATCTTTTGGACTAAGTGGTTGGTTACACACTTAGACTCAATCCCTAGTAATCCTCCCTCGAGGCCCTGCGAAAGGATGTGAGTGATCAAACCAATTTACAAGGTGGCTAGTCAAAATTGATGTATTGACATCTTGGCTATGCATTAATGATGAGTCATTTACTTATGAAAGGAGACTCGTTGCGGCCTTCCCTCGAAGGAGTAAAGTGTCATTTCGTTCATAACACCTTTGGATTTTACAAAAGTCTTAATGAAACTTAAATCCTAAACCAAAGACTAATCATAAACTTGTTTCAACTTATATAGGCAATATGTCTCTCAACCCTCTCTCTATCTTTCTTTCCTCGAACCAACTCGAAAACGAAAACTACATAGATTCGAAACATAACCTCGACATAATACCTACCGTTAACAAGCACAAATGGGTACTCACCACCCCGTGTCCTCCTCTGACGAATGATGATTCAACTCAAGAGGACAATGACGCCTTAGCGGCCTGGCTTCGATCCGATGAGATTGTGAGGTGCTATATCTTAGCATCTATGAACAATATGCTGAACAAGCAACATCGTGACATCGAGACTGCCACTGACATGCTCTACAATCTCCTTGAGAGTTTTGGAGGGCAAAGGCGTCAAACAAGGCAAAAAGCAGTCCGACAGTTTATGAACTGTCATATGAAGGCTAGGACTCCTGTTAGATACTTTATGATACTGATCATTAGTTTTCTAAATAAAATGGAAATCCTAGGATCTGAGACTGATGGGAAGAATCTCATAGATATGATCTTAGAAACTCTCCCCGCGTCTCTTGATACCTCCAAGATGAACTACTCCATAAACAAGCTAGAGTACACTGCTACCAAGCTTATGGAGGAACTTCACACTGCTGTAGGTTTCACTAAGAGAAAGAGGAATCAAGGAGAGGCACATGCTACTGAGCAAAAAGCCTCCGCCTCTGAAACTGTGAAGAGACCTTACAAGGCCGACAAAAAGAACTGTCCCGCCTATCTCAAAGCAAAGGAACATAGTATTGTACTAGTTACCGAAGCATGCTTAGTAGCTGATAATGTATCAACGTGGATTCTTGACTCCGCTGCTACTAACCATATTTGCTGTTCCTTGAATGGTTTCAAGAAAACCAAAAGCTTAGAGGAAGGCGAGTTCTGTTTCAAATAGGGTGATGGGAGCCTGGTGTCCGCGAAGGCTGTGGGATCCGTGACGCTGTCTTTTGAAGACCGCACTTTAAACTTGAATAATGTTTATTTTGTTCCTACCTTTGGGAAGAACTTAATATCCGTTGCTCATCTTCGTGATCAAGATTATTGTTTAAAGTTCATTAAGAATGGAATTCGTATTTCGTTTCCTGATAATTCTTTTGTCACTGATGCATGTATGAAGAATGGTCTTTTTTACATCTATCCCACTCAACCTTCTCTTTTAGACACCGAAATAGATAATGATCTAATTAGGGAGCCAAAGAGGATCAAACTTTCTGAATCCTCCGATCTAACAAAATCAACATACCTCTGGCACTTAAGACTTGGTCATATCAGTCTAGATAGGATTAAGAGACTTGTGAGGGATGGTCCACTCCAAGCCTCTGCAATAGGTTCACTACCTACTTGTGAATCCTGCATAGGAGGAAAAATGACTAAGCGACCTTTCTCCGATAAGGGTCGAAGAGCCACTGAGTTGCTGGAACTAATACATTCTGATGTATGTGGTCCGCTCAACCAACAGGCACGTGGAGGATACGAATACTTCGTTACCTTCACTAATGATTACTCAAGATATGGGTTTGTCTATTTGCTTAAACACAAATCCGAGACCTTTAACGTATTTAAGGTCTTTAGGGCTTTAGTGGAAAAGCAAACTGGCAAAGTGATCAAAACCCTTCGATCTGATCGAGGTGGTGAGTATATGTCTGGAGAGTTCGATGACTTTCTTAAAGAAGAAGGTATCGCTTCTCAGCTTACCGCGCCTGGCACACCTCATCAAAACGGAGTGTCAGAGAGAAGAAACCGAACTCTTATGGAGATGGTTAGATCAATGATGAGTTACTCATCACTCCCGCTTTCCTTTTGGGGATATGCCCTCGAAACAGCCGCCTACATTCTGAACCAAGTTCCGTCTAAAACGGTTCCTGGTACTCCTTATGAAAGATGGACTGGCCGTAAAGTAAGTTTGGGCCACATCCGAATTTGGGGTTGCCCTGCACATGTGCTAAGGCAAAAGACTAGCAAGTTGGCTAGTAGGTCAGAATTGTGCCTGTTTGTAGGATATCCAAAGGAAACCAAAGGTTTCATTTTCTATAGTCCCGAGGACGATAAGACTTTCGTTAGCACGAATGCTCGTTTCCTTGAGGAGGACTTTATGAAGGATGCGAAACCTAGAAGCAAAATTGTGCTTGAAGAAAAGTTGGGTGAGGAAGCTTCTACCTCATCTGTAAGAACTGTTCTTACCCCAACTGAAACACAACCTAACTCATCAGAATCTCGTCAAGTAGTACTTAGACGTAGTGGGAGGGCTACTCAAAAGCCTGACAGGTACATGTCTTATGGAGACTCTCTTGTAGCCGTCTCCGACATGGATGACCCTGTTTCCTATAGCCAAGCGATGGCTTGTTCTGAATCAAACCTTTGGCTTAACGCCATGAAAGTTGAAATGCACTCGATGTATGTCAACAAAGTCTGGAAACTTGTAGACCTTCCTGAAGGGATTAAACCCGTAGGGTGTAAGTGGATATACAAGAAGAAAAGGGGTCCTGATGGGAACGTTGAGACGTTCAAAGCACGACTTGTGGCAAAGGGTTATACCCAACAAGAAGGGATTGACTATGAAGAAACCTTCTCGCCAGTCGCAATGCTTAAATCCATCCGCATACTCCTATCCATAGCTGCAGCTCTCGACTATGAGATCTGGCAAATGGATGTCAAGACAGCTTTTCTGAATGGCAATCTTGACGAGCGCATTTACATGGCTCAACCAGACGGTTTCGTGGATAAAGGTCAAGAGACCAAGGTTTGTGAGTTGCTTAAATCCATTTATGGACTAAAGCAAGCATCTAGGTCATGGAATATTAGATTCGATGAAACTGTAAAGAGCTTCGGCTTTGAACAGTCAATAGATGAGCCTTGTGTTTACAAGTTAATACACGAAGGCAAAGTTGTGTTTCTGGTACTATATGTCGATGATATACTACTCATTGGTAATGACGTGGGTAAGTTATCTGAGGTTAAGGTCTGGCTAGCAAAGCAATTCGATATGAAGGATCTAGGAGAAGCCGCGTACATTCTGGGAATCCAAATCTTTCGAGATAGGAAAAACCGGACCCTGTCGCTCTCTCAAGCATCTTATATTGATAAGGTGATGGATCGTTTCTCGATGCAAGACTGCAAGAGGGGTCAAACACCCTTTAGGCATGGAGTTTCACTCTCTAAGGACCAGTCTCCCAAGACTGCACAAGAGATTGAAGACATGAGGAAAATTCCTTACGCCTCTGCCGTAGGAAGCCTCATGTATGCTATGCTTTGCACCCGACCTGATATATGTTTCGCCGTTGGCGTAGTTAGTCGTTTCCAATCCAACCCTGGACCCGAGCACTGGATTGCTGCTAAGCATGTTCTTAAGTATCTTCGAAGAACTAGGAACTTGATGCTTACATACTCAGGTACTGACCTGACTATGACGGGATATACCGATTCCGATTTTCAAGCGGATAAGGATTCCAGGAAATCCACTTCGGGATCTGTGTTCATCCTTAATGGTGGAGCTGTTGTGTGGAGAAGTATTAAGCAATCTTGCATTGCTGACTCCACAACGGAAGCAGAATATGTGGCTGCTTGTGAAGCATCCAAAAGGGCTATATGGCTTAGAAAATTCCTTAAGTATTTGGAAATTGTTCCAAACGTCGACGAGCCCATGACCCTTTATTGTGATAATAGTGGGGCTATCGCTAACTCAAAGGAACCTAGAAGCCATAAGCGCTCTAAGCATATTGAGAGGAAATACCATTTGATTCGAGAGATCGCGCAACGCGGAGACGTGGAGGTGAAGTAGATCTCTGGCAGATCCATTCACCAAGGCCCTAGCGAACATGGTCTTCGACCAACTTCGAGAGGGATTAGGCATGAAGGACTACACACATCTTCTTTGAGTCAAGTGGGAGTTTGTTGTCAATGGTGCCCACAAGAAGAGTGGTAGTGTCTATTTATGTACATTTGATGTCATATAGTCTTACGAAGACTCTTGCTTGTAATTGCTTATTCATTAATAAAGTTGAAACGTTCATTCAAATTTCCTTGTCTGAAGCTTTATGATAAAACCATAGTCTTTTAGTCCATAAACAAACTAAACAACTTACGAAGAGACAAATGTAGATTTGCATGAACAAACTCTTCGTAGTTTGCTTAAAACGATATATTCGCAATCTTAGGGTCAAAGGACTATTGACCTCAGTATGATTGTTAGAAGAATCTATGATGTCTGGTTATGAGGCATTGAGAGTTAGGAACTCTATAGTTCTTCTAGGTATCTTCCGAAGGTACTGAATTGACCAGTGCACTTCTAGAGACAAGATAAGAACAAACCATTTAACCTCTTATGTCTCGAAGTCACTATGTATGAATTGCATCATGCTTACCTTAATCCTGAAATGAGACATGCCATTTCACACCTTAGTATTCTCATTTGAGAAAGTCAAAGTTCGGACTCACTATGTGATTCCGAACAAGGCCTATTGGTGAGGTACTAAGTTGTGAGTCTGTCATGAGTAACTTTGTGAAGTTCTCATAGATATGGAATTCATGTACAAGATTGCTGAAATGCAATGTATGTCACCTCATGCTTTGTTCCTTGGAGTGTGAATAAATGAACTGGCCAGTGTCCAAATTGAGTCCTGACTCTTTTGGATGAAACAATGTGACTTGTTAGCTCCTCGTCAATACATTGTTTCTAACTTATTCACAAGCGACAAAGGAGTTGAGGAAATAACAGCTAGAAGGGTAAAATGGTAATTTAGTAAATCCCGACTAGCTGATGACATTCATGAAGGGTAAACATAGATAATATTCAGTGGATCCGCTCATCATAATTAGGTCGAATTCTTGAGTAGAAAATAAATTCATTTGAACCGAGAGATTTTCAGTGTCAGCTCTTTAGTGGAGTCAGTTGGCATTAAGCTAAACTTGGAAAAGGTTTGTGAACTTTTGAGTCCAAGTGTTTAGCTAAAGCTTTGTTCATTTGGGTCCATGAGGTCACTGTCACGAATCACATCGATAGGAATAGTTAAACTGGAAGCTAAGTCAAAACAAGAACGAAAATAGTTAAAAGGGTATTTTTGTCTTTTGAGACAAAGGATGAAATGAATGTCAATAAATTTTTTGACAAGTTCATTTGATGACTTAATGTCACTCGGCCATGACTTGATCATTGGGCCTTGTGAATTAATTTCATTTCATAAGAATTTTATTGAAAATTCTTAATGGGCCTTTTTCATGTTGTCATGAACAAATGGAAAAGCTTCTAGAAGGCCTTTCTAGAGTGTAATAGGCGCCCACTACCCAAAGAGAAAGAGAGTTCCTTTTGTGCATTAATGTATGAAGATACTTGCCAAAAGAAAAAGAGGAAACAAATTTCCTATTCAAGGCAATGGGAATTTCGACCAAGACAAGTCAAGGGAGAAGAAAAATAAAAGAGGAAACAAATCCAAGGTGTCATGAAGGCTTATGTGGCCGTGTGACTTGGATAGGAATGGGAAATAAAGGGTTGCTCATAAAGGCTTGGAAAATAAGAGGAAACTACTTCTTTCCAAGGCCAACCCTTCTCCTATAAATAGGACCCTCATTCCCCTCATTTTATTCATTCCACATAAGTTAGAGATTGAGAGCTTCTCTCTCTAGACCTTGTGGTGGCCGAAATCCTCTCTCTCTCTCTTTCTATTTTATTTTCGATTTTTCTTGTTTTGGCACCTAGGTCCTCACTTGACCTAGCGTTTAGCTCTGCGACTTCGAGACTCGTTCTCAAGTCGTAGTGTTTAAAAGTGCCCACTCACTGATTCCTTCTTTTCGAGTGATTTAGTGATAGAAACTTTCGTGGTTGCTCGAGGAGCCGAGGAAAGAAAGAGAGACGTGCTGCGAGGGGAGACGAGCGTTGCAACTTTCCAAAAGCTTCTACAAGGTTCAAGCTTCAAGAAAGGTTAGTAACTTTAATAGCTCATATTGGTTTTTATTTACATGCACATGCTCTTGTCTAGGTTAGTAAAAACTAGTTTTACTTAAAAAGAAATTTTTTAAAATTCCGCCGCTTAACGAAGCGTTAAACTTTTTCTTAAACCCTAGATCGATTCCAACATGGACTGGGTACTCGACTCGAGGAGTGAACTCAACTCGAGGAGAAACGTAGAGTCGGCACGAGGAATAGCTTGTCGACTCGTGGACTCGGTACTCGACTCGAGGAGCGAACTCAACTCGAGGAGAAACGTAGAGTCGGCACGAGGAGTAGCTTGTCGACTCGTGGACTCGGTACTCGACTCGAGGAGCGAACTCAACTCTAGGAGAAACGTAGAGTCGGCACGAGGAGTAGCTTGTCGACTCGTGGACTGGGTACTTGACTCGAGGAGCGAACTCAACTCGAGGAGAAACGTAGAGTCGGCACGAGGAATAGCTTGTCGACTCGTGGACTCGGTACTCGACTCGAGGAGCGAACTCAACTCGAGGAGAAACGTAGAGTCGGCACGAGGAGTAGCTTGTCGACTCGTGGACTCGGTACTCGACTCGAGGAGCGAACTCAACTCGAGGAGAAACGTAGAGTCGGCACGAGGAATAGCTTGTCGACTCGTGGACTCGGTACTCGACTCGAGGAGCGAACTCAACTCGAGGAGAAACGTAGAGTCGGCACGAGGAGTAGCTTGTCGACTCGTGGACTCGGTACTCGACTCGAGGAGCGAACTCAACTCGAGGAGAAACGTAGAGTCGGCACGAGGAATAGCTTGTCGACTCGTGGACTCGGTACTCGACTCGAGGAGCGAACTCAACTCGAGGAGAAACGTAGAGTCGGCACGAGGAGTAGCTTGTCGACTCGTGGACTCGGTACTTGACTCGAGGAGCGAACTCAACTCTAGGAGAAACGTAGAGTCGGCACGAGGAGTAGCTTGTCGACTCGTGGACTGGGTACTTGACTCGAGGAGTGAACTCAACTCGAGGAGAAACGTAGAGTCGGCACGAGAAGTAGCTTATCGACTCGTGGACTCGGTACTAGACTCGAGGAGGGAACTCAACTCGAGGAGAGACGTAGAGTCGGCACGAGGAGTAGTTTGTCGACTCGTGGACTGGGTACTTGACTCGAGGAGTGAACTCAACTCGAGGAGAAACGTAGAGTCGGCACGAGGAGTAGCTTGTCGACTCGTAGACTCGGTACTCGACTCGAGGAGCGAACTCAACTCGAGGAGAGACGTAGAGTCGGCACGAGGAGTAGTTTGTCGACTCGTGGACTGGGTACTTGACTCGAGGAGTGAACTCAACTCGAGGAGAAACGTAGAGTCGGTACGACGAGTAGCTTGTCGACTCGTGGACTCGGTACTCGACTCGAGGAGCGAACTCAACTCGAGGAGAAACGTAGAGTCGGCACGAGGAATAGCTTTTCGACTCGTGGACTCGGTACTCGACTCGAGGAGCGAACTCAACTCGAGGAGAAACGTAGAGTCGGCACGAGGAGTAGCTTGTCGACTCGTGGACTCGGTACTCGACTCGAGGAGCGAACTCAACTCGAGGAGAAACGTAGAGTCTGCACGAGGAGTAGCTTGTCGACTCGTGGACTCGGTACTCGACTCGAGGAGCGAACTCAACTCGAGGAGAAACGTAGAGTCGGCACGAGGAGTAGCTTGTCGACTCGTGGACTCGGTACTCGACTCGAGGAGCGAACTCAACTCGAGGAGAAACGTAGAGTCGGCACGAGGAATAGCTTGTCGACTCGTGGACTCGGTACTCGACTCGAGGAGCGAACTCAACTCGAGGAGAAACGTAGAGTCGGCACGAGGAGTAGCTTGTCGACTCGTGGACTCGGTACTTGACTCGAGGAGCGAACTCAACTCTAGGAGAAACGTAGAGTCGGCACGAGGAGTAGCTTGTCGACTCGTGGACTGGGTACTTGACTCGAGGAGTGAACTCAACTCGAGGAGAAACGTAGAGTCGGCACGAGAAGTAGCTTATCGACTCGTGGACTCGGTACTAGACTCGAGGAGGGAACTCAACTCGAGGAGAGACGTAGAGTCGGCACGAGGAGTAGTTTGTCGACTCGTGGACTGGGTACTTGACTCGAGGAGTGAACTCAACTCGAGGAGAAACGTAGAGTCGGTACGAGGAGTAGCTTGTCGACTCGTGGACTGGGTACTCGACTCGAGGAGAGAACACAACTCGAGGAGAAACGTAGAGTCGGTACGAGGAGTAGCTTGTCGACTCGTGGACTCGGTACTGGACTCGAGGAGCGAACTCAACTCTAGGAGAAACGTAGAGTCGGCACGAGGAGTAGCTTGTCGACTCGTGGACTGGGTACTTGACTCGAGGAGTGAACTCAACTCGAGGAGAAACGTAGAGTCGGCACGAGGAGTAGCTTGTCGACTCGTGGACTCGGTACTCGACTCGAGGAGCGAACTCAACTCGAGGAGAAACGTAGAGTCGGCACGAGGAGTAGCTTGTCGACTCGTGGACTGGGTACTCGACTCGAGGAGCGAACTCAACTCGAGGAGAAACGTAGAGCCGTCATGAGGAGTAGCTTGTCGACTCGTGGACTGGGTACTCGACTCGAGGAGAAACGTAGAGTCGACACGAGGAGTAGCTTGTCGACTCGTGGACTGGGTACTCGACTCGAGGAGTGAACTCAACTCGAGGAGAAACGTAGAGTCGGCACGAGGAGTAGCTTGTCGACTCGTGGACTCGGTACTCGACTCGAGGAG
Source organism: Urtica dioica subsp. dioica (assembly GCF_054948205.1). Taxonomy (NCBI): domain Eukaryota; kingdom Viridiplantae; phylum Streptophyta; class Magnoliopsida; order Rosales; family Urticaceae; genus Urtica; species Urtica dioica. The sequence goes on from NC_142758.1 coordinate 28,648,391, forward strand.
CGAACTCAACTCGAGGAGAAACGTAGAGTCGGCACGAGGAGTAGCCTGTCGACTCGTGGACTGGGTACTCGACTCGATGAGTGAACTCAACTCGAGGAGAAACGTAGAATCGGCACGAGGAGTAGCTTGTCGACTCGTGGACTCGGTACTCGACTCGAGGAGCGAACTTAACTCGAGGAGAAACGTAGATTCTGCACGAGGAGTAGCCTGTTGAGTCGTGGACTGGGTACTCGACTCGAGGAGTGAACTCAACTCGAGGAGAATCGTAGAGTCGGCACGAGGAATAGCTTGTCGACTCGTGGACTCGGTACTCGACTCGAGGAGCGAACTTAACTCGAGGAGAAACGTAGAGTCGGCACGAGGAGTAGCTTGTCGACTCGTGGACTCGGTACTCGACTCGAGGAGCGAACTCAACTCGAGGAGAAACGTAGAGTCGGCACGAGGAGTAGCCTGTCGACTCGTGGACTGGGTACTCGACTGGATGAGTGAACTCAACTCGAGGAGAAACGTAGAGCCGTCATGAGGAGTAGCTTGTCGACTCGTGGACTGGGTACTCGACTCGAGGAGAAACGTAGAGTCGACACGAGGAGTAGCTTGTCGACTCGTGGACTGGGTACTCGACTCGAGGAGTGAACTCAACTCGAGGAGAAACGTAGAGTCGGCACGAGGAGTAGCTTGTCGACTCGTGGACTCGGTACTCGACTCGAGGAGCGAACTCAACTCGAGGAGAAACGTAGAGTCGGCACGAGGAGTAGCCTGTCGACTCGTGGACTGGGTACTCGACTCGATGAGTGAACTCAACTCGAGGAGAAACGTAGAGTCGGCACGAGGAGTAGCTTGTCGACTCGTGGACTCGGTACTCGACTCGAGGAGCGAACTCAACTCGAGGAGAAACGTAGAGTCGGCACGAGGAGTAGCTTGTCGACTCGTGGACTCGGTACTTGACTCGAGGAGCGAACTCAACTCTAGGAGAAACGTAGAGTCGGCACGAGGAGTAGCTTGTCGACTCGTGGACTGGGTACTTGACTCGAGGAGTGAACTCAACTCGAGGAGAAACGTAGAGTCGGCACGAGAAGTAGCTTATCGACTCGTGGACTCGGTACTAGACTCGAGGAGGGAACTCAACTCGAGGAGAGACGTAGAGTCGGCACGAGGAGTAGTTTGTCGACTCGTGGACTGGGTACTTGACTCGAGGAGTGAACTCAACTCGAGGAGAAACGTAGAGTCGGTACGAGGAGTAGCTTGTCGACTCGTGGACTGGGTACTCGACTCGAGGAGAGAACACAACTCGAGGAGAAACGTAGAGTCGGTACGAGGAGTAGCTTGTCGACTCGTGGACTCGGTACTGGACTCGAGGAGCGAACTCAACTCTAGGAGAAACGTAGAGTCGGCACGAGGAGTAGCTTGTCGACTCGTGGACTGGGTACTTGACTCGAGGAGTGAACTCAACTCGAGGAGAAACGTAGAGTCGGCACGAGGAGTAGCTTGTCGACTCGTGGACTCTGTACTCGACTCGAGGAGCGAACTCAACTCGAGGAGAAACGTAGAGTCGGCACGAGGAGTAGCTTGTCGACTCGTGGACTGGGTACTCGACTCGAGGAGCGAACTCAACTCGAGGAGAAACGTAGAGCCGTCATGAGGAGTAGCTTGTCGACTCGTGGACTGGGTACTCGACTCGAGGAGAAACGTAGAGTCGACACGAGGAGTAGCTTGTCGACTCGTGGACTGGGTAGTCGACTCGAGGAGTGAACTCAACTCGAGGAGAAACGTAGAGTCGGCACGAGGAGTAGCTTGTCGACTCGTGGACTCGGTACTCGACTCGAGGAGCGAACTCAACTCGAGGAGAAACGTAGAGTCGGCACGAGGAGTAGCTTGTCGACTCGTGGACTGGGTACTCGACTCGATGAGTGAACTCAACTCGAGGAGAAACGTAGAGTCGGCACGAGGAGTAGCTTGTCGACTCGTGGACTCGGTACTCGACTCGAGGAGCGAACTTAACTCGAGGAGAAACGTAGATTCTGCACGAGGAGTAGCCTGTTGAGTCGTGGACTGGGTACTCGACTCGAGGAGTGAACTCAACTCGAGGAGAATCGTAGAGTCGGCACGAGGAATAGCTTGTCGACTCGTGGACTCGGTACTCGACTCGAGGAGCGAACTTAACTCGAGGAGAAACGTAGAGTCGGCACGAGGAGTAGCTTGTCGACTCGTGGACTCGGTACTCGACTCGAGGAGCGAACTCAACTCGAGGAGAAACGTAGAGTCGGCACGAGGAGTAGCCTGTCGACTCGTGGACTGGGTACTCGACTGGATGAGTGAACTCAACTCGAGGAGAAACGTAGAGTCGGCATGAGGAGTAGCTTGTCGACTCGTGGACTTGGTACTCGACTCGAGGAGCGAACTTAACTCGAGGAGAAACGTAGATTCTGCACGAGGAGTAGCCTGTTGAGTCGTGGACTGGGTACTCGACTCGAGGAGTGAACTCAACTCGAGGAGAATCGTAGAGTCGGCACGAGGAATAGCTTGTCGACTCGTGGACTCGGTACTCGACTCGAGGAGCGAACTTAACTCGAGGAGAAACGTAGAGTCGGCACGAGGAGTAGCTTGTCGACTCGTGGACTCGGTACTCGACTCGAGGAGCGAACTCAACTCGAGGGGAAACGTAGAGTCGGCACGAGGAGTAGCCTGTCGACTCGTGGACTGGGTACTCGACTGGATGAGTGAACTCAACTCGAGGAGAAACGTAGAGTCGGCATGAGGAGTAGCTTGTCGACTCGTGGACTCGGTACTCGACTCGAGGAGCGAACTCAACTCGAGGAGAGACGTAGAGTCGGCACGAGGAGTAGCTTGTCGACTCGTGGACTCGGTACTCGACTCGAGGAGCGAACTCAACTCGAGGAGAAACGTAGAGTCGGCACGAGGAATAGCTTGTCGACTCGTGGACTCGGTACTCGACTCGAGGAGCGAACTCAACTCGAGGAGAAACGTAGAGTCGGCACGAGGAGTAGCTTGTCGACTCGTGGACTCGGTACTCGACTCGAGGAGCGAACTCAACTCTAGGAGAAACGTAGAGTCGGCACGAGGAATAGCTTGTCGACTCGTGGACTGGGTACTCGACTCGAGGAGCGAACTCAACTCGAGGAGAAACGTAGAGTCGGCACGAGGAGTAGCTTGTCGACTCGTGGACTCGGTACTTGACTCGAGGAGCAAACTCAACTCTAGGAGAAACGTAGAGTCGGCACGAGGAGTAGCTTGTCGACTCGTGGACTGGGTACTTGACTCGAGGAGTGAACTCAACTCGAGGAGAAACGTAGAGTCGGCACGAGAAGTAGCTTATCGACTCGTGGACTCGGTACTAGACTCGAGGAGGGAACTCAACTCGAGGAGAGACGTAGAGTCGGCACGAGGAGTAGTTTGTCGACTCGTGGACTGGGTACTTGACTCGAGGAGTGAACTCAACTCGAGGAGAAACGTAGAGTCGGTACGAGGAGTAGCTTGTCGACTCGTGGACTGGGTACTCGACTCGAGGAGAGAACACAACTCGAGGAGAAACGTAGAGTCGGTACGAGGAGTAGCTTGTCGACTCGTGGACTCGGTACTAGACTCGAGGAGCGAACTCAACTCTAGGAGAAACGTAGAGTCGGCACGAGGAGTAGCTTGTCGACTCGTGGACTGGGTACTTGACTCGAGGAGTGAACTCAACTCGAGGAGAAACGTAGAGTCGGCACGAGGAGTAGCTTGTCGACTCGTGGACTCGGTACTCGACTCGAGGAGCGAACTCAACTCGAGGAGAAACGTAGAGTCGGCACGAGGAGTAGCTTGTCGACTCGTGGACTGGGTACTCGACTCGAGGAGCGAACTCAACTCGAGGAGAAACGTAGAGCCGTCATGAGGAGTAGCTTGTCGACTCGTGGACTGGGTACTCGACTCGAGGAGAAACGTAGAGTCGACACGAGGAGTAGCTTGTCGACTCGTGGACTGGGTACTCGACTCGAGGAGCGAACTCAACTCTAGGAGAAACGTAGAGTCGGCACGAGGAATAGCTTGTCGACTCGTGGACTCGGTACTCGACTCGAGGAGCGAACTCAACTCGAGGAGAAACGTAGAGTCGGCACGAGGAGTAGCTTGTCGACTCGTGGACTCGGTACTTGACTCGAGGAGCAAACTCAACTCTAGGAGAAACGTAGAGTCGGCACGAGGAGTAGCTTGTCGACTCGTGGACTGGGTACTTGACTCGAGGAGTGAACTCAACTCGAGGAGAAACGTAGAGTCGGCACGAGAAGTAGCTTATCGACTCGTGGACTCGGTACTAGACTCGAGGAGGGAACTCAACTCGAGGAGAGACGTAGAGTCGGCACGAGGAGTAGTTTGTCGACTCGTGGACTGGGTACTTGACTCGAGGAGTGAACTCAACTCGAGGAGAAACGTAGAGTCGGTACGAGGAGTAGCTTGTCGACTCGTGGACTGGGTACTCGACTCGAGGAGAGAACACAACTCGAGGAGAAACGTAGAGTCGGTACGAGGAGTAGCTTGTCGACTCGTGGACTCGGTACTAGACTCGAGGAGCGAACTCAACTCTAGGAGAAACGTAGAGTCGGCACGAGGAGTAGCTTGTCGACTCGTGGACTGGGTACTTGACTCGAGGAGTGAACTCAACTCGAGGAGAAACGTAGAGTCGGCACGAGGAGTAGCTTGTCGACTCGTGGACTCGGTACTCGACTCGAGGAGCGAACTCAACTCGAGGAGAAACGTAGAGTCGGCACGAGGAGTAGCTTGTCGACTCGTGGACTGGGTACTCGACTCGAGGAGCGAACTCAACTCGAGGAGAAACGTAGAGCCGTCATGAGGAGTAGCTTGTCGACTCGTGGACTGGGTACTCGACTCGAGGAGAAACGTAGAGTCGACACGAGGAGTAGCTTGTCGACTCGTGGACTGGGTACTCGACTCGAGGAGTGAACTCAACTCGAGGAGAAACGTAGAGTCGGCACGAGGAGTAGCTTGTCGACTCGTGGACTCGGTACTCGACTCGAGGAGCGAACTCAACTCGAGGAGAAACGTAGAGTCGGCACGAGGAGTAGCTTGTCGACTCATGGACTCGGTACTCGACTCGAGGAGGGAACTCAACTCGAGGAGAAACGTAGAGTCTGCACGAGGAGTAGCTTGTCGACTCGTGGACTCGGTACGCGACTCGAGGAGCGAACTCAACTCGAGGAGAAACGTAGAGTCGGCACGAGGAGTAGCTTGTCGACTCGTGGACTGGGTACTCGACTCGAGGAGTGAACTCAACTCGAGGAGAATCGTAGAGTCGGCACGAGGAATAGCTTGTCGACTCGTGGACTCGGTACTCGACTCGAGGAGCGAACTTAACTCGAGGAGAAACGTAGAGTCGGCACGAGGAGTAGCTTGTCGACTCGTGGACTCGGTACTCGACTCGAGGAGCGAACTCAACTCGAGGAGAAACGTAGAGTCGGCACGAGGAGTAGCCTGTCGACTCGTGGACTGGGTACTCGACTGGATGAGTGAACTCAACTCGAGGAGAAACGTAGAGTCGGCATGAGGAGTAGCTTGTCGACTCGTGGACTCGGTACTCGACTCGAGGAGCGAACTCAACTCGAGGAGAGACGTAGAGTCGGCACGAGGAGTAGCTTGTCGACTCGTGGACTCGGTACTCGACTCGAGGAGCGAACTCAACTCGAGGAGAAACGTAGAGTCGGCACGAGGAATAGCTTGTCGACTCGTGGACTCGGTACTCGACTCGAGGAGCGAACTCAACTCGAGGAGAAACGTAGAGTCGGCACGAGGAGTAGCTTGTCGACTCGTGGACTCGGTACTCGACTCGAGGAGCGAACTCAACTCTAGGAGAAACGTAGAGTCGGCACGAGGAATAGCTTGTCGACTCGTGGACTCGGTACTCGACTCGAGGAGCGAACTCAACTCGAGGAGAAACGTAGAGTCGGCACGAGGAGTAGCTTGTCGACTCGTGGACTCGGTACTTGACTCGAGGAGCAAACTCAACTCTAGGAGAAACGTAGAGTCGGCACGAGGAGTAGCTTGTCGACTCGTGGACTGGGTACTTGACTCGAGGAGTGAACTCAACTCGAGGAGAAACGTAGAGTCGGCACGAGAAGTAGCTTATCGACTCGTGGACTCGGTACTAGACTCGAGGAGGGAACTCAACTCGAGGAGAGACGTAGAGTCGGCACGAGGAGTAGTTTGTCGACTCGTGGACTGGGTACTTGACTCGAGGAGTGAACTCAACTCGAGGAGAAACGTAGAGTCGGTACGAGGAGTAGCTTGTCGACTCGTGGACTGGGTACTCGACTCGAGGAGAGAACACAACTCGAGGAGAAACGTAGAGTCGGTACGAGGAGTAGCTTGTCGACTCGTGGACTCGGTACTAGACTCGAGGAGCGAACTCAACTCTAGGAGAAACGTAGAGTCGGCACGAGGAGTAGCTTGTCGACTCGTGGACTGGGTACTTGACTCGAGGAGTGAACTCAACTCGAGGAGAAACGTAGAGTCGGCACGAGGAGTAGCTTGTCGACTCGTGGACTCGGTACTCGACTCGAGGAGCGAACTCAACTCGAGGAGAAACGTAGAGTCGGCACGAGGAGTAGCTTGTCGACTCGTGGACTGGGTACTCGACTCGAGGAGCGAACTCAACTCGAGGAGAAACGTAGAGCCGTCATGAGGAGTAGCTTGTCGACTCGTGGACTGGGTACTCGACTCGAGGAGAAACGTAGAGTCGACACGAGGAGTAGCTTGTCGACTCGTGGACTGGGTACTCGACTCGAGGAGTGAACTCAACTCGAGGAGAAACGTAGAGTCGGCACGAGGAGTAGCTTGTCGACTCGTGGACTCGGTACTCGACTCGAGGAGCGAACTCAACTCGAGGAGAAACGTAGAGTCGGCACGAGGAGTAGCCTGTCGACTCGTGGACTGGGTACTCGACTCGATGAGTGAACTCAACTCGAGGAGAAACGTAGAGTCGGCACGAGGAGTAGCTTGTCGACTCGTGGACTCGGTACTCGACTCGAGGAGCGAACTTAACTCGAGGAGAAACGTAGATTCTGCACGAGGAGTAGCCTGTTGAGTCGTGGACTGGGTACTCGACTCGAGGAGTGAACTCAACTCGAGGAGAATCGTAGAGTCGGCACGAGGAATAGCTTGTCGACTCGTGGACTCGGTACTCGACTCGAGGAGCGAACTTAACTCGAGGAGAAACGTAGAGTCGGCACGAGGAGTAGCTTGTCGACTCGTGGACTCGGTACTCGACTCGAGGAGCGAACTCAACTCGAGGAGAAACGTAGAGTCGGCACGAGGAGTAGCCTGTCGACTCGTGGACTGGGTACTCGACTGGATGAGTGAACTCAACTCGAGGAGAAACGTAGAGTCGGCATGAGGAGTAGCTTGTCGACTCGTGGACTCGGTACTCGACTCGAGGAGCGAACTCAACTCGAGGAGAGACGTAGAGTCGGCACGAGGAGTAGCTTGTCGACTCGTGGACTCGGTACTCGACTCGAGGAGCGAACTCAACTCGAGGAGAAACGTAGAGTCGGCACGAGGAATAGCTTGTCGACTCGTGGACTCGGTACTCGACTCGAGGAGCGAACTCAACTCGAGGAGAAACGTAGAGTCGGCACGAGGAGTAGCTTGTCGACTCGTGGACTCGGTACTCGACTCGAGGAGCGAACTCAACTCTAGGAGAAACGTAGAGTCGGCACGAGGAGTAGCTTGTCGACTCGTGGACTGGGTACTTGACTCGAGGAGTGACCTCAACTCGAGGAGAAACGTAGAGTCGGCACGAGAAGTAGCTTATCGACTCGTGGACTCGGTACTAGACTCGAGGAGGGAACTCAACTCGAGGAGAGACGTAGAGTCGGCACGAGGAGAAGTTTGTCGACTCGTGGACTGGGTACTTGACTCGAGGAGTGAACTCAACTCGAGGAGAAACGTAGAGTCGGTACGAGGAGTAGCTTGTCGACTCGTGGACTGGGTACTCGACTCGAGGAGAGAACTCAACTCGAGGAGAAACGTAGAGTCGGTACGAGGAGTAGCTTGTCGACTCGTGGACTCGGTACTCGACTCGAGGAGCGAACTCAACTCTAGGAGAAACGTAGAGTCGGCACGAGGAGTAGCTTGTCGACTCGTGGACTGGGTACTCGACTCGAGGAGCGAACTCAACTCGAGGAGAAACGTAGAGCCGTCACGAGGAGTAGCTTGTCGACTCGTGGACTGGGTACTCGACTCAAGGAGAAACGTAGAGTCGACACGAGGAGTAGCTTGTCGACTCGTGGACTGGGTACTCGACTCGAGGAGTGAACTCAACTCGAGGAGAAACATAGAGTCGGCACGAGGCGTAGCTTGTCGACTCGTGGACTCGGTACTCGACTCGAGGAGCGAACTCAACTCGAGGAGAAACGTAGAGTCGGCACGAGGAGTAGCCTGTCGACTCGTGGACTGGGTACTCGACTCGTTGAGTGAACTCAACTCGAGGAGAAACGTAGAGTCGGCACGAGGAGTAGCGTGTCGACTCCCGGACTCGGTACTCGACTCGAGGAGCGAACTTAACTCGAGGAGAAACGTAGATTCAGCACGAGGAGTAGCCTGTTGAGTCGTGGACTGGGTACTCGACTCGAGGAGTGAACTCAACTCGAGGAGAAACGTAGAGTCGGCACGAGGAATAGCTTGTCGACTCGTGGACTCGGTACTCGACTCGAGGAGCGAACTCAACTCGAGGAGAAACGTAGAGTCGGCACGAGGAGTAGCTTGTCGACTCGTGGACTCGGTACTCGACTCGAGGAGCGAACTTAACTCGAGGAGAAACGTAGATTCTGCACGAGGAGTAGCCTGTTGAGTCGTGGACTGGGTACTCGACTCGAGGAGTGAACTCAACTCGAGGAGAATCGTAGAGTCGGCACGAGGAATAGCTTGTCGACTCGTGGACTCGGTACTCGACTCGAGGAGCGAACTTAACTCGAGGAGAAACGTAGAGTCGGCACGAGGAGTAGCTTGTCGACTCGTGGACTCGGTACTCGACTCGAGGAGCGAACTCAACTCGAGGAGAAACGTAGAGTCGGCACGAGGAGTAGCCTGTCGACTCGTGGACTGGGTACTCGACTGGATGAGTGAACTCAACTCGAGGAGAAACGTAGAGTCGGCATGAGGAGTAGCTTGTCGACTCGTGGACTCGGTACTCGACTCGAGGAGCGAACTCAACTCGAGGAGAGACGTAGAGTCGGCACGAGGAGTAGCTTGTCGACTCGTGGACTCGGTACTCGACTCGAGGAGCGAACTCAACTCGAGGAGAAACGTAGAGTCGGCACGAGGAATAGCTTGTCGACTCGTGGACTCGGTACTCGACTCGAGGAGCGAACTCAACTCGAGGAGAAACGTAGAGTCGGCACGAGGAGTAGCTTGTCGACTCGTGGACTCGGTACTCGACTCGAGGAGCGAACTCAACTCTAGGAGAAACGTAGAGTCGGCACGAGGAGTAGCTTGTCGACTCGTGGACTGGGTACTTGACTCGAGGAGTGACCTCAACTCGAGGAGAAACGTAGAGTCGGCACGAGAAGTAGCTTATCGACTCGTGGACTGGGTACTTGACTCGAGGAGTGACCTCAACTCGAGGAGAAACGTAGAGTCGGCACGAGGAGTAGCCTGTCGACTCGTGGACTGGGTACTCGACTCGATGAGTGAACTCAACTCGAGGAGAAACGTAGAGTCGGCACGAGGAGTAGCTTGTCGACTCGTGGACTCGGTACTCGACTCGAGGAGCGAACTTAACTCGAGGAGAAACGTAGATTCTGCACGAGGAGTAGCCTGTTGAGTCGTGGACTGGGTACTCGACTCGAGGAGTGAACTCAACTCGAGGAGAATCGTAGAGTCGGCACGAGGAATAGCTTGTCGACTCGTGGACTCGGTACTCGACTCGAGGAGCGAACTTAACTCGAGGAGAAACGTAGAGTCGGCACGAGGAGTAGCTTGTCGACTCGTGGACTCGGTACTCGACTCGAGGAGCGAACTCAACTCGAGGAGAAACGTAGAGTCGGCACGAGGAGTAGCCTGTCGACTCGTGGACTGGGTACTCGACTGGATGAGTGAACTCAACTCGAGGAGAAACGTAGAGTCGGCATGAGGAGTAGCTTGTCGACTCGTGGACTCGGTACTCGACTCGAGGAGCGAACTCAACTCGAGGAGAGACGTAGAGTCGGCACGAGGAGTAGCTTGTCGACTCGTGGACTCGGTACTCGACTCGAGGAGCGAACTCAACTCGAGGAGAAACGTAGAGTCGGCACGAGGAATAGCTTGTCGACTCGTGGACTCGGTACTCGACTCGAGGAGCGAACTCAACTCGAGGAGAAACGTAGAGTCGGCACGAGGAGTAGCTTGTCGACTCGTGGACTCGGTACTCGACTCGAGGAGCGAACTCAACTCTAGGAGAAACGTAGAGTCGGCACGAGGAGTAGCTTGTCGACTCGTGGACTGGGTACTTGACTCGAGGAGTGACCTCAACTCGAGGAGAAACGTAGAGTCGGCACGAGAAGTAGCTTATCGACTCGTGGACTCGGTACTAGACTCGAGGAGGGAACTCAACTCGAGGAGAGACGTAGAGTCGGCACGAGGAGAAGTTTGTCGACTCGTGGACTGGGTACTTGACTCGAGGAGTGAACTCAACTCGAGGAGAAACGTAGAGTCGGTACGAGGAGTAGCTTGTCGACTCGTGGACTGGGTACTCGACTCGAGGAGAGAACTCAACTCGAGGAGAAACGTAGAGTCGGTACGAGGAGTAGCTTGTCGACTCGTGGACTCGGTACTCGACTCGAGGAGCGAACTCAACTCTAGGAGAAACGTAGAGTCGGCACGAGGAGTAGCTTGTCGACTCGTGGACTGGGTACTCGACTCGAGGAGCGAACTCAACTCGAGGAGAAACGTAGAGCCGTCACGAGGAGTAGCTTGTCGACTCGTGGACTGGGTACTCGACTCAAGGAGAAACGTAGAGTCGACACGAGGAGTAGCTTGTCGACTCGTGGACTGGGTACTCGACTCGAGGAGTGAACTCAACTCGAGGAGAAACATAGAGTCGGCACGAGGCGTAGCTTGTCGACTCGTGGACTCGGTACTCGACTCGAGGAGCGAACTCAACTCGAGGAGAAACGTAGAGTCGGCACGAGGAGTAGCCTGTCGACTCGTGGACTGGGTACTCGACTCGTTGAGTGAACTCAACTCGAGGAGAAACGTAGAGTCGGCACGAGGAGTAGCGTGTCGACTCCCGGACTCGGTACTCGACTCGAGGAGCGAACTTAACTCGAGGAGAAACGTAGATTCAGCACGAGGAGTAGCCTGTTGAGTCGTGGACTGGGTACTCGACTCGAGGAGTGAACTCAACTCGAGGAGAAACGTAGAGTCGGCACGAGGAATAGCTTGTCGACTCGTGGACTCGGTACTCGACTCGAGGAGCGAACTCAACTCGAGGAGAAACGTAGAGTCGGCACGAGGAGTAGCTTGTCGACTCGTGGACTCGGTACTCGACTCGAGGAGCGAACTCAACTCTAGGAGAAACGTAGAGTCGGCACGAGGAGTAGCTTGTCGACTCGTGGACTGGGTACTTGACTCGAGGAGTGAACTCAACTCGAGGAGAAACGTAGAGTCTGCACGAGAAGTAGCTTATCGACTCGTGGACTCGGTACTAGACTCGAGGAGGGAACTCAACTCGAGGAGAGACGTAGAGTCGGCACGAGGAGTAGTTTGTCGACTCGTGGACTGGGTACTTGACTCGAGGAGTGAACTCAACTCGAGGAGAAACGTAGAGTCGGTACGAGGAGTAGCTTGTCGACTCGTGGACTGGGTACTCGACTCGAGGAGAGAACTCAACTCGAGGAGAAACGTAGAGTCGGTACGAGGAGTAGCTTGTCGACTCGTGGACTCGGTACTCGACTCGAGGAGCGAACTCAACTCTAGGAGAAACGTAGAGTCGGCACAAGGAGTAGCTTGTCGACTCGTGGACTGGGTACTTGACTCGAGGAGTGAACTCAACTCGAGGAGAAACGTAGAGTCGGCACGAGGAGTAGCTTGTCGACTCGTGGACTGGGTACTTGACTCGAGGAGTGATCTCAACTCGAGGAGAAACGTAGAGTCGGCACGAGGAGTAGCTTGTCGACTCGTGGACTGGGTACTCGACTCGAGGAGCGAACTCAACTCGAGGAGAAACGTAGAGCCGTCACGAGGAGTAGCTTGTCGACTCGTGGACTGGGTACTCGACTCAAGGAGAAACGTAGAGTCGACACGAGGAGTAGCTTGTCGACTCGTGGACTGGGTACTCGACTCGAGGAGTGAACTCAACTCGAGGAGAAACGTAGAGTCGGCACGAGGCGTAGCTTGTCGACTCGTGGACTCGGTACTCGACTCGAGGAGCGAACTCAACTCGAGGAGAAACGTAGAGTCGGCACGAGGAGTAGCCTGTCGACTCGTGGACTGGGTACTCGACTCGATGAGTGAACTCAACTCGAGGAGAAACGTAGAGTCGGCACGAGGAGTAGCTTGTCGACTCGTGGACTCGGTACTCGACTCGAGGAGCGAACTTAACTCGAGGAGAAACGTAGATTCAGCACGAGGAGTAGCCTGTTGAGTCGTGGACTGGGTACTCGACTCGAGGAGTGAACTCAACTCGAGGAGAATCGTAGAGTCGGCACGAGGAATAGCTTGTCGACTCGTGGACTCGGTACTCGACTCGAGGAGCGAACTCAACTCGAGGAGAAACGTAGAGACGGCACGAGGAGTAGCTTGTCGACTCGTGGACTCGGTACTCGACTCGAGGAGCGAACTCAACTCGAGGAGAAACGTAGAGTCTGCACGAGGAGTAGCCTGTCGACTCGTGGACTGGGTACTCGACTAGATGAGTGAACTCAACTCGAGGAGAAACGTAGAGTCGGCACGAGGAGTAGCTTGTCGACTCGTGGACTCGGTACTCGACTCGAGGAGCAAACTCAACTCAAGGAGAGACGTAGAGTCGGCACGAGGAGTAGCTTGTCGACTCGTGGACTCGGTACTCGACTCGAGGAGCGAACTCAACTCGAGGAGAAACGTAGAGTCGGCGCGACGAATAGCTTGTCGACTCGTGGACTCGGTACTCGACTCGAGGAGCGAACTCAACTCGAGGAGAAACGTAGAGTCGGCACGAGGAGTAGCTTGTCGACACGTGGACTCGGTACTCGACTCGAGGAGCGAACTCAACTCTAGGAGAAACGTAGAGTCGGCACGAGGAGTAGCTTGTCGACTCGTGGACTAGGTACTTGACTCGAGGAGTGAACTCAACTCGAGGAGAAACGTAGAGTCGGCACGAGGAGTAGCTTATCGACTCGTGGACTCGGTACTAGACTCGAGGAGGGAACTCAACTCGAGGAGAGACGTAGAGTCGGCACGAGGAGTAGTTTGTCGACTCGTGGACTGGATACCTGACTCGAGGAGTGAACTCAACTCAAGGAGAAACGTAGAGTCGGCACGAGGAGTAGCTTGTCGACTCGTGGACTCGGTACTCGACTCGAGGAGCAAACTCAACTCAATGAGAGACGTAGAGTCGGCACGAGGAGTAGCTTGTCGACTCGTGGACTCGGTACTCGACTCGAGGAGCGAACTCAACTCGAGGAGAAACGTAGAGTCGGCGCGAGGAATAGCTTGTCGACTCGTGGACTCGGTACTCGACTCGAGGAGCGAACTCAACTCGAGGAGAAACGTAGAGTCGGCACGAGGAGTAGCTTGTCGACACGTGGACTCGGTACTCGACTCGAGGAGCGAACTCAACTCTAGGAGAAACGTAGAGTCGGCACGAGGAGTAGCTTGTCGACTCGTGGACTAGGTACTTGACTCGAGGAGTGAACTCAACTCGAGGAGAAACGTAGAGTCGGCACGAGGAGTAGCTTATCGACTCGTGGACTCGGTACTAGACTCGAGGAGGGAACTCAACTCGAGGAGAGACGTAGAGTCGGCACGAGGAGTAGTTTGTCGACTCGTGGACTGGATACCTGACTCGAGGAGTGAACTCAACTCAAGGAGAAACGTAGAGTCGGCACGAGGAGTAGCTTGTCGACTCGTTGATTGGGTACTTGACTCGAGGAGCGAACTCAACTCAAGGAGAAACGTAGAGTCGGCACGAGGAGTAGCTTGTCGACTCGTGGACTGGGTACTTGACTCGAAGAGTGAACTCAACTCTAGGAGAAACGTAGAGTCGGCACGAGGAGTAGCTTGTCGACTCGTGGACTCGGTACTCGACTCGAGGAGCGAACTCAACTCAAGGATAAACGTAGAGTCGGCACGAGGAGTAGCTTGTCGACTCGTTGACTGGGTACTCGACTCGAGGAGTGAACTCAACTCGAGGAGAAACGTAGAGTCGTCACGAGGAGTAGCTTGTCGACTCGTGGACTCAGTACTCGACTCGAGGAGCGAACTCAACTCGAGGAGAAACGTAGAGTCGGCACGAGGAGTAGCTTGTCGACTCGTGGACTGGGTACTCGACACTAGGAGCGAACTCAACTCGAGGAGAAACGTAGAGTCGGCACGAGGAGTAGCTTGTCGACTCGTGGACTCGGTACTCGACTCGAGGAGCAAACTCAACTCGAGGAGAAACGTAGAGTCGGCACGAGGAATAGCTTCACGACTCGTGGACTCGGTACTCGACTCGAGGAGCGCACTCAACTCGAGGAGAAACGTAGAGCCGGCACGAGGAGTAGCTTGTCGACTCGTGGACTGGGTACTGGACTCGAGGATTGAACTCAACTCGAGGAGAAACGTAGAGTCGGCACGAGGAGTAGCTTGTCGACTCGTGGACTCGGTACTCGACTCGAGGAGGGAACTCAACTCGAGGAGAAACGTAGAGTCGGCACGAGGAGTATCTTGTCGACTCGTGGACTGGGTACTCGACTCAAGGAGTCAGCTCAACTCGAGGAGAAACGTAGAGTCAGCACGAGGAGTAGCTTGTCGACTCGTGGACTGGGTACTTGACTCGAGGAGTGAACTCAACTCGAGGAGAAACATAGAGTCGGCACGAGGAGTGGCTTGTCGACTCGTGGACTCGGTACTCGACTCGAGGAGCGAACTCAACTCGAGAAGAAACGTAGAGTCGGCACGAGGAGTAGCCTGTCGACTCGTCGACTGGGTACTCGACTCGATGAGTGAACTCAACTCGAGGAGAAACGTAGAGTCGGCATGAGGAGTAGCTTGTCGACTCGTGGACTCGGTACTCGACTCGAGGAGCGAACTTAACTCGAGGAGAAACGTAGAGTCGGCACGAGGAGTAGCCTGTTGAGTCGTGGACTGGGTACTCGACTGGAGGAGTGAACTCAACTCGAGGAGAAACGTAGAGTCGGCACGAGGAGTAGCTTGTCGACTCGTGTACTCGGTACTCGACTCGAGGAGAGACGTAGAGTCGGCACGAGGAGTAGCTTGTCGACTCGTGGACTCGGTACTCGACTAGAATAGCGAACTCAACTCGAGGAGAAACGTAGAGTCGGCACGAGGAGTAGCTTGTCGACTCGTGGACTCGGTACTCGACTCGAGGAGCGAACTCAACTCGAGGAGAAACGTATAGTCGGCACGAGGAATAGCTTTACGACTCGTGGACTCGGTACTCGACTCGAGGAGCGCACTCAACTCGAGGAGAAACGTAGAGCGGGCACGAGGAGTAGCTTGTCGTCTCGTGGACTGGGTACTGGACTCGAGGATTGAACTCGACTCGAGGAGAAACGTAGAGTCGGCACGAGGAGTAGCTTGTCGACTCGTGGACTCGGTACTCGACTCGAGGAGGGAACTCAACTCGGGGAGAGACGTAGAGTCGGCACGAGGAGTAGCTTGTCGACTCGTGGACTGGGTACTCGACTCAAGGAGTGAACTCAACTCGAGGAGAAACGTAGAGTGGGCACGAGGAGTAGCTTGTCGACTCGTGGACTGGGTACTTGACTCGAGGAGTGAACTCAACTCGAGGAGAAACGTAGAGTCGGCACGAGGAGTAGCTTATCGACACGTGGACTCGGTACTAGACTCGAGGAGGGAACTCAACTCGAGGAGAGACGTAGAGTCGGCACGAGGAGTAGTTTGTCGACTCGTGGACTGGGTACTTGACTCGAGGAGTGAACTCAACTCAAGGAGAAACGTAGAGTCGGCACAAGGAGTAGCTTGTCGACTCGTTGACTGGGTACTTGACTCGAGGAGCGAACTCAACTCGAGGAGAAACGTAGAGTGGGCACGAGGAGTAGCTTGTCGACTCGTGGACTGGGTACTTGACTCGAGGAGTGAACTCAACTCGAGGAGAAACGTAGAGTCGGCACGTTGAGTAGCTTATCGACTCGTGGACTCGGTACTAGACTCGAGGAGGGAACTCAACTCGAGGAGAGACGTAGAGTCGGCACGAGGAGTAGTTTGTCGACTCGTGGACTGGGTACTTGACTCGAGGAGTGAACTCAACTCAAGGAGAAACGTAGAGTGGGCACGAGGAGTAGCTTGTCGACTCATGGACTGGGTACTTGACTCGAGGAGTGAACTCAACTCGAGGAGAAACGTAGAGTCAGCACGAGGAGTAGCTTATCGACTAGTGGACTCGGTACTAGACTCGAGGAGGAAACTCAACTCGAGGAGAGACGTAGAGTCGGCACGAGGAGTAGTTTGTCGACTCGTGGACTGGGTACTTGACTCGAGGAGTGAACTCAACTCAAGGAGAGACGTAGAGTCGGCACGAGGAGTAGCTTGTCGACTCGTGGACTGGGTACTTGACTCGAGGAGTGAACTCAACTCGAGGAGAAACATAGAGTCGGCACGAGGAGTAGCTTGTCGACTCGTGGACTCGGTACTCGACTCGAGGAGCGAACTCAACTCGAGAAGAAACGTAGAGTCGGCACGAGGAGTAGCCTGTCGACTCGTGGACTGGGTACTCGACTCGATGAGTGAACTCAACTCGAGGAGAAACGTAGAGTCGGCATGAGGAGTAGCTTGTCGACTCGTGGACTCGGTACTCGACTCGAGGAGCGAACTTAACTCGAGGAGAAACGTAGAGTCGGCACGAGGAGTAGCCTGTTGAGTCGTGGACTGGGTACTCGACTGGAGGAGTGAACTCAACTCGAGGAGAAACGTAGAGTCGGCACGAGGAGTAGCTTGTCGACTCGTGGACTCGGTACTCGACTCGAGGAGCGAACTCAACTCGAGGAGAGACGTAGAGTCGGCACGAGGAGTAGCTTGTCGACTCGTGGACTCGGTACTCGACTCGAGGAGCGAACTCAACTTGAGGAGAAATGTAGAGTCGGCACGAGGAGTAGCTTGTCGACTCGTGGACTCGGTACTCGACTCGAGGAGCGAACTCAACTCGACGAGAAACGTATAGTCGGCACGAGGAATAGCTTTACGACTCGTGGACTCGGTACTCGACTCGAGGAGCGCACTCAACTCGAGGAGAAACATAGAGCGGGCACGAGGAGTAGCTTGTCGTCTCGTGGACTGGGTACTGGACTCGAGGATTGAACTCGACTCGAGGAGAAACGTAGAGTCGGCACGAGGAGTAGCTTGTCGACTCGTGGACTCGGTACTCGACTCGAGGAGGGAACTCAACTCGGGGAGAGACGTAGAGTCGGCACGAGGAGTAGCTTGTCGACTCGTGGACTGGGTACTCGACTCAAGGAGTGAACTCAACTCGAGGAGAAACGTAGAGTGGGCACGAGGAGTAGCTTGTCGACTCGTGGACTGGGTACTTGACTCGAGGAGTGAACTCAACTCGAGGAGAAACGTAGAGTCGGCACGAGGAGTAGCTTATCGACACGTGGACTCGGTACTAGACTCGAGGAGGGAACTCAACTCGAGGAGAGACGTAGAGTCGGCACGAGGAGTAGTTTGTCGACTCGTGGACTGGGTACTTGACTCGAGGAGTGAACTCAACTCAAGGAGAAACGTAGAGTCGGCACGAGGAGTAGCTTGTCGACTCGTTGACTGGGTACTTGACTCGAGGAGCGAACTCAACTCGAGGAGAAACGTAGAGTGGGCACGAGGAGTAGCTTGTCGACTCGTGGACTGGGTACTTGACTCGAGGAGTGAACTCAACTCGAGGAGAAACGTAGAGTCGGCACGTTGAGTAGCTTATCGACTCGTGGACTCGGTACTAGACTCGAGGAGGGAACTCAACTCGAGGAGAGACGTAGAGTCGGCACGAGGAGTAGTTTGTCGACTCGTGGACTGGGTACTTGACTCGAGGAGTGAACTCAACTCAAGGAGAAACGTAGAGTGGGCACGAGGAGTAGCTTGTCGACTCATGGACTGGGTACTTGACTCGAGGAGTGAACTCAACTCGAGGAGAAACGTAGAGTCGGCACGAGGAGTAGCTTATCGACACGTGGACTCGGTACTAGACTCGAGGAGGAAACTCAACTCGAGGAGAGACGTAGAGTCGGCACGAGGAGTAGTTTGTCGACTCGTGGACTGGGTACTTGACTCGAGGAGTGAACTCAACTCAAGGAGAGACGTAGAGTCGGCACGAGGAGTAGCTTGTCGACTCGTGGACTGGGTACTTGACTCGAGGAGTGAACTCAACTCGAGGAGAAACATAGAGTCGGCACGAGGAGTAGCTTGTCGACTCGTGGACTCGGTACTCGACTCGAGGAGGGAACTCAACTCGAGAAGAAACGTAGAGTCGGCACGAGGAGTAGCCTGTCGACTCGTGGACTGGGTACTCGACTCGATGAGTGAACTCAACTCGAGGAGAAACGTAGAGTCGGCATGAGGAGTAGCTTGTCGACTCGTGGACTCGGTACTCGACTCGAGGAGCGAACTTAACTCGAGGAGAAACGTAGAGTCGGCACGAGGAGTAGCCTGTTGAGTCGTGGACTGGGTACTCGACTGGAGGAGTGAACTCAACTCGAGGAGAAACGTAGAGTCGGCACGAGGAGTAGCTTGTCGACTCGTGGACTCGGTACTCGACTCGAGGAGCGAACTCAACTCGAGGAGAGACGTAGAGTCGGCACGAGGAGTAGCTTGTCGACTCGTGGACTCGGTACTCGACTCGAGGAGCGAACTCAACTTGAGGAGAAATGTAGAGTCGGCACGAGGAGTAGCTTGTCGACTCGTGGACTCGGTACTCGACTCGAGGAGCGAACTCAACTCGACGAGAAACGTATAGTCGGCACGAGGAATAGCTTTACGACTCGTGGACTCGGTACTCGACTCGAGGAGCGCACTCAACTCGAGGAGAAACATAGAGCGGGCACGAGGAGTAGCTTGTCGTCTCGTGGACTGGGTACTGGACTCGAGGATTGAACTCGACTCGAGGAGAAACGTAGAGTCGGCACGAGGAGTAGCTTGTCGACTCGTGGACTCGGTACTCGACTCGAGGAGGGAACTCAACTCGGGGAGAGACGTAGAGTCGGCACGAGGAGTAGCTTGTCGACTCGTGGACTGGGTACTCGACTCAAGGAGTGAACTCAACTCGAGGAGAAACGTAGAGTGGGCACGAGGAGTAGCTTGTCGACTCGTGGACTGGGTACTTGACTCGAGGAGTGAACTCAACTCGAGGAGAAACGTAGAGTCGGCACGAGGAGTAGCTTATCGACACGTGGACTCGGTACTAGACTCGAGGAGGGAACTCAACTCGAGGAGAGACGTAGAGTCGGCACGAGGAGTAGTTTGTCGACTCGTGGACTGGGTACTTGACTCGAGGAGTGAACTCAACTCAAGGAGAAACGTAGAGTCGGCACGAGGAGTAGCTTGTCGACTCGTTGACTGGGTACTTGACTCGAGGAGCGAACTCAACTCGAGGAGAAACGTAGAGTGGGCACGAGGAGTAGCTTGTCGACTCGTGGACTGGGTACTTGACTCGAGGAGTGAACTCAACTCGAGGAGAAACGTAGAGTCGGCACGTTGAGTAGCTTATCGACTTGTGGACTCGGTACTAGACTCGAGGAGGGAACTCAACTCGAGGAGAGACGTAGAGTCGGCACGAGGAGTAGTTTGTCGACTCGTGGACTGGGTACTTGACTCGAGGAGTGAACTCAACTCAAGGAGAAACGTAGAGTGGGCACGAGGAGTAGCTTGTCGACTCATGGACTGGGTACTTGACTCGAGGAGTGAACTCAACTCGAGGAGAAACGTAGAGTCGGCACGAGGAGTAGCTTATCGACACGTGGACTCGGTACTAGACTCGAGGAGGAAACTCAACTCGAGGAGAGACGTAGAGTCGGCACGAGGAGTAGTTTGTCGACTCGTGGACTGGGTACTTGACTCGAGGAGTGAACTCAACTCAAGGAGAGACGTAGAGTCGGCACGAGGAGTAGCTTGTCGACTCGTGGACTGGGTACTTGACTCGAGGAGTGAACTCAACTCGAGGAGAAACATAGAGTCGGCACGAGGAGTAGCTTGTCGACTCGTGGACTCGGTACTCGACTCGAGGAGGGAACTCAACTCGAGAAGAAACGTAGAGTCGGCACGAGGAGTAGCCTGTCGACTCGTGGACTGGGTACTCGACTCGATGAGTGAACTCAACTCGAGGAGAAACGTAGAGTCGGCATGAGGAGTAGCTTGTCGACTCGTGGACTCGGTACTCGACTCGAGGAGCGAACTTAACTCGAGGAGAAACGTAGAGTCGGCACGAGGAGTAGCCTGTTGAGTCGTGGACTGGGTACTCGACTGGAGGAGTGAACTCAACTCGAGGAGAAACGTAGAGTCGGCACGAGGAGTAGCTTGTCGACTCGTGGACTCGGTACTCGACTCGAGGAGCGAACTCAACTCGAGGAGAGACGTAGAGTCGGCACGAGGAGTAGCTTGTCGACTCGTGGACTCGGTACTCGACTCGAGGAGCGAACTCAACTTGAGGAGAAATGTAGAGTCGGCACGAGGAGTAGCTTGTCGACTCGTGGACTCGGTACTCGACTCGAGGAGCGAACTCAACTCGACGAGAAACGTATAGTCGGCACGAGGAATAGCTTTACGACTCGTGGACTCGGTACTCGACTCGAGGAGCGCACTCAACTCGAGGAGAAACATAGAGCGGGCACGAGGAGTAGCTTGTCGTCTCGTGGACTGGGTACTGGACTCGAGGATTGAACTCGACTCGAGGAGAAACGTAGAGTCGGCACGAGGAGTAGCTTGTCGACTCGTGGACTCGGTACTCGACTCGAGGAGGGAACTCAACTCGGGGAGAGACGTAGAGTCGGCACGAGGAGTAGCTTGTCGACTCGTGGACTGGGTACTCGACTCAAGGAGTGAACTCAACTCGAGGAGAAACGTAGAGTGGGCACGAGGAGTAGCTTGTCGACTCGTGGACTGGGTACTTGACTCGAGGAGTGAACTCAACTCGAGGAGAAACGTAGAGTCGGCACGAGGAGTAGCTTATCGACACGTGGACTCGGTACTAGACTCGAGGAGGGAACTCAACTCGAGGAGAGACGTAGAGTCGGCACGAGGAGTAGTTTGTCGACTCGTGGACTGGGTACTTGACTCGAGGAGTGAACTCAACTCAAGGAGAAACGTAGAGTCGGCACGAGGAGTAGCTTGTCGACTCGTTGACTGGGTACTTGACTCGAGGAGCGAACTCAACTCGAGGAGAAACGTAGAGTGGGCACGAGGAGTAGCTTGTCGACTCGTGGACTGGGTACTTGACTCGAGGAGTGAACTCAACTCGAGGAGAAACGTAGAGTCGGCACGTTGAGTAGCTTATCGACTCGTGGACTCGGTACTAGACTCGAGGAGGGAACTCAACTCGAGGAGAGACGTAGAGTCGGCACGAGGAGTAGTTTGTCGACTCGTGGACTGGGTACTTGACTCGAGGAGTGAACTCAACTCAAGGAGAAACGTAGAGTGGGCACGAGGAGTAGCTTGTCGACTCATGGACTGGGTACTTGACTCGAGGAGTGAACTCTACTCGAGGAGAAACGTAGAGTCGGCACGAGGAGTAGCTTATCGACTCGTGGACTCGGTACTAGACTCGAGGAGGAAACTCAACTCGAGGAGAGACGTAGAGTCGGCACGAGGAGTAGTTTGTCGACTCGTGGACTGGGTACTTGACTCGAGGAGTGAACTCAACTCAAGGAGAGACGTAGAGTCGGCACGAGGAGTAGCTTGTCGACTCGTGGACTGGGTACTTGACTCGAGGAGTGAACTCAACTCGAGGAGAAACATAGAGTCGGCACGAGGAGTAGCTTGTCGACTCGTGGACTCGGTACTCGACTCGAGGAGCGAACTCAACTCGAGAAGAAACGTAGAGTCGGCACGAGGAGTAGCCTGTCGACTCGTGGACTGGGTACTCGACTGGATGAGTGAACTCAACTCGAGGAGAAACGTAGAGTCGGCATGAGGAGTAGCTTGTCGACTCGTGGACTCGGTACTCGACTCGAGGAGCGAACTTAACTCGAGGAGAAACGTAGAGTCGGCACGAGGAGTAGCCTGTTGAGTCGTGGACTGGGTACTCGACTGGAGGAGTGAACTCAACTCGAGGAGAAACGTAGAGTCGGCACGAGGAGTAGCTTGTCGACTCGTGGACTCGGTACTCGACTCGAGGAGCGAACTCAACTCGAGGAGAGACGTAGAGTCGGCACGAGGAGTAGCTTGTCGACTCGTGGACTCGGTACTCGACTCGAGGAGCGAACTCAACTCGAGGAGAAATGTAGAGTCGGCACGAGGAGTAGCTTGTCGACTCGTGGACTCGGTACTCGACTCGAGGAGCGAACTCAACTCGACGAGAAACGTATAGTCGGCACGAGGAATAGCTTTACGACTCGTGGACTCGGTACTCGACTCGAGGAGCGCACTCAACTCGAGGAGAAACATAGAGCGGGCACGAGGAGTAGCTTGTCGTCTCGTGGACTGGGTACTGGACTCGAGGATTGAACTCGACTCGAGGAGAAACGTAGAGTCGGCACGAGGAGTAGCTTGTCGACTCGTGGACTCGGTACTCGACTCGAGGAGGGAACTCAACTCGGGGAGAGACGTAGAGTCGGCACGAGGAGTAGCTTGTCGACTCGTGGACTGGGTACTCGACTCAAGGAGTGAACTCAACTCGAGGAGAAACGTAGAGTGGGCACGAGGAGTAGCTTGTCGACTCGTGGACTGGGTACTTGACTCGAGGAGTGAACTCAACTCGAGGAGAAACGTAGAGTCGGCACGAGGAGTAGCTTATCGACACGTGGACTCGGTACTAGACTCGAGGAGGGAACTCAACTCGAGGAGAGACGTAGAGTCGGCACGAGGAGTAGTTTGTCGACTCGTGGACTGGGTACTTGACTCGAGGAGTGAACTCAACTCAAGGAGAAACGTAGAGTCGGCACGAGGAGTAGCTTGTCGACTCGTTGACTGGGTACTTGACTCGAGGAGCGAACTCAACTCGAGGAGAAACGTAGAGTGGGCACGAGGAGTAGCTTGTCGACTCGTGGACTGGGTACTTGACTCGAGGAGTGAACTCAACTCAAGGAGAAACGTAGAGTCGGCACGAGGAGTAGCTTGTCGACTCGTTGACTGGGTACTTGACTCGAGGAGTGAACTCAACTCGAGGAGAAACGTAGAGTGGGCACGAGGAGTAGCTTGTCGACTCGTGGACTGGGTACTTGACTCGAGGAGTGAACTCAACTCGACGAGAAACATAGAGTCGGCACGAGGAGTAGCTTGTCGACTCGTGGACTCGGTACTCGACTCGAGGAGCGAACTCAACTCGAGAAGAAACGTAGAGTCGGCACGAGGAGTAGCCTGTCGACTCGTGGACTGGGTACTCGACTCGATGAGTGAACTCAACTCGAGGAGAAACGTAGAGTCGGCATGAGGAGTAGCTTGTCGACTCGTGGACTCGGTACTCGACTCGAGGAGCGAACTTAACTCGAGGATAAACGTAGAGTCGGCACGAGGAGTAGCCTGTTGAGTCGTGGACTGGGTACTCGACTGGAGGAGTGAACTCAACTCGAGGAGAAACGTAGAGTCGGCACGAGGAGTAGCTTGTCGACTCGTGGACTCGGTACTCGACTCGAGGAGCGAACTCAACTCGAGGAGAGACGTAGAGTCGGCACGAGGAGTAGCTTGTCGACTCGTGGACTCGGTACTCGACTCGAGGAGCGAACTCAACTCGAGGAGAAATGTAGAGTCGGCACGAGGAGTAGCTTGTCGACTCGTGGACTCGGTACTCGACTCGAGGAGCGAACTCAACTCGACGAGAAACGTATAGTCGGCACGAGGAATAGCTTTACGACTCGTGGACTCGGTACTCGACTCGAGGAGCGCACTCAACTCGAGGAGAAACGTAGAGCGGGCACGAGGAGTAGCTTGTCGACTCGTGGACTGGGTACTGGACTCGAGGATTGAACTCGACTCGAGGAGAAACGTAGAGTCGGCACGAGGAGTAGCTTGTCGACTCGTGGACTCGGTACTCGACTCGAGGAGGGAACTCAACTCGGGGAGAGACGTAGAGTCGGCACGAGGAGTAGCTTGTCGACTCGTGGACTGGGTACTCGACTCAAGGAGTGAACTCAACTCGAGGAGAAACGTAGAGTGGGCACGAGGAGTAGCTTGTCGACTCGTGGACTGGGTACTTGACTCGAGGAGTGAACTCAACTCGAGGAGAAACGTAGAGTCGGCACGAGGAGTAGCTTATGGACTCGTGGACTCGGTACTAGACTCGAGGAGGGAACTCAACTCGAGGAGAGACGTAGAGTCGGCACGAGGAGTAGTTTGTCGACTCGTGGACTGGGTACTTGACTCGAGGAGTGAACTCAACTCAAGGGGAAACGTAGAGTCGGCACGAGGAGTAGCTTGTCGACTCGTTGACTGGGTACTTGACTCGAGGAGCGAACTCAACTCAAGGAGAAAGGTAGAGTGGGCACGAGGAGTAGCTTGTCGACTCGTGGACTGGGTACTTGACTCGAGGAGTGAACTCAACTCGAGGAGAAACGTAGAGTCGGCACGAGGAGTAGCTTATCGACTCGTGGACTCGGTACTAGACTCGAGGAGGGAACTCAACTCGAGGAGAGACGTAGAGTCGGCACGAGGAGTAGTTTGTCGACTCGTGGACTGGGTACTTGACTCGAGGAGTGAACTCAACTCAAGGAGAAACGTAGAGTGGGCACGAGGAGTAGCTTGTTGAGTCGTGGACTGGGTACTCGACTGTAGGAGTGAACTAAACTCGAGGAGAAACGTAGAGTCGGCACGAGGAGTAGCTTGTCGACTCGTGGACTCGGTACTCGACTCGAGGAGCGAACTCAACTCGAGGAGAAACGTAGAGTCGGCACGAGGAGTAGCTTGTCGACTCGTGGACTCGGTACTCGACTCGAGGAGCGAACTCAACTCGACGAGAAACGTATAGTCGGCACGAGGAATAGCTTTACGACTCGTGGACTCGGTACTCGACTCGAGGAGCGCACTCAACTCGAGGAGAAACGTAGAGCGGGCACGAGGAGTCGCTTGTCGACTCGTGGACTCGGTACTCGACTCGAGGAGCGAACTCAACTCGAGGAGAAACGTAGAGTCGGCACGAGGAGTAGCCTGTCGACTCGTGGACTGGGTACTCGACTCGATGAGTGAACTCAACTCGAGGAGAAACGTAGAGTCGGCATGAGGAGTAGCTTGTCGACTCGTGGACTCGGTACTCGACTCGAGGAGCGAACTTAACTCGAGGAGAAACGTAGAGTCGGCACGAGGAGTAGCCTGTTGAGTCGTGGACTCGGTACTCGACTCGAGGAGCGAACTCAACTCGAGGAGAGACGTAGAGTCGGGACGAGGAGTAGCTTGTCGACTCGTGGACTCGGTACTCGACTCGAGGAGCGAACTCAACTCGAGGAGAAACGTAGAGTCGGCACGAGGAGTAGCTTGTCGACTCGTGGACTCGGTACTCGACTCGAGGAGCGAACTCAACTCGAGGAGAAACGTATAGTCGGCACGAGGAATAGCTTTACGACTCGTGGACTCGGTACTCGACTCGAGGAGCCCACTCAACTCGAGGAGAAACGTAGAGCGGGCACGAGGAGTAGCTTGTCGACTCGTGGACTGGGTACTGGACTCGAGGATTGAACTCAACTTGAGGAGAAACGTAGAGTCGGCACGAGGAGTAGCTTGTCGACTCGTGGACTCGGTACTCGACTCGAGGAGGGAACTCAACTCGGGGAGAGACGTAGAGTCGGCACGAGGAGTAGCTTGTCGACTCGTGGACTGGGTACTTGACTCGAGGAGTGAACTCAACTCGAGGAGAAACGTAGAGTCGGCACGAGGAGTAGCTTATCGACTCGTGGACTCGGTACTAGACTCGAGGAGGGAACTCAACTCGAGGAGAGACGTAGAGTTGGCACGAGGAGTAGTTTGTCGACTCGTGGACTGGGTACTCGACTCAAGGAGTGAACTCAACTCGAGGAGAAACGTAGAGTCGGCACGAGGAGTAGCTTATCGACTCGTGGACTCGGTACTAGACTCGAGGAGGGAACTCAACTCGAGGAGAGACGTAGAGTCGGCACGAGGAGTAGCTTGTCGACTCGTGGACTCGGTACTCGACTCGAGGAGCGAACTCAACTCGACGAGAAACGTATAGTCGGCACGAGGAATAGCTTTACGACTCGTGGACTCAGTACTCGACTCGAGGAGCGAACTCAACTCGAGGAGAAACGTAGAGTCGGCACGAGGAGTAGCTTGTCGACTCGTGGACTGGGTACTTGACTCGAAGAGTGAACTAAACTCGAGGAGAAACGTAGAGTCGGCACGAGGAGTAGCTTGTCGACTCGTGGACTCGGTACTCGACTCGAGGAGCGAACTCAACTCGAGGAGAAACGTAGAGTCGGCACGAGGAGTAGCTTGTCGACTCGTGGACTCGGTACTCGACTCGAGGAGCGAACTCAACTCGACGAGAAACGTATAGTCGGCACGAGGAATAGCTTTACGACTCGTGGACTCAGTACTCGACTCGAGGAGCGAACTCAACTCGAGGAGAAACGTAGACTCGGCACGAGGAGTAGCTTGTCGACTCGTGGACTGGGTACTTGACTCGAAGAGTGAACTCAACTCGAGGAGAAACGTAGAGTCGGCACGAGGAGTAGCTTGTCGACTCGTGGACTCGGTACTCGACTCGAGGAGCGAACTCAACTCAAGGAGAAACGTAGAGTCGGCACGAGGAGTAGCTTGTCGACTCGTTGACTGGGTACTCGACTCGAGGAGTGAACTCAACTCGAGGAGAAACGTAGAGTCGTCACGAGGAGTAGCTTGTCGACTCGTGGACTCAGTACTCGACTCGAGGAGCGAACTCAACTCGAGGAGAAACGTAGAGTCGGCACGAGGAGTAGCTTGTCGACTCGTGGACTGGGTACTCGACTCTAGGAGCGAACTCAACTCGAGGAGAAACGTAGAGTCGGCACGAGGAGTAGCTTGTCGACTCGTGGACTCGGTACTCGACTCGAGGAGCAAACTCAACTCGAGGAGAAACGTAGAGTCGGCACGAGGAATAGCTTCACGACTCGTGGACTCGGTACTCGACTCGAGGAGCGCACTCAACTCGAGGAGAAACGTAGAGCCGGCACGAGGAGTAGCTTGTCGACTCGTGGACTGGGTACTGGACTCGAGGATTGAACTCAACTCGAGGAGAAACGTAGAGTCGGCACGAGGAGTAGCTTGTCGACTCGTGGACTCGGTACTCGACTAGAGGAGGGAACTCAACTTGAGGAGAGACGTAGAGTCGGCACGAGGAGTATCTTGTCGACTCGTGGACTGGGTACTCGACTCAAGGAGTGAACTCAACTCGAGGAGAAACGTAGAGTCGGCACGAGGAGTAGCTTGTCGACTCGTGGACTCGGTATTCGACTCGCGGAGCGAACTCAACTCGAGGAGAGACGTAGAGTCGGCACAAGGAGTAGCTTGTCGACTCGTGGACTGGGTACTTGACTCGAGGAGTGAACTCAACTCGAGGAGAAACGTAGAGTCGGCACGAGGAGTAGCTTGTCAACTCGTGGACTCGGTACTCGACTCGAGGAGCGAACTCAACTCGAGGAGAAACGTAGAGTCGGCACGAGGAGTAGCTTGTCGACTCGTGGACTGTTTACTCGACTCGAGGAGCGAACTCAACTCGAGGAGAAACGTAGAGCCGGCACGAGGAGTAGCTTGTCGACTTGTGGACTGGAAACTCGACTCGAGGAGTGAACTCAACTCGAGGAGAAACGTAGAGTCGACACGAGGAGTAGCCCTTCGACTCGTGGACTGGGTACTCGACTCGAGGAGTGAACTCAACTCGAGGAGAAACGTAGAGTCGGCACGAGGAGTAGCTTGTCGACTCGTGGACTCGGTACTCGACTCGAGGAGCGAACTCAACTCAAGGAGAAACGTAGAGTCGGCACGAGATGTAGCTTGTCGACTCGTTGACTGGGTACTCGACTCGAGGAGTGAACTCAACTCGAGGAGAAACGTAGAGTCGTCACGAGGAGTAGCTTGTCGACTCGTGGACTCAGTACTCGACTCAAGGAGCGAACTCAACTCGAGGAGAAACGTAGAGTCGGCACGAGGAGTAGCTTGTCGACTCGTGGACTGGGTACTCGACTCTAGGAGCGAACTCAACTCGAGGAGAAACGTAGAGTCGGCATGAGGAGTAGTTTGTCGACTCGTGGACTGGGTACTTGACTCGAGGAGTGAACTCAACTCAAGGAGAAACGTAGAGTCGGCACGAGGAGTAGCTTGCCGACTCGTTGACTGGGTACTTGACTAGAGGAGCGAACTCAACTCAAGGAGAAACGTATAGTCGGCACGAGGAGTAGCTTTTCGACTCGTGGACTGGGTACTTGACTCGAAGAGTGAACTCAACTCGAGGAGAAACGTAGAGTCGGCACGAGGAGTAGCTTGTCGACTCGTGGACTCGGTACTCGACTCGAGGAGCGAACTCAACTCAAGGAGAAACGTAGAGTCGGCACGAGGAGTAGCTTGTCGACTCGTTGACTGGGTACTCGACTCGAGGAGTGAACTCAACTCGAGGAGAAACGTAGAGTCGTCACGAGGAGTAGCTTGTCGACTCGTGGACTCAGTACTCGACTCGAGGAGCGAACTCAACTCGAGGAGAAACGTAGAGTCGGAACGAGGAGTAGCTTGTCGACTCGTGGACTGGGTACTCGACTCTAGGAGCGAACTCAACTCGAGGAGAAACGTAGAGTCGGCACGAGGAGTAGCTTGTCGACTCGTGGACTCGGTACTCGACTCGAGGAGCAAACTCAACTCGAGGAGAAACGTAGAGTCGGCACGAGGAATAGCTTCACGACTCGTGGACTCGGTACTCGACTCGAGGAGCGCACTCAACTCGAGGAGAAACGTAGAGCCGGCACGAGGAGTAGCTTGTCGACTCGTGGACTGGGTACTGGACTCGAGGATTGAACTCAACTCGAGGAGAAACGTAGAGTCGGCACGAGGAGTAGCTTGTCGACTCGTGGACTCGGTACTCGACTAGAGGAGGGAACTCAACTCGAGGAGAGACGTAGAGTCGGCACGAGGAGTATCTTGTCGACTCGTGGACTGCGTACTCGACTCAAGGAGTGAACTCAACTCGAGGAGAAACGTAGAGTCGGCACGAGGAGTAGCTTGTCGACTCGTGGACTCGGTATTCGACTCGCGGAGCGAACTCAACTCGAGGAGAGACGTAGAGTCGGCACAAGGAGTAGCTTGTCGACTCGTGGACTGGGTACTTGACTCGAGGAGTGAACTCAACTCGAGGAGAAACGTAGAGTCGGCACGAGGAGTAGCTTGTCAACTCGTGGACTCGGTACTCGACTCGAGGAGCGAACTCAACTCGAGGAGAAACGTAGAGTCGGCACGAGGAGTAGCTTGTCGACTCGTGGACTGTTTACTCGACTCGAGGAGCGAACTCAACTCGAGGAGAAACGTAGAGCCGGCACGAGGAGTAGCTTGTCGACTTGTGGACTGGAAACTCGACTCGAGGAGTGAACTCAACTCGAGGAGAAACGTAGAGTCGACACGAGGAGTAGCCCTTCGACTCGTGGACTGGGTACTCGACTCGAGGAGTGAACTCAACTCGAGGAGAAACGTAGAGTCGGCACGAGGAGTAGCTTGTTGACTCGTGGACTCGGTACTCGACTCGAGGAGCGAACTCAACTCAAGGAGAAACGTAGAGTCGGCACGAGGAGTAGCTTGTCGACTCGTTGACTGGGTACTCGACTCGAGGAGTGAACTTAACTCGAGGAGAAACGTAGAGTCGTCACGAGGAGTAGCTTGTCGACTCGTGGACTCAGTACTCGACTCGAGGAGCGAACTCAACTCGAGGAGAAACGTAGAGTCGGCACGAGGAGTAGCTTGTCGACTCGTGGACTGGGTACTCGACTCTAGGAGCGAACTCAACTCGAGGAGAAACGTAGAGTCGGCACGAGGAGTAGCTTGTCGACTCGTGGACTCGGTACTCCACTCGAGGAGCAAACTCAACTCGAGGAGAAACGTAGAGTCGGCACGAGGAATAGCTTCACGACTCGTGGACTCGGTACTCGACTCGAGGAGCGCACTCAACTCGAGCAGAAACGTAGAGCCGGCACGAGGAGTAGCTTGTCGACTCGTGGACTGGGTACTGGACTCGAGGAGTGAACTCAACTCGAGGAGAAACGTAGAGTCGGCACGAGGAGTAGCTTGTCGACTCGTGGACTCGGTATTCGACTCGCGGAGCGAACTCAACTCGAGGAGAGACGTAGAGTCGGCACAAGGAGTAGCTTGTCGACTCGTGGACTGGGTACTTGACTCGAGGAGTGAACTCAACTCGAGGAGAAACGTAGAGTCGGCACGAGGAGTAGCTTGTCGACTCGTGGACTCGGTACTCGACTCGAGGAGCGAACTCAACTCGAGGAGAAACGTAGAGTCGGCACGAGGAGTAGCTTGTCGACTCGTGGACTGTGTACTCGACTCGAGGAGCGAACTCAACTCGAGGAGAAACGTAGAGCCGGCACGAGGAGTAGCTTGTCGACTTGTGGACTGGAAACTCGACTCGAGGAGTGAACTCAACTCGAGGAGAAACGTAGAGTCGACACGAGGAGTAGCCCTTCGACTCGTGGACTGGGTACTCGACTCGAGGAGTGAACTCAACTCGAGGAGAAACGTAGAGTCGGCACGAGGAGTAGCTTGTCGACTCGTGGACTCGGTACTCGACTCGAGGAGCGAACTCAACTCGAGAAGAAACGAAGAGTCGGCACGAGGTGTAGCTTGTCGACTCGTGGACTCGGTACTCGACTCGATGAGTGAACTCAACTCGAGGAGAAACGTAGAGTCGGCATGAGGAGTAGCTTGTCGACTCGTGGACTCGGTACTCGACTCGAGGAGCGAACTTAACTCGAGGAGAGACGTAGAGTCGGCACAAGGAGTAGCTTGTCGACTCGTGGACTGGGTACTTGACTCGAGGAGTGAACTCAACTCGAGGAGAAACGTAGAGTCGGCACGAGGAGTAGCTTGTCGACTCGTGGACTCGGTACTCGACTCGAGGAGCGAACTCAACTCGAGGAGAAACGTAGAGTCGGCACGAGGAGTAGCTTGTCGACTCGTGGACTGTTTACTCGACTCGAGGAGCGAACTCAACTCGAGGAGAAACGTAGAGCCGGCACGAGGAGTAGCTTGTCGACTTGTGGACTGGAAACTCGACTCGAGGAGTGAACTCAACTCGAGGAGAAACGTAGAGTCGACACGAGGAGTAGCCCTTCGACTCGTGGACTGGGTACTCGACTCGAGGAGTGAACTCAACTCGAGGAGAAACGTAGAGTCGGCACGAGGAGTAGCTTGTCGACTCGTGGACTCGGTACTCGACTCGAGGAGCGAACTCAACTCAAGGAGAAACGTAGAGTCGGCACGAGGAGTAGCTTGTCGACTCGTTGACTGGGTACTCGACTCGAGGAGTGAACTCAACTCGAGGAGAAACGTAGAGTCGTCACGAGGAGTAGCTTGTCGACTCGTGGACTCAGTACTCGACTCGAGGAGCGAACTCAACTCGAGGAGAAACGTAGAGTCGGCACGAGGAGTAGCTTGTCGACTCGTGGACTGGGTACTCGACTCTAGGAGCGAACTCAACTCGAGGAGAAACGTAGAGTCGGCACGAGGAGTAGCTTGTCGACTCGTGGACTCGGTACTCCACTCGAGGAGCAAACTCAACTCGAGGAGAAACGTAGAGTCGGCACGAGGAATAGCTTCACGACTCGTGGACTCGGTACTCGACTCGAGGAGCGCACTCAACTCGAGCAGAAACGTAGAGCCGGCACGAGGAGTAGCTTGTCGACTCGTGGACTGGGTACTGGACTCGAGGAGTGAACTCAACTCGAGGAGAAATGTAGAGTCGGCACGAGGAGTAGCTTGTCGACTCGTGGACTCGGTATTCGACTCGCGGAGCGAACTCAACTCGAGGAGAGACGTAGAGTCGGCACAAGGAGTAGCTTGTCGACTCGTGGACTGGGTACTTGACTCGAGGAGTGAACTCAACTCGAGGAGAAACGTAGAGTCGGCACGAGGAGTAGCTTGTCGACTCGTGGACTCGGTACTCGACTCGAGGAGCGAACTCAACTCGAGGAGAAACGTAGAGTCGGCACGAGGAGTAGCTTGTCGACTCGTGGACTGTGTACTCGACTCGAGGAGCGAACTCAACTCGAGGAGAAACGTAGAGCCGGCACGAGGAGTAGCTTGTCGACTTGTGGACTGGAAACTCGACTCGAGGAGTGAACTCAACTCGAGGAGAAACGTAGAGTCGACACAAGGAGTAGCCCTTCGACTCGTGGACTGGGTACTCGACTCGAGGAGTGAACTCAACTCGAGGAGAAACGTAGAGTCGGCACGAGGAGTAGCTTGTCGACTCGTGGACTCGGTACTCGACTCGAGGAGCGAACTCAACTCGAGAAGAAACGAAGAGTCGGCACGAGGTGTAGCTTGTCGACTCGTGGACTCGGTACTCGACTCGATGAGTGAACTCAACTCGAGGAGAAACGTAGAGTCGGCATGAGGAGTAGCTTGTCGACTCGTGGACTCGGTACTCGACTCGAGGAGCGAACTTAACTCGAGGAGAAACGTAGAGTCGGCACGAGGAGTAGCTTGTCGACTCGTGGACTCGGTACTCGACTCGAGGAGCAAACTCAACTCGAGGAGAAACGTAGAGTCGGCACGAGGAATAGATTCACGACTCGTGGACTCGGTACTCGACTCGAGGAGCGCACTCAACTCGAGGAGAAACGTAGAGCCGGCACGAGGAGTAGCTTGTCGACTCGTGGACTGGGTACTGGACTCGAGGATTGAACTCAACTCGAGGAGAAACGTAGAGTCGGCACGAGGAGTAGCTTGTCGACTCGTGGACGCGGTACTCGACTAGAGGAGGGAACTCAACTCGAGGAGAGACGTAGAGTCGGCACGAGGAGTATCTTGTCGACTCGTGGACTGGGTACTCGACTCAAGGAGTGAACTCAACTCGAGGAGAAACGTAGAGTCGGCACGAGGAGTAGCTTGTCGACTCGTGGACTCGGTATTCGACTCGCGGAGCGAACTCAACTCGAGGAGAGACGTAGAGTCGGCACAAGGAGTAGCTTGTCGACTCGTGGACTGGGTACTTGACTCGAGGAGTGAACTCAACTCGAGGAGAAACGTAGAGTCGGCACGAGGAGTAGCTTGTCAACTCGTGGACTCGGTACTCGACTCGAGGAGCGAACTCAACTCGAGGAGAAACGTAGAGTCGGCACGAGGAGTAGCTTGTCGACTCGTGGACTGTTTACTCGACTCGAGGAGCGAACTCAACTCGAGGAGAAACGTAGAGCCGGCACGAGGAGTAGCTTGTCGACTTGTGGACTGGAAACTCGACTCGAGGAGTGAACTCAACTCGAGGAGAAACGTAGAGTCGACACGAGGAGTAGCCCTTCGACTCGTGGACTGGGTACTCGACTCGAGGAGTGAACTCAACTCGAGGAGAAACGTAGAGTCGGCACGAGGAGTAGCTTGTCGACTCGTGGACTCGGTACTCGACTCGAGGAGCGAACTCAACTCAAGGAGAAACGTAGAGTCGGCACGAGGAGTAGCTTGTCGACTCGTTGACTGGGTACTCGACTCGAGGAGTGAACTCAACTCGAGGAGAAACGTAGAGTCCTCACGAGGAGTAGCTTGTCGACTCGTGGACTCAGTACTCGACTCGAGGAGCGAACTCAACTCGAGGAGAAACGTAGAGTCGGCACGAGGAGTAGCTTGTCGACTCGTGGACTGGGTACTCGACTCTAGGAGCGAACTCAACTCGAGGAGAAACGTAGAGTCGGCACGAGGAGTAGCTTGTCGACTCGTGGACTCGGTACTCCACTCGAGGAGCAAACTCAACTCGAGGAGAAACGTAGAGTCGGCACGAGGAATAGCTTCACGACTCGTGGACTCGGTACTCGACTCGAGGAGCGCACTCAACTCGAGGAGAAACGTAGAGCCGGCACGAGGAGTAGCTTGTCGACTCGTGGACTGGGTACTGGACTCGAGGAGTGAACTCAACTCGAGGAGAAACGTAGAGTCGGCACGAGGAGTAGCTTGTCGACTCGTGGACTCGGTATTCGACTCGCGGAGCGAACTCAACTCGAGGAGAGACGTAGAGTCGGCACAAGGAGTAGCTTGTCGACTCGTGGACTGGGTACTTGACTCGAGGAGTGAACTCAACTCGAGGAGAAACGTAGAGTCGGCACGAGGAGTAGCTTGTCGACTCGTGGACTCGGTACTCGACTCGAGGAGCGAACTCAACTCGAGGAGAAACGTAGAGTCGGCACGAGGAGTAGCTTGTCGACTCGTGGACTGTGTACTCGACTCGAGGAGCGAACTCAACTCGAGGAGAAACGTAGAGCCGGCACGAGGAGTAGCTTGTCGACTTGTGGACTGGAAACTCGACTCGAGGAGTGAACTCAACTCGAGGAGAAACGTAGAGTCGACACGAGGAGTAGCCCTTCGACTCGTGGACTGGGTACTCGACTCGAGGAGTGAACTCAACTCGAGGAGAAACGTAGAGTCGGCACGAGGAGTAGCTTGTCGACTCGTGGACTCGGTACTCGACTCGAGGAGCGAACTCAACTCGAGAAGAAACGAAGAGTCGGCACGAGGTGTAGCTTGTCGACTCGTGGACTCGGTACTCGACTCGATGAGTGAACTCAACTCGAGGAGAAACGTAGAGTCGGCATGAGGAGTAGCTTGTCGACTCGTGGACTCGGTACTCGACTCGAGGAGCGAACTTAACTCGAGGAGAAACGTAGAGTCGGCACGAGGAGTAGCCTGTTGAGTCGTGGACTGGGTACTCGACTCGAGGAGTGAACTCAACTCGAGGAGAAACGTAGAGTCGGCACGAGGAGTAGCTTGTCGACTCGTGGACTCGGTACTCGACTCGAGGAGAGACGTAGAGTCGGCACGAGGAGTAGCTTGTCGACTCGTGGACTCGGTACTCAACTCGAGGAGAGACGTAGAGTCGGCACGAGGAGTAGCTTGTCGACTCGTGGACTCGGTACTCGACTCGAGGAGCGAACTCAACTCGAGGAGAAACGTAGAGTCGGCACGAGGAGTAGCTTGTCGACTCGTGGACTCGGTACTCGACTCGAGGAGCGAACTCAACTCGAGGAGAAACGTATAGTCGGCACGAGGAATAGCTTGTCGACTCGTGGACTGGGTACTCGACTCAAGGAGTGAACTCAACTCGAGGAGAAACGTAGAGTCGGCACGAGGAGTAGCTTGTCGACTCGTGGACTCGGTACTAGACTCGCGGAGCGAACTCAACTCGAGGAGAGACGTAGAGTCGGCACGAGGAGTAGCTTGTCGACTCGTGGACTGGGTACTCGACTCGATGAGTGAACTTAACTCGAGGAGAAACGTAGAGTCGGCATGAGGAGTAGCTTGTCGACTCGTGGACTCGGTACTCGACTCGAGGAGCGAACTTAACTCGAGGAGAAACGTAGAGTCGGCACGAGGAGTAGCCTGTTGAGTCGTGGACTGGGTACTCGACTCGAGGAGAAACGTAGAGTCGGCACGAGGAGTAGCTTGTCGACTCGTGGACTCGGTACTAGACTCGCGGAGCGAACTCAACTCGAGGAGAGACGTAGAGTCGGCACGAGGAGTAGCTTGTCGACTCGTGGACTCGGTACTCGACTCGAGGAGCGAACTCAACTCGAGGAGAAACGTAGAGTTGGCACGAGGAGTAGCTTGTCGACTCATGGACTCGGTACTCGACTCGAGTAGCGAACTCAACTCGAGGAGAAACGTATAGTCGGCACGAGGAGTAGCTTGTCGACTCGTGGACTGTGTACTCGACTCGAGGAGCGAACTCAACTCGAGGAGAAACGTAGAGCCGGCACGAGGAGTAGCTTGTCGACTTGTGGACTGGAAACTCGACTCGAGGAGTGAACTCAACTCGAGGAGAAACGTAGAGTCGACACGAGGAGTAGCCCTTCGACTCGTGGACTGGGTACTCGACTCGAGGAGTGAACTCAACTCGAGGAGAAACGTAGAGTCGGCACGAGGAGTAGCTTGTCGACTCGTGGACTCGGTACTCGACTCGAGGAGCGAACTCAACTCGAGAAGAAACGAAGAGTCGGCACGAGGTGTAGCTTGTCGACTCGTGGACTCGGTACTCGACTCGATGAGTGAACTCAACTCGAGGAGAGACGTAGAGTCGGCACAAGGAGTAGCTTGTCGACTCGTGGACTGGGTACTTGACTCGAGGAGTGAACTCAACTCGAGGAGAAACGTAGAGTCGGCACGAGGAGTAGCTTGTCGACTCGTGGACTCGGTACTCGACTCGAGGAGCGAACTCAACTCGAGGAGAAACGTAGAGTCGGCACGAGGAGTAGCTTGTCGACTCGTGGACTGTGTACTCGACTCGAGTAGCGAACTCAACTCGAGGAGAAACGTAGAGCCGGCACGAGGAGTAGCTTGTCGACTTGTGGACTGGAAACTCGACTCGAGGAGTGAACTCAACTCGAGGAGAAACGTAGAGTCGACACGAGGAGTAGCCCTTCGACTCGTGGACTGGGTACTCGACTCGAGGAGTGAACTCAACTCGAGGAGAAACGTAGAGTCGGCACGAGGAGTAGCTTGTCGACTCGTGGACTCGGTACTCGACTAGAGGAGCGAACTCAACTCGAGAAGAAACGAAGAGTCGGCACGAGGTGTAGCTTGTCGACTCGTGGACTCGGTACTCGACTCGATGAGTGAACTCAACTCGAGGAGAAACGTAGAGTCGGCATGAGGAGTAGCTTGTCGACTCGTGGACTCGGTACTCGACTCGAGGACCGAACTTAACTCGAGGAGAAACGTAGAGTCGGCACGAGGAGTAGCTTGTCGACTCGTGGACTCGGTACTCGACTCGAGGAGCAAACTCAACTCGAGGAGAAACGTAGAGTCGGCACGAGGAATAGCTTCACGATTCGTGGACTCGGTACTCGACTCGAGGAGCGCACTCAACTCGAGGAGAAACGTAGAGCGGGCACGAGGAGTAGCTTGTCGACTCGTGGACTGGGTACTGGACTCGAGGATTGAACTCAACTCGAGGAGAAACGTAGAGTCGGCACGAGGAGTAGCTTGTCGACTCGTGGACTCGGTACTCGACTCGAGGAGGGAACTCAACTCGAGGAGAAACGTAGAGTCGGCACGAGGAGTAGCTTGTCGACTCGTGGACTCGGTACTAGACTCGCGGAGCGAACTCAACTCGAGGAGAGACGTAGAGTCGGCACGAGGCGTAGCTTGTCGACTCGTGGACTGGGCACTCGACTCGAGGAGCGAACTCAACTCGAGGAGAAACGTAGAGTCGGCACGAGGAGTAGCCTGTCGACTCGTGGACTGGGTACTCGACTCGATGAGTGAACTCAACTCGAGGAGAAACGTAGAGTCGGCATGAGGAGTAGCTTGTCGACTCGTGGACTCGGTACTCGACTCGAGGAGCGAACTTAACTCGAGGAGAAACGTAGAGTCGGCACGAGGAGTAGCCTGTTGAGTCGTGGACTCGGTACTCGACTCGAGGAGCGAACTCAACTCGAGGAGAGACGTAGAGTCGGGACGAGGAGTAGCTTGTCGACTCGTGGACTCGGTACTCGACTCGAGGAACGAACTCAACTCGAGGAGAAACGTAGAGTCGGCACGAGGAGTAGCTTGTCGACTCGTGGACTCGGTACTCGACTCGAGGAGCGAACTCAACTCGAGGAGAAACGTATAGTCGGCACGAGGAATAGCTTTACGACTCGTGGACTCGGTACTCGACTCGAGGAGCGCACTCAACTCGAGGAGAAACGTAGAGCGGGCACGAGGAGTAGCTTGTCGACTCGTGGACTGGGTACTGGACTCGAGGATTGAACTCAACTTGAGGAGAAACGTAGAGTCGGCACGAGGAGTAGCTTGTCGACTCGTGGACTCGGTACTCGACTCGAGGAGGGAACTCAACTCGGGGAGAGACGTAGAGTCGGCACGAGGAGTAGCTTGTCGACTCGTGGACTGGGTACTCGACTCAAGGAGTGAACTCAACTCGAGGAGAAACGTAGAGTCGGCACGAGGAGTAGCTTGTCGACTCGTGGACTGGGTACTTGACTCGAGGAGTGAACTCAACTCGAGGAGAAACGTAGAGTCGGCACGAGGAGTAGCTTATCGACTCGTGGACTCGGTACTAGACTCGAGGAGGGAACTCAACTCGAGGAGAGACGTAGAGTCGGCACGAGGAGTAGTTTTTCGACTCGTGGACTGGGTACTTGACTCGAGGAGTGAACTCAACTCAAGGAGAAACGTAGAGTCGGCACGAGGAGTAGTTTGTCGACTCGTGGACTCGGTACTAGACTCGAGGAGGGAACTCAACTCGGGGAGAGACGTAGAGTCGGCACGAGGAGTAGTTTGTCGACTCGTGGACTGGGTACTCGACTCAAGGAGTGAACTCAACTCGAGGAGAAACGTAGAGTCGGCACGAGGAGTAGCTTATCGACTCGTGGACTCGGTACTAGACTCGAGGAGGGAACTCAACTCGAGGAGAGACGTAGAGTCGGCACGAGGAGTAGTTTGTCGACTTGTGGACTGGGTACTTGACTCGAGGAGTGAACTCAACTCAAGGAGAAACGTAGAGTCGGCACGAGGAGTAGCTTGCCGACTCGTTGACTGGGTACTTGACTAGAGGAGCGAACTCAACTCAAGGAGAAACGTAGAGTCGGCACGAGGAGTAGCTTGTCGACTCGTGGACTGGGTACTTGACTCGAAGAGTGAACTCAACTCCAGGAGAAACGTAGAGTCGGCACGAGGAGTAGCTTGTCGACTCGTGGACTCGGTACTCGACTCGAGGAGCAAACTCAACTCAAGGAGAAACGTAGAGTCGGCACGAGGAGTAGCTTGTCGACTCGTTGACTGGGTACTCGACTCGAGGAGTGAACTCAACTCGAGGAGAAACGTAGAGTCGTCACGAGGAGTAGCTTGTCGACTCGTGGACTCAGTACTCGACTCGAGGAGCGAACTCAACTCGAGGAGAAACGTAGAGTCGGCACGAGGAGTAGCTTGTCGACTCGTGGACTGGGTACTCGACTCTAGGAGCGAACTCAACTCGAGGAGAAACGTAGAGTCGGCACGAGGAGTAGCTTGTCAACTCGTGGACTCGGTACTCGACTCGAGGAGCAAACTCAACTCGAGGAGAAACGTAGAGTCGGCACAAGGAATAGCTTCACGACTCGTGGACTCGGTACTCGACTCGAGGAGCGCACTCAACTCGAGGAGAAACGTAGAGCCGGCACGAGGAGTAGCTTGTCGACTCGTGGACTGGGTACTGGACTCGAGGATTGAACTCAACTCGAGGAGAAACGTAGAGTCGGCACGAGGAGTAGCTTGTCGACTCGTGGACTCGGTACTCGACTCGAGGAGGGAACTCAACTCGAGGAGAGACGTAGAGTCGGCACGAGGAGTATCTTGTCGACTCGTGGACTGGGTACTCGACTCAAGGAGTGAACTCAACTCGAGGAGAAACGTAGAGTCGGCACGAGGAGTAGCTTGTCGACTCGTGGACTCGGTATTCGACTCGCGGAGCGAACTCAACTCGAGGAGAGACGTAGAGTCGGCACAAGGAGTAGCTTGTCCACTCGTGGACTGGGTACTTGACTCGATGAGTGAACTCAACTCGAGGAGAAACGTAGAGTCGGCACGAGGAGTAGCTTGTCGACTCGTGGACTCGGTACTCGACTCGAGGAGCGAACTCAACTCGAGGAGAAACGTAGAGTCGGCACGAGGAGTAGCTTGTCGACTCGTGGACTGTGTACTCGACTCGAGGAGCGAACTCAACTAGAGGAGAAACGTAGAGCCAGCACGAGGAGTAGCTTGTCGACTTGTGGACTGGAAACTCGACTCGAGGAGTGAACTCAACTCGAGGAGAAACGTAGAGTCGACACGAGGAGTAGCCCTTCGACTCGTGGACTGGGTACTCGACTCGAGGAGTGAACTCAACTCGAGGAGAAACGTAGAGTCGGCACGAGGAGTAGCTTGTCGACTCGTGGACTCGGTACTCGACTCGAGGAGCGAACTCAACTCGAGAAGAAACGAAGAGTCGGCACGAGGTGTAGCTTGTCGACTCGTGGACTCGGTACTCGACTCGATGAGTGAACTCAACTCGAGGAGAAACGTAGAGTCGGCATGAGGAGTAGCTTGTCGACTCGTGGACTCGGTACTCGACTCGAGGAACGAACTTAACTCGAGGAGAAACGTAGAGTCGGCACGAGGAGTAGCTTATCGACTCGTGGACTCGGTACTAGACTCGAGGAGGGAACTCAACTCGAGGAGAGACGTAGAGTCGGCACGAGGAGTAGCTTGTCGACTCGTGGACTCGGTACTCGACTCGAGGAGAGACGTAGAGTCGGCACGAGGAGTAGCTTGTCGACTCGTGGACTCGGTACTCCACTCGAGGAGAGACGTAGAGTCGGCACGAGGAGTAGCTTGTCGACTCGTGGACTCGGTACTCGACTCGAGGAGCGAACTTAACTCGAGGAGAAACGTAGAGTCGGCACGAGGAGTAGCTTGTCGACTCGTGGACTCGGTACTCGACTCGAGGAGCGAACTCAACTCGAGGAGAAACGTATAGTCGGCATGAGGAATAGCTTGTCGACTCGTGGACTGGGTACTCGACTCAAGGAGTGAACTCAACTCGAGGAGAAACGTAGAGTCGGCACGAGGAGTAGCTTGTCGACTCGTGGATTCGGTACTAGACTCGTGGAGCGAACTCAACTCGAGGAGAGACGTAGAGTCGGCACGAGGAGTAGCCTGTCGACTCGTGGACTGGGTACTCGACTCGATGAGTGAACTCAACTCGAGGAGAAACGTAGAGTCGGCATGAGGAGTAGCTTGTCGACTCGTGGACTCGGTACTCGACTCGAGGAGCGAACTTAACTCGAGGAGAAACGTAGAGTCGGCACGAGGAGTAGCCTGTTGAGTCGTGGACTGGGTACTCGACTCGAGGAGAAACGTAGAGTCGGCACGAGGAGTAGCTTGTCGACTCGTGGACTCGGTACTAGACTCGCGGAGCGAACTCAACTCGAGGAGAGACGTAGAGTCGGCACGAGGAGTAGCTTGTCGACTCGTGGACTCGGTACTCGACTCGAGGAGCGAACTCAACTCGAGGAGAAACGTAGAGTTGGCACGAGGAGTAGCTTGTCGACTCGTGGACTCGGTACTCGACTCGAGTAGCGAACTCAACTCGAGGAGAAACGTATAGTCGGCACGAGGAATAGATTTACGACTCGTGGACTCGGTACTCGACTCGAGGAGCGCACTCAACTCGAGGAGAAACGTAGAGCGGGCACGAGGAGTAGCTTGTCGACTCGTGGACTGGGTACTGGACTCGAGGATTGAACTCAACTCGAGGAGAAACGTAGAGTCGGCACGAGGAGTAGCTTGTCGACTCGTGGACTCGGTACTCGACTCGAGGAGGGAACTCAACTCGGGGAGAGACGTAGAGTCGGCACGAGGAGTAGCTTGTCGACTCGTGGACTGGGTACTCGACTCAAGGAGTGAACTCAACTCGAGGAGAAACGTAGAGTCGGCACGAGGAGTAGCTTGTCGACTCGTGGACTCGGTATTCGACTCGCGGAGCGAACTCAACTCGAGGAGAGACGTAGAGTCGGCACAAGGAGTAGCTTGTCGACTCGTGGACTGGGTACTTGACTCGAGGAGTGAACTCAACTCGAGGAGAAACGTAGAGTCGGCACGAGGAGTAGCTTGTCGACTCGTGGACTCGGTACTCGACTCGAGGAGCGAACTCAACTGGAGGAAAAACGTAGAGTCGGCACGAGGAGTAGCTTGTCGATTCGTGGACTCGGTACTAGACTCGCGGAGCGAACTCAACTCGAGGAGAGACGTAGAGTCGGCACGAGGCGTAGCTTGTCGACTCATGGACTGGGTACTCGACTCGAGGAGTGAACTCAACTCGAGGAGAAACGTAGAGTCGGTACGAGGAGTAGCTTGTCGACTAGTGGACTCGGTACTCGACTCGAGGAGCGAACTCAACTCGAGGAGAAACGTAGAGTCGGCACGAGGAGTAGCTTGTCGACTCGTGGACTGGGTACTTGACTCGAGGAGTGAACTCAACTCGAGGAGAAACGTAGAGTCGGCACGAGGAGTAGCTTGTCGACTCGTGGACTCGGTACTCGACTCGAGGAGCGAACTCAACTCGAGGAGAAACGTAGAGTCGGAACGAGGAGTAGCTTGTCGACTCGTGGACTGGGTACTCGACTCGAGGAGCGAACTCAACTCGAGGAGAAACGTAGAGCCGGCACGAGGAGTAGCTTGTCAACTCGTGGACTGGGTACTCGACTCGAGGAGTGAACTCAACTCGAGGAGAAACGTAGAGCCGGCACGAGGAGTAGCTTGTCGACTCGTGGACTGGAAACTCGACTCGAGGAGTGAACTCAACTCGAGGAGAAATGTAGAGTCGACACGAGGAGTAGCCCTTCGACTCGTGGACTGGGTACTCGACTCGAGGAGTGAACTCAACTCGAGGAGAAACGTAGAGTCGGCACGAGGAGTAGCTTGTCGACTCGTGGACTGTGTACTCGACTCGAGGAGCGAACTCAACTCGAGGAGAAACGTAGAGCCGGCACGAGGAGTAGCTTGTCGACTCGTGGACTGGAAACTCGTCTCGAGGAGTGAACTCAACTCGAGGAGAAACGTAGAGTCGACACGAGGAGTAGCCCTTCGACTCGTGGACTGGGTACTCGACTCGAGGAGTGAACTCAACTCGAGGAGAAACGTAGAGTCGGCACGAGGAGTAGCTTGTCGACTCGTGGACTCGGTACTCGACTCGAGGAGCGAACTCAACTCGAGAAGAAACGTAGAGTCGGCACGAGGAGTAGCCTGTCGACTCGTGGACTGGGTACTCGACTCGATGAGTGAACTCAACTCGAGGAGAAACGTAGAGTCGGCACGAGGAGTAGCTTGTCGACTCGTGGACTCGGTACTCGACTCGACGAGCGAACTTAACTCGAGGAGAAACGTAGAGTCGGCACGAGGAGTAGCCTGTTGAGTCGTGCACTGGGTACTCGACTCGAGGAGTGAACTCAACTCGAGGAGAAAAGTAGAGTCGGCACGAGGAGTAGCTTGTCGACTAGTGGACTCGGTACTCGACTCGAGGAGCGAACTCAACTCGAGGAGAGACGTAGAGTCGGCACGAGGAGTAGCTTGTCGACTCGGGGACTCGGTACTCGACTCGAGGAGCGAACTCAACTCGAGGAGAAACGTAGAGTCGACACGAGGAGTAGCTTGTTGACTCGTGGACTCGGTACTCGACTCAAGGAGCGAACTCAACTCGAGGAGAAACGTATAGTCGGCACGAGGAATAGCTTTACGACTCGTGGACTCGGTACTCGACTCGAGGAGCGAACTCAACTCGAGGAGAAACGTAGAGCCAGCACGAGGAGTAACTTGTCGACTTGTGGACTGGAAACTCGATTCGAGGAGTGAACTCAACTCAAGGAGAAACGTAGAGTCGACACGAGGAGTAGCCCTTCGACTCGTGGACTGGGTACTCGACTCGAGGAGTGAACTCAACTCGAGGAGAAACGTAGAGTCGGCACGAGGAGTAGCTTGTCGACTCGTGGACTCGGTACTCGACTCGAGGAGCGAACTCAACTCGAGAAGAAACGAAGAGTCGGCACGAGGTGTAGCTTGTCGACTCGTGGACTCGGTACTCGACTCGATGAGTGAACTCAACTCGAGGAGAAACGTAGAGTCGGCATGAGGAGTAGCTTGTCGACTCGTGGACTCGGTACTCGACTCGAGGAACGAACTTAACTCGAGGAGAAACGTAGAGTCGGCACGAGGAGTAGCCTGTTGAGTCGTGGACTGGGTACTCGACTCGAGGAGTGAACTCAACTCAAGGAGAAACGTAGAGTCGGCACGAGGAGTAGCTTGTCGACTCGTGGACTCGGTACTCGACTCGAGGAGAGACGTAGAGTCGGCACGAGGAGTAGCTTGTCGACTCGTGGACTCGGTACTCAACTCGAGGAGAGACGTAGAGTCGGCACGAGGAGTAGCTTGTCGACTCGTGGACTCGGTACTCGACTCG
Organism: Urtica dioica subsp. dioica; assembly: GCF_054948205.1. Classification (NCBI taxonomy): domain Eukaryota; kingdom Viridiplantae; phylum Streptophyta; class Magnoliopsida; order Rosales; family Urticaceae; genus Urtica; species Urtica dioica. The sequence goes on from NC_142758.1 coordinate 28,692,873, forward strand.
AGGAGCGAACTCAACTCGAGGAGAAACGTAGAGTCGGCACGAGGAGTAGCTTGTCGACTCGTGGACTCGGTACTCGACTCGAGGAGCGAACTCAACTCGAGGAGAAACGTATAGTCGGCACGAGGAATAGCTTGTCGACTCGTGGACTGGGTACTCGACTCAAGGAGTGAACTCAACTCGAGGAGAAACGTAGAGTCGGCACGAGGAGTAGCTTGTCGACTCGTGGACTCGGTACTAGACTCGCGGAGCGAACTCAACTCGAGGAGAGACGTAGAGTCGGCACGAGGAGTAGCCTGTCGACTCGTGGACTGGGTACTCGACTCGATGAGTGAACTCAACTCGAGGAGAAACGTAGAGTCGGCATGAGGAGTAGCTTGTCGACTCGTGGACTCGGTACTCGACTCGAGGAGCGAACTTAACTCGAGGAGAAACGTAGAGTCGGCACGAGGAGTAGCCTGTTGAGTCGTGGACTGGGTACTCGACTCGAGGAGAAACGTAGAGTCGGCACGAGGAGTAGCTTGTCGACTCGTGGACTCGGTACTAGACTCGCGGAGCGAACTCAACTCGAGGAGAGACGTAGAGTCGGCACGAGGAGTAGCTTGTCGACTCGTGGACTCGGTACTCGACTCGAGGAGCGAACTCAACTCGAGGAGAAACGTAGAGTTGGCACGAGGAGTAGCTTGTCGACTCGTGGACTCGGTACTCGACTCGAGTAGCGAACTCAACTCGAGGAGAAACGTATAGTCGGCACGAGGAATAGATTTACGACTCGTGGACTCGGTACTCGACTCGAGGAGCGCACTCAACTCGAGGAGAAACGTAGAGCGGGCACGAGGAGTAGCTTGTCGACTCGTGGACTGGGTACTGGACTCGAGGATTGAACTCAACTCGAGGAGAAACGTAGAGTCGGCACGAGGAGTAGCTTGTCGACTCGTGGACTCGGTACTCGACTCGAGGAGGGAACTCAACTCGGGGAGAGACGTAGAGTCGGCACGAGGAGTAGCTTGTCGACTCGTGGACTGGGTACTCGACTCAAGGAGTGAACTCAACTGGAGGAAAAACGTAGAGTCGGCACGAGGAGTAGCTTGTCGACTCGTGGACTCGGTACTAGACTCGCGGAGCGAACTCAACTCGAGGAGAGACGTAGAGTCGGCACGAGGAGTAGCTTGTCGACTCGTGGACTGGGTACTTGACTCGAGGAGTGAACTCAACTCGAGGAGAAACGTAGAGTCGGCACGAGGAGTAGCTTGTCGACTCGTGGACTCGGTACTCGACTCGAGGAGCGAACTCAACTCGAGGAGAAACGTAGAGTCGGCACGAGGAGTAGCTTGTCGACTCGTGGACTCGGTACTCGACTCGAGGAGCGAACTCAACTCGAGGAGAAACGTAGAGTCGGAACGAGGAGTAGCTTGTCGACTCGTGGACTGGGTACTCGACTCGAGGAGCGAACTCAACTCGAGGAGAAACGTAGAGCCGGCACGAGGAGTAGCTTGTCAACTCGTGGACTGGGTACTCGACTCGAGGAGTGAACTCAACTCGAGGAGAAACGTAGAGCCGGCACGAGGAGTAGCTTGTCGACTCGTGGACTGGAAACTCGACTCGAGGAGTGAACTCAACTCGAGGAGAAATGTAGAGTCGACACGAGGAGTAGCCCTTCGACTCGTGGACTGGGTACTCGACTCGAGGAGTGAACTCAACTCGAGGAGAAACGTAGAGTCGGCACGAGGAGTAGCTTGTCGACTCGTGGACTGTGTACTCGACTCGAGGAGCGAACTCAACTCGAGGAGAAACGTAGAGCCGGCACGAGGAGTAGCTTGTCGACTCGTGGACTGGAAACTCGACTCGAGGAGTGAACTCAACTCGAGGAGAAACGTAGAGTCGACACGAGGAGTAGCCCTTCGACTCGTGGACTGGGTACTCGACTCGAGGAGTGAACTCAACTCGAGGAGAAACGTAGAGTCGGCACGAGGAGTAGCTTGTCGACTCGTGGACTCGGTACTCGACTCGAGGAGCGTACTCAACTCGAGAAGAAACGTAGAGTCGGCACGAGGAGTAGCCTGTCGACTCGTGGACTGGGTACTCGACTCGATGAGTGAACTCAACTCGAGGAGAAACGTAGAGTCGGCACGAGGAGTAGCTTGTCGACTCGTGGACTCGGTACTCGACTCGACGAGCGAACTTAACTCGAGGAGAAACGTAGAGTCGGCACGAGGAGTAGCCTGTTGAGTCGTGCACTGGGTACTCGACTCGAGGAGTGAACTCAACTCGAGGAGAAAAGTAGAGTCGGCACGAGGAGTAGCTTGTCGACTAGTGGACTCGGTACTCGACTCGAGGAGCGAACTCAACTCGAGGAGAGACGTAGAGTCGGCACGAGGAGTAGCTTGTCGACTCGGGGACTCGGTACTCGACTCGAGGAGCGAACTCAACTCGAGGAGAAACGTAGAGTCGGCACGAGGAGTAGCTTGTTGACTCGTGGACTCGGTACTCGACTCAAGGAGCGAACTCAACTCGAGGAGAAACGTATAGTCGGCACGAGGAATAGCTTTACGACTCGTGGACTCGGTACTCGACTCGAGGAGCGCACTCAACTCGAGGAGAAACGTAGAGCGGGCACGAGGAGTAGCTTGTCGACTCGTGGACTGGGTACTGGACTCGAGGATTGAACTCAACTCGAGGAGAAACGTAGAGTCGGCACGAGGAGTAGCTTGTCGACTCGTGGACTCGGTACTCGACTCGAGGAGGGAACTCAACTCGGGGAGAGACGTAGAGTCGGCACGAGGAGTAGCTTGTCGACTCGTGGACTAGGTACTCGACTCAAGGAGTGAACTCAACTCGAGGAGAAACGTAGAGTCGGCACGAGGAGTAGCTTGTCGACTCGTGGACTCGGTACTAGACTCGCGGAGCGAACTCAACTCGAGGAGAGACGTAGAGTCGGCACGAGGCGTAGCTTGTCGACTCGTGGACTGGGTACTCGACTTGAGGAGTGAACTCAACTCGAGGAGAAACGTAGAGTCGGTACGAGGAGTAGCTTGTCGACTCGTGGACTCGGTACTCGACTCGAGGAGCGAACTCAACTCGAGGAGAAACGTAGAGTCGGCACGAGGAGTAGCTTGTCGACTCGTGGACTGGGTACTTGACTCGAGGAGTGAACTCAACTCGAGGAGAAACGTAGAGTCGGCACGAGGAGTAGCTTGTCGACTCGTGGACTCGGTACTCGACTCGAGGAGCGAACTCAACTCGAGGAGAAACGTAGAGTCGGCACGATAAGTAGCTTGTCGACTCGTGGACTGGGTACTCGACTCGAGGAGCGAACTCAACTCGAGGAGAAACGTAGAGCCGGCACGAGGAGTAGCTTGTCAACTCGTGGACTGGGTACTCGACTCGAGGAGTGAACTCAACTCGAGGAGAAACGTAGAGTCGGCACGAGGAGTAGCTTGTCGACTCGTGGACTGGGTACTTGACTCGAGGAGTGAACTCAACTCGAGGAGAAACGTAGAGTCGGCACGAGGAGTAGCTTGTCGACTCGTGGACTCGGTACTCGACTCGAGGAGCGAATTCAACTCAAGGAGAAACGTAGAGTCGGCACGAGGAGTAGCTTGTCGACTCGTGGACTGGGTACTTGAATCGAGGAGTGAACTCAACTCGAGGAGAAACGTAGAGTCGGCACGAGGAGTAGCTTGTCGACTCGTGGACTAGGTACTAGACTCGAGGAGGGAACTCAACTCGAGGAGAGACGTAGAGTCGGCACGAGGAGTAGTTTGTCGACTCGTGGACTGGGTACTTGACTCGAGGACTGAACTCAACTCAAGGAGAAACGTAGAGTCGGCACGAGGAGTAGCTTGTCGACTCGTGGACTGGGTACTTGACTCGAGGAGCGAACTCAACTCAAGGAGAAACGTAGAGTCGGCACGAGGATTAGCTTGTCGACTCGTGGACTGGGTACTTGACTCGAGGACTGAACTCAACTCAAGGAGAAACGTAGAGTCGGCACGAGGAGTAGCTTGTCGATTCGTGGAATGGGTACTTGACTCGAGGAGCGAACTCAACTCAAGGAGAAACGTAGAGTCGGCACGAGGAGTAGCTTGTCGACTCGTGGACTGGGTATTTGACTCGAAGAGTGAACTCAACTCGAGGAGAAATGTAGAGTCGGCACGAAGAGTAGCTTGTCGACTCGTGGACTCGGTACTCGACTCGAGGAGCGAACTCAACTCAAGGAGAAACGTAGAGTCGGCACGAGGAGTAGCTTGTCGACTCGTGGACTGGGTACTCGACTCGAAGAGTGATCTCAACTCGAGGAGAAATGTAGAGTCGTCACGAGGAGTAGCTTGTCGACTCGTGGACTCAGTACTCGACTCGAGGAGCGAACTCAACTCGAGGAGAAACGTAGAGTCGGCACGAGGAGTAGCTTGTCGACTCGTGGACTGGGTACTCGACTCGAGGAGCGAACTCAACTCGAGGAAAAACGTAGAGCCGACACGAGGAGTAGCTTGTCGACTCGTGGACTGGGTACTCAACTCGAGGAGTGAACTCAACTAGAGGAGAAACGTAGAGTCGACACGAGGAGTAGCTTGTCGACTCGTTTACTGGGTACTCGACTCGAGGAGTGAACTCAACTCGAGGAGAAACGTAGCGTCGGCACGAGGAGTAGCTTGTCGACTCATGAAATCGGTACTCGACTCGAGGAGCGAACTCAACTCGAGGAGAAACGTAGAGTCGGCACGAGGAGTAGCCTATCGACTCGTGGACTGGGTACTCGACTCGAGGAGTGAACTCAACTCGAGGAGAAACGTAGAGTCGGCACGAGGAGTAGCTTGTCGACTCGTGGACTCGGTACTCGACTCGAGGAGCGAACTCAACTCAAGGAGAAACGTAGAGTCGGCACGAGGAGTAGCTTGTCGACTCGTGGACTGGGTACTTGAATCGAGGAGTGAACTCAACTCGAGGAGAAACGTAGAGTCGGCACGAGGAGTAGCTTGTCGACTCGTGGACTAGGTACTAGACTCGAGGAGGGAACTCAACTCGAGGAGAGACGTAGAGTCGGCACGAGGATTAGTTTGTCGACTCGTGGACTGGGTACTTGACTCGAGGACTGAACTCAACTCAAGGAGAAACGTAGAGTCGGCACGAGGAGTAGCTTGTCGACTCGTGGACTGGGTACTTGACTCGAGGAGCGAACTCAACTCAAGGAGAAACGTAGAGTCGGCACGAGGATTAGCTTGTCGACTCGTGGACTGGGTACTTGACTCGAGGACTGAACTCAACTCAAGGAGAAACGTAGAGTCGGCACGAGGAGTAGCTTGTCGATTCGTGGAATGGGTACTTGACTCGAGGAGCGAACTCAACTCAAGGAGAAACGTAGAGTCGGCACGAGGAGTAGCTTGTCGACTCGTGGACTGGGTATTTGACTCGAAGAGTGAACTCAACTCGAGGAGAAATGTAGAGTCGGCACGAAGAGTAGCTTGTCGACTCGTGGACTCGGTACTCGACTCGAGGAGCGAACTCAACTCAAGGAGAAACGTAGAGTCGGCACGAGGAGTAGCTTGTCGACTCGTGGACTGGGTACTCGACTCGAAGAGTGATCTCAACTCGAGGAGAAATGTAGAGTCGTCACGAGGAGTAGCTTGTCGACTCGTGGACTCAGTACTCGACTCGAGGAGCGAACTCAACTCGAGGAGAAACGTAGAGTCGGCACGAGGAGTAGCTTGTCGACTCGTGGACTGGGTACTCGACTCGAGGAGCGAACTCAACTCGAGGAAAAACGTAGAGCCGACACGAGGAGTAGCTTGTCGACTCGTGGACTGGGTACTCAACTCGAGGAGTGAACTCAACTAGAGGAGAAACGTAGAGTCGACACGAGGAGTAGCTTGTCGACTCGTTTACTGGGTACTCGACTCGAGGAGTGAACTCAACTCGAGGAGAAACGTAGCGTCGGCACGAGGAGTAGCTTGTCGACTCATGAAATCGGTACTCGACTCGAGGAGCGAACTCAACTCGAGGAGAAACGTAGAGTCGGCACGAGGAGTAGCCTATCGACTCGTGGACTGGGTACTCGACTCGAGGAGTGAACTCAACTCGAGGAGAAACGTAGAGTCGGCACGAGGAGTAGCTTGTCGACTCGTGGACTCGGTACTCGACTCGAGGAGCGAACTCAACTCAAGGAGAAACGTAGAGTCGGCACGAGGAGTAGCTTGTCGACTCGTGGACTGGGTACTTGAATCGAGGAGTGAACTCAACTCGAGGAGAAACGTAGAGTCGGCACGAGGAGTAGCTTGTCGACTCGTGGACTAGGTACTAGACTCGAGGAGGGAACTCAACTCGAGGAGAGACGTAGAGTCGGCACGAGGATTAGTTTGTCGACTCGTGGACTGGGTACTTGACTCGAGGACTGAACTCAACTCAAGGAGAAACGTAGAGTCGGCACGAGGAGTAGCTTGTCGACTCGTGGACTGGGTACTTGACTCGAGGAGCGAACTCAACTCAAGGAGAAACGTAGAGTCGGCACGAGGATTAGCTTGTCGACTCGTGGACTGGGTACTTGACTCGAGGACTGAACTCAACTCAAGGAGAAACGTAGAGTCGGCACGAGGAGTAGCTTGTCGACTCGTGGAATGGGTACTTGACTCGAGGAGCGAACTCAACTCAAGGAGAAACGTAGAGTCGGCACGAGGAGTAGCTTGTCGACTCGTGGACTGGGTACTTGACTCGAAGAGTGAACTCAACTCGAGGAGAAATGTAGAGTCGGCACGAGGAGTAGCTTGTCGACTCGTGGACTCGGTACTCGACTCGAGGAGCGAACTCAACTCAAGGAGAAACGTAGAGTCGGCACGAGGAGTAGCTTGTCGACTCGTGGACTGGGTACTTGACTCGAAGAGTGAACTCAACTCGAGGAGAAATGTAGAGTCGGCACGAGGAGTAGCTTGTCGACTCGTGGACTCGGTACTCGACTCGAGGAGCGAACTCAACTCAAGGAGAAACGTAGAGTCGGCACGAGGAGTAGCTTGTCGACTCGTGGACTGGGTACTTGACTCGAAGAGTGAACTCAACTCGAGGAGAAACGTAGAGTCGGCACGAGGAGTAGCTTGTCGACTAGTGAACTCGGTACTCGACTCGAGGAGCGAACTCAACTCGAGGAGAAACGTAGAGTCGGCACGAGGAGTAGCCTGTTGAGTCGTGGACTGGGTACTCGACTCGAGGAGTGAACTCAAGTCGAGGAGAAACGTAGAGTCGGCACGAGGAGTAGCTTGTCGACTCGTGGACTCGGTACTCGACTCGAGGAGCGAACTCAACTCGAGGAGAGACGTAGAGTCGGCTCGAGGAGTAGCTTGTCGACTCGTGGACTCGGTACTCGACTCGAGGAGCGAACTCAACTCGAGGAGAAACGTAGAGTCGGCACAAGGAGTAGCTTGTCGACTCGTGGACTGGGTACTTGACTCGAGGAGTGAACTCAACTCGAGGAGAAACGTAGAGTCGGCACGAGGAGTAGCTTGTCGACTCGTGGACTCGGTACTCGACTCGAGGAGCGAACTCAACTCAAGGAGAAACGTAGAGTCGGCACGAGGAGTAGCTTGTCGACTCGTGGACTGGGTACTTGAGTCGAGGAGTGAACTCAACTCGAGGAGAAACGTAGAGTCGGCACGAGGAGTAGCTTGTCGACTCGTGGACTAGGTACTAGACTCGAGGAGGGAACTCAACTCGAGGAGAGACGTAGAGTCGGCACGAGGAGTAGTTTGTCGACTCGTGGACTGGGTACTTGACTCGAGGACTGAACTCAACTCAAGGAGAAACGTAGAGTCGGCACGAGGAGTAGCTTGTCGACTCGTGGACTGGGTACTTGACTCGAGGAGCGAACTCAACTCAAGGAGAAACGTAGAGTCGGCACGAGGAGTAGCTTGTCGACTCGTGGACTGGGTACTTGACTCGAAGAGTGAACTCAACTCGAGGAGAAATGTAGAGTCGGCACGAGGAGTAGCTTGTCGACTCGTGGACTCGATACTCGACTCGAGGAGCGAACTCAACTCAAGGAGAAACGTAGAGTCGGCACGAGGAGTAGCTTGTCGACTCGTGGACTGGGTACTCGACTCAAGGAGTGATCTCAACTCGAGGAGAAATGTAGAGTCGTCACGAGGAGTAGCTTGTCGACTCGTGGACTCAATACTCGACTCGAGGAGCGAACTCAACTCGAGGAGAAACGTAGAGTCGGCACGAGGAGTAGCTTGTCGACTCGTGGACTGGGTACTCGACTCGAGGAGCGAACTCAACTCGAGGAAAAACGTAGAGCCGGCACGAGGAGTAGCTTGTCGACTCGTGGACTGGGTACTCAACTCGAGGAGTGAACTCAACTAGAAGAGAAACGTAGAGTCGACACGAGGAGTAGCTTGTCGACTCGTTTACTGGGTACTCGACTCGAGGAGTGAACTCAACTCGAGGAGAAACGTAGCGTCGGCACGAGGAGTAGCTTGTCGACTCATGAAATCGGTACTCGACTCGAGGAGCGAACTCAACTCGAGGAGAAACGTAGAGTCGGCACGAGGAGTAGCCTATCGACTCGTGGACTGGGTACTCGACTCGAGGAGTGAACTCAACTCGAGGAGAAACGTAGAGTCGACAGGAGGAGTAGCTTTTCGAGTCGTGGACTGGGTACTCGACTCGAGGAGAAACGTAGAGTCGGCACGAGGAGTAGCTTGTCGACTCGTGAACTCGGTACTCGACTCGAGGAGCGAACTCAACTCGAGGAGAAACGTAGAGTCGGCACGAGGAGTAGCTTGTCGACTCGTGGACTGGGTACTTGACTCGAGGAGTGAACTCAACTCGAGGAGAAACGTAGAGTCGGCACGAGGAGTAGCTTGTCGACTCGTGGACTCGGTACTCGACTCGAGGAGCGAACTCAACTCAAGGAGAAACGTAGAGTCGGCACGAGGAGTAGCTTGTCGACTCGTGGACTGGGTACTTGACTCGAAGAGTGAACTCAACTCGAGGAGAAATGTAGAGTCGGCACGAGGAGTAGCTTGTCGACTCGTGGACTCGGTACTCGACTCGAGGAGCGAACTCAACTCAAGGAGAAACGTAGAGTCGGCACGAGGAGTAGCTTGTCGACTCGTGGACTGGGTACTTGACTCGAAGAGTGAACTCAACTCGAGGAGAAACGTAGAGTCGGCACGAGGAGTAGCTTGTCGACTAGTGAACTCGGTACTCGACTCGAGGAGCGAACTCAACTCGAGGAGAAACGTAGAGTCGGCACGAGGAGTAGCCTGTTGAGTCGTGGACTGGGTACTCGACTCGAGGAGTGAACTCAAGTCGAGGAGAAACGTAGAGTCGGCACGAGGAGTAGCTTGTCGACTCGTGGACTCGGTACTCGACTCGAGGAGCGAACTCAACTCGAGGAGAGACGTAGAGTCGGCTCGAGGAGTAGCTTGTCGACTCGTGGACTCGGTACTCGACTCGAGGAGCGAACTCAACTCGAGGAGAAACGTAGAGTCGGCACAAGGAGTAGCTTGTCGACTCGTGGACTGGGTACTTGACTCGAGGAGTGAACTCAACTCGAGGAGAAACGTAGAGTCGGCACGAGGAGTAGCTTGTCGACTCGTGGACTCGGTACTCGACTCGAGGAGCGAACTCAACTCAAGGAGAAACGTAGAGTCGGCACGAGGAGTAGCTTGTCGACTCGTGGACTGGGTACTTGAGTCGAGGAGTGAACTCAACTCGAGGAGAAACGTAGAGTCGGCACGAGGAGTAGCTTGTCGACTCGTGGACTAGGTACTAGACTCGAGGAGGGAACTCAACTCGAGGAGAGACGTAGAGTCGGCACGAGGAGTAGTTTGTCGACTCGTGGACTGGGTACTTGACTCGAGGACTGAACTCAACTCAAGGAGAAACGTAGAGTCGGCACGAGGAGTAGCTTGTCGACTCGTGGACTGGGTACTTGACTCGAGGAGCGAACTCAACTCAAGGAGAAACGTAGAGTCGGCACGAGGAGTAGCTTGTCGACTCGTGGACTGGGTACTTGACTCGAAGAGTGAACTCAACTCGAGGAGAAATGTAGAGTCGGCACGAGGAGTAGCTTGTCGACTCGTGGACTCGATACTCGACTCGAGGAGCGAACTCAACTCAAGGAGAAACGTAGAGTCGGCACGAGGAGTAGCTTGTCGACTCGTGGACTGGGTACTCGACTCAAGGAGTGATCTCAACTCGAGGAGAAATGTAGAGTCGTCACGAGGAGTAGCTTGTCGACTCGTGGACTCAATACTCGACTCGAGGAGCGAACTCAACTCGAGGAGAAACGTAGAGTCGGCACGAGGAGTAGCTTGTCGACTCGTGGACTGGGTACTCGACTCGAGGAGCGAACTCAACTCGAGGAAAAACGTAGAGCCGGCACGAGGAGTAGCTTGTCGACTCGTGGACTGGGTACTCAAGTCGAGGAGTGAACTCAACTAGAAGAGAAACGTAGAGTCGACACGAGGAGTAGCTTGTCGACTCGTTTACTGGGTACTCGACTCGAGGAGTGAACTCAACTCGAGGAGAAACGTAGCGTCGGCACGAGGAGTAGCTTGTCGACTCATGAAATCGGTACTCGACTCGAGGAGCGAACTCAACTCGAGGAGAAACGTAGAGTCGGCACGAGGAGTAGCCTATCGACTCGTGGACTGGGTACTCGACTCGAGGAGTGAACTCAACTCGAGGAGAAACGTAGAGTCGACAGGAGGAGTAGCTTTTCGAGTCGTGGACTGGGTACTCGACTCGAGGAGAAACGTAGAGTCGGCACGAGGAGTAGCTTGTCGACTCGTGAACTCGGTACTCGACTCGAGGAGCGAACTCAACTCGAGGAGAAACGTAGAGTCGGCACGAGGAGTAGCTTGTCGACTCGTGGACTGGGTACTTGACTCGAGGAGTGAACTCAACTCGAGGAGAAACGTAGAGTCGGCACGAGGAGTAGCTTGTCGACTCGTGGACTCGGTACTCGACTCGAGGAGCGAACTCAACTCGAGGAGAAACGTAGAGTCGGAACGAGGAGTAGCTTGTCGACTCGTGGACTGGGTACTCGACTCCAGGAGCGAACTCAACTCGAGGAGAAACGTAGAGCCGGCACGAGGAGTAGCTTGTCAACTCGTGGACTGTGTACTCGACTCGAGGAGTGAACTCAACTCGAGGAGAAATGTAGAGCCGGCACGAGGAGTAGCTTGTCGACTCGTGGACTGGAAACTCGACTCGAGGAGTGAACTCAACTCGAGGAGAAATGTAGAGTCGACACGAGGAGTAGCCCTTCGACTCGTGGACTGGGTACTCGACTCGAGGAGTGAACTCAACTCGAGGAGAAACGTAGAGTCGGCACGAGGAGTAGCTTGTCGACTCGTGGACTGTGTACTCGACTCGAGGAGAGAACTCAACTCGAGGAGAAACGTAGAGCCGGCACGAGGAGTAGCTTGTCGACTCGTGGACTGGAAACTCGACTCGAGGAGTGAACTCAACTCGAGGACAAACGTAGAGTCGACACGAGGAGTAGCCCTTCGACTCGTGGACTGGGTACTCGACTCGAGGAGTGAACTCAACTCGAGGAGAAACGTAGAGTCGGCACGAGGAGTAGCTTGTCGACTCGTGGACTCGGTACTCGACTCGAGGAGCGAACTCAACTCGAGAAGAAACGTAGAGTCGGCACGAGGAGTAGCCTGTCGACTCGTGGACTGGGTACTCGACTCGATGAGTGAACTCAACTCGAGGAGAAACGTAGAGTCGGCACGAGGAGTAGCTTGTCGACTCGTGGACTCGGTACTCGACTCGACGTGCGAACTTAACTCGAGGAGAAACGTAGAGTCGGCACGAGGAGTAGACTGTTGAGTCGTGCACTGGGTACTCGACTCGACGAGTGAACTCAACTCGAGGAGAAACGTAGAGTCGGCACGAGGAGTAGCTTGTCGACTAGTGGACTTGGTACTCGACTCGAGGAGCGAACTCAACTCGAGGAGAGACGTAGAGTCGGCACGAGGAGTAGCTTGTCGACTCGTGGACTCGGTACTCGACTCGAGGAGCGAACTCAACTCGAGGAGAAACGTAGAGTCGGCACGAGGAGTAGCTTGTTGACTCGTGGACTCGGTACTCGACTCGAGGAGCAAACTCAACTCGAGGAGAAACGTATAGTCGGCACGAGGAATAGCTTTACGACTCGTGGACTCGGTACTCGACTCGAGGAGCGCACTCAACTCGAGGAGAAACGTAGAGCGGGCACGAGGAGTAGCTTGTCGACTCATGGACTGGGTACTGGACTCGAGGATTGAACTCAACTCGAGGAGAAACGTAGAGTCGGCACGAGGAGTAGCTTGTCGACTCGTGGACTCGGTACTCGACTCGAGGCGGGAACTCAACTCGGGGAGAGACGTAGAGTCGGCACGAGGAGTAGCTTGTCGACTCGTGGACTAGGTACTCGACTCAAGGAGTGAACTCAACTCGAGGAGAAACGTAGAGTCGGCACGAGGAGTAGCTTGTCGACTCGTGGACTCGGTACTAGACTCGCGGAGCGAACTCAACTCGAGGAGAGACGTAGAGTCGGCACGAGGCGTAGCTTGTCGACTCGTGGACTGGGTACTCGACTTGAGGAGTGAACTCAACTCGAGGAGAAACGTAGAGTCGGTACGAGGAGTAGCTTGTCGACTCGTGGACTTGGTACTCGACTCGAGGAGCGAACTCAACTCGAGGAGAAACGTAGAGTCGGCACGAGGAGTAGCTTGTCGACTCGTGGACTGGGTACTTGACTCGAGGAGTGAACTCAACTCGAGGAGAAACGTAGAGTCGGCACGAGGAGTAGCTTGTCGACTCGTGGACTCGGTACTCGACTCGAGGAGCGAACTCAACTCGAGGAGAAACGTAGAGTCGGCACGAGGAGTAGCTTGTTGACTCGTGGACTCGGTACTCGACTCGAGGAGCAAACTCAACTCGAGGAGAAACGTATAGTCGGCACGAGGAATAGCTTTACGACTCGTGGACTCGGTACTCGACTCGAGGAGCGCACTCAACTCGAGGAGAAACGTAGAGCGGGCACGAGGAGTAGCTTGTCGACTCATGGACTGGGTACTGGACTCGAGGATTGAACTCAACTCGAGGAGAAACGTAGAGTCGGCACGAGGAGTAGCTTGTCGACTCGTGGACTCGGTACTCGACTCGAGGCGGGAACTCAACTCGGGGAGAGACGTAGAGTCGGCACGAGGAGTAGCTTGTCGACTCGTGGACTAGGTACTCGACTCAAGGAGTGAACTCAACTCGAGGAGAAACGTAGAGTCGGCACGAGGAGTAGCTTGTCGACTCGTGGACTCGGTACTAGACTCGCGGAGCGAACTCAACTCGAGGAGAGACGTAGAGTCGGCACGAGGCGTAGCTTGTCGACTCGTGGACTGGGTACTCGACTTGAGGAGTGAACTCAACTCGAGGAGAAACGTAGAGTCGGTACGAGGAGTAGCTTGTCGACTCGTGGACTCGGTACTCGACTCGAGGAGCGAACTCAACTCGAGGAGAAACGTAGAGTCGGCACGAGGAGTAGCTTGTCGACTCGTGGACTGGGTACTTGACTCGAGGAGTGAACTCAACTCGAGGAGAAACGTAGAGTCGGCACGAGGAGTAGCTTGTCGACTCGTGGACTCGGTACTCGACTCGAGGAGCGAACTCAACTCGAGGAGAAACGTAGAGTCGGCACGATAAGTAGCTTGTCGACTCGTGGACTGGGTACTCGACTCGAGGAGCGAACTCAACTCGAGGAGAAACGTAGAGTCGGCACGATAAGTAGCTTGTCGACTCGTGGACTGGGTACTCGACTCGAGGAGCGAACTCAACTCGAGAAGAAACGTAGAGCCGGCACGAGGAGTAGCTTGTCAACTCGTGGACTGGGTACTCGACTCGAGGAGTGAACTCAACTCGAGGAGAAACGTAGAGTCGACACGAGGAGTAGCTTGTCGACTCGTGGACTGGGTACTCGACTCGAGGAGTGAACTCAACTCGAGGAGAAACGTAGAGTCGGCACGAGGAGTAGCTTGTCGACTCGTGAACTCGGTACTCGACTCGAGGAGCGAACTCAACTCGAGGAGAAACGTAGAGTCGGCACGAGGAGTAGCCTGTCGACTCGTGGACTGGGTACCCGACTCGATGAGTGAACTCAACTCGAGGAGAAACGTAGAGTCGGCACGAAGAGTAGCTTGTCGACTCGTGGACTCGGTACTCGACTCGAGTTGCGAACTTAACCCGAGGAGAAAAGTAGAGTCGGCACGAGGAGTAGCCTGTTGAGTCGTGGACTGGGTACTCGACTCGAGGAGTGAACTCAAGTCGAGGAGAAACGTAGAGTCGGCACGAGGAGTAGCTTGTCGACTCGTGGACTCGGTACTCGACTCGAGGAGCGAACTCAACTCGAGGAGAGACGTAGAGTCGGCTCGAGGAGTAGCTTGTCGACTCGTGGACTCGGTACTCGACTCGAGGAGTGAACTCAACTCGAGGAGAAACGTAGAGTCGGCACAAGGAGTAGCTTGTCGACTCGTGGACTCGGTACTAGACTCGAGGAGGGAACTCAACTCGAGGAGAGACGTAGAGTCGGCACGAGGAGTAGTTTGTCGACTCGTGGACTGGGTACTTGACTCGAGGACTGAACTAAACTCAAGGAGAAACGTAGAGTCGGCACGAGGAGTAGCTTGTCGACTCGTGGACTGGGTACTTGACTCGAGGAGCGAACTCAACTCAAGGAGAAACGTAGAGTCGGCACGAGGAGTAGCTTGTCGACTCGTGGACTGGGTACTTGACTCGAGGACTGAACTCAACTCAAGGAGAAACGTAGAGTCGGCACGAGGACTAGCTTGTCGACTCGTGGAATGGGTACTTGACTCGAGGAGCGAACTCAACTCAAGGAGAAACGTAGAGTCGGCACGAGGAGTAGCTTGTCGACTCGTGGACTGGGTACTTGACTCGAAGAGTGAACTCAACTCGAGGAGAAACGTAGAGTCGGCACGAGGAGTAGCTTGTCGACTCGTGGACTCGGTACTCGACTCGAGGAGCAAACTCAACTCAAGGAGAAACGTAGAGTCGGCACGAGGAGTAGCTTGTCGACTCGTGGACTCGGTACTCGACTCGAGGAGCGAACTCAACTCAAGGAGAAACGTAGAGTCGGCACGAGGAGTAGCTTGTCGACTCGTGGACTGGGTACTTGACTCGAGGAGTGAACTCAACTCGAGGAGAAACGTAGAGTCGGCACGAGGAGTAGCTTGTCGACTCGTGGACTAGGTACTAGACTCGAGGAGGGAACTCAACTCGAGGAGAGACGTAGAGTCGGCACGAGGAGTAGTTTGTCGACTCGTGGACTGGGTACTTGACTCGAGGACTGAACTCAACTCAAGGAGAAACGTAGAGTCGGCACGAGGAGTAGCTTGTCGACTCGTGGACTGGGTACTTGACTCGAGGAGCGAACTCAACTCAAGGAGAAACGTAGAGTCGGCACGAGGAGTAGCTTGTCGACTCGTGGACTGGGTACTTGACTCGAGGACTGAACTCAACTCAAGGAGAAACGTAGAGTCGGCACGAGGAGTAGCTTGTCGACTCGTGGAATGGGTACTTGACTCGAGGAGCGAACTCAACTCAAGGAGAAACGTAGAGTCGGCACGAGGAGTAGCTTGTCGACTCGTGGACTGGGTACTTGACTCGAAGAGTGAACTAAACTCGAGGAGAAACGTAGAGTCGGCACGAGGAGTAGCTTGTCAACTCGTGGACTCGGTACTCGACTCGAGGAGCAAACTCAACTCAAGGAGAAACGTAGAGTCGGCACGAGGAGTAGCTTGTCGACTCGTGGACTGGGTACTCGACTCGAGGAGTGATCTCAACTCGAGGAGAAATGTAGAGTCGTCACGAGGAGTAGCTTGTCGACTCGTGGACTCAGTACTCGACTCGAGGAGCGAACTCAACTCGAGGAGAAACGTAGAGTCGGCACGAGGAGTAGCTTGTCGACTCGTGGACTGGGTACTCGACTCGAGGAGCGAACTCAACTCGAGGAAAAACGTAGAGCCGGCACGAGGAGTAGCTTGTCGACTCGTGGACTGGGTACTCAACTCGAGGAGTGAACTCAACTAGAGGAGAAACGTAGAGTCGACGCGAGGAGTAGCTTGTCGACTCGTTTACTGGGTACTCGACTCGAGGAGTGAACTCAACTCGAGGAGAAACGTAGCGTCGGCACGAGGAGTAGCTTGTCGACTCATGAAATCGGTACTCGACTCGAGGAGCGAACTCAACTCGAGGAGAAACGTAGAGTCGGCACGAGGAGTAGCCTATCGACTCGTGGACTGGGTACTCGACTCGAGGAGTGAACTCAACTCGAGGAGAAACGTAGAGTCGACAGGAGGAGTAGCTTTTCGAGTCGTGGACTGGGTACTCGACTCGAGGATAAACGTAGAGTCGGCACGAGGAGTAGCTTGTCGACTCGTGAACTCGGTACTCGACTCGAGGAGCGAACTCAACTCGAGGAGAAATGTAGAGTCGGCACGAGGAGTAGCCTGTCGACTCGTGGACTTGGTACTCGACTCGATGAGTGAACTCAACTCGAGGAGAAACGTAGAGTCGGCACGAGGAGTAGCTTGTCGACTCGTGGACTCGGTACTCGACTCGAGGAGCGAACTCAACTCGAGGAGAGACGTAGAGTCGGCACGAGGAGTAGCTTGTCGACTCGTGGACTCGGTACTCGACTCGAGGAGGGAACTCAACTCGAGGAGAGACGTAGAGTCGGCACGAGGAGTAGCTTGTCGACTCGTGGACTGGGTACTCGACTCAAGGAGTGAACTCAACTCGAGGAGAAACGTAGAGTCGGCACGAGGAGTAGCTTGTCGACTCGTGGACTCGGTACTAGACTCGCGGAGCGAACTCAACTCGAGGAGAGACGTAGAGTCGGCACGAGGCGTAGCTTGTCGACTCGTGGACTGGGTACTCGACTTGAGGAGTGAACTCAATTCGAGGAGAAACGTAGAGTCGGTACGAGGAGTAGCTTGTCGACTCGTGGACTCGGTACTCGACTCGAGGAGCGAACTCAACTCGAGGAGAAACGTAGAGTCGGCACGAGGAGTAGCTTGTCGACTCGTGGACTCGGTACTCGACTCGAGGAGCAAACTCAACTCAAGGAGAAACGTAGAGTCGGCACGAGGAGTAGCTTGTCGACTCGTGGACTGGGTACTCGACTCGAGGAGTGATCTCAACTCGAGGAGAAATGTAGAGTCGTCACGAGGAGTAGCTTGTCGACTCGTGGACTCAGTACTCGACTCGAGGAGCGAACTCAACTCGAGGAGAAACGTAGAGTCGGCACGAGGAGTAGCTTGTCGACTCGTGGACTGGGTACTCGACTCGAGGAGCGAACTCAACTCGAGGAAAAACCTAGAGCCGGCACGAGGAGTAGCTTGTCGACTCGTGGACTGGGTACTCAACTCGAGGAGTGAACTCAACTAGAGGAGAAACGTAGAGTCGACGCGAGGAGTAGCTTGTCGACTCGTTTACTGGGTACTCGACTCGAGGAGTGAACTCAACTCGAGGAGAAACGTAGCGTCGGCACGAGGAGTAGCTTGTCGACTCATGAAATCGGTACTCGACTTGAGGAGCGAACTCAACTCGAGGAGAAACGTAGAGTCGGCACGAGGAGTAGCCTATCGACTCGTGGACTGGGTACTCGACTTGAGGAGTGAACTCAACTCGAGGAGAAACGTAGAGTCGACAGGAGGAGTAGCTTTTCGAGTCGTGGACTGGGTACTCGACTCGAGGAGAAACGTAGAGTCGGCACGAGGAGTAGCTTGTCGACTCGTGAACTCGGTACTCGACTCGAGGAGCGAACTCAACTCGAGGAGAAATGTAGAGTCGGCACGAGGAGTAGCCTGTCGACTCGTGGACTTGGTACTCGACTCGATGAGTGAACTCAACTCGAGGAGAAACGTAGAGTCGGCACGAGGAGTAGCTTGTCGACTCGTGGACTCGGTACTCGACTCGAGGAGCGAACTCAACTCGAGGAGAGACGTAGAGTCGGCACGAGGAGTAGCTTGTCGACTCGTGGACTCGGTACTCGACTCGAGGAGGTAACTCAACTCGAGGAGAGACGTAGAGTCGGCACGAGGAGTAGCTTGTCGACTCGTGGACTGGGTACTCGACTCAAGGAGTGAACTCAACTCGAGGAGAAACGTAGAGTCGGCACGAGGAGTAGCTTGTCGACTCGTGGACTCGGTACTAGACTCGCGGAGCGAACTCAACTCGAGGAGAGACGTAGAGTCGGCACGAGGCGTAGCTTGTCGACTCGTGGACTGGGTACTCGACTTGAGGAGTGAACTCAATTCGAGGAGAAACGTAGAGTCGGTACGAGGAGTAGCTTGTCGACTCGTGGACTCGGTACTCGACTCGAGGAGCGAACTCAACTCGAGGAGAAACGTAGAGTCGGCACGAGGAGTAGCTTGTCGACTCGTGGACTGGGTACTTGACTCGAGGAGTGAACTCAACTCGAGGAGAAACGTAGAGTCGGCACGAGGAGTAGCTTGTCGACTCGTGGACTCGGTACTCGACTCGAGGAGCGAACTCAACTCGAGGAGAAACGTAGAGTCGGCACGATAAATAGCTTGTCGACTCGTGGACTGGATACTCGACTCGAGGAGCGAACTCAACTCCAGGAGAAACGTAGAGCCGGCACGAGGAGTAGCTTGTCAACTCATGGACTGGGTACTCGACTCGAGGAGTGAACTCAACTCGAGGAGAAACGTAGAGTCGACACGAGGAGTAGCTTGTCGACTCGTGGACTGGGTACTCGACTCGAGGAGTGAACTCAACTCGAGGAGAAACGTAGAGTCGGCACGAGGAGTAGCTTGTCGACTCGTGAACTCGGTACTCGACTCGAGGAGCGAACTCAACTCGAGGAGAAACGTAGAGTCGGCACGAGGAGTAGCCTGTCGACTCGTGGACTGGGTACCCGACTCGATGAGTGAACTCAACTCGAGGAGAAACGTAGAGTCGGCACGAAGAGTAGCTTGTCGACTCGTGGACTCGGTACTCGACTCGAGTTGCGAACTTAACCCGAGGAGAAAAGTAGAGTCGGCACGAGGAGTAGCCTGTTGAGTCGTGGACTGGGTACTCGACTCGAGGAGTGAACTCAAGTCGAGGAGAAACGTAGAGTCGGCACGAGGAGTAGCTTGTCGACTCGTGGACTCGGTACTCGACTCGAGGAGCGAACTCAACTCGAGGAGAGACGTAGAGTCGGCTCGAGGAGTAGCTTGTCGACTCGTGGACTCGGTACTCGACTCGAGGAGCGAACTCAACTCGAGGAGAAACGTAGAGTCGGCACAAGGAGTAGCTTGTCGACTCGTGGACTGGGTACTTGACTCGAGGAGTGAACTCAACTCGAGGAGAAACGTAGAGTCGGCACGAGGAGTAGCTTGTCGACTCGTGGACTCGGTACTCGACTCGAGGAGCGAACTCAACTCAAGGAGAAACGTAGAGTCGGCACGAGGAGTAGCTTGTCGACTCGTGGACTGGGTACTTGACTCGAGGAGTGAACTCAACTCGAGGAGAAACGTAGAGTCGGCACGAGGAGTAGCTTGTCGACTCGTGGACTAGGTACTAGACTCGAGGAGGGAACTCAACTCGAGGAGAGACGTAGAGTCGGCACGAGGAGTAGTTTGTCGACTCGTGGACTGGGTACTTGACTCGAGGACTGAACTCAACTCAAGGAGAAACGTAGAGTCGGCACGAGGAGTAGCTTGTCGACTCGTGGACTGGGTACTTGACTCGAGGAGCGAACTCAACTCAAGGAGAAATGTAGAGTCGGCACGAGGAGTAGCTTGTCGACTCGTGGACTGGGTACTTGACTCGAGGACTGAACTCAACTCAAGGAGAAACGTAGAGTCGGCACGAGGAGTAGCTTGTCGACTCGTGGAATGGGTACTTGACTCGAGGAGCGAACTCAACTCAAGGAGAAACGTAGAGTCGGCACGAGGAGTAGCTTGTCGACTCGTGGACTGGGTACTTGACTCGAAGAGTGAACTCAACTCGAGGAGAAACGTAGAGTCGGCACGAGGAGTAGCTTGTCGACTCGTGGACTCGGTACTCGACTCGAGGAGCAAACTCAACTCAAGGAGAAACGTAGAGTCGGCACGAGGAGTAGCTTGTCGACTCGTGGATTGGGTACTCGACTCGAGGAGTGATCTCAACTCGAGGAGAAATGTAGAGTCGTCACGAGGAGTAGCTTGTCGACTCGTGGACTCAGTACTCGACTCGAGGAGCGAACTCAACTCGAGGAGAAACGTAGAGTCGGCACGAGGAGTAGCTTGTCGACTCGTGGACTGGGTACTCGACTCGAGGAGCGAACTCAACTCGAGGAAAAACGTAGAGCCGGCACGAGGAGTAGCTTGTCGACTCGTGGACTGGGTACTCAACTCGAGGAGTGAACTCAACTAGAGGAGAAACGTAGAGTCGACACGAGGAGTAGCTTGTCGACTCGTTTACTGGGTACTCGACTCGAGGAGTGAACTCAACTCGAGGAGAAACGTAGCGTCGGCACGAGGAGTAGCTTGTCGACTCATGAAATCGGTACTCGACTCGAGGAGCGAACTCAACTCGAGGAGAAACGTAGAGTCGGCACGAGGAGTAGCCTATCGACTCGTGGACTGGGTACTCGACTCGAGGAGTGAACTCAACTCGAGGAGAAACGTAGAGTCGACAGGAGGAGTAGCTTTTCGAGTCGTGGACTGGGTACTCGACTCGAGGAGAAACGTAGAGTCGGCACGAGGAGTAGCTTGTCGACTCGTGAACTCGGTACTCGACTCGAGGAACGAACTCAACTCGAGGAGAAATGTAGAGTCGGCACGAGGAGTAGCCTGTCGACTCGTGGACTTGGTACTCGACTCGATGAGTGAACTCAACTCGAGGAGAAACGTAGAGTCGGCACGAGGAGTAGCTTGTCGACTCGTGGACTCGGTACTCGACTCGAGGAGCGAACTCAACTCGAGGAGAGACGTAGAGTCGGCACGAGGAGTAGCTTGTCGACTCGTGGACTCGGTACTCGACTCGAGGAGGGAACTCAACTCGAGGAGAGACGTAGAGTCGGCACGAGGAGTAGCTTGTCGACTCGTGGACTGGGTACTCGACTCAAGGAGTGAACTCAACTCGAGGAGAAACGTAGAGTCGGCACGAGGAGTAGCTTGTCGACTCGTGTACTCGGTACTCGACTCGCGGAGCGAACTCAACTCGAGGAGAGACGTAGAGTCGGCACGAGGAGTAGCTTGTCGACTCGTGGACTCGGTACTAGACTCGATGAGGGAACTCAACTCGAGGAGAGACGTAGAGTCGGCACGAGGAGTAGCTTGTCGACTCGTGGACTGGGTACTTGACTCGAGGAGCGAACTCAACTCAAGGAGAAACGTAGAGTCGGCACGAGGAGTAGCTTGTCGACTCGTGGACTGGGTACTTGACTCGAAGAGTGAACTCAACTCGAGGAGAAACGTAGAATCAGCACGAGGAGTAGCTTGTCGACTCGTGGACTGGGTACTCGACTCGAGGAACGAACTCAACTCAAGGAGAAACGTAGAGTCGGCACGAGGAGTAGCTTGTCGACTCGTGGACTGGGTACTCGACTCGAGGAGTGATCTCAACTCGAGGAGAAATGTAGAGTCGTCACGAGGAGTAGCTTGTCGACTCGTGGACTCAGTACTCGACTCGAGGAGCGAACTCAACTCGAGGAGAAACGTAGAGTCGGCACGAGGAGTAGCTTGTCGACTCGTGGACTGGGTACTCGACTCGAGGAGCGAACTCAACTCGAGGAAAAATGTAGAGCCGGCACGAGGAGTAGCTTGTCGACTCGTGGACTGGGTACTCAACTCGTGGAGTGAACTCAACTAGAGGAGAAACGTAGAGTCGACACAAGGAGTAGCTTGTCGACTCGTTTACTGGGTACTCGACTCGAGGAGTGAACTCAACTCGAGGAGAAACGTAGAGTCGGCACGAGGAGTAGCTTGTTGACTCATGAAATCGGTACTCGACTCGAGGAGCGAACTCAACTCGAGGAGAAACGTAGACTCGGCACGAGGAGTAGCCTGTCGACTCGTGGACTTGGTACTCGACTCGAGGAGTGAACTCAACTCGAGGAGAAACGTAGAGTCGACAGGAGGAGTAGCTTGTCGAGTCGTGGACTGGGTACTCGACTCGAGGAGTGAACTCAACTCGAGGAGAAACGTAGAGTCGGCACGAGGAGTACCTTGTCGACTCGTGAACTCGGTACTCGACTCGAGGAGCGAACTCAACTCGAGGAGAAACGTAGAGTCGGCACAAGGAGTAGCTTGTCGACTCGTGGACTGGGTACTTGACTCGAGGAGTGAACTCAACTCGAGGAGAAACGTAGAGTCGGCACGAGGAGTAGCTTGTCGACTCGTGGACTGGGTACTCGACTCGAGGAGAAACGTAGAGTCGGTACGAGGAGTAGCTTGTCGACTCGTGGAATGGGTACTCGACTCGAGGAGCGAACTCAACTCGAGGAAAAACGTAGAGCCGGCACGAGGAGTAGCTTGTCGACTCGTGGACTCGGAACTCGACTCGAGGAGCGAACTCAACTCGAGGAGAAACGTAGAGTCGGCACGAGGAGTAGCTTGTCGACTCGTGGACTGGGTACTTGACTCGAAGAGTGAACTCAACTCGAGGAGAAACGTAGAATCAGCACGAGGAGTAGCTTGTCGACTCGTGGACTGGGTACTCGACTCGAGGAACGAACTCAACTCAAGGAGAAACGTAGAGTCGGCACGAGGAGTAGCTTGTCGACTCGTGGACTGGGTACTCGACTCGAGGAGTGATCTCAACTCGAGGAGAAATGTAGAGTCGTCACGAGGAGTAGCTTGTCGACTCGTGGACTCAGTACTCGACTCGAGGAGCGAACTCAACTCGAGGAGAAACGTAGAGTCGGCACGAGGAGTAGCTTGTCGACTCGTGGACTGGGTACTCGACTCGAGGAGCGAACTCAACTCGAGGAAAAACGTAGAGCCGGCACGAGGAGTAGCTTGTCGACTCGTGGACTGGGTACTCAACTCGTGGAGTGAACTCAACTAGAGGAGAAACGTAGAGTCGACACAAGGAGTAGCTTGTCGACTCGTTTACTGGGTACTCGACTCGAGGAGTGAACTCAACTCGAGGAGAAACGTAGAGTCGGCATGAGGAGTAGCTTGTTGACTCATGAAATCGGTACTCGACTCGAGGAGCGAACTCAACTCGAGGAGAAACGTAGACTCGGCACGAGGAATAGCCTGTCGAATCGTGGACTTGGTACTCGACTCGAGGAGTGAACTCAACTCGAGGAGAAACGTAGAGTCGACAGGAGGAGTAGCTTGTCGAGTCGTGGACTGGGTACTCGACTCGAGGAGTGAACTCAACTCGAGGAGAAACGTAGAGTCGGCACGAGGAGTACCTTGTCGACTCGTGAACTCGGTACTCGACTCGAGGAGCGAACTCAACTCGAGGAGAAACGTAGAGTCGGCACAAGGAGTAGCTTGTCGACTCGTGGACTGGGTACTTGACTCGAGGAGTGAACTCAACTCGAGGAGAAACGTAGAGTCGGCACGAGGAGTAGCTTGTCGACTCGTGGACTGGGTACTCGACTCGAGGAGAAACGTAGAGTCGGTACGAGGAGTAGCTTGTCGACTCGTGGAATGGGTACTCGACTCGAGGAGCGAACTCAACTCGAGGAAAAACGTAGAGCCGGCACGAGGAGTAGCTTGTCGACTCGTGGACTCGGTACTCGACTCGAGGAGCGAACTCAACTCGAGGAGAAACGTAGAGTCGGCACGAGGAGTAGCTTGTCGACTCGTGGACTGGGTACTTGACTCGAAGAGTGAACTCAACTCGAGGAGAAACGTAGATCAGCACGAGGAGTAGCTTGTCGACTCGTGGACTGGGTACTCGACTCGAGGAACGAACTCAACTCAAGGAGAAACGTAGAGTCGGCACGAGGAGTAGCTTGTCGACTCGTGGACTGGGTACTTGACTCGAGGAGTGATCTCAACTCGAGGAGAAATGTAGAGTCGTCACGAGGAGTAGCTTGTCGACTCGTGGACTCAGTACTCGACTCGAGGAGCGAACTCAACTCGAGGAGAAACGTAGAGTCGGCACGAGGAGTAGCTTGTCGACTCGTGGACTGGGTACTCGACTCGAGGAGCGAACTCAACTCGAGGAAAAACGTAGAGCCGGCACGAGGAGTAGCTTGTCGACTCGTGGACTGGGTACTCAACTCGTGGAGTGAACTCAACTAGAGGAGAAACGTAGAGTCGACACAAGGAGTAGCTTGTCGACTCGTTTACTGGGTACTCGACTCGAGGAGTGAACTCAACTCGAGGAGAAACGTAGAGTCGGCACGAGGAGTAGCTTGTCGACTCGTGGACTGGGTACTCGACTCGAGGAGAAACGTAGAGTCGGTACGAGGAGTAGCTTGTCGACTCGTGGAATGGGTACTCGACTCGAGGAGCGAACTCAACTCGAGGAAAAACGTAGAGCCGGCACGAGGAGTAGCTTGTCGACTCGTGGACTCGGTACTCGACTCGAGGAGCGAACTCAACTCGAGGAGAAACGTAGAGTCGGCACGAGGAGTAGCTTGTCGACTCGTGGACTGGGTACTTGACTCGAAGAGTGAACTCAACTCGAGGAGAAACGTAGAATCAGCACGAGGAGTAGCTTGTCGACTCGTGGACTGGGTACTCGACTCGAGGAACGAACTCAACTCAAGGAGAAACGTAGAGTCGGCACGAGGAGTAGCTTGTCGACTCGTGGACTGGGTACTCGACTCGAGGAGTGATCTCAACTCGAGGAGAAATGTAGAGTCGTCACGAGGAGTAGCTTGTCGACTCGTGGACTCAGTACTCGACTCGAGGAGCGAACTCAACTCGAGGAGAAACGTAGAGTCGGCACGAGGAGTAGCTTGTCGACTCGTGGACTGGGTACTCGACTCGAGGAGCGAACTCAACTCGAGGAAAAACGTAGAGCCGGCACGAGGAGTAGCTTGTCGACTCGTGGACTGGGTACTCAACTCGTGGAGTGAACTCAACTAGAGGAGAAACGTAGAGTCGACACAAGGAGTAGCTTGTCGACTCGTTTACTGGGTACTCGACTCGAGGAGTGAACTCAACTCGAGGAGAAACGTAGAGTCGGCACGAGGAGTAGCTTGTTGACTCATGAAATCGGTACTCGACTCGAGGAGCGAACTCAACTCGAGGAGAAACGTAGACTCGGCACGAGGAGTAGCCTGTCGACTCGTGGACTTGGTACTCGACTCGAGGAGTGAACTCAACTCGAGGAGAAACGTAGAGTCTACAGGAGGAGTAGCTTGTCGAGTCCTGGACTGGGTACTCGACTCGAGGAGTGAACTCAACTCGAGGAGAAACGTAGAGTCGGCACGAGGAGTACCTTGTCGACTCGTGAACTCGGTACTCGACTCGAGGAGCGAACTCAACTCGAGGAGAAACGTAGAGTCGGCACAAGGAGTAGCTTGTCGACTCGTGGACTGGGTACTTGACTCGAGGAGTGAACTCAACTCGAGGAGAAACGTAGAGTCGGCACGAGGAGTAGCTTGTCGACTCGTGGACTGGGTACTCGACTCGAGGAGAAACGTAGAGTCGGTACGAGGAGTAGCTTGTCGACTCGTGGAATGGGTACTCGACTCGAGGAGCGAACTCAACTCGAGGAAAAACGTAGAGCCGGCACGAGGAGTAGCTTGTCGACTCGTGGACTCGGTACTCGACTCGAGGAGCGAACTCAACTCGAGGAGAAACGTAGAGTCGGCACGAGGAGTAGCTTGTCGACTCGTGGACTGGGTACTTGACTCGAGGAGTGAACTCAACTCGAGGAGAAACGTAGAGTCGGCACGAGGAGTAGCTTGTCGACTCGTGGACTCGGTACTCGACTGGAGGAGCGAACTCAAGTCGAGGAGAAACGTAGAGTCGGCACGAGGAGTAGCCTGTTGAGTCATGGACTGGGTACTCGACTCGAGGAGTGAACTCAACTCGAGGAGAAACGTAGAGTCGGCACGAGGAATAGCTTGTCGACTCGTGGAATCGGTACTCGACTCGAGGAGCGAAATCAAGTCGAGGAGAAACATAGAGTCGGCACAAGGAGTAGCCTGTTGAGTCGTGGACTGGGTACTCGACTCGAGGAGTGAACTCAACACGAGGAGAAACGTAGAGTCGGCACGAGGAGCAGCTTGTCGACTCAGTGACTCGGTACTCGACTCGAGGAGCGAACTCAAGTCGAGGAGAAACGTAGAGTCGGAACGAGGAGCAGCCTGTTGAGTCGTGGACTGGGTACTCGACTCGAGGAGTGAACTCAACTCGAGGAGAAACGTAGAGTCGGCACGAGGAGTAGCTTGTCGACTCGTGGACTCGGTACTCGACTCGAGGAGCAAACTCAACTCGAGGAGAGACGTAGAGTCGGCACGAGGAGTAGCTTGTCGACTCGTGGACTCGGTACTCGACTCGAGGAGCGAACTCAACTCGAGGAGAAACATAGAGTCGGCACAAGGAGTAGCTTGTCGACTCGTGGACTGGGTACTTGACTCGAGGAGCGAACTCAACTCAAGGAGAAACGTAGAGTCGGCACGAGGAGTAGCTTGTCGACTCGTGGACTGGGTACTTGACTCGAAGAGTGAACTCAACTCGAGGAGAAACGTAGAGTCGGCACGAGGAGTAGCTTGTCGACTCGTGGACTCAGTACTCGACTCGAGGAGCGAACTCAAGTCGAGGAGAAACGTAGAGTCGGCACGAGGAGTAGCCTGTTGAGTCGTGGACTGGGTACTCGACTCGAGGAGTGAACTCAACTCGAGGAGAAACGTAGAGTCGGCACGAGGAGTAGCTTGTCGACTTGTGGACTCGGTAGTCGACTCGAGGAGCGAACTCAACTCGAGGAGAGACGTAGAGTCGGCACGAGGAGTAGCTTGTCGACTCGTGGACTCGGTACTCGACTCGAGGAGCGAACTCAACTCAAGGAGAAATGTAGAGTCGGCACGAGGAGTAGCTTGTCGACTCGTGGACTGGGTACTCGACTCGAGGAGTGATCTCAACTCGAGGAGAAATGTAGAGTCATCGCGAGGAGTAGCTTGTCGACTCGTGGACTCAGTACTCGACTCGAGGAGCGAACTCTACTCGAGGAGAAACGTTAAGTCGGCACGAGAAGTAGCTTGTCGACTCGTGGACTGGGTACTCGACTCGAGGAGCGAACTCAACTCGAGGAAAAACGTAGAGCCGGCACGAGGAGTAGCTTGTCGACTCGTGGACTGGGTACTCAACTCGAGGAGTGAACTCAACTAGAGGAGAAACATAGAGTCGACACGAGGAGTAGCTTGTCGACTCGTTTACTGGGTACTCGACTCGAGGAGTGAACTTAACTCGAGGAGAAACGTAGAGTCGGCACGAGGAGTAGTTTGTCGACTCGAGGAGCGAACTCAACTCGAGGAGAAACGTAGAGTCGGCACGAGGAGTAGCCTGTCGACTCGTGGAGTGGGTACTCGACTCGAGGAGTGTACTCAACTCGAGGAGAAACGTAGAGTCGACAGGAGGAGTAGCTTGTCGAGTCGTGGACTGGGTACTCGACTCGAGGAGTGAACTCAACTCGAGGAGAAACGTAGAGTCGGCACGAGGAGTAGCTTGTCGACTCGTGAACTCGGTACTCGACTCGAGGAGCGAACTCAACTCGAGGAGAAACGTAGAGTCGGCACGAGGAGTAGCCTGTCAACTCGTGGACTGGGTACTCGACTCGATGAGTGAACCCAACTCGAGGAGAAACGTAGAGTCGGCACGAGGAGTAGCTTGTCAACTCGTGGACTAGGTACTCGACTCGAGGAGCGAACTCAACTCGAGGAGAGACGTAGAGTCGGCACGAGGAGTAGCTTGTCGACTCGTGGACTCGGTACTCGACTCGAGGAGGGAACTCAACTCGAGGAGAGACGTAGAGTCGGCACGAGGAGTAGCTTGTCGACTCGTGGACTGGGTACTCGACTCGAGGAGAAACGTAGAGTCGACACGAGGAGTAGCTTGTCGACTCGTGGACTCGGTACTCGACTCGCGGAGCGAACTCAACTCGAGGAGAGACGTAGAGTCGGCACGAGGCGTAGCTTGTCGACTCGTGGACTCGGTACTCGACTCGAGGAGAGAACTCAACTCGAGGAGAAACGTAGAGTCGGTACAAGGAATAGCTTGTCGACTCGTGGACTAGGTACTCGACTCGCGGAGCGAACTCAACTCGAGGAGAGACGTAGAGTCGTCACGAGGCGTAGCTTGTCGACTCATCGACTGGGTACTCGACTCGAGGAGAGAACTCAACTCGAGGAGAAACGTAGAGTCGGTACGAGGAGTAGCTTGTCGACTCGTGGACTCGATACTCGACTCGAGGAGTGAACTAAACTCGAGGAGAAACAAGAGTCGGCACGAGGAGTAGCTTGTCGACTCGTGGACTCGGTACTCGACTCGAGGAGCGAACTCAACTCAAGGAGAAACGTAGACTCGGCACGAGGAGTAGCTTGTCGACTCGTGGACTGGGTACTCGACTCGAGGAGTGATCTCAACTCGAGGAGAAATGTAGAGTCGTCACGAGGAGTAGCTTGTCGACTCGTGGAGTCAGTACTCGACTCGAAGAGCGAACTCTACTCGAGGAGAAACGTAGAGTCGGCACGAGGAGTAGCTTGTCGATTCGTGGACTGGGTACTCGACTCGAGGAGCGAACTCAACTCGAGGAAAAATGTAGAGCCGGCACGAGGAGTAGCTTGTCGACTCGTGGACTGGGTACTCAACTCGAGGAGTGAACTCAACTAGAGGAGAAACGTAGAGTCGACACGAGGAGTAGCTTGTCGACTCGTTTACTGGGTACTCAACTCGAGGAGTGAACTCAACTCGAGGAGAAACGTAGAGTCGGCACGAGGAGTAGCTTGTCGACTCGAGGAGCGAACTCAACTCGAGGAGAAACGTAGAGTCGGCACGAGGAGTAGCCTGTCGACTCGTGGACTGGGTACTCGACTCGAGGAGTGAACTCAACTCGAGGAGAAACGTAGAGTCGACAGGAGGAGTAGCTTGTCGAGTCGTGGACTGGGTCCTCGACTCGAGGAGTGAACTCAACTCGAGGAGAAACGTAGAGTCGGCACGAGGAGTAGCTTGTTGACTCGTGAACTCGGTACTCGACACGAGGTTCGAACTCAACTCGAGGAGAAACGTAGAGTCGGCACGAGGAGTAGCCTGTCGACTCGTGGACTGGGTACTCGACTCGATGAGTGAACTCAACTCGAGGAGAAACGTAGAGTCGGCACGAGGAGTAGCTTGTCGACTCGTGGACTCGGTACTCGACTCGAGGAGCGAACTCAACTCGAGGAGAGACGTACAGTCGGCACGAGGAGTAGCTTGTCGACTCGTGGACTCGGTACTCGACCCGAGGAGGGAACTCAACTCGAGGAGAGACGTAGAGTCGGCACGAGGAGTAGCTTGTCAACTCGTGGACTGGGTACTCGACTCAAGGAGTGAACTCAACTCGAGGAGAAACGTAGAGTCGGCACGAGAAGTAGCTTGTCGACTCGTGGACTCGGTACTCGACTCGCGGAGCGAACTCAACTCGAGGAGAGACGTAGAGTCGGCACGAGGCGTAGCTTGTCGACTCGTGGACTCGGTACTCGACTCGAGGAGAGAACTCAACTCGAGGAGAAACGTAGAGTCGGTACAAGGAGTAGCTTGTCGACTCGTGGACTCGGTACTCGACTCGCGGAGCGAACTCAACTCGAGGAGAGACGTAGAGTCGGCACGAGGAGTAGCCTGTCAACTCGTGGACTGGGTACTCGACTCGATGAGTGAACCCAACTCGAGGAGAAACGTAGAGTCGGCACGAGGAGTAGCTTGTCAACTCGTGGACTAGGTACTCGACTCGAGGAGCGAACTCAACTCGAGGAGAGACGTAGAGTCGGCACGAGGAGTAGCTTGTCGACTCGTGGACTCGGTACTCGACTCGAGGAGGGAACTCAACTCGAGGAGAGACGTAGAGTCGGCACGAGGAGTAGCTTGTCGACTCGTGGACTGGGTACTCGACTCGAGGAGAAACGTAGAGTCGACACGAGGAGTAGCTTGTCGACTCGTGGACTCGGTACTCGACTCGCGGAGCGAACTCAACTCGAGGAGAGACGTAGAGTCGGCACGAGGCGTAGCTTGTCGACTCGTGGACTCGGTACTCGACTCGAGGAGAGAACTCAACTCGAGGAGAAACGTAGAGTCGGTACAAGGAATAGCTTGTCGACTCGTGGACTAGGTACTCGACTCGCGGAGCGAACTCAACTCGAGGAGAGACGTAGAGTCGTCACGAGGCGTAGCTTGTCGACTCATCGACTGGGTACTCGACTCGAGGAGAGAACTCAACTCGAGGAGAAACGTAGAGTCGGTACGAGGAGTAGCTTGTCGACTCGTGGACTCGATACTCGACTCGAGGAGTGAACTAAACTCGAGGAGAAACAAGAGTCGGCACGAGGAGTAGCTTGTCGACTCGTGGACTCGGTACTCGACTCGAGGAGCGAACTCAACTCAAGGAGAAACGTAGAGTCGGCACGAGGAGTAGCTTGTCGACTCGTGGACTGGGTACTCGACTCGAGGAGTGATCTCAACTCGAGGAGAAATGTAGAGTCGTCACGAGGAGTAGCTTGTCGACTCGTGGAGTCAGTACTCGACTCGAAGAGCGAACTCTACTCGAGGAGAAACGTAGAGTCGGCACGAGGAGTAGCTTGTCGATTCGTGGACTGGGTACTCGACTCGAGGAGCGAACTCAACTCGAGGAAAAATGTAGAGCCGGCACGAGGAGTAGCTTGTCGACTCGTGGACTGGGTACTCAACTCGAGGAGTGAACTCAACTAGAGGAGAAACGTAGAGTCGACACGAGGAGTAGCTTGTCGACTCGTTTACTGGGTACTCAACTCGAGGAGTGAACTCAACTCGAGGAGAAACGTAGAGTCGGCACGAGGAGTAGCTTGTCGACTCGAGGAGCGAACTCAACTCGAGGAGAAACGTAGAGTCGGCACGAGGAGTAGCCTGTCGACTCGTGGACTGGGTACTCGACTCGAGGAGTGAACTCAACTCGAGGAGAAACGTAGAGTCGACAGGAGGAGTAGCTTGTCGAGTCGTGGACTGGGTCCTCGACTCGAGGAGTGAACTCAACTCGAGGAGAAACGTAGAGTCGGCACGAGGAGTAGCTTGTCGACTCGTGAACTCGGTACTCGACACGAGGTTCGAACTCAACTCGAGGAGAAACGTAGAGTCGGCACGAGGAGTAGCCTGTCGACTCGTGGACTGGGTACTCGACTCGATGAGTGAACTCAACTCGAGGAGAAACGTAGAGTCGGCACGAGGAGTAGCTTGTCGACTCGTGGACTCGGTACTCGACTCGAGGAGCGAACTCAACTCGAGGAGAGACGTACAGTCGGCACGAGGAGTAGCTTGTCGACTCGTGGACTCGGTACTCGACTCGAGGAGGGAACTCAACTCGAGGAGAGACGTAGAGTCGGCACGAGGAGTAGCTTGTCAACTCGTGGACTGGGTACTCGACTCAAGGAGTGAACTCAACTCGAGGAGAAACGTAGAGTCGGCACGAGAAGTAGCTTGTCGACTCGTGGACTCGGTACTCGACTCGCGGAGCGAACTCAACTCGAGGAGAGACGTAGAGTCGGCACGAGGCGTAGCTTGTCGACTCGTGGACTCGGTACTCGACTCGAGGAGAGAACTCAACTCGAGGAGAAACGTAGAGTCGGTACAAGGAGTAGCTTGTCGACTCGTGGACTCGGTACTCGACTCGCGGAGCGAACTCAACTCGAGGAGAGACGTAGAGTCGGCACGAGGCTTAGCTTGTCGACTCGTGGACTGGGTACTCGACTCGATGAGAGAACTCAACTCGAGGAGAAATGTAGAGTCGGTACGAGGAGTAGCTTGTCGACTCGTGGACTCGGTACTCGACTCGAGGAGTGAACTCAACTCGAGGAGAAACAAGAGTCGGCACGAGGAGTAGCTTGTCGACTCGTGGACTCGGTACTCGACTCGAGGAGCGAACTCAACTCGAGGAGAAACGTAGAGTCGGCACGAGGAGTAGCTTTTCGACTCGTGGACTGGGTACTCGACTCGAGGAGCGAACTCAACTCGAGGAAAAACGTAGAGCCGGCACGAGGAGTAGCTTGTCGACTCGTGGACTGGGTACTCAACTCGAGGAGTGAACTCAACTAGAGGAGAAACATAGAGTCGACACGAGGAGTAGCTTGTCGACTCGTTTACTGGGTACTCAACTCGAGGAGTGAACTCAACTCGAGGGGAAACGTAGAGTCGGCACGAGGAGTAGCTTGTCGACTCGAGGAGCGAACTCAACTAGAGGAGAAACGTAGGGTCGGCACGAGGAGTAGCCTGTCGACTCGTGGACTGGGTACTCGACTCGAGGAGTGAACTCAACTCGAGGAGAAACGTAGAGTCGACAGGAGGAGTAGCTTGTCGAGTCGTGGACTGGGTACTCGACTCGAGGAGTGAACTCAACTCGAGGAGAAACGTAGAGTCGGCACGAGGAGTAGCCTGTCGACTCGTGGACTGGGTACTCGACTCGATGAGTGAACTCAACTCGAGGAGAAACGTAGAGTCGGCACGAGGAGTAGCTTGTCGACTCGTGGACTCGGTACTCGACTCGAGGAGCGAACTCAACTCGAGGAGAGACGTAGAGTCGGCACGAGGAGTAGCTTGTCGACTCGTGGACTCGGTACTCGTCTCGAGGAGGGAACTCAACTCGAGGAGAGACGTAGAGTCGGTACGAGGAGTAGCTTGTCGACTCGTGGACTGGGTACTCGACTCAAGGAGTGAACTCAACTCGAGGAGAAACGTAGAGTCGGCACGAGGAGTAGCTTGTCGACTCGTGGACTCGGTACTCGACTCGCGGAGCGAACTCAACTCGAGGAGAGACGTAGAGTCGGCACGAGGCGTAGCTTGTCGACTCGTGGACTCGGTACTCGACTGGAGGAGAGAACTCAACTCGAGGAGAAACGTAGAGTCGGTACAAGCAGTAGCTTGTCGACTCGTGGACTCGGTACTCGACTCGCGGAGCGAACTCAACTCGAGGAGAGACGTAGAGTCGGCACGAGGCGTAGCTTGTCGACTCGTGGACTGGGTACTCGACTCGAGGAGAGAACTCAACTCGAGGAGAAACGTAGAGTCGGTACAAGGAGTAGCTTGTCGACTCGTGGACTCGCTACTCGACTCGAGGAGTGAACTCAACTCGAGGAGAAACAAGAGTCGGCACGAGGAGTAGCTTGTCGACTCGTGGACTCGGTACTCGACTCGAGGAGTGAACTCAACTCGAGGAGAAACGTAGAGTCGGCACGAGGAGTAGCTTGTCGACTCGTGGACTGGGTACTTGACTCGAGGAGCGAACTCAACTCGAGGAGAAACGTAGAGTCGGCACGAGGAGTAGCCTGTCGACTCGTGGACTGGGTACTCGACTCGAGGAGCGAACTCAACTCGAGGAAAAACCTAGAGCCGGCACGAGGAGTAGCTTGTCGACTCGTGGACTGGGTACTCAACTCGAGGAGTGAACTCAACTAGAGGAGAAACGTAGAGTCGACACGAGGAGTAGCTTGTCGACTCGTTTACTGGGTACTCGACTCGAGGAGCGAACTCAACTCGAGGAGAAATGTAGAGTCGGCACGAGGAATAGCCTGTCGACTCGTGGAGTGGGTACTCGACTCGAGGAGTGAACTCAACTCGAGGAGAAACGTAGAGTCGACAGGAGGAGTAGCTTGTCGAGTCGTGGACTGGGTACTCGACTCGAGGAGTGAACTCAACTCGAGGAGAAACGTAGAGTCGGCACGAGGAGTAGCTTGTCGACTCGTGAACTCGGTACTCGACTCGAGGAGCAAACTCAACTCGAGGAGAAACGTAGAGTCGGCACGAGGAGTAGCCTGTCGACTCGTTGACTGGGTACTCGACTCGATGAGTGAACCCAACTCGAGGAGAAACGTAGAGTCGGCACGAGGAGTAGCTTGTCAACTCGTGGACTAGGTACTCGACTCGAGGAGCGAACTCAACTCGAGGAGAGACGTAGAGTCGGCACGAGGAGTAGCTTGTCGACTCGTGGACTCGGTACTCGACTCGAGGAGGGAACTCAACTCGAGGAGAGACGTAGAGTCGGCACGAGGAGTAGCTTGTCGACTCGTGGACTGGGTACTCGACTCAAGGAGTGAACTCAACTCGAGGAGAAACATAGAGTCGGCACGAGGAGTAGCTTGTCGACTCGTGGACTCGGTACTCGACTCGAGGAGAGAACTCAACTCGAGGAGAAACGTAGAGTCGGTACAGTAGCTTGTCGACTCGTGGACTCGGTACTCGACTCGCGGAGCGAACTCAACTCGAGGAGAGACGTAGAGTCGTCACGAGGCGTAGCTTGTCGACTCGTGGACTGGGTACTCGACTCGAGGAGAGAACTCAACTCGAGGAGAAACGTAGAGTCGGTACGAGGAGTAGCTTGTCGACTCGTGGACTCGGTACTCGACTCGAGGAGTGAACTCAACTCGAGGAGAAACAAGAGTCGGCACGAGGAGTAGCTTGTCGACTCGTGGACTCGGTACTCGACTCGAGGAGCGAACTCAACTCAAGGAGAAACGTAGAGTCGGCACGAGGAGTAGCTTGTCGACTCGTGGACTGGGTACTCGACTCGAGGAGTGATCTCAACTCGAGGAGAAATGTAGAGTCGTCACGAGGAGTAGCTTGTCGACTCGTGGACTCAGTACTCGACTCGAGGAGCGAACTCTACTCGAGGAGAAACGTAGAGTCGGCAGGAGGAGTAGCTTGTCGACTCGTGGACTGGGTACTCGACTCGAGGAGCGAACTCAACTCGAGGAAAAACGTAGAGCCGGCACGAGGAGTAGCTTGTCGACTCGTGGACTGGGTACTCAACTCGAGGAGTGAACTCAACTAGAGGAGAAACGTAGAGTCGACACGAGGAGTAGCTTGTCGACTCGTTTACTGGGTACTCAACTCGAGGAGTGAACTCAACTCGAGGAGAAACGTAGAGTCGGCACGAGGAGTAGCTTGTCGACTCGAGGAGCGAACTCAACTCGAGGAGAAACGTAGAGTCGGCACGAGGAGTAGCCTGTCGACTCGTGGACTGGGTACTCGACTCGAGGAGTGAACTCAACTCGAGGAGAAACGTAGAGTCGACAGGAGGAGTAGCTTGTCGAGTCGTGGACTGGGTACTCGACTCGAGGAGTGAACTCAACTCGAGGAGAAACGTAGAGTCGGCACGAGGAGTAGCTTGTCGACTCGTGAACTCGGTACTCGACTCGAGGAGCGAACTCAACTCGAGGAGAAACGTAGAGTCGGCACGAGGAGTAGCCTGTCGACTCGTGGGCTGGGTACTCGACTCGATGAGTGAACTCAACTCGAGGAGAAACGTAGAGTCGGCACGAGGAGTAGCTTGTCGACTCGTGGACTGGGTACTCGACTCGAGGAGCGAACTCAACTCGAGGAGAGACGTAGAGTCGGCACGAGGAGTAGCTTGTCGACTCGTGGACTCGGTACTCGACTCGAGGAGGGAACTCAACTCGAGGAGAGACGTAGAGTCGGCACGAGGAGAAACGTAGAGTCGGCACGAGGAGTAGCCTGTCGACTCGTGGACTGGGTACTCGACTCGATGAGTGAACTCAACTCGAGGAGAAACATTGAGTCGGCACGAGGAGTAGCTTGTCGACTCGTGGACTCGGTACTCGACTCGAGGAGCGAACTCAACTCGAGGAGAGACGTAGAGTCGGCACGAGGAGTAGCTTGTCGACTCGTGGACTCGGTACTCGACTCGAGGAGGGAACTCAACTCGAGGAGAGACGTACAGTCTGCACGAGGAGTAGCTTGTCGACTCGTGGACTGGGTACTCGACTCAAGGAGTGAACTCAACTCGAGGAGAAACGTAGAGTCAGCACGAGGAGTAGCTTGTCGACTCGTGGACTCGGTACTCGACTCGCGGAGCGAACTCAACTCGAGGAGAGACGTAGAGTCGGCACGAGGCGTAGCTTGTCGACTCATGGACTGGGTACTCGACTCGAGGAGAGAACTCAACTCGAGGAGAAACGTAGAGTCGGTACGAGGAGTAGCTTGTCGACTCGTGGACTCGGTACTCGACTCGAGGAGCGAACTCAACTCGAGGAGAAACGTAGAGTCGGCACGAGGAGTAGCTTGTCGACTCGTGGACTGGGTACTTGACTCGAGGAGTGAACTCAACTCGAGGAGAAACGTAGAGTCGGCACGAGGAGTAGCTTGTCGACTCGCGGACTCGGTACTCGACTCGAGGAGCGAACTCAAGTCGAGGAGAAACGTAGAGTCGGCACGAGGAGTAGCCTGTTGAGTCGTG
Organism: Urtica dioica subsp. dioica; assembly: GCF_054948205.1. Lineage (NCBI taxonomy): Eukaryota > Viridiplantae > Streptophyta > Magnoliopsida > Rosales > Urticaceae > Urtica > Urtica dioica. The sequence continues at coordinate 28,729,245 of NC_142758.1, forward strand.
GACTGGGTACTCGACTCGAGGAGTGAACTCAACTCGAGGAGAAACGTAGAGTCGACACGAGGAGCAGCTTGTCGACTCAGTGACTCGGTACTTAACTCGATGAGCGAACTCAAGTCGAGGAGAAACGTAGAGTCGGCACGAGGAGTAGCCTGTTGAGTCGTGGACTGGGTACTCGACTCGAGGAGTGAACTCAACTCGAGGAGAAACGTAGAGTCCGCACGAGGAGCAGCTTGTCGACTCAGTGGCTCGGTACTCGACTCGAGGAGCGAACTCAAGTCGAGGAGAAACGTAGAGTCGGCACGAGGAGTAGCCAGTTGAGTCGTGGACTGGGTACTCGACTCGAGGAGGGAACTCAACTCGAGGAGAAACGTAGAGTCGGCACGAGGAGTAGCTTGTCGACTCGTGGACTCGGTACTCGACTCGAGGAGGGAACTCAACTCGAGGAGAGACGTACAGTCGGCACGAGGAGTAGCTTGTCGACTCGTGGACTGGGTACTCGACTCAAGGAGTGAACTCAACTCGAGGAGAAACGTAGAGTCGGCACGAGGAGTAGCTTGTCGACTCGTGGACTGGGTACTCGACTCGAGGAGTGATCTCAACTCGAGGAGAAATGTAGAGTCGTCACGAGGAGTAGCTTGTCGACTCGTCGACTCAGTACTCGACTCGAGGAGCGAACTCTACTCGAGGAGAAACGTAGAGTCGGCACGAGGAGTAGCTTGTCGACTCGTGGACTGGGTACTCGACTCGAGGAGCGAACTCAACTCGAGGAAAAACGTAGAGCCGGCACGAGGAGTAGCTTGTCGACTCGTGGACTGGGTACTCAACTCGAGGAGTGAACTCAACTAGAGGAGAAACGTAGAGTCGACACGAGGAGTAGCTTGTCGACTCGTTTACTGGGTACTCAACTCGAGGAGTGAACTCAACTCGAGGAGAAACGTAGAGTCGGCACGAGGAGTAGCTTGTCGACTCGAGGAGCGAACTCAACTCGAGGAGAAACATAGAGTCGGCACGAGGAGTAGCCTGTCGACTCGTGGACTGGGTACTCGACTCGAGGAGTGAACTCAACTCGAGGAGAAACGTAGAGTCGACAGGAGGAGTAGCTTGTCGAGTCGTGGACTGGGTACTCGACTCGAGGAGTGAACTCAACTCGAGGAGAAACGTAGAGTCGTCACGAGGAGTAGCTTGTCGACTCGTGAACTCGGTACTCGACTCGAGGAGCGAACTCAACTCGAGGAGAAACGTAGAGTCGGCACGAGGAGTAGCCTGTCGACTCGTGGACTGGGTACTCGACTCGATGAGTGAACTCAACTCGAGGAGAAACGTAGAGTCGGCACGAGGAGTAGCTTGTCGACTCGTGGACTGGGTACTCGACTCGAGGAGCGAACTCAACTCGAGGAGAGACGTAGAGTCGGCACGAGGAGTAGCTTGTCGACTCGTGGACTCGGTACTCGACTCGAGGAGGGAACTCAACTCGAGGAGAGACGTAGAGTCGGCACGAGGAGTAGCTTGTCGACTCGTGGACTGGGTACTCGACTCAAGGAGTGAACTCAACTCGAGGATAAACGTAGAGTCGGCACGAGGAGTAGCTTGTCGACTCGAGGAGCGAACTCAACTCGAGGAGAAACGTAGAGTCGGCACGAGGAGTAGCCTGTCGACTCGTGGACTGGGTACTCGACTCGAGGAGTGAACTCAACTCGAGGAGAAACGTAGAGTCGACAGGAGGAGTAGCTTGTCAAGTCGTGGACTGGGTACTCGACTCGAGGAGTGAACTCAACTCGAGGAGAAACGTAGAGTCGGCACGAGGAGTAGCTTGTCGACTCGTGAACTCGGTACTCGACTCGAGGAGCGAACTCAACTCGAGGAGAAACGTAGAGTCGGCACGAGGAGTAGCCTGTCGACTCGTGGAGTGGGTACTCGACTCGATGAGTGAACTCAACTCGAGGAGAAACATAGAGTCGGCACGAGGAGTAGCTTGTCGACTCGTGGACTCGGTACTCGACTCGAGGAGCGAACTCAACTCGAGGAGAGACGTAGAGTCGGCACGAGGAGTAACTTGTCGACTCGTGGACTCGGTACTCGACTCGAGGAGGGAACTCAACTCGAGGAGAGACGTACAGTCGGCACGAGGAGTAGCTTGTCGACTCGTGGACTAGGTACTCGACTCAAGGAGTGAACTCAACTCGAGGAGAAACGTAGAGTCGGCACGAGGAGTAGCTTGTCGACTCGTGGACTCGGTACTCGACTCGCGGAGCGAACTCAACTCGAGGAGAGACGTAGAGTCGGCACGAGGCGTAGCTTGTCGACTCGTGGACTGGGTACTCGACTCGAGGAGAGAACTTAACTCGAGGAGAAACGTAGAGTCGGTACGAGGAGTAGCTTGTCGACTCGTGGACTCGGTACTCGACTCGAGGAGTGAACTCAACTCGAGGAGAAACAAGAGTCGGCACGAGGAGTAGCTTGTCGACTCGTGGACTCGGTACTCGACTCGAGGAGCGAACTCAACTCGAGGAGAAACGTAGAGTCGGCACGAGGAGTAGCTTGTCGACTCGTGGACTGGGTACTTGACTCGAGGAGTGAACTCAACTCGAGGAGAAACGTAGAGTCGGCACGAGGAGTAGCTTGTCGACTCGTGGACTCGGTACTCGACTCGAGGAACGAACTCAAGTCGAGGAGAAACGTAGAGTCGGCACGAGGAGTAGCCTGTTGAGTCGTGGACTGGGTACTCGACTCGAGGAGTGAACTCAACTCGAGGAGAAACGTAGAGTCGACACGAGGAGCAGCTTGTCGACTCAGTGACTCGGTACTTGACTCGATGAGCGAACTCAAGTCGAGGAGAAACGTAGAGTCGGCACGAGGAGTAGCCTGTTGAGTCGTGGACTGGGTACTCGACTCGAGGAGTGAACTCAACTCGAGGAGAAACGTAGAGTCGGCACGAGGAGCAGCTTGTCGACTCAGTGACTCGGTACTCGACTCGAGGAGCGAACTCAAGTCGAGGAGAAACGTAGAGTCGGCACGAGGAGTAGCCTGTTGAGTCGTGGACTGGGTACTCGACTCGAGGAGGGAACTCAACTCGAGGAGAAACGTAGAGTCGGCACGAGGAGTAGCTTGTCGACTCGTGGACTCGGTACTCGACTCGAGGAGGGAACTCAACTCGAGGAGAGACGTACTGTCGGCACGAGGAGTAGCTTGTCGACTCGTGGACTGGGTACTCGACTCAAGGAGTGAACTCAACTCGAGGAGAAACGTAGAGTCGGCACGAGGAGTAGCTTGTCGACTCGTGGACTCGGTACTCGACTCGCGGAGCGAACTCAACTCGAGGAGAGACGTAGAGTCGGCACGAGGCGTAGCTTGTCGACTCGTGGACTGGGTACTCGACTCGAGGAGAGAACTCAACTCGAGGAGAAACGTAGAGTCGGTACGAGGAGTAGCTTGTCGACTCGTGGACTCGGTACTCGACTCGAGGAGTGAACTCAACTCGAGGAGAAACAAGAGTCGGCACGAGGAGTAGCTTGTCGACTCGTGGACTCGGTACTCGACTCGAGGAGCGAACTCAACTCGAGGAGAAACGTAGAGTCGGCATGAGGAGTAGCTTGTCGACTCGTGGACTGGGTACTTGACTCGAGGAGTGAACTCAACTCGAGGAGAAACGTAGAGTCGGCACGAGGAGTAGCTTGTCGACTCGTGGACTCGGTACTCGACTCGAGGAGCGAACTCAAGTCGAGGAGAAACGTAGAGTCGGCACGAGGAGTAGCCTGTTGAGTCGTGGACTGGGTACTCGACTCGAGGAGTGAACTCAACTCGAGGAGAGACGTAGAGTCGGCACGAGGAGTAGCTTGTCGACTCGTGGACTCGGTACTCGACTCGAGGAGGGAACTCAACTCGAGGAGAGACGTAGAGTCGGCACGAGGAGTAGCTTGTCGACTCGTGGACTGGGTACTCAACTCAAGGAGTGAACTCAACTCGAGGAGAAACGTAGAGTCGGCACGAGGAGTAGCTTGTCGACTCGTGGACTCGGTACTCGACTCGCGGAGCGAACTCAACTCGAGGAGAGACGTAGAGTCGGCACGAGGCGTAGCTTGTCGACTCGTGGACTCGGTACTCGACTCGAGGAGAGAACTCAACTCGAGGAGAAACGTAGAGTCGGTACAGTAGCTTGTCGACTCGTGGACTCGGTACTCGACTCGCGGAGCGAACTCAACTCGAGGAGAGACGTAGAGTCGTCACGAGGCGTAGCTTGTCGACTCGTGGACTGGGTACTCGACTCGAGGAGAGAACTCAACTCGAGGAGAAACGTAGAGTCGGTACGAGGAGTAGCTTGTCGACTCGTGGACTCGGTACTCGACTCGAGGAGTGAACTCAACTCGAGGAGAAACAAGAGTCGGCACGAGGAGTAGCTTGTCGACTCGTGGACTCGGTACTCGACTCGAGGAGCGAACTCAACTCAAGGAGAAACGTAGAGTCGGCACGAGGAGTAGCTTGTCGACTCGTGGACTGGGTACTCGACTCGAGGAGCGAACTCAACTCGAGGAAAAACGTAGAGCCGGCACGAGGAGTAGCTTGTGGACTCGTGGACTCAGTACTCGACTCGAGGAGCGAACTCTACTCGAGGAGAAACGTAGAGTCGGCACGAGGAGTAGCTTGTCGACTCGTGGACTCAGTACTCGACTCGAGGAGCGAACTCTACTCGAGGAGAAACGTAGAGTCGGCACGAGGAGTAGCTTGTCGACTCGTGGACTGGGTACTCGACTCGAGGAGCGAACTCAACTCGAGGAAAAACGTAGAGCCGGCACGAGGAGTAGCTTGTCGACTCGTGGACTGGGTACTCAACTCGAGGAGTGAACTCAACTAGAGGAGAAACGTAGAGTCGACAGGAGGAGTAGCTTGTCGACTCGTTTACTGGGTACTCAACTCGAGGAGTGAACTCAACTCGAGGAGAAACGTAGAGTCGGCACGAGGAGTAGCTTGTCGACTCGAGGAGCGAACTCAACTCGAGGAGAAACGTAGAGTCGGCACGAGGAGTAGCCTGTCGACTCGTGGACTGGGTACTCGACTCGAGGAGTGAACTCAACTCGAGGAGAAACGTAGAGTCGACAGGAGGAGTAGCTTGTCGAGTCGTGGACTGGGTACTCGACTCGAGGAGTGAACTCAACTCGAGTAGAAACGTAGAGTCGGCACGAGGAGTAGCTTGTCGACTCGTGAACTCGGTACTCGACTCGAGGAGCGAACTCAACTCGAGGAGAAACGTAGAGTCGGCACGAGGAGTAGCCTGTCGACTCGTGGACTGGGTACTCGACTCGATGAGTGAACTCAACTCGAGGAGAAACGTAGAGTCGGCACGAGGAGTAGCTTGTCGACTCGTGGACTGGGTACTCGACTCGAGGAGCGAACTCAACTCGAGGAGAGACGTAGAGTCGGCACGAGGAGTAGCTTGTCGACTCGTGGACTCGGTACTCGACTCGAGGAGGGAACTCAACTCGAGGAGAGACGTAGAGTCGGCACGAGGAGTAGCTTGTCGACTCGTGGACTGGGTACTCGACTCAAGGAGTGAACTCAACTCGAGGATAAACGTAGAGTCGGCACGAGGAGTAGCTTGTCGACTCGAGGAGCGAACTCAACTCGAGGAGAAACGTAGAGTCGGCACGAGGAGTAGCCTGTCGACTCGTGGACTGGGTACTCGACTCGAGGAGTGAACTCAACTCGAGGAGAAACGTAGAGTCGACAGGAGGAGTAGCTTGTCGAGTCGTGGACTGGGTACTCGACTGGAGGAGTGAACTCAACTCGAGGAGAAACGTAGAGTCGGCACGAGGAGTAGCTTGTCGACTCGTGAACTCGGTACTCGACTCGAGGAGCGAACTCAACTCGAGGAGAAACGTAGAGTCGGCACGAGGAGTAGCCTGTCGACTCGTGGACTGGGTACTCGACTCGATGAGTGAACTCAACTCGAGGAGAAACATAGAGTCGGCACGAGGAGTAGCTTGTCGACTCGTGGACTCAGTACTCGACTCGAGGAGCGAACTCAACTCGAGGAGAGACGTAGAGTCGGCACGAGGAGTAGCTTGTCGACTCGTGGACTCGGTACTCGACTCGAGGAGGGAACTCAACTCGAGGAGAGACGTACAGTCGGCACGAGGAGTAGCTTGTCGACTCGTGGACTGGGTACTCGACTCAAGGAGTGAACTCAACTCTAGGAGAAACGTAGAGTCGGCACGAGGAGTAGCTTGTCGACTCGTGGACTCGGTACTCGACTCGCGGAGCGAACTCAACTCGAGGAGAGACGTAGAGTCGGCACGAGGCGTAGCTTGTCGACTCGTGGACTGGGTACTCGACTCGAGGAGAGAACTCAACTCGAGGAGAAACGTAGAGTCGGTACGAGGAGTAGCTTGTCGACTCGTGGACTCGGTACTCGACTCGAGGAGTGAACTCAACTCGAGGAGAAACAAGAGTCGGCACGAGGAGTAGCTTGTCGACTCGTGGACTCGGTACTCGACTCGAGGAGCGAACTCAACTCGAGGAGAAACGTAGAGTCGGCACGAGGAGTAGCTTGTCGACTCGTGGACTGGGTACTTGACTCGAGGAGTGAACTCAACTCGAGGAGAAACGTAGAGTCGGCACGAGGAGTAGCTTGTCGACTCGTGGACTCGGTACTCGACTCGAGGAGCGAACTCAAGTCGAGGAGAAACGTAGAGTCGGCACGAGGAGTAGCCTGTTGAGTCGTGGACTGGGTACTCGACTCGAGGAGTGAACTCAACTCGAGGAGAAACGTAGAGTCGACACGAGGAGCAGCTTGTCGACTCAGTGACTCGGTACTTGACTCGATGAGCGAACTCAAGTCGAGGAGAAACGTAGAGTCGGCACGAGGAGTAGCATGTTGAGTCGTGGACTGGGTACTCGACTCGAGGAGTGAACTCAACTCGAGGAGAAACGTAGAGTCGGCACGAGGAGCAGCTTGTTGACTCAGTGACTCGGTACTCGACTCGAGGAGCGAACTCAAGTCGAGGAGAAACGTAGAGTCGGCACGAGGAGTAGCCTGTTGAGTCATGGACTGGGTACTCGACTCGAGGAGGGAACTCAACTCGAGGAGAAACGTAGAGTCGGCACGAGGAGTAGCTTGTCGACTCGTGGACTCGGTACTCGACTCGAGGAGGGAACTCAACTCGAGGAGAGACGTACAGTCGGCACGAGGAGTAGCTTGTCGACTCGTGGACTGGGTACTCGACTCGAGGAGGGAACTCAACTCGAGGAGAGACGTACAGTCGGCACGAGGAGTAGCTTGTCGACTCGTGGACTGGGTACTCGACTCAAGGAGTGAACTCAACTCGAGGAGAAACGTAGAGTCGGCACGAGGAGTAGCTTGTCGACTCGTGGACTCGGTACTCAACTCGCGGAGCGAACTCAACTCGAGGAGAGACGTAGAGTCGGCACGAGGCGTAGCTTGTCGACTCGTGGACTGGGTACTCGACTCGAGGAGTGAACTCAACTCGAGGAGAAACGTAGAGTCGACACGAGGAGCAGCTTGTCGACTCAGTGACTCGGTACTCGACTCGATGAGCGAACTCAAGTCGAGGAGAAACGTAGAGTCGGCACGAGGAGTAGCCTGTTGAGTCGTGGACTGGGTACTCGACTCGAGGAGTGAACTCAACTCGAGGAGAAACTTAGAGTCGGCACGAGGAGCAGCTTGTCGACTCAGTGACTCGGTACTCGACTCGAGGAGCGAACTCAAGTCGAGGAGAAACGTAGAGTCGGCACGAGGAGTAGCCTGTTGAGTCGTGGACTGGGTACTCGACTCGAGGAGGGAACTCAACTCGAGGAGAAACGTAGAGTCGGCACGAGGAGTAGCTTGTCGACTCGTGGACTCGGTACTCGACTCGAGGAGCGAACTCAACTCGAGGAGAGACGTAGAGTCGGCACGAGGAGTAGCTTGTCGACTCGTGGACTCGGTACTCGACTCGAGGAGCGAACTCAACTCGAGGAGAAACGTAGAGTCGGCACGAGGAGTAGCTTGTCGACTCGTGGACTGGGTACTCGACTGGAGGAGCGAACTCAACTCGAGGAAAAACGTAGAGCCGGCACGAGGAGTAGCTTGTCGACTCGTGGACTGGGTACTCAACTCGAGGAGTGAACTCAACTAGAGGAGAAACGTAGAGTCGACACGAGGAGTAGCTTGTCGACTCGTGGACTCGGTACTCGACTCGAGGAGCGAACTCAAGTCGAGGAGAAACGTAGAGTCGGCACGAGGAGTAGCCTGTTGAGTCGTGGACTGGGTACTCGACTCGAGGAGTGAACTCAACTCGAGGAGAAACGTAGAGTCGACACGAGGAGCAGCTTGTCGACTCAGTGACTCGGTACTTGACTCGATGAGCGAACTCAAGTCGAGGAGAAACGTAGAGTCGGCACGAGGAGTAGCTTGTCGACTCGTGGACTCGGTACTCGACTCGAGGAGCGAACTCAACTCGAGGAGAGACGTAGAGTCGGCACGAGGAGTAGCTTGTCGACTCGTGGACTCGGTACTCGACTCGAGGAGCGAACTCAACTCGAGGAGAAACGTAGAGTCGGCACGAGGAGTAGCTTGTCGACTCGTGGACTGGGTACTCGACTGGAGGAGCGAACTCAACTCGAGGAAAAACGTAGAGCCGGCACGAGGAGTAGCTTGTCGACTCGTGGACTGGGTACTCAACTCGAGGAGTGAACTCAACTAGAGGAGAAACGTAGAGTCGACACGAGGAGTAGCTTGTCGACTCGTGGACTCGGTACTCGACTCGAGGAGCGAACTCAAGTCGAGGAGAAACGTAGAGTCGGCACGAGGAGTAGCCTGTTGAGTCGTGGACTGGGTACTCGACTCGAGGAGTGAACTCAACTCGAGGAGAAACGTAGAGTCGACACGAGGAGCAGCTTGTCGACTCAGTGACTCGGTACTTGACTCGATGAGCGAACTCAAGTCGAGGAGAAACGTAGAGTCGGCACGAGGAGTAGCCTGTTGAGTCGTGGACTGGGTACTCGACTCGAGGAGTGAACTCAACTCGAGGAGAAACGTAGAGTCGGCACGAGGAGCAGCTTGTCGACTCAGTGACTCGGTACTCGACTCGAGGAGCGAACTCAAGTCGAGGAGAAACGTAGAGTCGGCACGAGGAGTAGCCTGTTGAGTCGTGGACTGGGTACTCGACTCGAGGAGGGAACTCAACTCGAGGAGAAACGTAGAGTCGGCACGAGGAGTAGCTTGTCGACTCGTGGACTCGGTACTCGACTCGAGGAGGGAACTCAACTCGAGGAGAGACGTACAGTCGGCACGAGGAGTAGCTTGTCGACTCGTGGACTGGGTACTCGACTCAAGGAGTGAACTCAACTCGAGGAGAAACGTAGAGTCGGCACGAGGAGTAGCTTGTCGACTCGTGGACTCGGTACTCGACTCGCGGAGCGAACTCAACTCGAGGAGAGACGTAGAGTCGGCACGAGGCGTAGCTTGTCGACTCGTGGACTGGGTACTCGACTCGAGGAGAGAACTCAACTCGAGGAGAAACGTAGAGTCGGTACGAGGAGTAGCTTGTCGATACGTGGACTCGGTACTCGACTCGAGGAGCGAACTCAACTCGAGGGGAAACGTAGAGTCGGCACGAGGAGTAGCTTGTCGACTCGTGGACTGGGTACTTGACTCGAGGAGTGAACTCAACTCGAGGAGAAACAAGAGTCGGCACGAGGAGTAGCTTGTCGACTCGTGGACTCGGTACTCGACTCGAGGAGTGAACTCAACTCGAGGAGAAACAAGAGTCGGCACGAGGAGTAGCTTGTCGACTCGTGGACTCGGTACTCGACTCGAGGAGCGAACTCAACTCGAGGAGAAACGTAGAGTCGGCACGAGGAGTAGCTTGTCGACTCGTGGACTGGGTACTTGACTCGAGGAGTGAACTCAACTCGAGGAGAAACGTAGAGTCGGCACGAGGAGTAGCTTGTCGACTCGTGGACTCGGTACTCGACTCGAGGAGCGAACTCAAGTCGAGGAGAAACGTAGAGTCGGCACGAGGAGTAGCCTGTTGAGTCGTGGACTGGGTACTCGACTCGAGGAGTGAACTCAACTCGAGGAGAAACGTAGAGTCGACACGAGGAGCAGCTTGTCGACTCAGTGACTCGGTACTTGACTCGATGAGCGAACTCAAGTCGAGGAGAAACGTAGAGTCGGCACGAGGAGTAGCATGTTGAGTCGTGGACTGGGTACTCGACTCGAGGAGTGAACTCAACTCGAGGAGAAACGTAGAGTCGGCACGAGGAGCAGCTTGTCGACTCAGTGACTCGGTACTCGACTCGAGGAGCGAACTCAAGTCGAGGAGAAACGTAGAGTCGGCACGAGGAGTAGCCTGTTGAGTCGTGGACTGGGTACTCGACTCGAGGAGGGAACTCAACTCGAGGAGAAACGTAGAGTCGGCACGAGGAGTAGCTTGTCGACTCGTGGACTCGGTACTCGACTCGAGGAGGGAACTCAACTCGAGGAGAGACGTACAGTCGGCACGAGGAGTAGCTTGTCGACTCGTGGACTGGGTACTCGACTCGAGGAGGGAACTCAACTCGAGGAGAGACGTACAGTCGGCACGAGGAGTAGCTTGTCGACTCGTGGACTGGGTACTCGACTCAAGGAGTGAACTCAACTCGAGGAGAAACGTAGAGTCGGCACGAGGAGTAGCTTGTCGACTCGTGGACTCGGTACTCAACTCGCGGAGCGAACTCAACTCGAGGAGAGACGTAGAGTCGGCACGAGGCGTAGCTTGTCGACTCGTGGACTGGGTACTCGACTCGAGGAGTGAACTCAACTCGAGGAGAAACGTAGAGTCGACACGAGGAGCAGCTTGTCGACTCAGTGACTCGGTACTCGACTCGATGAGCGAACTCAAGTCGAGGAGAAACGTAGAGTCGGCACGAGGAGTAGCCTGTTGAGTCGTGGACTGGGTACTCGACTCGAGGAGTGAACTCAACTCGAGGAGAAACTTAGAGTCGGCACGAGGAGCAGCTTGTCGACTCAGTGACTCGGTACTCGACTCGAGGAGCGAACTCAAGTCGAGGAGAAACGTAGAGTCGGCACGAGGAGTAGCCTGTTGAGTCGTGGACTAGGTACTCGACTCGAGGAGGGAACTCAACTCGAGGAGAAACGTAGAGTCGCCACGAGGAGTAGCTTGTCGACTCGTGGACTCGGTACTCGACTCGAGGAGCGAACTCAACTCGAGGAGAGACGTAGAGTCGGCACGAGGAGTAGCTTGTCGACTCGTGGACTCGGTACTCGACTCGAGGAGCGAACTCAACTCGAGGAGAAACGTAGAGTCGGCACGAGGAGTAGCTTGTCGACTCGTGGACTGGGTACTCGACTGGAGGAGCGAACTCAACTCGAGGAAAAACGTAGAGCCGGCACGAGGAGTAGCTTGTCGACTCGTGGACTGGGTACTCAACTCGAGGAGTGAACTCAACTAGAGGAGAAACGTAGAGTCGACACGAGGAGTAGCTTGTCGACTCGTGGACTCGGTACTCGACTCGAGGAGCTAACTCAAGTCGAGGAGAAACGTAGAGTCGGCACGAGGAGTAGCCTGTTGAGTCGTGGACTGGGTACTCGACTCGAGGAGTGAACTCAACTCGAGGAGAAACGTAGAGTCGACACGAGGAGCAGCTTGTCGACTCAGTGACTCGGTACTTGACTCGATGAGCGAACTCAAGTCGAGGAGAAACGTAGAGTCGGCACGAGGAGTAGCCTGTTGAGTCGTGGACTGGGTACTCGACTCGAGGAGTGAACTCAACTCGAGGAGAAACGTAGAGTCGGCACGAGGAGCAGCTTGTCGACTCAGTGACTCGGTACTCGACTCGAGGAGCGAACTCAAGTCGAGGAGAAACGTAGAGTCGGCACGAGGAGTAGCCTGTTGAGTCGTGGACTGGGTACTCGACTCGAGGAGGGAACTCAACTCGAGGAGAAATGTAGAGTCGGCACGAGGAGTAGCTTGTCGACTCGTGGACTCGGTACTCGACTCGAGGAGGGAACTCAACTCGAGGAGAGACGTACAGTCGGCACGAGGAGTAGCTTGTCGACTCGTGGACTGGGTACTCGACTCAAGGAGTGAACTCAACTCGAGGAGAAACGTAGAGTCGGCACGAGGAGTAGCTTGTCGACTCGTGGACTCGGTACTCGACTCGCGGAGCGAACTCAACTCGAGGAGAGACGTAGAGTCGGCACGAGGCGTAGCTTGTCGACTCGTGGACTGGGTACTCGACTCGAGGAGAGAACTCAACTCGAGGAGAAACGTAGAGTCGGTACGAGGAGTAGCTTGTCGACTCGTGGACTCGGTACTCGACTTGAGGAGTGAACTCAACTCGAGGAGAAACAAGAGTCGGCACGAGGAGTAGCTTGTCGACTCGTGGACTCGGTACTCGACTCGAGGAGCGAACTCAACTCGAGGAGAAACGTAGAGTCGGCACGAGGAGTAGCTTGTCGACTCGTGGACTGGGTACTTGACTCGAGGAGTGAACTCAACTCGAGGAGAAACGTAGAGTCGGCACGAGGAGTAGCTTGTCGACTCGTGGACTCGGTACTCGACTCGAGGAGCGAACTCAAGTCGAGGAGAAACATAAAGTCGGCACGAGGAGTAGCCTGTTGAGTCGTGGACTGGGTACTCGACTCGAGGAGTGAACTCAACTCGAGGAGAAACGTAGAGTCGACACGAGGAGCAGCTTGTCGACTCAGTGACTCGGTACTCGACTCGATGAGCGAACTCAAGTCGAGGAGAAACGTAGAGTCGGCACGAGGAGTAGCCTGTTGAGTCGTGGACTGGATACTCGACTCGAGGAGTGAACTCAACTCGAGGAGAAACTTAGAGTCGGCACGAGGAGCAGCTTGTCGACTCAGTGACTCGGTACTCGACTCGAGGAGCGAACTCAAGTCGAGGAGAAACGTAGAGTCGGCACGAGGAGTAGCCTGTTGAGTCGTGGACTGGGTACTCGACTCGAGGAGGGAACTCAACTCGAGGAGAAACGTAGAGTCGGCACGAGGAGTAGCTTGTCGACTCGTGGACTCGCTACTCGACTCGAGGAGCGAACTCAACTCGAGGAGAGACGTAGAGTCGGCACGAGGAGTAGCTTGTCGACTCGTGGACTCGGTACTCGACTCGAGGAGCGAACTCAAGTCGAGGAGAAACGTAGAGTCGGCACGAGGAGTAGCCTGTTGAGTCGTGGACTGGGTACTCGACTCGAGGAGTGAACTCAACTCGAGGAGAAACGTAGAGTCGACACGAGGAGCAGCTTGTCGACTCAGTGACTCGGTACTTGACTCGATGAGCGAACTCAAGTCGAGGAGAAACGTAGAGTCGGCACGAGGAGTAGCCTGTTGAGTCGTGGACTGGGTACTCGACTCGAGGAGTGAACTCAACTCGAGGAGAAACGTAGAGTCGGCACGAGGAGCAGCTTGTCGACTCAGTGACTCGGTACTCGACTCGAGGAGCGAACTCAAGTCGAGGAGAAACGTAGAGTCGGCACGAGGAGTAGCCTGTTGAGTCGTGGACTGGGTACTCGACTCGAGGAGGGAACTCAACTCGAGGAGAAACGTAGAGTCGGCACGAGGAGTAGCTTGTCGACTCGTGGACTCGGTACTCGACTCGAGGAGGGAACTCAACTCGAGAAGAGACGTACAGTCGGCACGAGGAGTAGCTTGTCGACTCGTGGACTGGGTACTCGACTCAAGGAGTGAACTCAACTCGAGGAGAAACGTAGAGTCGGCACGAGGAGTAGCTTGTCGACTCGTGGACTCGGTACTCGACTCGCGGAGCGAACTCAACTCGAGGAGAGACGTAGAGTCGGCACGAGGCGTAGCTTGTCGACTCGTGGACTGGGTACTCGACTCGAGGAGCGAACTCAAGTCGAGGAGAAACGTAGAGTCGGCACGAGGAGTAGCCTGTTGAGTCGTGGACTGGGTACTCGACTCGAGGAGTGAACTCAACTCGAGGAGAAACGTAGAGTCGACACGAGGAGCAGCTTGTCGACTCAGTGACTCGGTACTTGACTCGATGAGCGAACTCAAGTCGAGGAGAAACGTAGAGTCGGCACGAGGAGTAGCCTGTTGAGTCGTGGACTGGGTACTCGACTCGAGGAGTGAACTCAACTCGAGGAGAAACGTAGAGTCGGCACGAGGAGCAGCTTGTCGACTCAGTGACTCGGTACTCGACTCGAGGAGCGAACTCAAGTCGAGGAGAAACGTAGAGTCGGTACGAGGAGTAGCCTGTTGAGTCGTGGACTGGGTACTCGACTCGAGGAGGGAACTCAACTCGAGGAGAAACGTAGAGTCGGCACGAGGAGTAGCTTGTCGACTCGTGGACTGGGTACTCGACTGGAGGAGCGAACTCGACTGGAGGAAAAACGTAGAGCCGGCACGAGGAGTAGCTTGTCGACTCGTGGACTGGGTACTCAACTCGAGGAGTGAACTCAACTAGAGGAGAAACGTAGAGTCGACACGAGGAGTAGCTTGTCGACTCGTGGACTCGGTACTCGACTCGAGGAGCGAACTCAAGTCGAGGAGAAACGTAGAGTCGGCACGAGGAGTAGCCTGTTGAGTCGTGGACTGGGTACTCGACTCGAGGAGTGAACTCAACTCGAGGAGAAACGTAGAGTCGACACGAGGAGCAGCTTGTCGACTCAGAGACTCGGTACTTGACTCGATGAGCGAACTCAAGTCGAGGAGAAACGTAGAGTCGGCACGAGGAGTAGCCTGTTGAGTCGTGGACTGGGTACTCGACTCGAGGAGTGAACTCAACTCGAGGAGAAACGTAGAGTCGGCACGAGGAGCAGCTTGTCGACTCAGTGACTCGGTACTCGACTCGAGGAGCGAACTCAAGTCGAGGAGAAACGTAGAGTCGGCACGAGGAGTAGCCTGTTGAGTCGTGGACTGGGTACTCGACTCGAGGAGGGAACTCAACTCGAGGAGAAACGTAGAGTCGGCACGAGGAGTAGCTTGTCGACTCGTGGACTCGGTACTCGACTCGAGGAGGGAACTCAAGTCGAGGAGAAACGTAGAGTCGGCACGAGGAGTAGCCTGTTGAGTCGTGGACTGGGTACTCGACTCGAGGAGGGAACTCAACTCGAGGAGAAACGTAGAGTCGGCACGAGGAGTAGCTTGTCGACTCGTGGACTCGGTACTCGACTCGAGGAGGGAACTCAACTCGAGAAGAGACGTACAGTCGGCACGAGGAGTAGCTTGTCGACTCGTGGACTGGGTACTCGACTCAAGGAGTGAACTCAACTCGAGGAGAAACGTAGAGTCGGCACGAGGAGTAGCTTGTCGACTCGTGGACTCGGTACTCGACTCGCGGAGCGAACTCAACTCGAGGAGAGACGTAGAGTCGGCACGAGGCGTAGCTTGTCGACTCGTGGACTGGGTACTCGACTCGAGGAGAGAACTCAACTCGAGGAGAAACGTAGAGTCGGTACGAGGAGTAGCTTGTCGACTCGTGGACTCGGTACTCGACTCGAGGAGTGAACTCAACTCGAGGAGAAACAAGAGTCGGCACGAGGAGTAGCTTGTCGACTCGTGGACTCGGTACTCGACTCGAGGAGCGAACTCAACTCGAGGAGAAACGTAGAGTCGGCACGAGGAGTAGCTTGTCGACTCGTGGACTGGGTACTCGACTGGAGGAGCGAACTCGACTGGAGGAAAAACGTAGAGCCGGCACGAGGAGTAGCTTGTCGACTCGTGGACTGGGTACTCAACTCGAGGAGTGAACTCAACTAGAGGAGAAACGTAGAGTCGACACGAGGAGTAGCTTGTCGACTCGTGGACTCGGTACTCGACTCGAGGAGCGAACTCAAGTCGAGGAGAAACGTAGAGTCGGCACGAGGAGTAGCCTGTTGAGTCGTGGACTGGGTACTCGACTCGAGGAGTGAACTCAACTCGAGGAGAAACGTAGAGTCGACACGAGGAGCAGCTTGTCGACTCAGAGACTCGGTACTTGACTCGATGAGCGAACTCAAGTCGAGGAGAAACGTAGAGTCGGCACGAGGAGTAGCCTGTTGAGTCGTGGACTGGGTACTCGACTCGAGGAGTGAACTCAACTCGAGGAGAAACGTAGAGTCGGCACGAGGAGCAGCTTGTCGACTCAGTGACTCGGTACTCGACTCGAGGAGCGAACTCAAGTCGAGGAGAAACGTAGAGTCGGCACGAGGAGTAGCCTGTTGAGTCGTGGACTGGGTACTCGACTCGAGGAGGGAACTCAACTCGAGGAGAAACGTAGAGTCGGCACGAGGAGTAGCTTGTCGACTCGTGGACTCGGTACTCGACTCGAGGAGGGAACTCAACTCGAGGAGAGACGTACAGTCGGCACGAGGAGTAGCTTGTCGACTCGTGGAATGGGTACTCGACTCAAGGAGTGAACTCAACTCGAGGAGAAACGTAGAGTCGGCACGAGGAGTAGCTTGTCGACTCGTGGACTCGGTACTCGACTCGCGGAGCGAACTCAACTCGAGGAGAGACGTAGAGTCGGAACGAGGCGTAGCTTGTCGACTCGTGGACTGGGTACTCGACTCGAGGAGAGAACTCAACTCGAGGAGAAACGTAGAGTCGGTATGAGGAGTAGCTTGTCGACTCGTGGACTCGGTACTCGACTCGAGGAGTGAACTCAACTCGAGGAGAAACAAGAGTCGGCACGAGGAGTAGCTTGTCGACTCGTGGACTCGGTACTCGACTCGAGGAGCGAACTCAACTCGAGGAGAAACGTAGAGTCGGCACGAGGAGTAGCTTGTCGACTCGTGGACTGGGTACTTGACTCGAGGAGTGAACTCAACTCGAGGAGAAACGTAGAGTCGGCACGAGGAGTAGCTTGTCGACTCGTGGACTCGGTACTCGACTCGAGGAGCGAACTCAAGTCGAGGAGAAACATAGAGTCGGCACGAGGAGTAGCCTGTTGAGTCGTGGACTGGGTACTCGACTCGAGGAGTGAACTGAACTCGAGGAGAAACGTAGAGTCGACACGAGAAGCAGCTTGTCGACTCAGTGACTCGGTACTCGACTTGATGAGCGAACTCAAGTCGAGGAGAAACGTAGAGTCGGCACGAGGAGTAGCCTGTTGAGTCGTGGACTGGATACTCGACTCGAGGAGTGAACTCAACTCGAGGAGAAACTTAGAGTCGGCACGAGGAGCAGCTTGTCGACTCAGTGACTCGGTACTCGACTCGAGGAGCGAACTCAAGTCGAGGAGAAACGTAGAGTCGGCACGAGGAGTAGCCTGTTGAGTCGTGGACTGGGTACTCGACTCGAGGAGGGAACTCAACTCGAGGAGAAACGTAGAGTCGGCACGAGGAGTAGCTTGTCGACTCGTGGACTCGGTACTCGACTCGAGGAGGGAACTCAACTCGAGAAGAGACGTACAGTCGGCACGAGGAGTAGCTTGTCGACTCGTGGACTGGGTACTCGACTCAAGGAGTGAACTCAACTCGAGGAGAAACGTAGAGTCGGCACGAGGAGTAGCTTGTCGACTCGTGGACTCGGTACTCGACTCGCGGAGCGAACTCAACTCGAGGAGAGACGTAGAGTCGGCACGAGGCGTAGCTTGTCGACTCGTGGACTGGGTACTCGACTCGAGGAGAGAACTCAACTCGAGGAGAAACGTAGAGTCGGTACGAGGAGTAGCTTGTCGACTCGTGGACTCGGTACTCGAGTCGAGGAGTGAACTCAACTCGAGGAGAAACAAGAGTCGGCACGAGGAGTAGCTTGTCGACTCGTGGACTCGGTACTCGACTCGAGGAGCGAACTCAACTCGAGGAGAAACGTAGAGTCGGCACGAGGAGTAGCTTGTCGACTCGTGGACTGGGTACTCGACTGGAGGAGCGAACTCAACTCGAGGAAAAACGTAGAGCCGGCACGAGGAGTAGCTTGTCGACTCGTGGACTGGGTACTCAACTCGAGGAGTGAACTCAACTAGAGGAGAAACGTAGAGTCGACACGAGGAGTAGCTTGTCGACTCGTGGACTCGGTACTCGACTCGAGGAGCGAACTCAAGTCGAGGAGAAACGTAAAGTCGGCACGAGGAGTAGCCTGTTGAGTCGTGGACTGGGTACTCGACTCGAGGAGTGAACTCAACTCGAGGAGAAACGTAGAGTCGACACGAGGAGCAGCTTGTCGACTCAGAGACTCGGTACTTGACTCGATGAGCGAACTCAAGTCGAGGAGAAACGTAGAATCGGCACGAGGAGTAGCCTGTTGAGTCGTGGACTGGGTACTCGACTCGAGGAGTGAACTCAACTCGAGGAGAAACGTAGAGTCGGCACGAGGAGCAGCTTGTCGACTTAGTGACTCGGTACTCGACTCGAGGAGCGAACTCAAGTCGAGGAGAAACGTAGAGTCGGCACGAGGAGTAGCCTGTTGAGTCGTGGACTGGGTACTCGACTCGAGGAGGGAACTCAACTCGAGGAGAAACGTAGAGTCGGCACGAGGAGTAGCTTGTCGACTCGTGGACTCGGTACTCGACTCGAGGAGGGAACTCAACTCGAGGAGAGACGTACAGTCGGCACGAGGAGTAGCTTGTCGACTCGTGGAATGGGTACTCGACTCAAGGAGTGAACTCAACTCGAGGAGAAACGTAGAGTCGGCACGAGGAGTAGCTTGTCGACTCGTGGACTCGGTACTCGACTCGCGGAGCGAACTCAACTCGAGGAGAGACGTAGAGTCGGAACGAGGCATAGCTTGTCGACTCGTGGACTGGGTACTCGACTCGAGGAGAGAACTCAACTCGAGGAGAAACGTAGAGTCGGTACGAGGAGTAGCTTGTCGACTCGTGGACTCGGTACTCGACTCGAGGAGTGAACTCAACTCGAGGAGAAACAAGAGTCGGCACGAGGAGTAGCTTGTCGACTCGTGGACTCGGTACTCGACTCGAGGAGCGAACTCAACTCGAGGAGAAACGTAGAGTCGGCACGAGGAGTAGCTTGTCGACTCGTGGACTGGGTACTTGACTCGAGGAGTGAACTCAACTCGAGGAGAAACGTAGAGTCGGCATGAGGAGTAGCTTGTCGACTCGTGGACTCGGTACTCGACTCGAGGAGCGAACTCAAGTCGAGGAGAAACATAGAGTCGGCACGAGGAGTAGCCTGTTGAGTCGTGGACTGGGTACTCGACTCGAGGAGTGAACTCAACTCGAGGAGAAACGTAGAGTCGACACGAGAAGCAGCTTGTCGACTCAGTGACTCGGTACTCGACTCGATGAGCGAACTCAAGTCGAGGAGAAACGTAGAGTCGGCACGAGGAGTAGCCTGTTGAGTCGTGGACTGGATACTCGACTCGAGGAGTGAACTCAACTCGAGGAGAAACTTAGAGTCGGCACGAGGAGCAGCTTGTCGACTCAGTGACTCGGTACTCGACTCGAGGAGCGAACTCAAGTCGAGGAGAAACGTAGAGTCGGCACGAGGAGTAGCCTGTTGAGTCGTGGACTGGGTACTCGACTCGAGGAGGGAACTCAACTCGAGGAGAAACGTAGAGTCGGCACGAGGAGTAGCTTGTCGACTCGTGGACTCGGTATTCGACTCGAGGAGCGAACTCAACTCGAGGAGAGACGTAGAGTCGGCACGAGGAGTAGCTTGTCGACTCGTGGACTCGGTACTCGACTCGAGGAGCGAACTCAAGTCGAGGAGAAACGTAGAGTCGGCACGAGGAGTAGCCTGTTGAGTCGTGGACTGGGTACTCGACTCGAGGAGTGAACTCAACTCGAGGAGAAACGTAGAGTCGACACGAGGAGCAGCTTGTCGACTCAGTGACTCGGTACTTGACTCGATGAGCGAACTCAAGTCGAGGAGAAACGTAGAGTCGGCACGAGGAGTAGCCTGTTGAGTCGTGGACTGGGTACTCGACTCGAGGAGTGAACTCAACTCGAGGAGAAACGTAGAGTCGGCACGAGGAGCAGCTTGTCGACTCAGTGACTCGGTACTCGACTCGAGGAGCGAACTCAAGTCGAGGAGAAACGTAGAGTCGGCACGAGGAGTAGCCTGTTGAGTCGTGGACTGGGTACTCGACTCGAGGAGGGAACTCAACTCGAGGAGAAACGTAGAGTCGGCACGAGGAGTAGCTTGTCGACTCGTGGACTCGGTACTCGACTCGAGGAGGGAACTCAACTCGAGGAGAGACGTACAGTCGGCACGAGGAGTAGCTTGTCGACTCGTGGACTGGGTACTCGACTCAAGGAGTGAACTCAACTCGAGGAGAAACGTAGAGTCGGCACGAGGACTAGCTTGTCGACTCGTGGACTCGGTACTCGACTCGCGGAGCGAACTCAACTCGAGGAGAGACGTAGAGTCGGCACGAGGCGTAGCTTGTCGACTCGTGGACTGGGTACTCGACTCGAGGAGAGAACTCAACTCGAGGAGAAACGTAGAGTCGGTACGAGGAGTAGCTTGTCGACTCGTGGACTCGATACTCGACTCGAGGA
Organism: Urtica dioica subsp. dioica; assembly: GCF_054948205.1. NCBI lineage: Eukaryota > Viridiplantae > Streptophyta > Magnoliopsida > Rosales > Urticaceae > Urtica > Urtica dioica. The sequence continues at coordinate 28,749,665 of NC_142758.1, forward strand.
GTGAACTCAACTCGAGGAGAAACAAGAGTCGGCACGAGGAGTAGCTTGTCGACTCGTGGACTCGGTACTCGACTCGAGGAGCGAACTCAACTCGAGGAGAAACGTAGAGTCGGCACGAGGAGTAGCTTGTCGACTCGTGGACTCGGTACTCGACTCGAGGAGCGAACTCAAGTCGAGGAGAAACATAGAGTCGGCACGAGGAGTAGCCTGTTGAGTCGTGGACTGGGTACTCTACTCGAGGAGTGAACTCAACTCGAGGAGAAACGTAGAGTCGACACGAGGAGCAGCTTGTCGACTCAGTGACTCGGTACTCGACTCGATGAGCGAACTCAAGTCGAGGAGAAACGTAGAGTCGGCACGAGGAGTAGCCTGTTGAGTCGTGGACTGGATACTCGACTCGAGGAGTGAACTCAACTCGAGGAGAAACTTAGAGTCGGCACGAGGAGCAGCTTGTCGACTTAGTGACTCGGTACTCGACTCGAGGAGCGAACTCAAGTCGAGGAGAAACGTAGAGTCGGCACGAGGAGTAGCCTGTTGAGTCGTGGACTGGGTACTCGACTCGAGGAGGGAACTCAACTCGAGGAGAAACGTAGAGTCGGCACGAGGAGTAACTTGTCGACTCGTGGACTCGGTACTCGACTCGAGGAGCGAACTCAACTCGAGGAGAGACGTAGAGTCGGCACGAGGAGTAGCTTGTCGACTCGTGGACTCGGTACTCGACTCGAGGAGCGAACTCAACTCGAGGAGAAACGTAGAGTCGGCACGAGGAGTAGCTTGTCGACTCGTGGACTGGGTACTCGACTGGAGGAGCGAACTCAACTCGAGGAAAAACGTAGAGCCGGCACGAGGAGTAGCTTGTCGACTCGTGGACTGGGTACTCAACTCGAGGAGTGAACTCAACTAGAGGACAAACGTAGAGTCGACACGAGGAGTAGCTTGTCGACTGGTTTACTGGGTACTCTACTCGAGGAGTGAACTCAACTCGAGGAGAAACGTAGAGTCGGCACGAGGAGTAGCTTGTCGACTCGAGGAGCGAACTCAACTCGAGGAGAAACGTAGAGTCGGCACGAGGAGTAGCCTGTCGACTCGTGGACTGGGTACTCGACTCGAGGAGTGAACTCAACTCGAGGAGAAACGTAGAGTCGACAGGAGGAGTAGCTTGTCGAGTCGTGGACTAGGTACTCGACTCGAGGAGTGAACTCAACTCGAGGAGAAACGTAGAGTCGGCACGAGGAGTAGCTTGTCGACTCGTGAACTCGGTACTCGACTCGAGGAGCGAACTCAACTCGAGGAGAAACATAGAGTCGGCACGAGGAGTAGCCTGTCGACTCGTGGACTGGGTACTCGACTCGATGAGTGAACTCAACTCGCGGAGCGAACTCAACTCGAGGAGAGACGTAGAGTCGGCACGAGGCGTAGCTTGTCGACTCGTGGACTCGGTACTCGACTCGAGGAGAGAACTCAACTCGAGGAGAAACGTAGAGTCGGTAAAAGGAGTAGCTTGTCGACTCGTGGACTCGGTACTCGACTCGCGGAGCGAACTCAACTCGAGGAGAGACGTAGAGTCGGCACGAGGCGTAGCTTGTCGACTCGTGGACTGGGTACTCGACTCGAGTAGAGAACTCAACTCGAGGAGAAACGTAGAGTCGGTACGAGGAGTAGCTTGTCGACTCGTGGACTCGGTACTCGACTCGAGGAGTGAACTCAACTCGAGGAGAAACAAGAGTCGGCACGAGGAGTAGCTTGTCGACTCGTGGACTCGGTACTCGACTCGAGGAGCGAACTCAACTCGAGGAGAAACGTAGAGTCGGCACGAGGAGTAGCTTGTCGACTCGTGGACTGGGTACTTGACTCGAGGAGTGAACTCAACTCGAGGAGAAACGTAGAGTCGGCACGAGGAGTAGCTTGTCGACTCGTGGACTTGGTACTCGACTCGAGGAGCGAACTCAAGTCGAGGAGAAACGTAGAGTCGGCACGAGGAGTAGCCTGTTGAGTCGTGGACTGGGTACTCGACTCGAGGAGTGAACTCAACTCGAGGAGAAACGTAGAGTCGGCACGAGGAGTAGCTTGTCGACTCGTGGACTCGGTACTCGACTCGAGGAGCGAACTCAAGTCGAGGAGAAACGTAGAGTCGGCACGAGGAGTAGCCTGTTGAGTCGTGGACTGGGTACTCGACTCGAGGAGTGAACTCAACTCGAGGAGAAACGTAGAGTCGGCACGAGGAGCAGCTTGTCGACTCAGTGACTCGGTACTCGACTCGAGGAGCGAACTCAAGTCGAGGAGAAACGTAGAGTCGGCACGAGGAGTAGCCTGTTGAGTCGTGGACTGGGTACTCTACTCGAGGAGTGAACTCAACTCGAGGAGAAACGTAGAGTCGACACGAGGAGCAGCTTGTCGACTCAGTGACTCGGTACTCGACTCGATGAGCGAACTCAAGTCGAGGAGAAACGTAGAGTCGGCACGAGGAGTAGCCTGTTGAGTCGTGGACTGGATACTCGACTCGAGGAGTGAACTCAACTCGAGGAGAAACTTAGAGTCGGCACGAGGAGCAGCTTGTCGACTTAGTGACTCGGTACTCGACTCGAGGAGCGAACTCAAGTCGAGGAGAAACGTAGAGTCGGCACGAGGAGTAGCCTGTTGAGTCGTGGACTGGGTACTCGACTCGAGGAGGGAACTCAACTCGAGGAGAAACGTAGAGTCGGCACGAGGAGTAACTTGTCGACTCGTGGACTCGGTACTCGACTCGAGGAGCGAACTCAACTCGAGGAGAGACGTAGAGTCGGCACGAGGAGTAGCTTGTCGACTCGTGGACTCGGTACTCGACTCGAGGAGCGAACTCAACTCGAGGAGAAACGTAGAGTCGGCACGAGGAGTAGCTTGTCGACTCGTGGACTGGGTACTCGACTGGAGGAGCGAACTC